>NC_081413.1:488369744-489057244 GCF_030272615.1 Cryptomeria japonica
GCCTCTTCTCCGGCTGGTATCCGTACGCGATCGTATGGATTGCTTTTCTTCCTACTGTGTGATGTCGGATCAACTGTTCCAGCGTACAATATGACCCTCACGAGTTCGTACGTTTACGACGTATGGACTCCTTGGCTTGTTGGTCGTACAAAGTACGGATTATACTGCTGCACTTCGCGCACGAATCCTTCTATCCGGCTTGTACATGTCATCCGTACGGATGAGTTAGTTCCTCCTTCGCGTGGTGCTCGTATGGGAACGTACAACTGGATCTGCTTGCCCCTTGTACCCTCCAAATCAGTCCATACATTTTGTGCTCAAGCTACTCTTGATTGTTCATCTCTTGCTATACCTTGCACCATGGGCTCAATCCAAATAGTCATAGCTCTTGTAATGATTTTGTAAGAGATGGTTAATGATATGATGTCAACAACCAGACAAAGTGTCTTTATTATTTCCTTTAGGTAGAAGTTTTATTAAGCTTATCTTGATACTAAGGCCTAAAGATCATTTCTCAAAAGATTCCAGCTATACAAGATAAAAATCATCATTGATATGAAGTCACATATCTTGATTTTCCACTACAATTTTATCTATACCTAGCATTACACAAATGATAAATGGTAAATGATCAAGAAAATAAGTCTAACTTAACATATAATTACACAAAGAATTAAAATATATATAAGACATTTCCATAAAATTTCGAAAAAAATAAAAAAAATTAATAAAAGAAATCCTCAAATCACACCTCCCACAAAAAGATTAAAAATAAATATTATTTATTTGCATTGTAGCATATCAACTTTAAGCGTATATGTAAGCTGTGGAAGTACACACATGAAATGTGGAGTTAATCCAAGTACCTATAATACGTAGTTAAATAAAAAAAATGTGGGAGTGGATAGGAAGGAATGAAATGGGTGGTGACGTGTGACAAAATTTATCATGTTCGGGCTTTCTTGTGATACACGCAATTCTAAATATGCGGAAAACGAGGCGCCACCGTATTCCCCACTTTCAGTCAGTGGAATTATTGGTGTACGATATATTTATGACGTGGCTTGACTATGAGCTGTAAGAAGTCATGTGGGCCCATCAAAAAAGTCACGTTTGCCGATTATAAAAATTGATATGTGGTATTTTTAAAATAGATGGGATTGAACTATGATGTTATGGTGAATTTATTTAGTATTTAAAAATAAGTATTTTTAATTGACAATGTTATTCTCTATAGTACAATTGTAAAATACAAATTCGCATAATACAATTGTTTTTCAACAGATTTTTTTCTGTATTCAGAAGGCAGATTGAACCAATAGAAATCGTGTAAAAATTCGTTGTGATTTGCAGATTTTGTGTTTTTGATCAAGTGTTGTTTTGTATGGAGAATAGACAGCGCCTTTTAATTTAACAAGTATGAAATTTAGTTGCATAATTTTTGTGGTTGAATTTGAGTATTACATGTTTGATCTTAAGTAATGTAAATTTGATTTGTAAAAATATGAGATTAATTTTATAAACTCGTGATTTACTTTATGAGTAATTGAATATATCAAGGTGGTGTTAAGAATTGAGAGATTGTTCTCTCAATAAATGATCATGCTCTTTTAAGCAAACCTCATCGGCAAGTCACAACATTCACCAATATACATATGGCTTATAGGCATATGCAATTCTTTTGTCATTTACAATATTGAGGTGTGCTCTAGATGTTCTTTTTGTTCTCGAGTCCAACATATGAATTAATGATTTATTGAATGTTTTTAAATAAAAAGGTATAACAACATGTCACACAAATATGTACAATCCCGAGGCACATGGGTATGAACTCAAATATGTAGTAGTAAGAATCTTTTTTCTATAAGGTAGCCTAGGTGAAAACCCCAACTTTGGGAGTTAGTCCTTGCCCCAACAAAGAGAAGTAGGCCAATGATCCTTTTTAATTACCTTCTCTTTCAACTTGTAACCTAATTTCATATTATTCTGACCTATTTTTGAACCACACCACCTGATCATATCACCCCCTTCCAAGATAATCAATCTTCTTTTTCTCAAATATTTATATCATAGTAGCTCTCTATTCTAAATTCAAACACATTTCCTATAAAAGATCACCACTTTCAAACCTCCCTACCATTAACAATCTTCCTTTCAATATAATTTTTAACTTTCTTCCCCCATTCTTTGACCATTATATCTCTTATCTGATTTAACTCTTCATTCTCATCCAATACTTCATGCCCATCCAATGAATCATACTGAAACAAAGCTCTATCACCATTTTTGATATTTTGCGTGACACGTTCATTGATAATATTTCTACACAACACCATAAAGTTTCAAATTGCTTTCCTCGAAGGAGGATTTTGGATAGTAAGAATTGTGGTTCTATCTTCTAAATATAAATACTTCTTTTGCAAAGATCCATATCCATTTTTTATTATCACCCACACCAGCTTGGCTCCTAAAGCTTCATTTAAGATGGTCCACTTTCTTAGACCAACAATCATTGCATCTTTTGGGTAATAAATGTTATCCCATGCTATCAACAAAATATTTTTAAAAATTTTATGATTAGTCAATCCACGTAATTTTTATGAAACCTTCATGTAGGGCATAAAAAGAAATGGGATAACTAAAATCATGGTTTTTAGCACGAAAGTTCTGCATGCAAAAGTAAACCATTTACCCTTCCTAACCTCTAGTTTGTTATCATAATATGACAAAATGTGATCTCATAGATTAGCTTTATCAACCCCAACGTAAAGAGGAAGTCCCAAAAATCTCCCAAGAAGTCTCCCAATTTTAATTTTCAAGATTCTTTTTATCTCCCTTTGTAACCTCACTTTTGTATTGAAGAAGTAAATACTTGATTTGTGTCAATTGATGCTTTGTCTAGAAGCTTTACCATAGTTATGTAAATATTTTTTAATAGTCATTTCCTCTTGCCTATTTGCCACTCCAAACAACATGGTATCATCAACAAACTACTAACGTGTAACCACCTCTATTCCATGTGCAACCTTAACACCCTTCAACATTATGTTGCTCCTCACTATGTGACACCAGTACCTCACCTTTGGGGGGGGGCTCATTGTCATTCATGGTGGTACAACTTCATGTGCAATCATACTTGGATAGCAACATAATAAACCGATTATTTTTGTCTCTATACTGGGGACAAGAATAGTTTTCAAACATTTTTCCTTTCTTAGGATTCACTTTCCCCTTGTTGAGTTGCATTTTTTTGTAGCATTTTTCTTTTCTTGCATAGAATTGAGGACCTCTTCCTTGCTTGAAAGCCTATATCTTTTAAATGATCTCTCCTTGACGATAGAAAGTGCACAATATTTCATCAATAATCCCCTCTCCTAGCAATTGGGAAGGTGTGTATTATTGATCTCCTTCCTCTTTTAGTTGAAGATGTCACATTTATTAAATATCTCATCTCTTTTAGAGGTAGAGATCTTTAGACAAAGATCTCTTCCTCTCCCTTTGATATTTATGTATCTTCCACGAGGATCCCTTGACACTTGTTGCAAGATATCTCTTTTACAATCATCTCCTCCTTGCTTGAAGATTGAATTCTTTCTAGCCTTGAACACATGTTTTTTTGTTAAGGACATCCCCTTGGTGATGAAGGTGTCTTTCCTTGATGTAGATCTCCATCTTCCTTAAGACATCAACATGGCAATATGTTGACATCTTAAAGGGGGAGGGGGTATATAAGACCACGTTGTTTGTGCTTGTGTCATTGCAACACCCATTTTGGAGTATCATATAAAATTTGAAAAGAGGTGAAAATAATGAACCCAAATGCCAATATAAGGACAAGAAGAGTGGGTGATAGATAGGAAGTATAAATAAGCATCACACCTTTAAAAAAGGTATGCCAATGAAGCACAATTGAATTAAAAATTAAGTCATATATGAAAACAAGAAATTTTTATAGAAAAATAAAAATTTGAAAATTCTAATCTAGTGAAAAATGTTTAAGAGAAAATTGATAATATAAAGTTAAATAGATTGATAAAAAATATAAAAGACAATAAAATTTATTTACGCTGAAATCTGAAAAAGCCAATAAAAAGTGTATTCATAAACATAAATTCAATAAATCAAAATTAGGATTAAGACTAATGATCTAAGTAATAGCTTAGAACAATTATTTTTGGAAAACAAATCACGTGGAACCTCCACAATTGAAAAGCAAATGCTGACAATGAAGATTATGGTATCAAACCGGAATATGATAGAAGTCTATGTTAGACCAAAATAAATGTGGTATGATACTAGTGAATGGAATGGATAGGAATGAAACGAGTGTGGTGACGTGTAACGAAGGGAACAAAAACATCATTTTCAGTCGTTATCATGAGCTATGTGTTTGAAATTAATTAATTAATTTATGCGGAAAACAGAGGCGAAGAGTCCGCCCAACGTTTCCCCCACTTTTATCAGGTGGAATTATATTTATGCCACGGCTCGGCCCATGGGTAAAAGCAATTCATGTTTTGACCTTATACTTAACCCTATAAAAGGTTTATTATTAAAATAATAAAAAAGTGGTCCATTATATATGTAATATAGTTTAGGGAATTTGATTCAAATATTGTATATCTCAATTTTGGTATCACATTGCATAGTGATGTTATATTGAATTTATTTATTATTATTTAAAAATTATTGTTTTTGGTTGGATTGTTGTGTTTATTTGTAATTTTAGATTTTTTCGTGATTCAATTTTGAGTATTGTTTGGTCGATCCCAAACAACATGGATTTAATCTTGCATGCAAAACTAATGTGTGATTTATGAGAATGCTCTTCTAGAGTGTGATTTAGGAGATTTGTTTGTCTTTGCTTTTTCAATAGTTGAATATGTCAAGGTGGTGCCTTGGGACATGTTGAGGGGATTGTTGACTCGATAAGTGATCATGTTCTCCTAATTCAATCACCTTGACATATTAGATTAATGACAATGAAGAATATTGAAGACATAATCCACTAATATGTAAATGTGTTTCTTCCTTTAAAAATGAAAGTGTGCTCTAGATGTTCTTTTTATCCCAAACGTAACATATAAATTAATTACAAATTGAATCCTAAAGTATCATAGTCTAGCATGCTTATATTCCCTCATTTCTAAGCATAAATTTTAACTATATTTTGACTCCCTTTGAGTGTGGATTGTCCCAGAACCCATACCTCACATCATAATACAATCCATGTCAAATCCAAACACCTTCCACTCATTCTTGACCTTTTCCATAATTAAGACAATATTATGCCACACTCCTATTCTCTAGAGAGGACCACACATTCTTGTGTTCCCTAGATTCAAAATCCACTTTTCCACCCAAGCACTTACCTTTTGACACCGTAAAAGCCCTAATTCACCTCAAACAATTAGAGAAGGGAAAGGTTTATTTATAAAAGAAGACTTAATGGAAAATGAACACACGAGGCATTAACATCAAAGAGAACACATAGGAATCACTTAGCCATATCTAAAGAAAACTTAGGAGCAACATGAACATACCAAAAATACCTTTATTAGCTATCTTTCATAAATGCAATACACATACACATATTTGGCACCTAGGGTGACACATACTTCAAGTTTTATCCAATACAATTGGAAATTTCCTTAATGTCCCCCAAGCACCCATTTCTCCCTACATGGTACATTGTAATTTTTTATTACAAATCAAAGGATACCAATGTGTTAGAGGTCATCATGAATGATTTGGATAGGAATACAAATGTACCAAACACCAGCATGGACATTGAATAGGACTTCATAGAATTGGATGATATTATACACTACCATCTCTAACACTATAGTGCTAGAACATAAATATCATAATAAAGATCCAATAAAATAAATCATCCCCACATTTCCTTTTGATAATCCATATCTTCTTTCAAATTCAAAATCAGAGTCAATTTCTTTTCCCTTCTTTTACTTTTACAAATTTCTTTAAGTGGGGCAATCTTGATCTCAACACCTTATTCCTAATTTAGTGAAAGAATATAAACGATTCTTAAATATTTATATGGGCTTACATGTTTATGTTACGTCATTACACTATGGATTAACAAAAACTTGATTAATGATTTTATGCAATTGCAAGACTATTTCTTTTCATCCTTATAATAATTGGATAGGTTAAGCAAGTACAACCTTACTTCAAGGGACCAATAGTTTACAGGGTAAAATATAGAACTCTATATGTATGTTCAAGTACTTACTAGATAAGTAAGCTTAATACCTTCATGAAAATATCAACCATAAATCAAATTCTTAATTTTTCTTAACGCTATGTAGTTGTAAGGCTAAAAAGTGTGTACCCTACTCTTTTACCCTCTATTTTACCATTGTGCATGGGTGTCCTAGGTACTTGTCACAATGTGTGAGTGTGATTGGCCTAACACTCTTGATAATTTCATCTTCTAATTAACCATCACAAAGAACCTAACATCTATTCAAAGTATTCCAATGTCACAAACTATCAATTCTAGGTCTTTAAAGTTGATCTTTGTCCCCACAAATTTGACTTTAGTCTTTTAAGCACCTACATATTCAACTCGCAAAGTTTCAAATTTAAATTTTGAAAAAGACCTAAGTCAACCCCCTTTACTTAGCCAATCTCACACAAAAATTTCAACTTATGTGTGTAAGTCAAATATAAAAGGGCATCACCCCTTAGGTCTTTGGCATCAAATAACAATTCATTAATATCCATCTATCATCCAAGCTTAGGGAGTGATCCTTATCCAATTGAATTTCTCTCATATTCACTCTTACCTATGTCATAGCTTCACATTACCAAAATATATTTCAATCACGTTGCTTATTTGTCAAGAATGTTTTTAAACATTAGTTTTAAACTAGGTCCTTTTATCACCCTTTTGAATTTTTGTTCCACATCACCCTCATTTAGATAATATATGTTACATTTGTTGCATTTGTATTCCTTATTTCTATCAAAAGTCATTGAATTAAAGTCTAGGGACTTGTTATAAGGAGAAGATCCTTGCATAAAAATCTCCCAATGACATCTATCAACACCAATCATTTGTTATAAGTCCACACACCAAGAAAATCTATTTTTGCAAGTACAAAATATTTGGAGGTCACATCTTAATTTCTAAGATCAAAGCTCACAAACACAAGTTAGATGATGAATTTGTGCACATAGAAGTGATAAAAGTTCATAGATAGTTTTAGGAGTTATAAATCACAATCATCCCATTCAAATCACCTCAAATCTAGTTTCACAATATAGGTAATAATCTCCTATAATATTTTCCACCCATAACTCAAAGATACACATTGCTATGATGTATTTTGAGTTTGAAGATTTGATCAAGTACACATAATCTATTCTGATTTATTTATCTAATGTGTACACCTTAAGGGGCACACAAAATCAAGGGAGCATATTCTTTTTTATATATATTAAAGTTTTTGTAGTTCATAGGTGGACTCTAGATCATTTCTCTAGATAGTCTACTTCTAGTTGTGTTTATTTTTCACTTTTTTCTACTTTGATGTTCTTGATACATGTACATCAAAGTGAGCAAACTTTGAGGCTGAAAAGTGCATATACCCTACACTTTTACCCTTTATTTTATGTCATTTTGCATGGGTGTCCTAGGTATTTGTCTTAGCACATGATTAAAATGATATGACATTCACACTAACCTCATTTTCAAATTAACTTTCATAAATATAACTTAACCTCTAGTCAAACTATTCACATACCATAATTTATCAATTTTCAATCATGCCTATAGATTCAATTCTCAATGTTTCAAATTCAAATTTTCAAATGGACTTTGAGTTGATTCTTGTTCAATTATAACCTCGTTTGTAGTGCAGTTAGGTACCTCCCACAAGGAGTACGAGGTAGTCCCATAGGGCTCTAACCCATCTATAGACCCATACATAGATGGTTGGCATCGTGGACATAAAAAACCCTTTCCTTTCCTATTAACCATTGTGTGTAAACTCTCGTGTCAAAAATTTACAAGTGTGTCTAATTAAAGTATAAATCACTCATTAAGGTCATTAACATGAAGGAACCATTTATTGATTCATACCATTCATCATCCGAGCTTATAAAGGTATCCCTATCTAATTGACTCACTATCATAATCAATCTTGCCTCTACTATAACTTTAGACTAGTTAACTCAAAGCATTATGATTGAGTCAAATTTTGTGAAACATGATTTGAAGTCCTAGTTTACACTAAATCTCTGCATCATCATTTTGTAGTTTTGTTCTAAATTTCAAATTACCTTGATTCACGACAAGAATTGATACATCCATTACATGTTGTTTTCCTTATTTGTATAAAATAATCAATAAAATCCAAGGAGTTTTTATAAGGAGATATCCTAATTTAGCAAAGCTCCCAAAGGTGTTTTTGTATATTCTCAATCATTTATTATAGGTCCAAACACTAAAATGAACCTTCATTTGTAGGTACAAAAGGTTTGCAAGTCACAAGTTCATTTTTGCATTCAATGTTCACTTCCATGAGCCAAAGGACCAATCTACATGCATTGAGATCACTTCCATAAGTGTGAAAATGACTCGACTTTACAATAGAAATTGGGAGTTACAAATTATAGTCTTCTTTGTCAACTCACCTAAAGTCCAATTTTAGAATTAATGTAAGAGTCCTTTCTCACAATGCTCCAACTCTAAGGTAGACATTATTCTTATCATTTATTTTGTGTTTCCATATTCAATTAGGTACGCATAATCTATCCTAATTCCTTTATCTAGAATAAATTTATTTATTTATTATTACTTGTTATTTCCTACACAATAGGGGTAACTATATTGATTGATACATTATTATTCTTACTACTTGCTAGACAATCAAGATCTCCTATTATTTCTTTACTAATGAAAACATTTATTTTTCTAAGGTAAACATGCAAATCTATTGATAAAACAAATAAAAAATAATAATTATTTGAATTGTTATCAGCTAAACTCTTATGCATTCTATTGCAATCTTCACATATATAAAGATATTTTTAATACTCATCACAAATGTTGTTTATAACACTTATTTTACTTGTACAAATATTAGATCATGCAATAAATAGAATATTCAACATCTTTAATATTTTGATTGCTCTAAACAAAGTTCAATCAATGCCAACTCACAATAATCTTATCATCCAATAATTGTTGCAATGTATCACCATGGTTTGTATAATTAATTACTAAAATGGTGAGAAAAATGAGATCCTAATCTAGGCATGCAAACTAAGATCTGAAATTTCCATGACATTTCATTAAGGAATATAAACTAGGTTCAACTACAATCCTTATAGGAGAGATGAACACTAGGGGGTTTATATTCCTTTTGTTGTGTGGATTTGAGATTGCGAAATGCATATAAATGAACTAGATTAAATAATAGGAATTTGTCAACTTTCAACAATAATAATAAAATGCAAAATTGGAAATCAACACAGTAGATCAGATTTGGAAAGAGAAGATAGAGAAGAATGTGTGGTTGCAATTTGGACCTAAAAATACAAAAAACAAGATAACTCCTTGATGTAGGGTAATGCCATATAATTCTCATTATGGAAGAAGCCACTCCTCATTATATCTCCAACCAAATATCTTTCTTGATCTACAATACTATAATGCTCCCCTCTTGACTATTTATTCCACCCTAGCCCAAATCACCTAAGTGTTGCATGTACCATATAGATGTTTCTAATAACACTAGGGAGAAGCAAGCACCCAGTCAAAGCAAAACGAATGAAATGCATAGCTATATCTCCCTCCCACTCAGGTGGAAGATATTAGTTAGATGAGTTTGAATACCTTGAATAGTAGGCACGTGTGGGAGTTATAGTTCCAGTTCGGCTTCTTCATATCCAACACCCCTCCACCTAAGACTAGATTACTATTGATAGTAAGGAAACAATCCCGAATGTCAAAGACAATCAAGGAGGAGGTCACTCTAGGTTTAGGGGGAGTTTGATGCTTGCACCCACATTATATCAAAGTGTAGTTTTCTATGTTTGACTAATCCAATACCTTGCCAATTCGGCACCCTACTCCTTACAATGATATTAACCTCTTGTGTGTGTGTGTGTGTGTGTATATACATATGTACATATATGTATATATATGTATAGAGACATGTATATATAAACATATACATATGTACATATACAATAGGTTAATATCATTGTAAGTATCAAAGCAGTGAATTGACAAGGCATTGGATTACTAGGAAGTATTAAACTTCACTTCCATATAAGGTGGGTGTAAGCATTGAACTCCCCCGAAACCTAGGGCCGCCTCCTCCTTGGTTGTCTTCCACATTCAAGATTGCTTCCTTACTATCAATACTGGTCCATTCTCGAGAGAGTTAGATATGAAGAAGCCGAATTGAAACTATAACTCCTAGACATCTGTATACGTATACATATACATATATACAATATTTATGTGACGTAGAATAATGTTGTATAATAATCTTTATGGAAGGAGCTGCTCTTTGTTATATATCCAAGAGATCTCAAACACAATATCATTTGTTAATCACCAACTCTTTTACTATAAAAATTAATTATACAAATTATAGTGATATATTTGAATATTATTTTTGGCTCATGAGCTAAAATCACAGTTAAAAGTATTATATCATCTTACCTAAACTTTATGCAACAGTAGGCAATAAGGCTTAAAGTACAATCTTTACCATCTCGAATGAATTAAATATATATGGGTTTTTACTTTTTATGATAGGGGAAGAGCACCAATAGATAACATAGCTCTAATAACCGTCATCTTATTGTCATGTTGACCCCCCAATAGCCGTCATAGTGAAAACACCATTAATAAATTTGTTTTGTACCAATAGCCGATCATTTTTTGTAATTTTTTGTTCATAATTGGCCCATTTGTGCACCACTATTGGAACATTTGTGCACCACTATTGGGACATTTGTCAACAAGTACTAGCGATTTTGAGTTGACGGTTACCGCAACATCTTTAGTTAGGTATCAAGCGACACTTTGAAATCTATACTTTTTGACCTTTGTGCGCATAACTGATTCCACAACGTGCATCGTTACTACCCAGAAGCCAGATCAATAGCTATAAGCAGCTAAGTCGCATACGAAGACAACTAAAAAAAAAAATCAAAATCGGATGTACCGTTTAGGATCTGTGGGTGTGCAAAGTTAGCTATGATGACTATTCGTGCTCTTCCCCTAGGGTTGCATGTATTTATATTTCTGTTATATTCTTTTTGCTATCTTTCCCCAGTGAATCTCATGTTATTTATTTGTTGGAAGGACAAAATCTTTGATGGGCATTATTTTGTTCCTTTTGGGTCTTTTCCGCTCAATTTTATAGTTATTATTTACTTGTCCTCTTTTACATAATTATATATAATAATAAAAAATGTATTCCCTGTTTGATTATCAGATTAAAAATAATATATATTTTAGTTGAGAGTGGTGCATATTTTCCAATATCGAATCTATATTTTTTTATCGATGACACAATAAACACATTTTAGTGTATCTTATTGCTTTATTAGATTATATAAAATAATGCATATATGCTCAATGAATGTGATTACACGTAATATATGCTTTTCAAATTCAAAGATGCTTTTTAATTGAATGTATATATATATATTCGTTAATATTTAAATTATATATATTCTCAATACATATTCAATAATTTATTAAGATTTAAATTTTTCATAAGGTATGGAGATGAAATCTTTTTATTGATGATAACTTAATAAAATAATTTAAATATATGCTCCCTCACAATATTATAATTCATCATAAAATAAAATATAAAATAACAATCTCCTTCAAATTTAGGATTAACTACTTGACTACTTATCAAGCTCCGAACTTAAATACTAAGATGTCATTGATAAGAGAATTAACATGGATATAAATTTTCAAACTCTTCTGCCATGCTCTTCCCCTCCCGATAGACAATCTCATGCATCTCATGATACATATGAGTGAGTAAGCATGATCCCCACCCTAATCTCATGGGATGAGTCAACAACCTCTCAAACATTCTGCCCCAACCACATAGAAATCCCTGTTGTCCTCTATCAGGCATCACAAAACAACCAATCATACCAGCCAAAACGTAAGCCAGAGGGTACTGTGCACCATATCTACTCATCAAATCATCCCAAGTGATTGCACAATCAAGGATGATCTCATCATGGAATATCCATCTCAGAGCCAAAATACCCGGTCGTGGAGTAGAATCATAATCCACCTTATCTCCAACAAATAGAATCCTCAATATCCTGTATATATCCTTCGACATGATGGTCATCTCTCCAACCGATAAATGAAAGGTGTTATGCTCATAATGAAAACACTCAACTAAAGCGAACAACATACCGTGGTTCACACGGATATCAGGCATCCGTAACAGGTACCAAATCCACATAAACCAATATGACCTCTCCATGCATCTGATAAATCATGCACTAGCCTCATCGTCGATGGATATGTACACCGAAAGTGAATATCAGGCAATTGAATATGCAAAATCAAACACACAAATCGTTAATACGTGATCAAAGTTGTGCTAAGAATGTGTTAAACATGCTAAAGAATCCAAAATTACAACATCCAAAAACCAAAATTGCTCTTTGGACCTTCAAAACTACTTGTTGTTTTCCATACGAGTTACCATAGTCAAGCAACAACTCGTACGAGCAAACGTTACGACTCGTACAACTAAACACTATCATACGACAAATAGTAACATGTCGCACGACAAAATGGTCTCATAAGAACACTCTCGTACGATGCACGGGTGAACACCAGATGACAAACCCTATATGACCATATGACAAAATACAAAGCAACAGGAACTTGTATGAGAAATAGTAACGACCCGAACGATAAAATGATGTAAACGACTTCAAACGGAATTTAAAATGCAAAAATTCAACAAAAATTCAAAAATTGAGAAATGCAAAGGCTTAAGATCAATCACTTACTGCTAGGGCATAGTTTCGGGGCTGATTATGTCATCTCTGGTGCTCGAATTGATGCTCTTGAATCGAAATTGCCAATTTTCTTTGCAGGAGGTTTTTCAAATTATAAACTTTGAGAGGTAAAAATGAATTGACAATGGCACATTGAACCCCTTATATAGCTCAAACCCTAATTTTTAAAGTTGCTCTGATGGACATAAAATTTGTACCCTTGCCTAAATTGACTGTCCTGAGTCCATTTTGGGGATCGAAATCGAAATCTAACGTCAATTTTCTAGTCAAAATTTCACAATGTTGACCACTTAGTACTTTCATCCTCAAGTCAATTTTTGAATCATTTTGCGCTCAATTCAACTCTGATCTCAAATTATTTCTGATCTCAAATTAATTCTTACATCAATCTTCATGTGCAAATAATTATCATCACTACATCTATTTCATTTTCTCAAAATTGCCTCAAATTGTTATACCCTCGCTATCATTCGATTTTGCTCCCGAGGGGGCATACTTATTACATCTTTTCAGTGATCATCATCATCTAAAGTCGAGAAATTTTTCAAATCTTCATCTAAAGTCAAGCAAAAATCTTTTCAAACAAAGAAAATCAACTAAACCTTGTTACTAGGGGCATCTTAACTAAATCATGTCGTATCAAGTTGAGATTCTTCGATGTCAAATAGAGCAATCTCTAGGGGCATATCAATTTTTTTGTCCTTATTTGAATCAATCTTCAAATCGATGTTCAATTTCATCACATCAAATCAAGCTGGACATTTTCTCTTGCTAATCGGTTCTCGCTCCATCAAGTTTGGAATCGGTTTTATCACTTTGCTTAGTCGATTCTTGTTCAATCAGGTTCAAAATCAGTTGCATCTCTCGCTCAATCTAGTTCAATCAAGTTGTAGATCGGTGCTTGTTTCTTGATCAATCAAGTTCAAGAACGGTATCTCGCTCTTTGTCGATTCTTGTTCAATCAAGTTCAGGATCGGTATCGCTTTAATCAATCTGTTCAATTTCATCGCTTCAAATCAAGTTGAACATCTCACTCTTCATCGGTTTGTGATCCATCAAGTTCAGAATTGATATCTATTTGACATCAACTATTCTTTGAACCAACGCGCTGCTCCTACATTAATTCAAAGAGGGGCAAATGTAATACCCTAAAAATGGTCACCTAAACCATGGGCCCCTAATCTTGACAACATCACCAAGGTCCTAACCAAAGGCAATTAAATCAACCTTGAGCACCTAATTAATTAATTCTTCGATCATTAATGTTACATGGCAAATAAATCACTCTATATTAATTAAATATTTATTTAATTAATTAAATCATTCCAAGTAAATCATTTTGATCAATTATCCTATTTATTTAATTAAATATCCTAGCATATTTAATTAATAAATAAAATTGCCATTTAAATCACAAAAATGAATTAATTTAAAGAAAAAGAGGAATTAATTTACAAAAAGAGATTAATCACAAAAACAGGAATTAATCTGCAAAAGAAAGAGTTAAATTGAAAACAAAAGAAAATGATTAAATTGAGAGAAGAAATCAAACTTAAGATATTTCTTTTTCTAAAATTGAGATAACTTGAGAAATTAGAAAAGCAATTAAATTGAATTAATCATTTTCTCTAAAATTAAAACTCAAAGCTTTTCTTGAGGAAAGAGGTTCAATTGCATTGAAAAGGCTTTTTCTAAATAAAAATCTTGAGCAAATTAAAGAAAAGTGCATGGAATCACCTATTTTAATCTCAAGTGCATGAAATCAACTAAATTTATCTCCAATGCAGACTCAAACTTATAATCTGAATTCATTCAATCAAGCTATAATTAGAATCTATCTCAAGATTAACTTAATCTGATATCTCCATTATTTCAATTATCCTGAATTGTGCTTTTTCTTGAGGAATCTCAGCCGATCATTGTTAATCAATCTTGACCATTGGTCTCTCTTTTGAGTCTCTATATATTCAGCCTTCATCTATCATTTAAGACACCTTGGAGATTTATTGTTATTGTGCAGTTTTTGCTCTAGAGTCATTGAAAATATTGTGCTTTGAGATTATTGCATCTTAGTTTAGCTTTTTGCATATTTAGTTTAATCATGATTGTTTGAATTCATTTAGCTTAATATTCATTCATCTAGCTTAATCTTGCATACATTTAGCTTATTCTTGTGCTCATATAGATTAAATCCTTCGTCTTAGTGTAGTCTAGTCACTGGTATTGCTTAGACAAATCTGAGAGAAAGTCTATACTTGCATCTTTTAGAAGGCAATAGGTCGATTTGTAATGGTTTTTATATTCATGATTATATTTGTCTAACCATACATGCAATGACTTAATTGAAGTGTTGTGTCTTACAGCTTGCAGACTTTATCCACTTTTCACACACACTTCCAAGTGTAATATCCCACTAATTTTTGTTTTGTTTTTTAGGCCAATAACAATTCATCCACAACAAATAACCCGTTAAGGTTAGAGGAATAAACCAAAACAACTAAAAGGGAACCCTTCCACCTTTTGTTCATCGAGAGCCCAGACTGGGAGGGTGAGAGCATACGATGTTCAGGGGATCGTCAGCAGCAATAATCAAACTGAAAATTACAATGCATGGGCGGCAAGCCAACCCCTTTTGCTTATCCAACAGGATAGAAACCAAACTCTTGGCGGTAAACCGACCAAGGTGAAATCACAAGGAATTGAAGTACAATCACTCTACCGCATATTTCAGCGGGAGGACATTACATTAAACAATCACTCTATCGCATATTTCAGCGGGAGGACCATAGCATTGAACTTATCACTCAACCACTCATTTAGTGGGAGGACTGATTACAAAAACTGAATTACAAAACTTAAAAGGCGGCAAGCCAGCCTCTTCCACTTATGCAGTGGGGATTACAAATGAAAGCAGAAAAAAGGGATGATCAGTACTACTGAAACAACCTTACAATATAGAGATGAGATGAGAAGATTAATTGCAGATTTCTACAACAAGACTGTAATTTTCTGTTACATTGATCTGCAGGCTGAAAGTACAGTTTCAGCAGCCTATGGAAACATCAAAACACTCATAACTCATTCATTTTCTACCCGAATCACATGAAATCAATCCCAATCTCCCAATATAACTCTAACAATAACATCCCAACCAAATTACCACTCAAACAACCCAATATTCATTTGGCATGCATCCCAAGGCAATTGCAAAAACCAACGCCATACCCTGGAAGTTCGATTTTGTCTATAAAAACAATGCTCAATCAAAATAGCTAGAAACTCACACATTGTATTGCCATGGCATGGAAGGAAGAATGAGCTGGTACCCAGATGAATGGAGTCGCCTAGTTGAGAGGTATGAGCAAATTTCACTTTCAGCAATCCCGCGACCAACAACCAAAAACAATCAAATCCAACATCAATCACTCCATAATCTGCAACTCAACAACCAATTTGCAATGGGAACACAAGGGCACAACTAGGTACTATATTGCAAGCACGAAACTGAGACTCAGCTAGGAAGCCAACTTCGAAGCTCATATTTTTAGTAGCCAAACTAACAGCATAACGATGCAATTTTCAAAGATAGTCCAAATGGGAGCCCAAGCATCTTATTTATAACATCACTCTTCAAATTCAAATGCCATTCCTCCAAATTCCACACCTTGCATTTGAATTTCATTTCACCCAAGTGTAGCACCACTTTTCACAAGTCAAACCCCACGCCAAAAAGGAAGGGACCCACGTTAATTACTTGGCGAATAATGGAGATGCACTAAAACATAATATTCCTCTAAAATATTTCGCCATTCCATAGTACACATGAGTTTCGCCCAATAATTAGGATAAAATAGGCATTAATCCCAATTTTAATAAATCAGTCGTCAATAATCAAATTAGTTAAATATTAAACCTTAGGATAAGGAATTAATATTCAATTATTTCGCATATGACTCCTGTACTGATTATCAACACTGTTAGGATGAAATTGAGTCAGGACGACCACAAAATTGCTGCAGAATCATAACCTTGTCCACTGCCAAAAATAGAATTGTGCCACACAACCACTTACTAAAAATAGTAAGTCAAGAATTAATGCTTAGAAAAGTATGATCATCGCATCTTGAGGCAAAACATGGAGAGCTCAGTAGGATAGTGACACCAGAATGGTCATTCCCTGACTTACTAAAAATAGTAAGTCCTCGTTTCATCAATGCTAGACCCTCGTTCCTCATTCCACCTAGCCTACAGGTCTTGGGAATAGGCTAATGGACCACTAAAAGAGCATCAATGAGAAGGGGACATTACAGTCCGCCCTCTCCAAAATTGCTTGTCCTCAAGCAACTATAAGGCTGGATGCAATAAAATCTCCTCATTTTCCCATGTAGCATCCTCTATTGGTAGATTCTTCCATTTGATCAACTATTCCCTGATCACTCTTCTCCTCAAAGTTTGTTCCCTGAATTCAAGGATAGCTTCTGGAACCAAAACCAACTCTCCCTCCTCATAAAGCGGAGGTAATTCAACTGAAGCAACAACATTATGTCCCAGAGCCTTCTTAAGGCGAGACACATGAAATACATTATGGATCCTGCTGCTTGCTGGTAATTTCAACTCAAAAGCCACTTCTCCAACCCTTCTACTAACTCTGAAAGGCCCATAGAATCGAGGCTTCAATTTCTAAACCCCACTCTTCTTGAGAGTAGACTATCTGTAGGGCTGGAGCCTCAAATAAACCATGTCGCCCACCTCAAAGGTGCGCTCAATACGCTACTGATCAGCATAAAACTTCTGCTGATTCTGTGCATGCTGGAGATTGTCCCTCAAAATTTTCAGAATATCCCGACTTTGCTGCATCATATCCTTTGCCTAAGGGGTTCTGCTATCACCAAATACCAAGTCTGCGAAGCTAGGAGCTTCATAACCATATAGTGCCATGAATGGTGACATCTGAATGGACATGTGATAGGAAGAATTGTAACAATATTCCCCTAGGTGAAGCCATCTCACCCAAGTATTCTGTTGCTCCGAGACATAGTTTCTAAGATAACCTTCCAACCACTTATTCACTATCTCGGTCTACCCATCAGTTTGAGGGTGATAACTGGTGCTTGGAGTTAGCACAGTACCACACAATCTGAAGATCTCCTGCCAAAAAGCACTTAGGAACTTGCTGTCCCTATCACTCACAATGTTCTTCGGTAAACCATGCAATCTGAACACCTCTCGGAAGAACACTTCAGCAACTTGAGTTGCTGTAAAAGAGCTAGTGATGGAGAAAAAGTGAGCAAACTTTGTAAGTTTGTCCACCACCACATAGATACTATCCTTCCCTTGAGCATGGGGCAACCCCGTGATGAAATCCATGGAAATACTTTCCCATTTTTGATCGGGAATAGGCAAGGGTTGTAACAAACCAGCTGGCAAAGTGTGCTCATCTTTGTTCTTCTGACATGTATGACACTCTTTAATGTACCTCAAAACATCATTTTTAAGCCCCTTCTAAGAGAATCTCTCCCGGATCTGCCTGTATGTTTTGAAATAACCTTGGTGACCAGCAAGGGGGATATCATGGAAAGTCTTCAAAATCGTCTCTTTTAACTTAGATTCAGGTACTATGAAGATTCTTCCCTTGTACAGTATCAATCCCTCAACCAATTTGTACCTTTCATCATGAAAAGTACCTTTTATAAGGCTGATTGCAATCTGATTTTTGGCATAATCAACAAGCAATAACTCTCTCCAACCAGCAGTAAGCTCGCAGAGTGAGCTTAAATGGGGTCTCCTGGATAAGGCATCTACCACCACATTGTTTTTTCCTTTAACATATTCAATATCGAAGTCGTAAGCTTGTAGCTTACTCACCCATTTTTGTTGTCTCTCATTCAGATCCTTCTGATGCATGAAATGTTTAAGACTATTGTGATTAGTCTTAACAATGAACTTACTCCCCACCAGATATTGTCTGAATTTTGCAAGTGCATGCATTATGGCAAGCATTTCCTTGTCAGAAATGAAATATAGTCTCTCAGGATCTCTCAACTTTCTGCTCTCAAAAACTATAGGGTGCTTATCCTGCATGAGGACCGCACCAACACCTTCTCCAAATGCATCACATTGTAGCTCAAATGGCCTGGTGAAATTGGGCAATGCTAAAACTGGGCAGGAGCTCATGATCCTCTTAAACTGCTCAAATGTTGTCTGTGCCTTTTCGGACCATTCAAAAGCCCCTTTCTTGGTAAGATCTGTAAGGGGGGCAGCCAACTAAGAATATCCCTTTACAAATCTCTGATAGAATCCACACAACCCCAAAAATCCCCTCAGATGTGTTATGTTTTCAGGAGTAGGCCAATCCATGATAGCTCTAATCTTTTCAGGGTCTACCTTTACACCACCTACACTGATGATGTGACCAAGGTAGAGCAACTCTTCCATCCCAAATTCACATTTGGATTCCTTGGCAAACAGGGATTCAGATTCTAGTATGCCCAACACTTCATCCAACTACTGAAGATGTTCCTTCCAAGATCTGCTGAATATTAGGATGTCATCAAAAAATATCAAAACAAACTTCCTCAACTGTTCTTGGAAGATTCTGTTCATGCATGATTAGAATGTAGCAGGAGCATTAGTCAAACCAAAGGGCATGACTAGGAACTCAAAATACCCAAAGTGGCACCTAAAAGCAGTCTTCTCCACATCTGAAGCTCTCATTCTAATCTGATGGTACCTTGATCTAAGGTCAATCTTGGAGAAGAACACTGCCCCATGTAGCTCATCAATCCTCGAAATAGGATACCGATTCTTGATGGTTTTCTGATTCAGGGCTCTGTAATCCACACACATGTGCATGGTCCCATCCTTCTTTCTCACCAAAACAATAGCCGAAGCAAAGGGGCTTTTGCTAGGCCGGATGTAACCTAGGTCAAGCAATTCCTGAATTTCTTTCTCAATCTCATCCTTTTTCTTTTTTGGATATCAGTAAGGAGTAGTCATGACTGGCTTAGCTCCTTCCTCAAGCTCAATAATGTGCTCGGCTCCTCTTTTAGGAGGTCTGCTAGGAGGTGGGTTTTCAAACACCTTGCTTGTCTTAGTTATCAAGGCTTGGATGTCTTTAGGATAATTTCGGTGCTCTTGTTGTGGTTCTGAAGGCATTACCATGATCTTGATCCTATCCTTGACCATAGCTGAAATATCTGAGGAATAGCTACCCTTATCCACCAATGGATTGGAAGGCATTATCAAACACTCCGCTGCCCACTCCACTTGATTGTGGCGGATCAGTCTTTCCATTCTTTTCAAGGATACAACTTTAAGTCCCCCATGTGACATTCCTCTCAAAACTACCTTTTTCCCTTTCGACATGAATTTCAGCTCCATGGTTTGTAGGTTCGGTGTGATCTCACCAAGAGATCTCAGCCATTGAATCCCGAGGACTGCATCATCAGTCCCTCCAATGCTTACCACAAAGAAATCATCTTTGATTTCATGATTTCCCAACTTCAGAGACATGTTGGAAATCATCTTGTTACAGGATATAGTGGAGCCATTTGCTACCATGACCGTGAAGCCCTCAACTTCCTCTACCACTAGTCCCTTTTTTGCAACAATCCTTTCATCAATGAAGTTGTGTGTTGCACCTGTGTCAATGAGAGCTATGACACGATGCTCTCCAATCACATCCCGAACTCTGAAAGACTCATTTTTGTGAATGCTCGAGAGTTGAGCAACCACTCCTCTATCTTTTGACCCAAATTCAAGCCCTTCAGGAGCCTCTTCATATTCATTGTCCTCAACTTCAGTCTGCTGTTCCGAAATTTCAGAATTTGATCCATCTTTTGAATAGCATTCCATTTGATGCAAATTCCCCTTTCCATGGCATCTATGCCTGGAACCCAAGGTTTTATGCAAGAATAACATAGATTCTTTCTCTGGAGCTCTTGACAGAGCCCATCATCCATTCGCGAAGGGAACCTCTTGGTCTGATTAGTGAATTTCTTCTTATCCTTTCTGAAAGGGAAAGGCTTGGATTGAATTTTACTCTTAGGGGCAGCCAACTCCATACTTCTAGATTTTTTAATAGCTTCTGCCAGTTTGGGCGGATCAAAAGCTTTGACCTATCCTCTCAATGGTTCTTCAAGTCCTTCAGTGAAAAGGACAACCAGTCGCTTCTCTGAGATGCTACTCACCATGACTGACAAGTTTTGGAATTCAGTCACGTAAGTGTCCAATGAACCTTGTTGCCTCAGTTGTGTAAGTTCTCTAAACTTCACCTCTAGATCCCTGGTGTCAAATCTCTCAATTAGCTTGTTGGTGAAATCAACGTAGATGGTGACTAAGTTGTGACCAAGGGTGACCAACCCATGGTACCACCATTCGTGGGCCACTCCATCCAAGTGCAAGGTAGCAAACTTGATGGCATCCTCCTCCGGCATCGGTCTCAAGGACAAGTAATTGTCCAACTTCTGTACCCATGCTCTGGCAGTACTCTTAGCGCTCCCATCAAAGTGTGCTAAGGTCACTCTTCCAAGAGCTTGTTGTAAATCTCTTGGGGCAGCAGACTTGTAGTCATTCCTCCTTCCTCTTTTCATTTTCTGATTCATGAATTGATCCAAAGTTAGGATATCTCGGATCTCACCGGGAAGGGAAGCATACTCCATGTAGCTATTTCTTATCTCATCAGCTGTGGGTATCTCTGTTTTAGCTTGTTGTACTTCTTTTGGCAAAAAGACAGGTTGTAAAGGCCTTGGGGTTGAACCTCCATTATTACTCCTGCTATTACTCCCATTTCTATTGCCTGCAGGAGTGTTAGAAGTGCTGGCTTCCGGTCCATTGTTGGGTTGATTAGGGACCCCAACAATGTTCTGGTTGAGCTTTGCCAGCAGTAAAGATGTCATGTCCATCATGGCATTGAATTGCCTCTTTGCCTTCTTGTCGGGTGCCTCATTTGTTTCTGTAGTCTTATCTACCATTGAATCCACTGAATCTGAAGTATCGATATCCTTTCCTCTGTTTCTCAGTACTTTTGAGAAAGTATCCTCTTCCGACACTATTGGAACCCGAAACTGCTGTCTCTTCTGCTCTTTGTTGTAGTATCTGACGTCTCTGTCACTCATGGAGACTTCTGAACCCACCGACTCTCACAGGCTGGCAGGAAAACCAGCTCTGATACCACTGTAATATCCCACTAATTTTTTTATTTTTTTTAGGCCAATAACAATTCATCCACAACAAATAACCTGTTAAGGTTAGAGGAATAAACCAAAACAACTGAAAGGGAACCCTTCCACCTTTTGTTCACCGAGAGCCTAGACTGGGAGGGTGAGAGCATACGATGTTCTGGGGATCGTCAACAGCAATAATCAAACTAAAAATTACAATGCATGGGCGGCAAGCCAGCCCCTTCTGCTTATCCAACAGGATAGAAACCAAACTCTTGGTGGTAAACCGACCAAGGTGAAATCACAAGGAATTGAAGTACAATCACTCTACCGCATATTTCAGCGGGAGGACCATAGCATTGAACTTATCACTCGACCACTTATTCAGTGGGAGGACTGATTACAAAAACTGAATTACAAAACTTAGAAGGCGGCAAGCCAGCCTCTTCCACTTATGCAGTGGGGATTACAAATGAAAGCAGAAAGAAGGGATGATCAGTACTACTGAAACAACCTTACAATATAGAGATGAGATGAGAAGGTTAATTGTAGATTTCTATAACAAGACTGTAATTTTCTGTTACATTGATCTGCAGGTTGAAAGTACAGTTTCAGCAGCCTATGGAAACATCAAAACACTCATAACTCAATCATTTTCTACCTGAATCACATGAAATCAATCCCAATCTCCCAATATAACTCTAACAATAACATCCCAACCAAATTACCACTCAAACAACCCAATATTCATTTGGCACGCATCCCAAGGCAATTGCAAAAACCAACACCATACCCTGGAAGTTCAATTTTGTCTATTAAAAACAATGCTCAATCAAAATAGCTAGAAACTCACACATTGTATTGCCATGGCATGGAAGGAAGAATGAGCCAGTACCCAGATGAATGGAGTCGCCTAGTTGAGAGGTATGAGCACATTTCACTTTCAGCAGTCTCGCGACCAGCAACCAGAAACAATCAAATCCAACATCAATCACTCCATAATTTGCAACTCAACAACCAATCTGCAATGGGAACACAAGGGCACAACTAGGTACTATATTGCAAGCACGAAACTGAGACTCAGCTAGGAAGCCAACTTCGAAGCTCAAATTTTCAGTAGCCAAACCGGCAGCATAACGATGCAATTTTCAAAGATAGTCCAAATGGGAGCCCAAGCCTCTTATTTATAACTTCACTCTTCAAATTCAAATGCCATTCCTCCAAATTCCATGCCTTGCATTTGAATTTCATTTCACCCAAGTGTAGCGCCACTTTTCACAAGTCAAACCCCACGCCAAAAAGGAAGGGACCCACGTTAATTACTTGGCAAATAATGGAGATGCACTAAAACATAATATTCCTCTAAAATATTTCGCCATTCCATAGTACACATGAGTTTCGCCCAACAATTAGGATAAAATAGGCATTAATCCCAATTTTAATAAATCAGTTGTCAATAATCAGATTAATTAAATATTAAACCTTAGGATAAGGAATTAATATTCAATTATTTTGCATATGACTCCCGTACTGATTATCAACACTGTTAGGATGAAACTGAGTTAGGATGACCACAAAACTACTGCAGAATTAGAACCTTGTCCAATGCCAAAAATAGAATTGTGCCACACAGCCACTTACTAAAAATAGTAAGTCAAGAATTAATGCTCAGAAAAGTATGATCATCGCGTCCAGAGGCAAAACATGGAGAGCTCAGTAGGACAGTGACACCAGAATGGTCATTCCCTGACTTACTAAAAATAGTAAGTCCTCGTTTCATCAATGCTAGACACTCATTCCTCATTCCACCTAGCCTACGGGTCTCAGGAATAGGCTAATGGACCACTGAAAGAGCATCAATGAGAAGGGGACATTACACCAAGATAGTCAATCTTTTTTATTGAATATTTATCATAGTAGCTCTCTATTCTAAATTCAAACACATTTTCTACAAAAGACCACCACTTTCAAACTTCCCTACCATTAACTATCTTCCTTTCAATATAGTTTTCAAATTTCTTCCCCCATTCTTTGACCAAGATATCTCTTATCTGATTTAGCTCTTCATTATCATCTCGTACTTCATGTCTATCTAATGAATCATACCAGAACAAAGCTCTGTCACCATTTTTTAGATCCCGTGTGACATGTTCATTGATAATATTTCTATACAACACCATAAAGTTCCAGATTGCTCTCCTCGAAGTAGGATTTTGGATAGTAAGAATTATGGTTCTATCAATTAAATATAAATACTTCTTTGCAAGGTCCATTACCATTTTTAATTACCTTTGTTGATTATCACTCACACCATGTTGGCTCCTAAAGCTTCATTTAAGATGGTCCACTTTCTTAGAGCAACAACTACTGCATCTTTTGGGAAATAGATGTTTTCTCACACTATCAACATAATCTTATTTTGTTGTAAATTGCCATTCTAAAAAAAATCTCATTTTATGATTAGTCAATCCACATATTTTCTGTGAAATCTTCATGCAAGACATCAGAATAATTGGGATAACTAAAAACATGGTTTTTAGCATCAAAATTCTTCCTATAGAAGTAAACCATTTACTCTTCCTAGCCTCTAGTTTGTTATCGTAATTTGACAAAAGTGACCCCATAAATTAGTTTTATTAGCCCCAACATATAGAGGAAGGCCCAAAAATATACCAAGAAGTCTCCCAATTTTAATTTCCAGGATTCTTGTTATCTCCCTTTGTAGCCTCATTTTTGTATTGAAGAAGTAAATACCTAATTTGTGCCAATTGATACTTTGTCTAGAAGCTTTATAATAATTATCTAATTTTTTTTGATAGTCCTTGCCTCTTGCCTATTCGTCACTCCAAATAGCATGGTATCATCAACAAACTACTAATGTGTAACCACCTCCATTCCATGTGCAACCTTAACACCCTTCTACTTATTCTAACTCTCTCATTGGTATCATTCTAATCATAAGTGACAATAAGTGACACCTTTGTCATGTTCCTTCTAAATAATATTTTATTCCCATTATGTTGCTCCTCACTATGTGACACTAGCACCTTACCTTTTGGAGACTCATTGTCATTTATGGTGGTACAACTTCATGTGCAATCATACTTGAATAGCAACATAATAAACTGATTATTTTTATCTCTATACTGTGGACAACAATAGTTTTCAAACATTTTTCCTTTCTTAGGATTCACTTTCCCCTTGTCAAGTTGCATTTTTTTCTAGCGTTTTTCCTTTCTTGCATAGAAATGAGGATCTCTTCCTTGCTTGAAAGCCTATATCTTTTAAATGATCTCTCCTTGGCAATAGAAAGTGTACAATCTTTCATCAAGAAGCAATTGGGAAGGTGTGTATTATTGATCTCCTTCCTCTTTTAGTTGAAGATGACATATTTATTAAATATCTCCTCTTTTCAGAGGTAGAGATATTTAGGAAAAGATCTCTTCCTCTCCCCTTGATAGTTATGTATCTTCCATGAGGATCCCTTTACACTTGTTGCAAGATATCTCTTTTACAACTATCTCCTCCTTGCTTGAAGATTGAATTCTTTCTAGCCTAGAACAAATGCATTTTTGTTAAGGATATCTCATTAGTGATGAAGGTGTTTATCCTTGATGTAGATCTCTATCTTCCTTAAGATATCAACATGGCAATATGATAACATCTTAAAGGGAGAGTATATAAGACCTTGTTGTTTGTGCTTATGTGACTGCAACACCCATTTTGTAGTATCATATCAATTTTTTTCTTGGTGCACACTGCAACACATTTTATAGTCACTTTTTTTGATTATCAAGAAAATAAAGATTTTTCTTTGTAATTTTCCTTTGTATGAGTCAACTAGCAAAATACACCTTGCTAGACCTGTTTAACTCTCCTCTCTTTAATACAAATCACAAAATGTATCACACCTTGTTGTTAATTTCTTAATTTACACTCTAGAAAACAAGTTTATGAAAAAACCCTTATTAACAAAGATCTAATTTTATGTTAATAATTTGAAGTAAAAACCAAAAATGTAAAGAACAAATCCTCTCTAAAAATCTAAGAGCTCTTCAGAAATATAATTTTTTTTAAAAATTCGTTGATTTGTGACCAAAAATTAAGATTTATGAAAAATCATTAAATCACTCAAAATTGATAATCTGAACTTGATTTTTTATTGTCGCCTCATGAGATTATCCATAACCTTTAGTTAAAAAAAATGTAGAAAAATTCAGCATCGTTCGAAAGATATGATGAAATCTTTGAAAACCCTAAGGTTTTGTCTTCAACTTTGTATAAACAAGGTTAGTCTTAACTTTTTTTTATAAAAACAACAAGATAAAGTTAGAAAAACCTCCAAAAATTATAGATCAAATAGGGATGTGGATCCTACTAGGCATGCCAAAATGTGAATCAAAATAATAGAAACAATGCAATGTAAGATCCAAATTCACAATCCACACAAAATAAAATGAAGCCTAACACCCATGCAAAAAATAAAATAATAAACAATAATACCATAGCAAAGACCTTAGATTGTTTCATTGTTATTTAATATTTGCTTGAATTCTTGATGTCGATTTTCTCTCAAATTTTGTAGCATAACTTTGATATCATCATGATAGTCTGAAAGGTTGATGTTTGATAATGTATGCTTGATACTAATAAAGCTAGCTCTTGATAATAATAATTCTTGATAGATGCTTGATAATTTGACAATAGTGTAAGTGCTTAAAAAAGTGCTAGCTCGAGAGAAATGAATGAGTGAAAGTCTTAATTATATGCCTCACATAACATTTGATCAATGATGGAGATTAAATGACAAGATGAATGGATGAGAAAAATTTGAGAGAAGGTAGGACCTATGATGCACATGGATTGATGAGGTGGAAGGATGGTGCAGGAGCACCCTTTCAAGCTCTCCCTCCTTTTTGTTTTGTTGGTATTATGCTTCTTATGAAGCCATTGTATATAAAATAATGAGCCAAGTGCTCATAGGTCCTAGGTAGGGTCCTAGAGGGGATCTTAGGGGTCATAAGTCAAAATTGTGATTGCATTGAAAATGGAGGTTATGTGTGTCCTAGAGGTGTTTAGGGGTCCTTCATATCATGGTGGTGACCTTAGGTTGGCCCATTGTGGGTCTAGGAGTCATGAAGAGCAACATTGGGAAAGTTGCTCAAAAGTTGCATGACAACTCTTAAAAGTTGTCAAGCAACTTTTCCACCATGTTGTCAAAATCATTAGGTTGGCATGGACAACCCTAAATGTGGCACACCGGCCGAGGTATGGGTAGTATAAGATGTTTTAAACCCTAAGTTAAAGGGTTGGTTGTCAGAGATTGTATAGCTCAAGCAAACTGTATTGACTGTGACTGTTTTTGAGTTACCAGTCTGTTTGAATGAAGTTACCGAGCAAACAAATGGATTGATTTGTGATCAAACCTATGTGGAATGTTTTCTGTGGTGTATATCTCTTCATTTTAAGTGATTAGATTAGCTTTTTGATTACCAGTTGAGTGTGTTTGTAAATAGTTTGTGAATTGCAGTCTTACTGTCTAGTTTTGGACCGGTTTGAGTAAATGAAGTCTTGACTCCATTCCCCATTGTGGAACCACCATGAAACCATGGGGAATGGATGTGGAGACTTTGTACTATAGTCCCAAGCAAGTAGGTCCCTTGTAAATGCAAGGAGGCCAATCATATACCCATTCCTAGGTGAGACTGGATAGTGCCCGGTTACGAATGGCTATTGGTGCAGAGGTCTTGGAGAGCAAGGTTGATTAGTGGAGAGTGCATCCTTTGAAGGAAGTGCAGAGGAGTGAGTGAAGCATCATTGGTGTGAAGGAGGAGCCTCCACCAATCCAAACAAGGTGGCTAGAATACAAAACCTTCACTGTAACCCAGACAGACTCTAAAAACCCTCACAAAAACCCTCACAAAAACCCTCAAAAACCTTAAAATCCACCAAGGACAGAGAACGGACACCTGGAGGCCTAAAACCTAGAAAATCCTTGAGTCCTTGCCAAATGAATGGCAGTCCTTTTTGGGAGATTGGGTTGTTTGTGCATCGTTTGTGAGAGGGAGCCCTAGAAGACCGATTAGGAGGCCTAATTGGTCCTAATCCTTGTAGCCCTTTCTGAAGGCAAAAACACTAAATTGTGAAATCGGTAAGGGGTTAAAGGCTTGAAACCTCTTGGGGGCTCATGAATGGGTGGAAAAACCTTGAAAAAGACCTGAAACAACCTTGCTAAGACCTTGGGAAATGTGGAACAAGCTTAGCCCTTATTAGCCATAGTAAGGGGATTTGAGTCTCATGAGTAGGTGAGACCTTAGGAGCAGCATTGCAACTCATTGGTGGGTGGATTGGGCATGGTCAGGGGATTCCTCAAGCAAAGGGAAGTCCTAAAAACCCTAGGGTGTGTAGAGAACACCAGGTGATCCAAGGAAAGGATCCAAGAGCGTAGACTAGGCTAGTCTATCCCATACCCCATCCCATCAGATTGGTATCAGAGCAAGTTAAAGACTTGTTGGACTGTGTATGTCTCTATATACTGGCGAATCGGTAGGGGAGAGCAGAATGGTTACTAATGCAGAGCTGGCTAGAGAGTTGGAAGAACAGAAGGAGAAAAATAGACTCCTTGAAGAAGTTGTGAGTGAGATGAGGGATAAACTGTAGGAAGTGGTGGATTAGAGGACACAAGGACCTTGGGATGAAGACACCAAGGGTAAAGGCAAGAAGACTATAGACATAGATGACATTATCCCTGAACCAGATCCCTTGTTCAATGAAGAACCTTTTGTGAAAGCTATTAAGGCCTTGAACACCAAAGCCTTTGAAGGATTGCCACATTTCAATGGAAGAATGGATATAGACACCATTATGGAATGGATTGAGGGCATGGAAAACCACTTTGAGTGTGAAGGAATGATAGAGGCTCATAAGGTTAAAGTTGCCAAATCAAGATTAAGGGGAGCAACTTTGACATGGTGGAAGTACCTGCAAGAAGAAAGAGTTAGTATGGGGAAGCTACCTATTGCAAATTGGAAAGCTATGGTGGGTAAGATTAAGGAGAACTACTTACCAAAGGATTATGAAGTCCAACTTCATAAGAAGAGACAAGGATTGAAGCAGAAGGATCTTGATGTGGCCTCCTACACAGAGGAGTTTCAGAAGCTATGTCTTAGGTCCAAAGTCCAAGAAGATGAATCCATTAAGGTGGCTAGGTATCTAAGCGGCCAAAAGTGGAACATTCAAGAGGAGATAAGCCTATGGATTCCTACTACTGTCCAGAAGTGTCATCAGCTTGTTGCTAAGGTAGAAGAGAGGAACAAAAGGAAAGGAGTCTCCCATAACAGGGGTAGAGGCAGAGGTAGAGATCAAGTGAACCACCGAGGTGGTTACCAAAGCAAGTCAAGTGAGTAGAGGAACCAAGGAGAAGCCAAGTTGACTGAACATGGCAGTGAAACCAATCCTAGAGGTGGACATTCTAGAGGAAGAGGTGCACAAGGTGGACCAAATAGGGGTAGAGGTACCGGCAGAGGTAACTCATATTTTGCAACTATGAAGTGTTACAATTGTGGACAATTGGGACACCCGACATAAAGATGCCCTGACAAGCCTACATCATCCAATAGTGGAAAGAGGGTTGCTTATGCACATGAAGACTCTTCAAGCAGCAAAACACCTGAGGTAGATCATATTGAATCAGAGAGTGGAGAAAATATGATGTTCAATAGGGTCTTGATAAGACAGCCAGTCAAGAGTGAACCTAAGCATAGGAGAGCATTGTTTAGGGTAAGGTGTAAGATTCTTGGTAAAGTGTGCAAGGTGATAGTTGATTCAGGCTCAACTGATAATATCATATCAAAAGAGGCAGTTAGGAAGCTGAAACTCACAAGGATACCCCACACTAACCCATACAAGGTGACATGGTTGAATCATGAGTAGAGTGTGTTAGTCAATGAACAGACTTGGGTAGAGTTTTCCATTAGAGGATACAAGGACATAATCCTTTGTGATGTGTTTCCAATGGATGCATGTCACTTGTTGCTAGGAAGACCCTGGCAATTTGATAGGAAGGTGATCTATGATGGAGAGGAGAACTCCATTTCCTTTAAGAAGGACAGCAAGACCTTTAAAATTCAGTCTTTGACAGAGAATGAATAAGGAACTTCAAAGACACCTAGTGTCTTAATGGCTACTGGTAAAGAGTTTTTGAACTTGCTACATGAGGAGGAGATAGTGAAGTGTGCCATCTTTGTGAAACCAAAGGAGGAAGAAGACAAGTTGTAGATAGAAGTACCCAAGGAGGTGAAGCACATGTTGCAAGAGTATAAGGACACAGTGAGTGATGGGACACCTGCAACACTCCCACCTAGAAGGTCTATAAGTCATCAGATAGACTTTGTTCCCAGTGCATCCTTACCTAACAAGGTTGCATATAAGCTCACACCTGATCAGAACAAAGAGGTAGCAAGGCAAGTGCAAGAGTTATTGGAACAAGGACTGATTAAGAAAAGCATCAGCCCATGTGCAGTCTCGGTAGTGCTAGCATCAAAAAAAGGAGGTAAGTGGAGACTTTGCACTGACTCAAGAGCAATTAATAGGATTAGCATAAGGTATAGGTTTCCTATTCCTAGAATAGAGGATCTAATGGATTGTTTAGGAGGGGCTATGTATTTTACCAAGCTAGACCTTAAAAGTGGTTATCACCAGATAAGAATTAAGGAGGGTGATGAGTGGAAGACTGCTTTTAAAACCACAGATGGATTGTATGAATGGCTTGCAATGCCATTTGGACTCACCAATGCTCCAAGCACCTTCATGAGGTTGATGAATGAAGTGTTGAAGGATTTCATAGGTAGATTTGTGGTGGTGTATTTAGATGACATTCTCATCTATAGTAGAACCAAAGAAGAGCACCTTGAGCATTTGAGGTTGGTATTAGAGAGGTTGCATGAGGAGAAGCTATCCATCAACCTAGAGAAGTGTGACTTCTTGAAGCAAGAGTTGGTTTACTTAGGATTTGTGGTGTCTAAGGGAACCTTGAAGATGGATCCAAGTAAAGAGGAGGCAATCATGAATTGGCCTGCCCCTAAAACAGGGACTGAGGTAAGAAGTTTCCATGGATTAGCTCAATTCTATAGGAAGTTTGTGAGGAATTTCAGTGGCATATGTGCACCAATCCTTGACACCATCAAAGGAGGTCTTAAAACTAAGTTTAAATGGACAGAGCAAGCCGACAAAGCATTTCAATTGTTGAAGCAACAAATAGCCACAAAACCTATCCTTCTCCTACCTACGTTTGATAAGCTATTCACTTTGGAGTGTGATGCAAGTGGAATTGCAGTAGACGGTGTGTTGAGTCAAGAGGGAAGACCTGTGGCATTTTTCAGTGAGAAGCTTAGTGAAGCAAAGAAGAAGTACTCAGCCTATGACCTAAAGCTATATGCATTAGTGTAGTCTCTAAAGAAGTGGAGACATTATCTACTCCCAAAGGAATTTGTAGTGTTCACAGACAATCAGGCATTGAGTTACATCAACACTCAAGAAGCTAAGCAATAGGCATTTGAAATGGATGGAATATCTCCAATCCTTCACCTTGACCATCAAGCATAACAAGGGACAACTTAACAAAGTGGCAGATGCATTGAGCAGGAAGTTGTTGACTGTTCAAGAGTTACAGTTGCAGAGCATAGGCATAGAGGGTTTCAAAGACCTCTATGAAGAAGATGAAGACTTCTCATCAGCTTACAAGGTTTGCAAAGAGTTTGAGAACCATTTCCATGGTGAGTATGCAGACTACACTCTCCAAAATGGTCTCTTGTTCAAGGGTAACCAGTTGTGTGTACCTAGAGGATCTATGAGGGAGAACCTCATCCAAGAGAAACATAATGGCAGTTTGAGTGGACACTTTGGGATTAATAAAACCTTAGATTTAGTACAGAGGTACTACTATTGGCCAAAGTTGCCAAGAGATGTGAAGAGGTATGTAGAGTAGTGTGGTGTTTGCCAAAGAGCCAAAGGTGGATCAAGCAATGCCGGTTTGTATCAGCCATTGCCGGTCCCTAACAGACCTTGGGAATGTATAAGCATGGACTTTGTAGTAGGACTTCCCAAGACTAAAACAGGTGTGGACAACATCTATGTGGTAGTAGATAGATTTTCCAAAATGAGTCATTTCATACCATGTAAGACTACACATGATGCTAGCTATGTTGCACATCTCTTCTTCAAAGAGATTGTTAGGATTCATGGACTCCCTTTAAGCATTGTTTCAGACAGGGACAACAAGTTCATGGGTCATTTTTGGCAAACATTATGGAGGAGACTGGGAACTAACTTGTCATTTAGCTCAACTTACCATCCACAAACAGATGGTCAAACTGAAGTCATCAATAGAGTGTTAGGCAATTTGTTGAGATGTCTAACTAAGGAATATGGTCAGACATGGGACCTTATCATTCCTCAAGCGGAGTATGCATATAATGACAGTGTGAATAGAACCACTGGTAGAAGCCCATTTGAGGTTGTGTATGGCAGACATCCAAGGGGAGTATGTGAGTTGAGAGATTTGAGTAGTTTGGAGATGAAGAGTGGACAAGCAGAGGACTTCACCCAAACCATCAAGGAAGTACAAGAGCAAGTTAAGAAGGCCATCCTTGAATCCACTCACAAACTGAAAACCAAAGTGGATGAGAAAAGGAGAGAAGTTCAGTTCAAGGTGGGTGACTATGTGATGGTCCATTTGAGCAAAGCAAGGATGCAAAGTGGTAAGCCTACCAAACTGCAGATGAAGAGGGTAGGACCTTGTCAAATTCTAGCAAAATATGGTGAGAACGCATATAAGGTTGATTTACCTTCAGACTTAGCCATTTCACCTATCTTCAATGTTGTTGATCTGGTAATGTACAAGGGAGAGATAGCAGAGTAGACTGAGAACCAAGCCAAGGTGTTACAAGACTTGGATGTAAACACCTTACCTCAAGTAAAGAAGCCTAAAGCAGTGGAGATCTTGGAATCAAGAGTGAATAAGTCTACCAGACACCAGATCTACATGGAGCACTTAGTGAAATGGGCAGGTCAACCAGTATCTGAAGCTACATGGGTGGAGGAGAGCAAGTTCAGGAAGCTTGGCATAGACCCGACTCTCATCTCTTCTCCTATTTCTTAATTGTGTGCAGAGGGGGAGTATGGTGCAGGAGCACCCTTTCAAGCTCTCCCTCCTTTTTTTTTTGTTGGTATTATGCTTCTTATGAAGCCATTGTATATAAAATAATGAGCCAAGTGCTCATAGGTCCTAGGTAGGGTCCTAGAGGGGATCTTAGGGGTCATAAGTCAAAATTGTGATTGCTTTGAAAATGGAGGTTATGTGTGTCCTGGAGGCGTTTAGGGGTCCTTCATATCATGGTGGTGACCTTAGGTTGGCCCATTATGGGTCTAGGAGTCATGAAGAGCAACATTGGGAAAGTTGCTCAAAAGTTGCAAAAGTTGCATGACAACTTTTAAAAGTTGTCAAGCAACTTTTAAAAGTTGCATGACAACTTTTCCACCATGTTGTCAAAATCGTTAGGTTGGCGTGGAGAACCCTAAATGTGGTACACCGGCTGAGGTATGGGTAGTATAATATGTTTTAAACCCTAAGTTAAAGGGTTGGTTGTCAGAGATTGTACAGCTCAAGCAAACTGTATTGACTGTGACTGTTTTTGAGTTACCAGTCTGTTTGAATGAAGTTATTGAGCAAACAAATGGATTGATTTGTGATCAAACCTGTGTGGAATGTTTTCTGTGGTGTATATCTCTTCATTATGAGTGATTAGATTAGCTTTTTGATTACCGGTTGAGTGTGTTTGTAAATAGTTTGTGAATTGCAGTCTTACTGTCTAGTTTTGGACCGGTTTGAGTAAATGAAGTCTTGACTCCATTCCTCGTTGTGGAACCACCATGAAACCATGGGGAATGGATGTGGAGACTCTGTACTATAGTCTCAAGCAAGTAGGGCCCTTGGAAATGCAAGGAGGCCAAGCATATACCCATTCCTAGGCGAGACTGGATAGTGCTCGGTTATGAATGGTTGTTGGTGCAGAGGTCTTGGAGAGCAAGGTTGATTAGTGGAGAGTGCATCCTTTGAAGGAAGTGTAGAGGAGTGAGTGAAGCATCATTGGTGTGAAGGAGGAGCCTCCACCAATCCAAACAAGGTGGCTAGAATACAAAACCTTCACTGTGACCCAGACAGACTCTAAAAACCCTCACAAAAACCCTCAAAAACCTTAAAATCCACCAAGGACAGAGTACGGACACCTGGAGGCCTAAAACCTAGAAAATCCTTGAGTCCTTGCCAAATGAATGGCAGTCCTTTTTGGGAGATTGGGTTGTTTGTGCATCGTTTGTGAGAGGGAGCCCTAGAAGACTGATTAGGAGGCCTAATTGGTCCTAATCCTTGTAGCCCTTTCTGAAGGCAAAAACACTAAATTGTGAAATCGGTAAGGGGTTAAAGGCTTGAAACCTCTTGGGGGCTCATGAATGGGTGGAAAAACCTTGAAAAAGACCTGAAACAACCTTGCTAGGACCTTGGGAAATGTGGAACAAGCTTAGCCCTTATTAGCCATAGTAAGGGGATTTGAGTCTCATGAGTAGGTGAGACCTTAGGAGTAGCATTGCAACTCATTGGTGGGTGGATTGGGCATGGTCAGGGGATTCCTCAAGCAAAGGGAAGTCCTAAAGACCCTAGGGTGTGTAGAGAACACCAGGTGATCCAAGGAAAGGATCCAAGAGCATAGACTAGGCTAGTCTATCCCATACCCCATCCCATCAAAGGATAAGATAGGGTGTAAATACATAGATAAATAAATAAAATATTTACATTATTTATTTGAATTAGGAAAATTAAATTAATAACTTAAAATTTATTTAATTTTAGAAGAGGTGTTAGCTAATTAAATAATTTTTAAAAATTAATTAATTATATTGGACCAAAAGATGAATTAATTAAATAATTAAAAACTATTTAATTAATATAAAGAATCAATAAGAAGGCGATAACATGACAATATGAAAATGCAACAGTCATTTTTAGATGTCTGCAAGGATGTCCTACTAATGTTGCATAAAAGATACTAATTGATAATGAGATTTAACTTTTTGTAATGCATTTAATGAAACTTGTCATATAAGTTGAATATCTTGTTGGAGCACATGTACATCATGGCCACAATCCTCTTGGTCACGTAAGTTGATCTCAATATGGTCATCATCAAAGATATCATTAGTATCTAGCCACATAAGATTTAAACAGACTCCTAAACATAAATAATGATATGTAAAGGGTTAATTTATCTTTAGATAGAAAGAAAAAAGAAAAAGGAAAAAGGAAAAAAAAAAAGGTAATCAAATTTGAAAAGAGGTGAAAAATATGAACCCTAATGTCAATATAAGGGTGGGTAAAGTGGACTATAAATAAGCATCATACTTTAGAAAAAGATAAACTATTGAATTACAATTGAATAAAAAAATAAGTCATATGAAATAATATTTTTTTATAGAAAAAATACAAAAATTGAAAATTCTAATCTAGTGAAAAATGTTGAAAAGAAAATTGATAATATAAAGTTAAATAGATTCATCAAAAATATGAAAGACAATAAAATTTGTTTATGATTAAATCTAAATAATCTAATAAAAAATATATTCATAAACACAAATTCATTAAATCAAAATTAGGATTAAGACTAATGATCTAGGTAACAATTATTTTAAAAATTATGAGTGAAGATTATGATATCAAACTGGAATATGCTAAAATCTTTGTTAGACCAAAATAAATGTGGTATGATAGGTAGTAAATGGAATGGATATGGATGAAATGGGTGTGGTGACGTGTAACGAAAGGAACAAAAACATCATTTTCAGTCGTTATCATGAGCTGTGGATTTGAAATTATCACCTAATTTATGCGGAAAACAGAGGCGTAGAGTCCACCCAACGTTTTCCCCACTTTGAGCAGGTGGAATTATATTTATGCCACGGCTCGGCCCATGGAAAAAAGCAATGTTGGCCCAATGCATGTTTTGACCTCACACCTAACCTTATAAAAGGTTTATTAAAATAATAATAAAAAAGTGGTCCATTATATATGTAATATAGTTTAGGGAATTTGATTCAAATATTGTATACCTGAATTTTGGTATCAGATTACATAGTGATGCCATGTTGAATTTATTTATTATTATTTAGAAATTATTGTTTTTGGTTGGATTGTTGTGTTTATTTGTATAGTTTTAGAATTTTTCGTTATTCAATTTTGAGTATTGTTAGGTCGATCTCAAACAACATGGATTTAATCTTGATTTATGAGAATGATCTTCTAGAGTGTGGTATAGGAGATTCACTTGTCTTTGCTTTCTCAATGGTTGAATATGTCAAGGTGGTGCCTAGGGACATTGTTGACTCAATAAGTGATCATGTTCTCCTAATTCAATCACCTTGACATATTATATTAATGACAATGAAGAATATTGGAGACAAAATCCACTAATATGTAAATTTGTTTCTTCCTTTAAAAATGAATGTGTGCTCTAGATGTTCTTTTTATCCCAAACCTGACCGATGAATTAATCACAAATTGAATCCTAAAGTATTATAGTCTAGCATACTTATATGCCTTCATTTCTAAGTATAAATTTTAACTATATTTTGACTCCCTTTGAATGTGGATTGTCCCCAAACCCATACCTCACATCATAATACAACCCATGTCAAATCCAAACACCTTCCACTCATTCTTGACCTTTTCCATAATTTAGACAACATTATGCTACACTCATGTTCTCTAGAGAGGACCACACATGTTTGTGTTCCCTAGATTCAAAATCCACTTTTGCACCCAAGCACTTACCTTTTGACATTGTAAAATCCTTAATTCACCTCAAACGATTAGAGAAGGGAAAGGTTTATTTATAAAAAAAGACTTAATGGAAAATGAGCACATGAGGCATTATGATCAAAGAGAACACATAGGAATCACTTTTCCCTATCTATTGACAACTTAGGAGCAATGAGAACATACCAAAAATACCTCTATTAGATAACTTTCATAAACGCAATACACATACACATATTTGGCACTTAGGGTGACACATACTTCAAGTTTTATCCAATACAATTGGAAATTTCCTTAATGTCCCCCAAGCACCCATTCCTTCCTACATGTATAAGAAGAGAAGAAGCTAGTAATAGCTCCAAACAAAAGTCTTTATGAATCTACATCCCTATATCAATGTAAAAGTAAAGTGTCTTTTATAGTCCACAATGCCAGCCATCTATGTATGGGTCTACAAATGGATTAGAGCCCTATGAGACTAACTTGTATTCCTTGCAAGAAGTACCTAAGTGCACTACAAACGAAGTGTACATTGCATTATAAAGAAGCAAAAGAGAGGTATTTTTTGAATTGACTGGGAAGATCTAATAATTCAGAAATGTCAGGGAGTCGATTGATTTCTTCAAGAAATCAACTTAGCATACCTTGCATGTGATGATCCCTTGCCATTCTTTGTTAAATCTATTAAATATTGCTGCTACACTACGAACCTAAGCCATAAGAATGCTATTTGGAAGCCATTTAATATAAAAGTTCCTACCATTCTAGTTTTTCCCGGTTTCATGATACAAAATGTACCCTTTTGTGATTAGATAATATTAGAATATTAGTATGTAGGATCGATTCCTTGTGTCTATATCACCTCTATGCATGAGTCAAGACCTTGTGTTTGTATATTCCTTTATGCATAAGTCTGATATTACTCATCCTTGTTTTATGATTAGACCATGCTTTAATTCATCGTTGTGTTGGAGAAATAGGTTGAATTGATAATCTAAATTTAAAGATGAACGTAAAAGAAGCTATTATGCTCTCGTGATTTAAATGTTAATGGCATACAATCGATATATTCTTAGCTATATTATTAATATTTGATATTTAAATGAGATTATAAGCAAAATTGAATCTTGGTAAGTGTTAGTTGTTTTGAAAATATATAGAGAGATAGAGTGTGTGTACAATTATATTAATTTCTATTATTATGTTATTTATTACTTGAGCGGGGAATTATTGCATGGGAAGAATTTATATAGTTATTTTGATTGGTAGGATTGTATGATCATTCTTATTATTTCTTTGATTAATAATATTGGATAAAACGAGTTATTCTAGGAAGTTCTAGATAACCATTATATTGTCCAATATAGTAGGACAACTTAAATTCTAGAACACATTCTATGACACTATCTACAGGTTTGACTTTTGCTTCTCTTACTCTAATAAGAAAACAAATTTGCCTAGACAATTTTAGAGTACTTATTAGATAATAAATATTGAGTATTATTAATATTAAGGGTAAAAAGGTAAGAAACCCAAGTTATTATACTAAAACCTATCAAGTGGGTATTGAGATATATTTTAAGGTATAGGACTATCATTGCGTATGTCCCATAGACAATTGTACAATCTTGATTATCCTCGAGAATATGTCTCTTATTTTTCTTAAGTAAGAATCTTCTTAGAAGCATGGAATTTCGGGAATTTAGAGGAATGTTTTGATTCTACAATTATGGTATATGTCCAAAACCAATTGGAACTTATTATCTTAACCAAATAATGAAAACCTATATAGTATTATTTTCATGATAATGGGGAGGGATCAGTCAATAATGTTATGTTGATTATAGAATAAATGGGTAGAAATTACTTGGAATCTTTAATGAATTGATTATGAAATGGGATCATGGATTTTATGTGTTTGACTTACGCTTGTCTCCACTTGGACTTATGCATGTGTGAGCTTATGTGTGAATTTTAATATCTAATGATGATGTATGGATAGATGCTTCTCTAAGCCTACGAGTGATTTTATAGACTTGTCAATATGCCTAAACTATTGCACGTGAATGCGCTTATGTGCCCTTGTAGGCCTTGTATGCTCTTTCACACGATGCATTCTCTTTTGAGCTTTTGTATGCATGTCTGCATAAATTTGTTCTTGTGTTCCTCCATATGAACTCATGCAATGTTTACCACTTGAAATTAATGTGATTGGGAAGGAACTAAGATTCCAAATGATTTAAGACATTTAAGAAAAGATTGTTTCTTGTCTTATACTATATGTATCTTGGTTGTCATGGTATCGTTACATTTGTAAGAACCCACCTTGATTAACCCAACAAAATTGACCATTCTTTTTTTTGTTGTTTAATTTAATCATTGTGTTTGATTCAATCACATACTATGGGCATCCATCCATTTGGATTAGGCATTCATCCATCCAGGATGAGCATCTAACCATACGGGTTAGGCATCTGTCCATACGGGACATAAGATTTCATCTATCCAATACGGGATAGGCATCTACCCATACGAGGTAGGCATCTATCCAATCAGGATAGGAGGTGCTCTAGCCAGAGACTTAGAATCATTGGGACCACTCGGGTCCCGAGCCACTCACTAAGTACTACACTCTTCTAATAGGAGTGCACTGAGGTCGCCGTCCTTAGGAGTAATTAAACAACATAATACGAGCTTGAATTCCGCCTCGGAATTTGGCTTAAAGCTTCGGGAAGTCAAGCGAATCCATACGGGATTCCTTCCGAGTATGCATTGAATTACTTTTTTTTTTTTTTCATTATACTTATCTTTGAAATTAGGATTCTACTCATTCCTTCTTCTTACCAAGCCTAGACCCCACCCACGAATCCCTGAGTACCAGGGACAACTTCGTCCCAAGACTGCCTAGATACCCGTTTCAGCACGGGATCAAGATGTAAAGTATGTAGTTCTATTTTCTACTCTATGGTTTGATGTAAACTGATTTGTGGGTACTCAACCCTTTCTAGGGTCAATGTCCCAGACAGTTTCTCTGCGGTTACTACCCACGGTGGTAGCACTTAAGCAAAGGCTCGAGATGGCCTATTGCTTGTGGCCTAAAATAACTAGCTCCTAATACCTATCATAAGTGTCACCCTTGACCAATTGTCAATTGACAACAATTCTTCGAGATTAAATCAATTTCATAAAAGCATTTCACTCAAACAACTTTAAGGGGGTTTACTATGGTTTAACTCAGCGGATGAAAAATCATTTAAGGATTATCTTATTAGATTATCGATCCAAGGGGGATTACCCGCCCCTTAGATTTTAACTTCCAAGTGTCCCTTATTACTCCCCAATGATTTATAGGGATGATGCCACAGACGTCGTTGATGCAACTTTATTAGGCATTAAGTGCAGTAGTTCAACACGATGACATTACCCGTAAGCGTGACCCAGAGGCACTGTATATACCGAACGTTGCTAGGTTTTGGTTTCCATCTTCCTTTATTTAGTTTTCTAACTAAGAGCTATGAAAAACATCATACTTGAAAACAATTACAAATTGAACGTGTATAATTTAATTAATTGAGATAACTACTTGATGAACCACGTAGATTAAAAACCATAACTAAATTATTCAAAACTTGAAATATAACTTGCGTAAAAATGACAATTATGAAACTTGCATATTAATAATTAAATGTGTAACTTGCATGGAGATGAAAACGCCAATAAATGTAATTAATGTCAAGTAATTTGCATGATACGAGAATAGTGTAACTTGCATGCAAGATTAAGCAATGCATGATTCCTATCACGGGAATAATTAATTGTGGTCATAGGTTCCAAAAATAGCGATTAGTTTAGATATTTGATTCAAATCATATTAATATACAATAATTGCTTTTAATGAGTCCAAATACCAAGTAACCCAACGAATTTTAAGTAGTTTTTATAAAATTCTAATTATAAAATTTAATACAATTTAATTTGAAAATTGCTAAAAAGAAATTAATTATTATAAATTTTACTAAGGACAATTATACAATTTAATTTACAATTGGAAAATTGCTAAAAATAAATACATTTCGAAATTACCTAAGTTAAATTTTTATTAAACTAAAATTTGGATTTTTTTTGAAAAGTTTAACAATGTCCAAATTTATAGTGGCATTTTTTTTTGAAAAAAAGAAAGGGGAGCAAGTGGGAGTGGGACCCACGGGTCCCATCACCACTGCGGGTCTGCGGAAGTAGACCCGCAGTGATGAGGGGACCCCGTGGTCCCCTCCACTACCCTACGGCCACTACCGTGACAGTGACTGCAGGGGAAGTGGAGGCTACCACTTCCCCAGCGGTTACAATAACCGCCTCCACTACCCTGCACGTCGCTCGATACCCAAAATAAATTTTGAAGGACATAATTTTCCTATTAAAATTACTTGCAATATTGAATATATTCATTTTTCGTATGAAATAAATTATATATATATATATATATATATATATATATATATATATATATATATATATATATATATATATATATATATATATATATATATATATATATATATATATATATATATATATATATATATATATATATGGTTTAAATTTCCAAATTATTTAAAGGTATACAAAAAAGAGTATTTATGAAAATAAGAACAAGAATAGAATAGATAATCAAGATATCACAGGGGTAGATAATTGTTTTAAATTGATTTTACAGTAAACATGAGATTAATATTCAGAGAGAGAGAGAGAGAGAGAGAGAGAGAGAGAGAGAGAGAGAGAGAGAGAGAGAGAGAGTTTATTCCTGCATTCATAGGGAGAGTTTATTTCTACATTCACAGAGAGAGAGTTCATTTCTATATTCACAAGGAGAGAGTTTATTTCTACATTCACAGGGAGAGAGTTTATTTCTACATTCACAGGGAGAGAGTTTATTTTTGCATTCACAGAGAGATTTTATTCAACTAATATTCACAGAGAGTTTTATACCTTTTTTTCCATAGAGAGAGATTTATTTCTACATTCATAGAGATATTTTATTCAACTAATATTCACAGAGAGTTTTATACCTCTTTTCCAACAGAGAGGGATTTATTTCTACATTCACAGAGAGGGATTTAAGAATGAGATTTTCTTTCAGATTTCCATTCGAAGAGCTAGAGAAATGAATTCAAGAGAAGAATAATAAAGATTAAGATTCATATCATTTAATCACACAGAGAACAGTTTTAATCTCAGAAAAAAAAAAAAAAATTAAATAAGGAGAATATGATTTTTTAAATTTTTTTTTGCACAGATAAAAGAAAGAAATCTTTTGGAAAAGCAAAAGCAAGATCTGATATCTATTTTCTAAAGAGAAATAAATAATAAAGTTATCTTTTGCATGCAATATATGAAAATAATTTTATCAATATTTATCCCTAAATAAGAAGAAAAAGATTTACAATCTAATAAAAATTTTCTTTTATAAAAGAAGATCTAGAAGCTATTTTTTGACAATATAAATTTCTCATATGTAAATGAGAGATGACAAAGAAGAGAACCTGGCTTATTGAAGCTTGATGTTGAATCCTCTAGCTATCCTTTTTGATCCTTCCTTGCAACTTGAGAAAAATCTTCAAAAACAACTTAGCAATCGTACAACGAAAATGAGTCTACCAAAGAAAATCCTACTACTAACAACAAGGAAACTTGGAAAATTTTCTTCAACACATAATCAACTCCCTTCTTTGAAACTTGCGTACAATTTTATAAGAAAAATCTCTTAATTCCACTATCTAGAGAAATTAATTAAGAGTGAGATTCTTTTCCAATATTGGATTCATGCAAATTGATTAAAAAACCTAGTGGGGGAGTTACATGCAAGGCATTGAAGATTCCTCTAGAAGCTTCTAATTCCTCCTACAACATGTGCCATAATTGGGAATAAAAATAAAAATAAATAAAGCCTTTTGAATTATATTCTCCAAGTGTGTGTGTGTGTGTCCATTTTTATTCTTTTATATTATTTATTCAATCATTTCCAATAGCTCAACCAAAAATTATATAATAGAATTGTATCAAATCAAAAAGTGATAAAGGAGGGTTGTGACAACATTAGTGTTATAATGTGGATATATCATGTTGTACAAATTCCATTACTCTTGCCAGTACCACATTGCTAGTCTTCCTCATGTTGGGCTGGGTATCTTTTGTGTCATGAAAGATTTCGAGGAAGTGTAGTTACTTCGTGGTAGGGTGGAAATGCGCTCCGACAATGTTCTTGCCCATGATGTGTTTGAGGGAGACAGATGTCAAGAGTTCTTGTCAGGGCATTCATCATGATTTGGTCCTTGTACAATTATTGTATTTGACCTTGTGGTCTATTGTAAAAGTGTATGTTTCTTTATGTCTATCTTGATGTCAGCTTATGTAATTTGACTTTATATGTTGAGATGTAGTATCATGTCTCTAACCTTGTATATTTGAACATGTGACAATGATTTTCTCATGATTACGTGTATTGTGTGTATATGTATATATATATACATATACATATCCATATATATGATATTTATATGTGACATAGATTGATGTTGTATAATAATCTTTATGGAAGGAGCCACTCCCTCTTATATCTCCAGATCTCAACACAATATCATTTGTTAATCACCAACTATTTTACTATATGACAATTAAGTATACAAATTATAGTGACATATTTCAATATTAATCACCAACTATTTTACTATATGACAATTAAGTATACAAATTATAGTGACATATTTCAATATTATTTTTGGCTAGTGAGCTAATTGTGAGCTAGCAAATTAAATCATAGTTATAAGTATTACATGACTTGTCTAAACTTTATGCAGCAGGAGGCGATAAGGCTAAAAGTACAATCTTTACTGTCTTGAATGAATTAAATATATATGGGTTTTAAATTTTTATGATAGGGCTGCATATATTTATATTTCTATTATATTCTTTTTGCTATCTTTCCCAGGGGAGTTCTCATGTTATTTATTTGTTACATGATTTTGTTACTTTTGTGGTATTTTCCAATCAATTTTATAGTAATTACTATTGATTATTTACTTGTCCTCTTTTACATCATTATATCTAATAATAATAATAATAATACATTAAATATAATAAATAATTTAGTTGAGAGTGGGGCATATTTTCCAATATCGAATCTATATTTTTTTTTATGATGACACAATAAACACATTTTAGTGTATCTTATTGCTTTATTAGATTATATAAAATAATGCATATATGTTCAATGAGTGTGATTACATGCAATACATGCTTTTCTGATTCAAAGATGCTTTTTAATCGAATGTATATTTATATTATATATTCTCAATATATATTCCATAATTTATTAAGATTTAAATTTTTCATAGTGTATGGAGATGAAATATTTTTATTGATATATGCTCCCTCACAATATTATAATATGCTCCCTCCCAAACTTCAAAAAATAAAAATAAAATAATTTTTTTTAAAATATACGCTCCCTTACAATATTATAATTCACCATAAAAAGTAAATATTCTCACATCTATATAATAATCTATATAATTCAATTATTTATTAAGATTTAAATTTTTCATAGGGTATGGAGATGAAATCTTTTTATTGATGATAACTTAATAAAATAATTTAAAAATATGCTTCCTCACAATATTATAATTCACCATAAAAAGTAAATATTCTCACATCTATATAATTATCTATATAATTCAATTATTTATTAAGATTTAGATTTTTCATAAGGTATGGAGATGAAATCTTTTTATTGATGATAACTTAATAAAATAATTTAAATATATGCTCCCTCACAATATTATAATTCACCATAAAAAGTAAATATTCTCACATCTATATAATTATCTATATAATTCAATTATTTATTAAGATTTAAATTTTTCATAGGGTATGGAGATGAAATCTTTTTATTGATGATAACTTAATAAAATAATTTAAATATATGCTCCCTCACAATATTATAATTCACCATAAAAAGTAAATATTCTCACATCTATATAATTATATATATAATTCAATTATTTATTAAGATTTAAATTTTTCATAAGGTACGAAGATGAAATCTTTTTATTGATATTAACTTAATAAAATAATTTAAATATATGCTCCCTCACAATATTATAATTCACCATAAAAAGTAAATATTCTCACATCTATATAATTCAATTATTTATTAAGATTTAATTTTTTTTTTTTTGTTTTTGAAGTTTGGGAGCGAGCGACAAAGAAATTGAATCGAGAGGCGAAGGCTGCAGGTAAGGAAGCGAGCGAGCGGAGCAATTTCTAAATAATTTGTTAAGGCAAGATATTTGCGAAAGCAACAACCTCCAGCAAGAGCACCCAGGCGCATTTTTTGAAGCCGGGCATTTTCTGAAGCCATCACCGAGGACGGAAGAGACCAGGAAATAGGAAGACGTGAAAAGAGCATACAAGCGCCTACAAGGGATTATGGGATTAAAGAACCATACAACCAGCAAATACTGAAAAGATAACGTTGCCAGATCAGACTAAAGATAAGATACCAGGGTTTTCCAGAACCCAGCAAATAAGGGCAATTGGTAAGAATCACCAGAAGGTTTCGGGCCAGAATCATGAAGCGAATATGAAAGGACCTGCGAAAGTAAACCCAGACTGATTCATTTAATTAATCACAGAAGCGAATATGAGAATCATGAGCGAATATGAAAGGACCTGCGAAAGTAAACCCTTGTTTTGTATGCGGAGAAAGCTATAGCCATCAGAACAAACCTTAGCGATCTCAGGGAACGACAGGAATTTTACAAAATATGACTTGATTCGGAGATGGGGTTTGCAAACTTGGCGATTGCGAATCTGACATCTGCAAACCTCAGGGCTTGCGAGTGCTAAGTCTGGTTGTCAGCAAGCTGATCGAGGCAACTGTGGTGACGTGGACACCGCGACATCTTTGTGGAGGGGTTAATTCTCCTCCACTCGGTTTGAAACTCCTCTCCACTGCTATTTCCTTATGTTCTTTTCTTTCCTTATGTTTGCATATTTAATTCTACACTTCATTTAATTCGCAACTCCCCCCACCTACCTGGTCGCTCGTGCGGATTAATCTTTGGCTCCCTATGGAGTCAGAATCGGATGGCGGTGCCATTAACGGCCCTAAATCCGCAGACCAATCTAAATCTCCGCCAAAGAAATCTTTCGCCGAAACCGTCTCCCCGCCTACAAATGGAGTCAACCCTAACACGCGATTTTCTAAGGCTCCTGGCAAAGAAAGATCTAGTGAAGCAGGTAAGTGCCCTAGCGCTATCTCGAGCTCCTTCTGCATTTCGCCCAATTTGGAAATGTTGAATGAAATTGCCTCGGAAAAGACTAGGTTAAGTAATACGGCCATTTTCTTTTCATGTGTTGATGTCGAGAAATGCCCACCTAGGAAATTTTTAGACGACTGGTTTCATAACCTCCAGAATTTAAAATTAGGGCTTAAAATATCTTTTTGTAGACAAATTCAAAAGGGTCTCTACCTTATTTTCTTTAATTCTCATGAGGCTCAAAGGGAGGCACTAAAGCGTCATTACTGGACAGTTGGAAATACTTCCTTCGGTGCCCTAGCTTGGTCTCCAGAGGCGGTCTGTGATGAGGTTCTCACACTATCCTCCCCAAGGTGGGTCATCCTCAAGGATGTACCCCCCTTCCTTTGGCGTTTTCTTCCACAGTTAATGGAACCCTTTGGAAAAACGATCCATATTGATGAAACGGCCCGCCTTGTCCCTAACCTGGATGCCAGAATGCTTGTATCGATCAAGCCAGGGATTGATATCCCACCATCTTTAACCCTAAATGTCAATGAAGAAACCTTTGTCTGCCCTATTGAAATGCTTGGTGGATTAAATGCATGCTTTCTCTGCAAAAAAGAAGGGCATCTTCGAAAAAATTGCCCAATCATTAATCGCAGAAATCATAAACCCAACACTAACTCATCTGATGCCCCCACGAACCCTAGATCCAAGGTTTCTCAACACTCATCCACCCCGCTCCCTGTTAACGAAGAAGCCGCTATTCCCACCACCAATTCTTCAGAATTAAAACCCATGCACATTGATCACTCGTCCCTTGTCTCTGATCACCTTGGTCCGATCTCTGACCCACCAACTGGTCCTCCAAAATCGCCCTCTAACTGTTTTCAGTTGGTCACTTCTAGAAAGCGTAGGAGGAAAATTAGCAACCAGAATGCCCCTAATCAAAGCCTTCCTTCTATCCCATCTATCAGTCATACAACGGGCATCTGCGATTGCCCCTTCCCTTCAAATATTAGCTCACCCGCTCCTGCTCAAACCCAAGCAAACTCTATGGTAAAGAAAATGGTTAAGAAACTTGAGGACCCTAGTCGAAGTGCTGATGTTGCTAGCACTAGTGATAACCCTGCAAGTGTGATGATCAGATCTGAAACCCCCAAGAATTCAGACTCCTCATTACCTGCAGGGCTTACCCCTGAAGTTAACATCACCAACCCTTCGACAGCCTCTATGCTCAAAGAGTTAGAAGATAATCATGTTATTGAAGTAATCTACGCCAATAAGGGTCTTGAAGAAATTAGGTCTAGCACAGTGCTCCTTGGCTTTTCAGACTCCCAGATGTTTGGGTCCGACATAGGAGGAATTGCAGATACTAGGAATGAACCATCTGAAGTTAGTGAAGATGAGGACGACCTTATAAAGGATCCTCCTTGACAAAAAAAAAAGGTAGGCCTATGGGTTCCAAGAATAAAAAGAAGTCTTGAGATCCTTGCGGTCTCCCTAGTTGAACTTCCTAACCCAACTCTCTAATAAAATACATCTCTTGGAATATAAGAGGCCTTGAGTCGCTTGATAGAAAGTTTGTCATCAAAAACTCTCTGAGCCACCACAAGAACATAGATTTCCTGATGCTACAAGAACTTAAATCCGTGGGCTTCCATCTTGACAGCTCACTTGAATTTATCTGGAGAGATGCAATCAAAATTTGCACCAACCACCCGAAAGGAAAGGGAGGAGTTGGCCTTCTTATCTCCCCCAAGTGGGCAAGTAACATTAAGGATAAAGGGATCTCCCCTTGCAACAGAGCAACCTGGGCTACCCTAGATATTAGGGGCTCTAGCTTTGGCGTTTGCTCTATCTACGCACCTAATGACTACAAGGAAAGAGTGTCCCTTTGGATATGGCTGACTTCCTTCCCAAGTATCCTTTGGATAGTGGCTGGTGACTTCAATATGACTGAGCATCAGGATGACAAGGCTGGGGGACTTCCTTTTGAATGGAAAAATGCAGAAAAACCCCACTGGGACAAACTTAAACAAAAACTCCAGTTATTTGACCCCCTCGAGGGCACTAAAACTGCTGCTTCTAACCTATGGTACACTTGGTGCAATTTTCAACAGGGTTCCAATCGTATTTACTCCAGACTGGATAGATTTTATGCTAACAATGACTTCTTCTCCTTCTCCCCTAACCACTTGGGGAGTGCGGTTGCTGTCCTGCCAGTTACCCTTTCTGACCACTTCCCTATCCTTGCGGTCATTAACACTAGAAACGCTATCCCCATCACCAGCCCCTGTAGCAAGAAATTTATTCTCAACACCTCCCTCCTCAAAGACCAAGATGTTCTAGGTGCCCTTAAGGTGGTCAGGTTCTTTAACCTTCAGCCTCAACCTCCCCAATCCTGCACTCTCAGGTGGACAACGAATGTCTCCTCCTGGCAGAAAGTACTCCAAACCATTGGCCAAAACAAAGCCAAGGACTCTAGAGCCATAGAAAAAACTCTCACCCTTCGCCTCCAATCCCTAGAGCAAGATATTCAAACTAACCCCTCCTCCCCCACCTTGGCCAAGCATGTCTCTAAAGCCAGAGACATCCTCAGAAAGCACCAGTAGGTCAAAATTAGGGGAGCCTTCATTAGAGCCCACAACCACTTGCTCCAATTCGAAGATAAAGGCTCCAAAATCTTCTTTAACCTCCTTAAGCAGAAACAAAACAGGGAAAAAATTGATAGAATAACTGTAGACAACAAGGAACTCCTGGATCTCAATGATATCAAAGAGGCCTTCGAAATGTTCTATAGAACTCTCTTTACCTCAGAAGATAATGAGGCCTCGAAAGAGGCTCGACACAAATGTAGTACCATCATCCCTAAAAGGATCTCTGATGGTGATGCTCTCCTCCTCAAAGCTAGGATCTCTATACAAGAAATTGTCGATGCCATTAAAGCCCTTGAGGATAATAAAGCCCCAGGCCCCGATGGTCTCCCTGCGGAGTTCTACAAAGCCAATCTTGATTGAGTCACGCATGGCGTCTATGACATATACAATGAAGCTCTTGACAATGGCACTCTGGGGGAATTCATAAATAAAGGTATTGGTAAACTCATCCCTAAAGATGGAGACAAAGCACTCATTAAGAACTGGAGGCCAATCACCCTCCTCAACGTCTCCTATAAAATCCTTGCCAAAGCCTTAGCTACCTGCCTTGAAAAGATTCTTCCAAAATTCATTTGCTCTGCCCAAACTGGATTCATTAAAGGCAGGTACATATTGGAAAACCTTGTTACTAGCTGGGAATCCATGGAATGGGCCAGAACCTCTAACCAGGACGCTGCCATGTTCCTTGTGGACTTTGAGAAAGCCTATGACAGAGTCGAGTGGGATTTCATCCTCATGATGCTCCGAGCTTTTGGCTTCCCTAACGAGTTCTGTGACTATGTCCCAATTCTCCTCAAAGATGCTTCCACCATGATTGAAGTTAATGGAACCCTATCCCAGCCTATTCCTCTCTCTAGATCCATAAGGCAAGGCTGCCCTCTTGCCCCTGCTCTGTTTGTTATTGCCTCAGATGCCTTCTTTTATCTCCTTAGAGATGATACTCTATCTCCTAGAGTCCATGGCATCGTGCTGCCGGATAACTCTGAATTGTTGAATATCCAATTTGTTGATGATACCTCTCTTTTCCTGGAGCTCTCTAGGCAAAACATAGATTCCCTCAACCTAAAAATCGACACCTTCAGTAAAGCCTCTGGAGCTAGGATCTCTAGCTCCAAATCTATTTTAGGATGAACCTCCGGACTGGCTACAGCAAGACGGGTACTCATGTGGAGGACCCAACATGATTGTCAAATATCTCGGTATCCCCTTCTCTATCTCCCCCTCTCTTTGGGACATGTGGATCTGGGTTAAGGGGAAAATTGATAAGAAGCTCAACAAGTGGGACAATAGGATCCTCTCCCTAGCAGGTAGGGTTCAAGTATGTCAAAAAATCCGATCCTCATACAGTATCTACTACTCTTCGGTTTGGATGTTCAACAACTATCAAATTTATGAAATTCAAAAGGCTATCAGACACTTTCTCTGGTCCGATGGTAAAGGAAAAAGAAAGGCCCATGCGGTAAAATGGTCCGATGCCACTTAGATAAAAAACTTGGAGGTTTGGGCCTTAAGGATCTTAAGCTACAAGGAATCTCCCTTGCCGCCAAATGGATATTTCATGCACTAGATGGGCAAGAACCTTGGAAGATTCTTATCAGAAACAACATTCAAAATGGATTCCCAAAGGCTGCCAAATCATGGAAAGCCCTGCCACTCAGTTATCTACTTGCTGGAAGTTTCTCGGTGTCTGTCCAAGGCACCTAAGTCTTTAAGTCCATCTGGTAAGCCTAGGAGCATGTGCGTGGACTTATCTGCAACTCTAGCATTGACTTTGACAATACTATTCATGGTGAAAGGTCGATTTGGTGGAACCTCCACCACAACTCTAAGCCATTGGCCTTAACCCAAGGCTGTTTTGCTAGATTCTGGCATAATAAGGGGATCAAGTATCTTATGGATATCTTAGAAAATGACAACCTCATCACCTGGGAGGAACTTAGTAGTAAATTTAATTTTCCTGCTTCGCATAAGCGGACCTACAATATGATTAGGAATGCCTGTAACACCCTCAATCTCCCTAAGAATACTCATGTTGACACCCACAAGTACCTCTCATTCCTTTGGAAGGATGGTTCCCCCCTCCCTAAAATTAAATCCAAAGCTATCTACAACCTGCTTAACCTGGACACCTCTGTGATCGACCATGTCAACACCCTATGGAATGTCCACCTCAGCCCTACCGCTTGGTATAAAACCTTTGAGAACCTTTGGAAATCTCCCATCCCCTCTAAGATCAAATGTTTCAGATGGCAGCTCTTACTGGATAGATTGCCTATTAGGAATAATCTAGCTGCATATGATCTTTGTTCTGTATGTAATAAACCTGAATCCACTCGGCACATCTTTCTTGACTGCCCTTTTGCTAGGGAGATCTAGTTAATGTTTGGAATATCCATTACTGAGCATGCCTTTACTTATGATATAGTTACTGGTTTCATCCATAATCTTAAAAAGGATGCTAACTTAATTTGGCAAATTTTGTCCTCTTTTATACTTTGGTTTATTTGGAAACTCAGAAATGAGGAGAAGTTCCAAGGTACTGCTAGGGAACTTACTGGTTTTCTAAAAAAACTAACACATTATAAAATTGTTGTACAGGTTTGCTTCCTGGTGGATGTTGAACGAAACAAACTCTTACGATTCCTCAAAGAAGGCCGAGCCACCATGTTTACATACGAGATGCAAGATGGTTATGAATGGGCAAGGATTACAGAAAATCAAACTGCCTTTGAGAGTGCAGTTAAGAAACTAATTAAAGAACTCCAAGATACTAGAGCTCTATCCTTCAACAGGGTTGACATGTGCATACAAATCATGGAAAGGAAGAAGGTGGTCTGGATGGAAGGACCACAGGGGTGGACCACATGGCTAGAAGACCAAGATGAAATCCTCCTCTAGTTCCCTATGGCAGCAAGTACAACTTTATTTTGGAGCTTTCTTTTAGTGCATTGTATACGACACTCGTCTAGTTCTTTTTGGTTTCACTGTTGAGGCCCTGCCTCCCCTGAACTCATCTGTATAAACATCTTTTTTGGTCTCTCGATTTATAATATTAAAAAACATTTAATTTTTTCATAAGGTATGGAGATTAAATCTTTTTATTGATGATAACTTAATAAAATAAGTTCAAATATATGCTCCCTCACAATATTATAATTCACCATAAAAAGTAAATATTCTCGCATCTATATAATTCAATTATTTTCATTGAAAAAAACTAAAATATAAAATAACAATCTCCTTCAAGATTAACATTAACTACCTGACTACTCATCAACTTATCAAGCTTTGAACTAAAATTTTAAGATGTCATTGATAAGAGAATTAACATGGCTATAAATTTTCAAACTCTACCAATGTATAAAGAACAATTGAATCTTCTACATAAAATTTTTACATTCACAATAGATTTTCGTTTATAGAAAATTATAAATAATCATGTAGACTCAGCTCGCCCCCACAATTAATTGTTGGGTTTCTTGTGTGCTAACACAGTGCAATATTTACCATCTAACCAGTCAACCAATTATTATCTCATGGATTGTATCACTATTGAGAGTTTTATCTATAATTACATCTTCCAAGATAGCTTGGAAATATTGAAACTGATTTATCAAGGTTTTTTATTGATAATCCTTATATTGCTTGAATTCCACATAACTTGTAAGAAAGATCAAGAAATGAGAGGCCTTGTTTGAATCCCAACAACTTTGATATATAATTTAATTGTTTGATTATTAGGAGAATCTTCTTACCTTGGATTACTATGTGAAGCGGCAAGTTAATTTTAAAGGATATGCTGGTGGAGCCCAATGAGCTGGTGAATTTACTGAACTATAAAGATCATTTACAGTGCTATCCTCTATAGCTCGCCATAATAAAGGAAATAACAATTAGAGGATGTCTCTTGTATCACCACATTTAAACCCTGTTGAAATTACAAGTCCTTAAGCAGCTAATTATATGACCAAGTCTAGAATCTTTTACCAAACACGCTAAACGATGGCATTGATTTATAATGTTTTGCCAATTGCTTTCAAGCCATTTTGACCAGAACTTAGTCCCATCTCCCATATCTAATTAAGATAGAAGATTCATAGTGTAGGAAACCACTGAAGGAAACCAATGAGATTAAGTGTATTCCATGGAAATGCTAATCAAAGAGTATCTTCTAATAAAAGATTAAACACCGGTCTCAAATTAGCTTAGCTGAGCTCCACTCATATGATAAATGATGGTATTTCTTCCTGGCTCTAGCATATTCTATTTTAGGTTGGGCCTTTGTAACCTTGATTCCTGAAGTTGTCCATTGCAGTTTTCTTATTCTAGGTGAGAAACCATAGGAAAACAATCATCGTGAATTGGCAATCTCAATCTTCTTTAATCAAGCAGGAAAAGACAAGTTATCATGGGGTCTCTCCTAATATGAAAATGTTTTAGCCTATATTTTATTTTCTTAAGTCTGACTGTAAATCTACATATTCTTCATTATATATATCGAGCCTTGATGCTTTCATACATCATTTAGACAAAGTGATGTGGACTTTTTCTGGAATCATCTATAAGCCATGAGATCCCATAATATCATATTAACTAGCACCTGCACCTTTAAGTGGTGTGGTGGGTTTGCCAATAGGGAATATGGATGGTGTTGGTGGTTTGCCAACAGGGAATATGGATGCATGCCAATTGAAAGGCTTTGCGGTACTGTGAAGAATGGGTTTTTCCACAAAATCAGACGACTCTGATGAATGAATAATATCTTCCACCGTGAGAACTTTTTTGTCATTTTTTGGGCTTCAAAGCCCATAGGGAAAAGCCATCAGCTAACAATTCCAACAACTCAATAATATTTTCCTGCAATTTTTGATCTTGAAAGCCCAAGGGGAAAAGCCTATTGGCTAAAGTTTGTTACAATTATATAGAGAGATATTGGGTTCTTTAAAAAAAAAGCACCAGAGTAAATCAAAACTGGACGATTGAGATTAAGATTTGTGAACATTCCAGCAACGTATCAAACTGGAAAAAGAACATTGATATGCATCCACTCTCATTGAGAATTTTAAATAAACAATGATCTGCCCTTTTTTCTTAAAATTCCTTATCTACGTCAAACTATACAAAAATTTCAATCAAGGTAATGGCTGCAAACACTAGAAACAGAACTCCTCCAGTATATGTAATTACCTGCAAACAAAGAAAGCTATGAATGGATCAATCTTGAAACTGCCACTGGAAACAACAAAAATTTACTTCGATATTCTTACAATCTATCAAGTGGGGACATATTTCAAAACATATAAACCATACTAGTAACTTCTAACATTCTTAAAGGAAAAGTAGTATATAGGAGAATCAAAATGAAAAATTACTTTTTCCGATAGATATGTCGCTAATAGAGAGCCTCCCAAAACAGCTATCTGCAAAAGGGAAGTAAGGCAACAACACATCTTAATTATCATGAATAAAATAAATGTGTAAAACCTTGCTAGTTTCAGATAAGTAGTGTTTTCGCATTGTATCAAAATTTTCTGATAATTTATTGGGATTCAACTGCATAGTCTCAAGTCAGTTTTCATCAACCTATATTCTTACTGATTAAGCATTGTTAATCCTAGTGAGTACATATACAACATAGCAGTCTTTCAGTCAGATTTTGAGTCTTCACACATCCATGAAATTGAAGATTATGGAATGTCTCATCATAATAAGTGCACTGATCATAATTAACCCATGCTCCATGGCATTTCGAAGACGAAGATGGTAGTACCAGGCAGCCTTTTTGGGGAAAAGGTAGTATATCAAAAACTTAAATATAAATATGGAAAAATTTACAAGCATAGGTGCATGTGACATTAAGATTCAAGTTTAGATATTTCTTTGCTGTACATGATCCCTGTTCTATACATAATAATAATTACATATCCTAATATGTTAAAGTATAAAATCAAACGACAAATTTGACATCTGCAGTCCTGTGGTTGCCATGAACTTCCTTCACAATTTTTCTGCCTAAACTTCAATTTTGCAAATATGTATTGATTCAAATGGCCAACATGGTGCCTGCAACCATATTGTTGCTATGAACTTTCTAACAAAGGAAGTTATTCTGAATAAATGATATAATAAATTATTATAGATAATTTGATAATACTGAGAGAAAAGAGATTATTATAGATAAATACTGAGAGAAATAGAGACGGAATTGTCTGTAAAGGTGGAACAAGACTGATTTAACCTGATTCTAGCAGCCATATCATTTTCATCGAATGGTCCTTTTATATTTTATAACGATAGCCATACATAATGCCCTTTTCTCTTTTTCTTTATTAATGTTTTTTCCAGTGTTCCACGGGCGTTTGGGACGGGGGGACGGGGGGACGAGGGGGACGCGTCTCGGGGACGGGGGGACCAAGGGCCTAAATTTGGGGACGGCGGGGGGACGGCGGCGGGGGGGTGGCGGGGTGGTGGTGCTCATATATATACATATAGTACTTGAAAAACTAGTTTTGAAAAGATGTATAACAGTATAATAGTATAAGAATTAGATTTCAAATGAAACTATAGGAAATACCAAGATTACTTAGATTAGTGATACGTAACTAATTGCTAATTGCTAAAACTAAAAGTAAATAAAATTTGACAAATGAAATTGTCAAATTGGAGATTTCTCATTTCTATCATATGAATATCGAAAAAGGAAAACGAAAAATATGAATATCTGATGCCATTGCAAAGTCTATAATAATAAAGATGATTACATGATTCATCATTACAATGAGTAGCCAAATACAAATACGTGTAGCAATAGCATTACAAAAGAGACGAGTCAAATACAAAATGACAAAACTGAAAAGTGAAAACTCAAACTGTAGCTAATGGAGGCCTCTAATCATCTGCAAACTCCTCCTCACTGGAACTGCTGGACTCCTGAGGATCAAGGTCCCTCAAGCTCACACCAACTAGCCCTACATCTGAAGTGGTAGGATCATCCTCATCAATCTATGAAGGCTCCTCTGGCTCTACATCCCATCGTGCCGCTGGACTCTCCTTGTACATAAGTGTCTTGCGGTCAATGAGACGCAAAGCACTGTGTACAGCCACAAGCTTCTCTGCTCTCTTAGAGGTAAGTCTGTTCCTCTTAAGAGAGTGGATGAAGCTATATGTAGACCAGTTCCTCTCAGCAGCTGAAGAACTGGAAACCTGGGATAGCAGACGGATGGCTAGAGTGGTGGTCAAAGATTTCGAGCCATGACATTTCCACCACAAAAGTGGGTCCTCCTGTGCCATAATGTCTATATCCATCTTTGCTGCATCTGAATAACCTCTAAGAGTGGCAAATCTTCCCCACTCAGTGCGCATTGTGCCGGCATCTCTGGAATCAAACATCTTCTCTATGCACCTAAAGAAACCTGCCTTCACCTCATCATCCTCAATCGGTGTCGTTCTACCCGGTCTAGCCTTGTACCACTTAGGATTCAAGGCAAAGGCAGCCATATGCAAAGGAGTGTTCAACTTGTCCCATCTACTCTGAATGATAGGCCGGATTTGCTCATTGTAGAATGCTAGAGAGGGGTCCTTCACTCGCACAGCAGCCCTCATCTGGCCAAGCATAGAGTCAATGCACTCATACACCTCTCCAAGGTTAGGTGCATCCCCATCCCCATATCTGATCACCTGGAATACTGGAGAAATGATGGAGACAATGTATTTCGTATCAGTCCAAAACACATCACTCTTCACTATCTCCTTCACCCTTCTCCCCTGCTCTGTCTTGGCCTCAGCCCACCTATTCCACTCATTAGTCATAACCATGAGTTGCAATGCCTCTTGCAACTCAATCATTCTCTCCAAGAGAATGAAATAGGATGCATATCTAGTCTCAACTGGTTTCAAGAACTCCTTCTTCGCGAAGGTCCTGAAGAGTGCATCGTGAAATGTGGTGGTTGCAGATAAACATCTGCACATCTCTCGCATCGGTGACCACTCCTCTAATCCAGTCAATCTTCCCCATGTCCTTGAGTGCATTGTTCATGGCATGCACACAACATGGGGTCCACCAAATGTGTCTATAGGCTGCCTCAACGAGTCTCCCTGCTGCTCTACACACATAGGCTGCATCTGTCACTACTTGGACCACATTTTGTGGCCCAACCTCCTCAATAGCCTCCCTGAGGACCTGAAACTGGAAATCAGCATCTTTACGATGCCCTGTACAATTAACTGCTCTAAGGAAGTATGGGCCCTCTGCACATGTGACCATGATGTTGATGAGTGGACGATGGCTAATGTTCGTCCACCCATCCATAACTATGCTGCACCCCGATGCCACCCAACATGCCTTCATCTTCTCCATCAAAATATTGATCTTGGAATAGCTTTTATCCAAGATCGAGGTCCTCATTTTCGTCTCCCCTGGTGGCACATAAGATGGTCCTCCCTTGGCCACCATATCTATCATCTTCCTATAATAAGGAGACCGTGAAACATGAAATGGAATGCCATTGGCAAAGAAGAAATTGCCAATGGATTCATCTATCTCATCTCTCAGCTGCACATTAAACATATCAGCAATGGGGTTGCTCTGTGGTGTATGCAACTTACGTTTCCCAGCCCTGGCAACAGTAGAAGTGGAAGTAGATGGAGATCCAAACATCATTCCTCCCGCCTGCGAAGCATGATAAGTATGTGGCACTGGCACATTCTGGCTGTCGTGAAGTGATGCCCTAGCAGACAAAGTAGTAGGCATTGAAATATTTGTGTCATCTGGAACCCCCCAAAGCCTGTTAAACTCAATTCTGTAATGTATATTTTTGGGTTCCTCCAAAAACTTACAATGTTTCACACCTTTTCCTCTCCAAAATAGAAAGTGTGCATTCACCCTGCTAATGCTACCGAACCATTCTCTGTCACAAATATTGCACTTCCACTTCCTTGTTCCCCCACTTGAATGTGATGCAGTGCCTTGTACTGATATTTGTGAAGCAAACTGTTTTAGAGGAGACTTAGGATCAAAATGACCCCTAGCATATGGTGCCAACAACTCTGAAGGGCAACCTGTACTAGCTGCTGCACTTGCCATAGAACTAGATTGGGCTTCAGGATCAGCCCCATGGTCACCCCCCTCATTTTCAGGTTCAAATTCTGAATCATTCTCACTATGAGAATGGATTTCCATGTTATCTTCACTCGTGCCTTGGGAGCTCATTGTGAAATTTTCAAATTGACACTACATTTCACAAAATAAAAATAAAAATAAAATAAAATCAGCCTTGTTTAACAATATATTTTTAAATTTTTTTCCTATTCATCTCAAAATGAGATTTGATGTTGAATCTTGAGGGCAAAATGATGATCAAGATTCAACATCAAATCTCATTTTGAGTCTTAAGATGAATAGGGAAAAAAAATTAAAAAAACCAAAAATGACATAGAACAATGAAAATCAGAAAGTAAAACAAAAAAAAAACAAGAAGAAGTTGAAAAACCCTACCTTGTGCTTGAAAAATCTCTCCAAAATGTAGAAGAATCTTCTTCTTCCTCTTCTTCTTGCTTCTTCTAGCTCCTATCACGCTTGTAGTCACTTTTCTCACCCCTTCAATCAATCTTCTTCAAGCTGTTCCTCCTTTTCAAGCTGCTGGAAAAAAAATCAGTTTTGCATAATGAGAGTGAAATCCAAACTAAACATGTTTTTGTGTTGTTTTGGGGGGTAGGGTGGGGCCCACGTCCAATTAGGGTTACCCCTTAACCCCCCCCAAAAAGCACATGTCATAAAAACTTTAAAAAAAAATGAAAAATGCGCTTTTAATCCCGTGGGAACGCGGGAGACGCCTGGGCGTCCCCCCGTCCCTCGAGAGACGCCTGGACGTCTCTTGAGGGACAGGGAGACGCCCAGGCGTCTCCCACGAAGACGCCCAGACGTCCCCCAGGAGACGCCCAGACGTCTCCGCGTCGGGGACGTCTCCCCGTCCCGGCGGAGTTTGGGTGGCGGTGGCGGGACGGCGGGGGACGTTGCGTCCCCGTCCCCGCATCCCCGAGACATCTCTGACGGGGGGACGCGCCCAAAAATGGGGGGGACGCGTCCCCGTGGTTCACTGGTTTTTTCCTCTTTTAAATCTTAGGTCTAGCCATCCTTGGAATGCCACACACCATTTTTACACATTTTGAGGATGCATACCTGATTTAAAGAAGACTAGGGGATGACCAAGGGATGTTTCCTGGCCATCACCACATTTTGTAAACAAAAGGAGGGCTGAATACACATAAGAAAAGGCCCAGGATGCGTCATCATGTAACCTTGTAATTAACATAAGTGCACTCATGGTAATGCTCTATGAGTGGCGAAGATTGAGAAACTAACAATAGCACTAAAAGATTGCATTAGAGATTTGGGAAAATAACAATGGTATAAGAAGATTGCATTATTACTCTAATCTCTTTGAAATTGTGAGGGTGCCAAACCTTGTTTTGCTCCTTCTAAAAGTAATTAATTTTAGCTTATTGTGTAAAATTTGAAGTTGTATCAACCATAGTAGCAAAAATCATTTGGGAGAAAAATTGGCAAACCAAAAGTATAAGATTTTTTGAAAAAATCAGATTTAAAAAAACAAAAGAAATTGTAAAAAAGAGACAAAAACTATATTTTAAAATCACTTAAGGGCATTTCCATAGCATAGAGATATAAAAAGCAAATAAAAAGTGAAGAAAATAATTTTTTGTTTTTTATATTCATATTGTTGATTACATAGGCAAATATTCAATTAACTTTTTAAGAGGGCAATCACCAAAGATATCAAATAGTTGTCTAAGTCAGAGATCAAATATTAGCTAAGTCTATGAAGTAACTGAGTTTAGAGGAGGGAATTTGTTACCTCTAAGATTTGACAAATCTTAGAGAACAAACTATCTGCCACTACCTCACTTAAACTGGTGCTAAAGGTGAGCGAGGGGATAAAAATATAATGATAAGGTGAACACTAGATTAAACCTATGAAATTGTAGAATGTCAAAGTACATATAACAGATTAATAAAGTTCAGAATGTTATAGAAATGCAGAAGCAGAAACCAATTATACTAGATGACCTATTCGGTCTTGGGTTTGGATGCCAACAAGTTGTGGGGACGTCTACTGTAATGTCCCCTTCTCAGTGAGGAGTAAGCAGTGGTCCATTGGCCTATTTTGGAGACCCGTAGGCTGATTGGAATGAACAATTAGGGTGTCCTATTTTTGTGGTGTTCTGCACAAGACATTTGAGGACTGTCCGATGGGAATTCTACATTTCTGTTCGTGGATTCCTTTTGGGTTTTTCGAGAACTTCGCAGTGGTATGACATGCAATCCATTCAGGGGAGTTTGTTGAACTTACTATTTTTAGTAAGTTGGTGGCAGCTGTTAGGGTTTTGAGATTATTCTGAGTTCTCTGAGCTTCCTCTCACAGTTCGAAAATCAGGCTATTTGGAGTTGTTTTTGGGACTTACTATTTTTAGTAAGTGCCATTTCAGGCAGTTCTATTTTTAGCAAGGCAGTTCAGAACTCCAGTTCAGTCCGACTGCTGGTTCAGCACTTCAATTCTCAATCTAGTTGGTATTGATTAGTTTTTGGCTTGTAGAATGATTTATTAAATATTGACACTGCATTCTAAAGTTAATATTTAATTATTGGACGACATTGGGAAGTTAATATTTAATGGTTATTTGGATGACTTTGGAGATATAAAGCATTCTTTATTTAAATGATTTTTATTGCTCTCCTAAATTGGATGCCTTAATGAAATAATGCTTTAAGTCATCAAGTGTGGACCTTGTAAAATGGGCAAATTTGTCCAGAAGGTACGGACTTCTCCTTGGGCGCCCATGTGGTGAAATGAAATGGTAATGCAACGCCATTTTGAAATGAGACAAAATGTAATTTGATTTGGGCGAATTTGGGAGCAGTTGAATTTGAATTTGGTGGAGCAAATGTTATAAATAAGAGCCTTGGGCTCTCATTTTGGGCATCTTGAGAACTTACACCGTTATGCTACCGGAATGGTTAGTGATTGAACTTTGAAGTTGGAAGAGCTTCCTAGTTGCTTCGGTTTCATACTTGAGATACAGTACCTAGCTGGATAGTTGTTTTTGGAGTGTTTGATTCAGTTTTCAGCAGAGTTCTAGGACTCGCTAGGACTCGCCAAAACTCGGCGAGTCACGAGTCGAGTCACCCTCGGCGAGTCCTGGGTGGCTCGGACCCGGACTCGGCAAGTTTTGGCCGAGTCCTGGAACTCGGTGACTCGGCTCGGACTCGGCGAGTCCCGAGCCCAAAACTCGGCCGGCGAAAAACATTTAAAAAAAGGTTTTGCTTGCTTTTTTTTTCATTTATATTTTTAGCTAAGTTGTAAAAGGCATCTCATTTCATTCTATTGAAAAAATAGGAGAAGGGTGAGTTGTGAGGAAAAAGAAGAGAGCATAGTAGGGCAACCAGCAAGGAGTAGTAGAATTTCTTCAACAAATCACATTGGGGCAGTGTAATACTTGTATTTGGTGCATCAAAAGCTTGTTAGAGAGGATTGGAAAGAGGTTGCATTTCATTTCAACCTTCTTATAAGAGGTAAGATTTATATTTTTTGGTTTTTTTGGTGTTTTATAAGCAAAATTTACATTTTTTTTGTTTTCTTAAAAGTTAAAACTTAAAGAAATCAGCAAACCCTACAATGTACATTTTTTTTTTTTTAAAATGTACATTGTAGGGTTTGCTGATTTCTTTATGTTTTGAAATGAAAAAACAATCTACATAGTAGGTTTGCTAATTTCTTTGAAAAAAATGATATAAATTCTATTACATTGTTTTTGGTATCAAAATCAAAACATTGCTATTATATTTTTTTTGTATTAATTTATAATTTAACAATGGACAAATATTCATTTTTTTTGTAATTGTGTCTTATTCCAGCAACCTTCAACTTTTGAAAACAATGTCTAGTTCCAATCCTCATAGAGCAATCCCGGGTAGAAAAGATCCAGCTTGGAAATATACAGAACCTTTTCCTAGGCAAAAAAAAGGAGAGGCAAAATGTAAATTTTGCAAAACAATCTTTCATGGAGGCATAAATAGATTGAAATACCACCTTGCCGGCATATGTGGCCATGATGCAGAGCCTTGCACAAAAGCACTTCCTAAGGCTATTCGTGAGTGCCAAGTGCTATTAGACACATTTGAGACTCGAAAAGAAATAAAGAAGAGGCAAAGGAAGGAGTTGGCTCAGACTAGCATTGGTTGTGTTGGAGAGGCCTCTTCCATGCCTCCATATTGTCCTAGTGGGAGTGCTAGTGCTTCTGTTGCCGGTAGTGTCAGTGCTAGTGGGAGTATCAGTGCAACTCCAACCATTGGTCCTAGAGTTTGTAAATCTAGGATGGATTCATATTTTGAGCCACGCACTACTCCTGGTGCCCAACCTTCACTTGAGAGCATGGCTTGGAACAAAGAGGTACACAATAAGGCTAAAGGTGCAATTGGAAGATTTTGGTTTTATTGCAATATTCCATTCTTCGCAGCCAGGTAATTCCTTTTAGTTTTTATTTGATTGTTTTAAGTTTTTAAGTTGTTAATATTCTTAGTTTGTTTTGTGACTTTGTCTAAGACTCTAATTTTTATAATTTTATAGTTATCTTATTTAATTTATTTGTGATAGGTCTCCTTATTGGCAAAACATGGTTGATGCCATTGCTATTTGTGGAGCGGGTTTCAAAGCCCCTTCTGATTCTGAGTTAAGTGGCCCAATTTTGATAGAATCGGTGGCTGATGTAAAAGCCACATTAGAGGAACATCGAGAGATATGGAAGAAGAAGGGTTGCACCATCATGACCGATGGTTGGACTGATAGGAGAAATCGAACGATCCTAAAATTTTTTGTTTCTTCTGTAGGTGATTGAATAACTTGAATTTTATTAAATGATTTGTATTTTATTTTTGAGTTGAGATTTATTGAATGATCATTGATCATTGTTTTTGCTTTGTTTTCAAGTTTCAGGTGGCACCATGTTCATGAAGTCCATTGATGCTTCCGCACATTCTAAAAATGCCACTTACCTATGTGAGGTTATAGAGGAGGTCATATATGAAGTGGGCGAGGAGAATGTAGTACAAGTGGTGACCGATAATGCAGCAAATTATGTTGCTGCAGGTAAACTTTTGATGGAGAGGCACCCATCTATATTTTGGTCTCCATGTGCCGCCCATTGCATTGACCTCGTGTTGGAGGACATTGGTAAGATTGCATGGATCAGGACATGTGTAGAGAAGGCAAAAAATATTTGCAAATTTGTATACAATCATGCATGGGTCCTTAACTTAATGAGGCAATACACGGGGCAGAAGGAGTTGGCTCGTCCTGGAATCACTAGATTTGCCACTAACTTCATCACACTACAATCCTTGATTCGCAGTAAGGCAGCTTTGAGACGTATGCTTGTTGGTGAGGAGTGGACTTCCTCATCCTATGCTACGAGTGTTGCAGATTACATTTTTGATGAGCCAGGCTTTTGGACCCCTTGTGCTGAGATCGTGAAGGTAAAATTTTTAACCATTCTAATCTCTACCTTATGTTTTAAGTTTTAAGTTTTTATTTTTATTCGTATTTTTCTTTTATTTGCTTATTTTCATTCACAATTTCACACTTACATTAACTGATATTACATATTGTTTCACAATATTTGCAGTTCATTGAGCCCTTGGTAGTTCTCCTACGTGTTGCTGACGGGGAGAAGCCCGCAATGGGCTACATATATGAGGGCATGGATAGGGCCAAGGAGGGCATCAGAGCTGCCTATGAAGGGGATGAGAGTAAGTATCGTCCCATTTGGGATATCATTGACAGGAGATGGCAGACCCAGCTTCATAGGCCCCTTCATGCAGCTGCTTATTACCTCAATCCGGCATTCCATTTCCGCCCTGATTTCAAGGCGGACGAGGAGGTTCTTAGTGGGCTCTACTCAGTGATAGAGCAAATGTTGCCTGGTCATAGCAGCAGTATAGTCCAGGAGATAGAGGCTTTTTCTAATGCTGAAGGGGAGGTCTTCTCTCGTCTGCTTTGCAAAGAAAATCGGACAAAAATGCAGCCAGGTAAAATGTATATTTTAAGAAATTAAGAGCATAATTTTAATTATATGTTATTCAATTTGTTATTAATTATTAAATGAGGCTGATTTTTTTTTTTCCTTTTTCTCATCTCAGATAGGTGGTGGCAGATGTTTGGTCCTAAAACACCAAATTTTCAACAGGTAGCCATTCGTATTTTGAGCAAGCCATGCAATGCTTCCGGTTGTGAGCGCAATTGGAGTATGTTTGAGCACATACACTCCAAGAGGCGCAATAGACTGTCTGTGGAGAGGTTGAATGATCTAGTCTTTGTTCATTACAACCTCCGTCTTAGACACAAACAAGTTATGGACCATGACAGCACCCCGATCACGTTAGAGGAGGTTGATCCAGAATCTGAGTGGATCAGTGAGGCTACAGATCCTATCTTTGGTGATGAGGACTTAGATTGGATCGACCAGGCAGATAGAGAGGTTGAGGTTGTAGCCATGGCAGAGGAGGAGGTTAGAGCGCGAGGAGAGCTAGAGCCAGAGCCAGAGCCAGAGCTAGAGCCAGACACAGCTGATGTTGGTGAGGGTAGAATGGAGTCACGGGCAAAGAGTATGGCTGCTGATGCATCTAGGACCTACTGTAGGGTTAGACGCCTTCGTAGGAAGGACCCAGGCTCCTCTGAGCCATAGACTTGTAGTTGTTTTACTTTTGATATATGTGTGGAATTGGAACATTTGAATTTTGATGTCATGGATTTGATATTCCATGAGTTTTGTAATATTTTTACATTTGACACTATTTATAAATCTATGGTTATTGGTTGCTATTTCCTTCAGCTATAATTTGCATTTATACTAATCATAATGTGATTGTTGTATACTTGACACTTATGTATGTGATCATCATCAAATTAATTTCTATTTGATGATGTTATTGTGTATTTAAGGTTTGTTTAATAAAGGGTACATGAAACAAGTTTTAAATCCTTAAAAATTGCTAAATTTCTTGGGTTTTTCACTTTGTCGAGTCCTACCGAGTCCTGGCCGATCCGAGTCCCGAGTCTCGAGTCGAGTCACCCTTGCCGAGTCTGCGCCGAGTCCGAGTCCTGTTTCTTTGGTTTTCAGTGAGTTTTGGAGTTTCTTGTTGCTGCTGTGATTTTTTGGTGTTGCTGGTGCATTTTGGCTCGAAGTGAGTTTTATCAGTAGCTGCTCGTGTGTGGAGAGCATCATTCTAGGTATTGGCTCTATCCATCCATACTCCCTAGGCGATAAGGTTCACCAATTTGCAGATTGGGATTTGGAGATTATGATTTTAAGTTGCAAATCGAAGTTTACAGCAGGGCCGTACCATTTGGGAGGTGCCTTGGTTTGCGTGCATCACATTTGAAGCTTCCAAGTTGCTGGTTTGAGGTTTGGGATTGGTCGCCTATGTTATATATTTCATTTGCATTTGATTTGGTGTGATTCTAGTTAGTTTTGAGAGAGTTGTGAGTGTTTGGTTGTTTCCGACAGTGTTGGGCAGTGTGTTTCTAACTTGCAAAATTAGAACAGCAGTAGTGTTTTAGTGTTGTGTGATTTTGTTAGTGGATTGCTTGAGATCAGCATTAAGCTTCTTATCTAATCTCATCTCTATTTTGAAAGATAGTTTCAGTGGTACTGATCAATCATTCTTATTGCATCTTATTTGTAATTCCCACTGTGCAAGTGGAAGAGGATGGCTTGGCTGCCTTCTATGTTTGTGATCAGGAAATAATGTATGTCCTCCCGCTGAAATACTGCGGTTGAGTTGATTTTGTTGAGTTAAGTCCTCCCGCTGAAATATTGCGGTCGAGTTGATTTTGTTTGTAATAAGTCCTCCTGCTGAAATACTGTGGTAGAGTTGATTTGTTTTGAGTGTTAGTGTTTCTCCTTGGTTGGTTTACTGCCAAGTCTTCTGGTTTTCTATCTCGCTGAAAAGTGGAAGGGCTGGCTTGCTGCCCATATTGTAATCAATTTCAGTTTTCAAGCTCCTAACGATCCCCTCAACATTGTATGTTCTCACCCTCCTAGGTTGAGCTCTAGGTCATCAGAAAGTGGAGGGTTACTTTCAGCAGTATTGTGATTATCTTTCCTAACCATAACGGGTGCATTGTAGTGTTTGATGTGTTTAAATTTCAAAAAACAATTAAGGGGAATATTATAGTGGTATCAGAGTTGGTTTTCCTGCCAACCTGTGAATTCAGAGTGATTAGAGCTCTCCATGAGTGACAGAGACATCCGTTACTACAACAGAGAACAAAGACGACAACGATATCAGATTCTTGCAGTGCCAATTGAAGAGACTTTTTCAAAGGTTCCGAGAAATAGAGATAAGGAAATTGATTCAACAAATTCAATGGGAGAAAGAATTTTTGGTCAGAATGATGCAACTGTGGCTGTGGAGAAAATGGAGAAAAATTTTGATACTACGATGGATATGATGTCCCAGATGATAGCCACCTTTAGACAAAGTGCTGGAGGAGGGCATAGTCAAGATCAAAATCATAATATGAGTGGAAATAATGCCAGCACTTCCAACAACTCCGGTGGTAATGGGAATGGCAGTGACAATGGTAGCAATAGTAGTGGAATGCCCGTTGGATCGGTGACAAGGCCGTTGCAACCAGTTTTCCTTCCAAGGGAAACATTGCCTCTCGAAGTTGAAATCCCTGTGGCTAATGAGATCAGGGCTAGTTTTGTGGATTATGCATCACTTCCCCAAGAAATCCGTAATGTCTTGTCTCTTGACCAATACGTGAATCAGAAGAATAGGAGGGAAGGAAGATATGATAATTGATACTCCACTCCAAGAGATTATCGACAAGCTCTTGGGAAGGTGACTCTGACACATTTTGATGGAAGTAGTAAGAGTACAACTAGAGAGTGGGTGCAAAAGTTGGACAATTATTTGTCCTTGAGGCCTATGCCCAAAGAAGAAGCCATCAAGTTTGCCACCTTGCACTTGGATGGAGTTGCTCACAAATGGTGGTACCATGGGTTGGTCACCCTTGGACATAACTTGATAATAACCACCTATGCCGAATTCACCAACAAGTTGATTCTAAGGATCCGGAGGTGAAGTTTAGAGAGCTTGCTCAACTCAAACAGCAAGGCTCCTTGGACAACTACATAACTGAGTTCCAAAACCTCTCAGTTATGGTCAGCAACATCTTAGAGAAGAGGCTAGTTGTTCTTTTTACAAAAGGTCTTGAAGAGCCCTTGAAAGTATGTGTCAAAGCTTTCGATCTGCTTACCTTGGTGGAGACCATCAAGAAATCTAGGAGTATGGAGTTGGCTGCCCCAAAGAGTAAATTTCAGTCCAAGCCATTTCCTTTCCAGAAGGATAAGAAGAAGTTTTCAAATCAAACCAAGAAGTTCCCTTCTCGGATGGATGATGAGCTCCGTCAAGAGCTTCAGAGGAAGAAACTTTGCTACTCTTGCAGAGAACCTTGGGCCCCAGGACATAAATGTCATGGGAAGAGCATTTACACCAAATGGAGTCCTATTTAGTTGATGGATCAGATTTTGAAATTTCAGAACAGCAGACTGAAATTGAGGACAGCGAGTATGAAGAAGCTCCAGAAGGGCCTGATAGTGAACTAGAAGATAAAGGAGTGGTTGCTCAACTCTCGAGCATTCACAAGAATGAGTCTTTTAGAGTTCGGGGAGTGATAGGAGAACATCGTTTCATTGCTCTCATTGACACAAGAGCGACTCACAATTTCATTGATGAGAGAATTGTTGTGAAGCGGGGGTTAGTGGCCGAGGAAGTAGAAGGCTTCAAAGTCATGGTAGCTGATGGCTCCACTATATCCTGCAACCGAATGATTTCCAACATGTCTCTGAAGTTGGGAAATCATGAAATTAGAGATGACTTCTTTGTGGTTAGCATTGGAGGGACTCATGATGCAGTCCTTGGGATTCAGTCGCTAAGATCACTTTAAATCTGCAAACCATGGAGCTGAAATTCATGTCTGATGGGAAGAAGGTGGTATTGAGAGGAATGTCAAATGGTGGTCTTAGAGTCGTTTCATTGAAGAGGATGGGGAGGCTAATCAGCCATAACCAAGTGGAGTGGGCAGTAGAGTGTTTGATAATGCTGTCAAATTCACTAGAAGACAAGGGCAACTACTTTGAAGACATTCAAACATCAATCACAGATAAGAGTAAGGTCTTTGGGAAACCACCTCTTGGTAGATCTCTTGAGTGTATGGTCATGCCATCTAATCCACTGGAAGAGAAGAGAAGTTATCCTGATGACATTCAAGCTTTGCTTACAAAAAAGGAGTAAGGTGTTTGAGAATCCACCTCCTGGTAGACCGCCTGAGCGTGGTACTGAACACATCATTGAGTTGGAAGAAGGCACTAAGCCTATTATGACTACTCCTTATCGATACCCAAAGAAGCAAAAGAACGAGATTGAGAAAGCCATTAAGGAGCTACTGGACATGGGTTACATTAGGCCAAGCAAGAGCACTTTTGCTTCGGCTGTTGTATTGGTGAAAAAGAAGGATGGGACCATGCATTTGTGTGTGGATTACTGAGCACTAAATCAGAAAACCATCAAAAATCGATACCCTATTCCGAGGATTGATGACCTACATGGTGCCGTGTACTTTTCAAAGATAGATCTCAGATCGGGCTACCATGAAATCAGAATGAGGTCATCTGATATTGAGAAGATTGCTTTCAGATGCCACTTTGGGCATTTCAAATTTCTAGTCATGCCTTTTGGCTTGACTAACGCTCCTGCCACATTTCAGTCTTGCATGAACACGATCTTCCAGAAGCAGTTGAGGAAGTTTGTGCTCATATTCTTTGATGATATCCTCATTTTCAGCAACTCTTGGAAGGAGCACTTGCAGCACTTGGATGAAGTGCTCAACATACTGGGGTCTGAATCCCTATTTGCTAAGGCGTCCAAATGTGAACTCGGAATGAGAGAGCTGCTCTATCTTGGTCACATCATTAGTGCTGAAGGCGTGAAGGTGGATCCTGAAAAGATTAGAGCTATCATTGATTGGCCACCACCTGAGAACATAACACACTTGAAGGGATTCTTGGGTCTATGTGGTTTTTACATAAGGTTTGTGAAGGGATATTCTCAGTTGGCTGCCCCCCTCACAGATCCCACTAAGAAAGGAGCTTTTGAGTGGTCAGACAAGGCACAAACAGTGTTTGATCGGTTCAAGGAGATTATAAGGTGATGCCCTATTTTGGCCTTACCAAATTTCACCAAGCCTTCCGAACTACAGTGTGATGCATCGGGAGAAGGTGTTGGTGCGGTCCTTATGCAAGACAAGCATCCGATTGTCTTTGAAAGTTGGAAGTTGAGAGGACCTGAAAGATTGTATTCAATTTATGATAATGAGATGCTTTCCATAATGCATGCTCTTGCGAAGTTCAGGTAGTATCTCGTGGGGAGTAAGTTTGTTGTTAAGACTGATCATAATAGTCTTAGACACTTCATGCACCTGAAAGGTTTGAATGAAAGGTAGCAGAAGTGGGTTAGTAAGCTTTAGGCTTACGACTTTGACATTGAGTATGTCAAAGGGAAAAACAACATAGTGGCATATGCACTTTCACGGAGACCACATCTGAGCTCTATATGTGAGCTCACTGCTGATTGGAGAGATTTGTTGCTGGCTAATTATGCCAAAGATCGGTTTGCAACCATCCTTATTGAGGGTATTTTTCATGATGAAAAGTACAGTTTGGTGGATGGTTTGATAATGTATAAGGGTAGAATCTTTCTTCCACTTGAATCTAAGTTGAAGGAGAAGGTATTACAAACTTTTCATGATATACCCCTTGTTGGTCATCGAGGGTTTTTCAAGACATACAGGCAGATCCGAGAGAGATTCTCTTGGAAAGGGTTGAAAAAAGATGTCTTGAAGTACATCAGGGAATGCCATACTTGTCAGAAGAACAAGGACGAGCACACTGCACCCGCCGGTTTGTTGCAACCATTGTCGATTCCCAGTCAAAAATGGGAAAGCATCTCTATGGATTTCATCACTGGGTTGCCTAGAGCTAGTGGGAAGGATTGTATCTATGTGGTGGTAGACAGATTAACAAAATTTGCTCACTTTTTCACTATCACCAACTTGTTTACAGCAACACAGGTTGCTGAAGTGTTCTTCCATGAGGTGTTTAGGCTACATGGGCTGCCTAAAAACATTGTAAGTGACAGGGACGACAAGTTCCTAAGCACTTTCTGGCAAGAGATTTTCCGATTGTGTGGTACTGTGCTTACCCCGAGCACGAGTTATCATTCTCAGAGTGACGGGCAAACGGAAATAGTAAACAAATGGCTGGAAGGCTATCTCAGAAACTACGTTCCAGAGCAGTAGAAAGCATGGGTGAGATGGTTGCACTTGGGTGAATACTGCTATAATTCCACCTATCACATGTCTATTAGGATGTCACCATTCACGACGTTATATGGTTATGAGGCTCTAGTGCGTTTTGCACACACACCCCAACCTTGATGGCAACCCCCATGTCTACCCGATTGAGGTAGTCGAGGGCCGAAATAAGGATTTTGGGCTTTCAAAACCGGTCAAATGCTCAGTGAAGTTCGTTAGAATGCCCTCCAATCTCTGAGCCAAGTAAACCCTAAATCGCGCAATCTCATTAGGAAGCCCAAAGTTGTAGGGCAAAGTAAAAATTGGAGAAAATGCCTTGCAAACCCGAAACAAATCCTGAGTCTAGATGTCAAAGCAAGGCATGAGAGAAATGGAGGTCCAAGTGAAATCGCATATTCTTCTTAAACCTCCCGAATTTGTAAGAATTGGGGTGTATAAATAAGTTCGGCTATTTTGTATTTTGTGAGAAGTTTAGAAAGTTCTCCAAATCTATCGAAAATACCCACCTCCCCGACTCCTTCAGTCGCCATTAACCCAAGATGCAAGAGGAGAAAGGGCATTCGAAACCTAAATCACACGTAGGCCCTTGTTTGGCTAAGTTTAGGAAAGACCTAAAAAATCATTCAAAATCTTAAAATCGCGCAAAAGCCTTATAGGCCGAAAACAACTTAAGCTTGTAAAATCAACTTGCAAGCCGAGAATTACGAAAAACTCGGATCTTACAAAATTGGCTAGTAAGCCAAAATTGAAGGGGGGCTAAGTCGTGCATTTTGGCCATAGAGGCCGAAAAACTCAGATCTCACAAAATCGGCTCACCGACTCAAAAGAGTAAGGGCATTCCAAGTTCGCCAAATCGGCTTCTAGGTCGAAAATTCCAAGATTCAAATCGCAAGAAAACCCCTTTTAAGGCGAAAAGATAGCAAATTCAAGTTCGTGTAGTATATTGTTCTTGAGCCAAAAATCATTGCGATATCCAAATCGCGCAATAGAATCTAAGGAGCCGAAAAACTTAAACTCCCAAATCGTACAAAAAAACATCATTTGGCCGATAAGGAGAATAAGAAGAAGATGAAGAATCAGATCGCCTAAATCTCTTTCAAGCCGAAAATCGAACAATAGGTTCAGAATCGCGCTAACAAGTTAAAATCTCCAAGCTCATAGAAGGGGTCTCTCTTTAGCCAAAATTCGAAAAACAAAAGGGAGACGTTTTAAAACAAAGAGTCATAAACATTTAAATTAAAATCCCTAAAAAAAAAGCCCCTTAGGCCCGAAATTCAAAGGGAGAGCCTTTTAACTTGAAAATCGAAATCTTGCAAAAGGCCTCTATGGCCCAAAATTCACAATGAGCAAACATTGTGATTTAAAATAAATCTTGAATTTTACCTATTTCGCCCGAAGTGATGAAAGGAGGAATTTAAGCTTAAAACGAAATCTCTCAAATTTCCCAAAAGTCCGAATTTGCCAAACAAAGGATTATAACTTGAAAAGGTAAATCTCTCAAAACCTCCATTTTACCCGAAATTCCAAGATTCAGCTGATTAAAGGGTTAAATCGTGCGTTTTGATCCAAGGATGCGAATTTTAGAAGTAAAAGTGGTGTTAAAATGGAAAACCAAAACCGCTCGAAACATGTAGAGGGCCCAAATTTCATCTAAGTAAGAAAGCGAATCAAGAGCCGAGTTTTGCCAAGGAATCAACCGAGTGAAGGTCGCCATTTTTCTAAAACCCTAATTTCACAAGGGATGTTTAAAAGTCAAATATGTTTGTTAAATTAATTTATTTAATTTTTCAAAAGGATTGATGCGGGTTGAAATTTATTGTTTACCGATCGACGACATTGATGAAGAGCCAGGAGAAGGCCTGAAATGCAAATCAAAGACGCAATCGCGATCAACGTCGGCCAGCAAAGATGCAGGAGCGCAGAACGTAAAACGAAGCACGAAGAAGCGCGCCACCATCTGAACCAACAAGACCAAAGACAAAGAACACAAAATGCTACCAAATATGCATTCTCAGAAGGATACACAACTGGATTTAATTCCATAAATTCAGTTTCTAAAAACCGAAATTGTTTATTGTAAAAAGAGAGCTGCTTGTGGGCTCTACCTAATGTATTCAAAACAAAGGGACATAGGTCATCTATTTCCAACTACCGGATAGACCCAAATTGAAGCCAAACAGTTGTCAGTAGTTGAGATAGTGCTTGGGTGGATAACTAAGGATTGACTGGGCATGGGTTAAGGCTGCTAGGCTTCTAGAAGGCAGATTAGGGCCCTTGGATGCAATCAATCCTGGCCATTGATTCAAATTGTAAAATCTATAAAAGGCATGATGCCTCTCATTATAAAGGGTTAGATTTTTAGGGTTAAACTGTTAGATTCTAGTTAGATTTTTTAGAGTTAGACAATTTTCAGATTAGGAGTAGCATAGAAATGTTGTAGAAATTGTTGTAATAGCAACTAGAATGAATATAATGAACATTGATTTGGTGTTTATCATCTTGGTTTTATTCTGTTTGCATGGTTTCCTTCAACAGATTAGATAGATCCTTTTGGTGTGCAGGTATTTGATGGATTCGGGTTCATAGCATTGGGGATATGCTGATTGTGTATCCCTGTGTATGGTTAGTTTGAGCCTTTAAAATTGTGTTTGGTTCAATTGCAAGTGTTCGTCTAAGCTGCGTCAGAATTGGTTGCTTAGGCATGCACCTGCAATCTGAAAATCTTCTAAGTCCCCTTAAAGATTGCACTGTTCTTGTGAGGTTGTGAGTTGTTCTGGCCAAGTAGGGATTGGTTATGTTGGATCCGTCTACTCGCACACCAGACTTGTTAATTTTAGGTTTCCTAAACCCTTCTCCTTTTCTTTTATTCCCAGTTCAAAATCAGATGCAAACCAACTTGTTGCAATCGTAAGGCCCCTTGTGCTCCCAGCAAAACACATCGACTGTTGAGTTATCCTACAGTCAAGAACTGACATTTGGAACCTTGAGGTTGTCCCCTTCGATCAACTAAAACAACATTAGGGATTCCTTATACAAGAGAGGATAGGATACTTGACGAGTAAATTCTATTCTGCGTTGGCCGAATAGAGACGTAGCAATGTGACTTTAGCTACGCCAACAACTCCCAACTTTGCTGATTTGGTTTTTTGTGATAGCCAAGCCTCTCAGGCTAAGGACATGGTTCAACAATGTCAAGATATTCTGAAGGCATTGAGGGATAACCTTTTGATTGCGCAAAACCAACAGAAGTTGTATGCTAACTAGCAAAGAGTTGAGCGCTCATTTGAGGTTGGCCACTGGAGATATGGTCTACCTGAGACTACAACCTTTCAGATAGTCTACTCTTAAGAAGAGTGGAGCGGAGAAACTCAAGCCACGTTTCTATGGTCCGTTCAGGGTCATCAGAAGAGTTGGAGCTATGGCTTATGAGTTGGAGCTACTAGTAAGTAGCCCCATACATAATGTCTTCCACGTGTCATGCCTTAAAAAGGTGCTTGGACACAATGTTACGGTCTCCATAGATTTACCTCCTTTGGATGAAGAGGGAGAATTGATGCTCATTCCAGAGGAAATCCTTGATGTCAGAGAACGATTTTTGAGGAGAACCATCAGAGAATACTTAGTGAAATCGAAGAACTTACCAGTTGAGGATGCTACCTGGGAGAATGAGGAGATTTTGCAACATCCAGGCTTGCGATTGCTTGAGAAAACAATCTTGGGGAGGGCGGACTGTAATGTCCCCTTCTCAGTGAGGAGTAAGCAGTGGTCCATTGGCCTATTTCGGAGATCCGTAGGCTAATTGGAATGAAGAATTAGGGTTTCCTATTTTTGTGGAGTTCTGCACGAGCCATTTGAGGACTATCCGATGGGAATTCTACATTTCTGTTCGTGGATTCTTTCTGGGTTTTTCGAGAAATTCGCAGTGGTATGACATGCAATCCATTTAGGGGAGTTTACAGAACTTACTATTTTTAGTAAGTTGGTGGTAGCTGTTACAGTTTTGAGATTATTCTGAGTTCTCTGAGCTTCCTCTCACGGTTCGAAAATCAGGCTGTTAGGAGTTGTTTTCGTGACTTACTATTTTTAGTAAGTGCCATTTCAGGCAGTTCTATTTTTAGCAAGGTAGTTCAGAACTCCAGTTCAGTCCAACTGTTGGTTTAGCATTTCAATTCTCAATCCAGTTGGTATTGATCAGTTTTTGGCTTGCAGAATGATTTATTGAATATTAACACTGCATTCTAAAGTTATTATTTAATTATTTGTACGACTTTGGGAAGTTAATATTTAATGGTTATTTGGACGACTTTGGAGATATAAAGCATGCTTTATTTAAATGATTTTTATTGCTCTCCTAAGTTGGGCACCTTAATGAAATAATGCTTTAAGTCGTCAAGTGTGGACCTTGCAAAATGGGCGAATTTGTCTAGAAGGTGTGAACTTCTCCTTGGGCACCCATGTGGTGAAGTGAAATGGTAATGCAACGCCATTTTGAAATGAGATGAAATGTAATTTGATTTGGGCGAATTTGGGAGTAGTTGAATTTGATTTTGGTGGAGCAAATGTTATAAATAAGAGCCTTGGGCTCTCATTTTGGGCATCTTGAGAATTTACATCGTTATGCTGTCATAATGGTTAGTGATTGAACTTCGAAGTTGGAAGAGCTTCCTAGTTGCTTCAATTTCGTACTTGAGATATAGTACCTAGCTGGATAGTTGTTTTTGGAGTGTTTGATTCAATTTTCAATGTGAGTTTTGGAGTTTCTTGTTGCTGCTGGTGTTTTTTTGACGTTGCTGGTGCATTTTGGCTGGAAGTGAGTTTTATTCGTAGCTGCCTGTGTGTGGAGAGCATCATTCTAGGTATCGGCTCTATCTGTCCGTACTCCTTGGGCTATATGGTACACCAATTTGCAGATTGGGATTTGGAGATTTTGGTTTTTAGTTGCAAATCGAAGTTTGTCGTACCATTTGGGAGGTGCCTTGGTTTGCGTGCATCACATTTGAAGCTTCCAATTTGCTGGTTTGAGGCTTGGGATTGGTCGTCTATGTTATATGTTTCATTTGCATTTGATTTGGTGTGATTCCAATTAGTTTTGAGAGAGTTGTGAGTGTTTTGTTGTTTCTGGCAGTGTTGGATAGTGTGTTTCTAACTTGCAGAATTAGAACAGCAGTAGTGTTTTAGTGTTGTGTGATTTTATTAGTGGAATGCTTGAGATCAACATTAAGCTTCTTATCTAATCTCATATCTCTATTTTGTAAGATTGTTTCAGTAGTACTGATCATAGTAGCAAAAATCGTTTAGGGAAAAAACCAGCAAACCAAAAGTATAAGATTTTTTGAAAAAATCGGGAAAAATTTGGATTTTAAAAAAAAACATAACAAAATTGTAGAAAAAGAGACGAAAACTAATTTTTTAAATAACTTCATTTCCATAGCATAGCGATATAAAGAGCAAATAAAATAGACTTTAACCCGTGAATTGTAGAAAATAATTTTTTGTTGTTTATATTCATATTACTGATTACATAGGCAAATAATCAGTTAACTTTTTAAGAGGGCAGTCACCAAATACACTAAATAGTTGTCAAAGTCAGATCAAATATTAAACAAGTCTATGAAGTAGCTGAGATCAAAAGTTAATAGACATAGTAAAAGTGAAAGCCATTTTGAAGTGATCCAAGAATTTCATTGTGATTGAGGCAAGGAGTTTTGTAGGGTTAATTCAATATTTTAGAAAGCTTATCAAATCATATTCCACAATTGCAATGCTTTATATCATAGTAACAAAAATCATTTGGGGAAAAAATCGGCAAACCAAAAGAGTAAGATTTTTTTGAAAAAATGGGTAAGAAATTGGATTTTAAAAAATCGTAAAAATTTATTGAAAAATAGACAAAAACTACTTTTTTAAAACTCAGGGGCATTTCCATAGCATAGAGATATAGAGAGTAAATAAAATAGAGTTTAACCCATGAATTGTAGAAAATAGATTTTGTTGTTTATATTCATGTTGCTGATTACATAGACAAATATTCATTTAACTTTTTAAAAGAGCAGTCACCAAATAGTTGTCTAAGCCTGAGATCAAAGATTAGCTAAGTCTATGAAGTAGCTAAGATCAAAATTTATCAGACTAAGGTCCAACTATTGTTAGAAATTTAGTAAAAGTGGAAGCCATTTTGAAGTGATCCAAGACTTTCATTGTGATTGAGGCAAGGAGTTTTATAGTGGTATTAGCGAAGTCTATGAAGTAGCTGAGATCAAAATTTATCAAACAAAGATCCAACTTTTGTTAGGAATTTAGTAAAAGTGGAAGTCATTTTGAAGTGATCCAAGACTTTCATTGTGATTGAGACAGGGAGTTTAACCCATGAATTGTAGAAAATAGATTTTTGTTGTTTATATTCATATTGCTGATTACATAGGCAAATATTCATTTTAACTTTTTAAAAGGGCAGTCACCAAATACACCAAATAGTTGTCTAAGTCTATGATGTAGCTGAGATCAAAATTTATCAGACAAAGATCCAACAATCGTTAGGAATTTAGTAAAAGTGGAAGCCATTTTGAAGTGATCCAAGACTTCCATTTTGATTGAGGCAAGGAGTTTTCTAGGGGTAGTGAGAAAGCTTATCAAATCAAATTCCATAGTTGCAATGCTTTATATTCCCTGATGGCAATTGTTAAGTCTTTTATATGGGGTAGAATTCAACAAAAGGCATTTGCTTAGCTGAAGTAAAAGATTAGCAAACCACTAGTTTCGGCAATACCTAGCTTGCAACTACTATTTTAGGTAGAGACAAATTTTAATGATTGTGTGTTGGAGGCTCTTTTATTATAACTATGTAAGCTTGTTTGTTGTCATTCAGATTTATTTCGTGGAACACTTTAGATATATTGCTCACATAATGAATTGTATGTCTTTGTTTGAGCAAGAATTAACTATATCAATTATAAATTAAAAATCATATATATATCTACATATATTAAATATGTCTTTCAACATTTAGTGTTGTGGTAGAAAAACTCCATTGGTGAGGTAGCCACCATGGTTCAAACCCCTACTAGGCCGTTGAGCTCGTGGGCTTTCTACCTTTGTTGGGTCGTTGAGCTCGTGGGTTTGAACAAGTTAAGTGTGGGGAATGATGAACCCCTGAAAATGGACAAAATAACAACTTTTTCAACGTTGATTCCATAGACTCTGATTTTGTCTCAGACCAACCCTATTCCTAAGCAATTCAGTAATTTCATGTGTTTTTCTAGGGTTTTTGTAATGTCCCCTACTAGGATTTGGTCTAACTAAACCATAATTAATCTACTTTCAAGTGCTTACAACTTAAACTAACTTGATCAAGAGTCAAGGCTATCTTAACATGAAAACAAATCTGAGACATTCTTTCTTTAGTCGATCAAGTACTAGATAATTTAATCTTATTCCGATTCATTTATAAATCATTTACATTTATTAAATTACCAGTTTTATGAATTATTATATATTATTATAGAGTCGTTACTAAAAGATACTACATTAATTATATTTATTGTATTAATATTTGTTATTATATCAGTATCCATATTTATAACCCTTATATTATTCCTTATTGTGATTTGAGTATATATATATATATATATATATACATATATATATAAAATAATGTTACCAATAATTTATATATTTGCTAATAACCTATTAAATTGTATTCATTTTACTAATTGTATTAACAGTCTTTTATTATATTAACAACCTCATGTTGTGTTAACAGTATTTTATTGTATTAACAGAATCATGTGTGTTAATAGTATTTTATTTAACAGCATCATGTGTGTTAACATTATTTTATTATATTAATACTTGTATTAGACTGTGAACAGCCCCTATTATCATATTAATGAAATGCTATATTCTAACCAGTAAATAAATATTAAACAGTTCCCTACGTATTATCACAGATTTATACTTACCGTGGCAACTGTGATGGTTGCTGGTGAAAGTCTTACCTTTCTTTTCTCTCTTTTTCCCTATTCTCTTTTATTATCTCCCGTGTGTCTCTTATCTTATTTTCCTGTGTGTGTGTTATATGCCTGTAACTAGATAACAGTTTTGATCTGAATTGATCGATAATAATTTCATTTTTATAAGCACCGATTATATATCCCTCTTTCTTTCCTCTTGTATATGCAACTAAAAATGCCAATGGCAATCACTTAACATAGAGCAGATTTCCCTCCCATCCTCGAAAAGATGGATCCTCCCGCCTCCTTATATCTTGCAAAACGCAATGATAGGTTGCGTCCCAAACGACATATCCAATGTCTATTCATGATTGCTTCTTTTCATTATATGCCAATCGCAACACATAACATATAGTTATCTCATGAATATCGATTAGTCTTTTCCTCCCTAATCGTTATCTTCTAAAGTCATAATAATAGATTGCTGCTATTAATTTTCTAACTCGTTTCTCTTCACAACTCCATCGATAGTGATGTAGATTATTCTTGCTGAATATCACTGTCTATATTTGAGGGGACAATTTCTGACACCAGCAATCAGTATTTGATTTAATAATTAACTTTATTGATTGATTAGGATGAATGCTATATATTCTATTATTGAATATTTGTTTTCTAATTATTTTGTTATGATAAGGAATGTTTACTTATTAATTTATTATTGATCAATTATTGTTACACATTGTTATTGATCAAATATTTAAATATCACTATTTTATTAATATGTAATATTTCAAATATAATATTAATTTATTTTATTTAAATATTTCAAAAATATTAATTAATATTTAATAAATAAATAAATATTTTAGAATTTCAAGTAATCATTTGTTGATAATTATTATATTAATCAATAATAATTACTTCATTTAAGTTATACATAATGATCAAGGAGAGGATATGACAGTCTTATTATAATATTAATATTATTTTTATATTAATGAATGATTAATATTACTATTAATATTATTAATTACATAATAAATGATAATTTATTATTATGATGAAGAATCACAAAATCTATTATTGATTACATCACCAGGATGTGGGGTTATGACAACCCTCTCACTTTAGAGGAAAATTGTGAAGTCTCATAAATGAGACGATTTTCCCATATTATTAAATGTTCATTAATAAATGTTTTAATTATCGTATTTATTTAATCCAATAATCCAATGTCCAAAGAGGGGTTATGACAGTTTTGCAAGTTTTTACAATGATTTTTTTCACTTTTTTGCCATTTTTGGGATTTTGAACATGATTTTAAAGCGATTTAAATGAAAAAATCTTTGAAAATTGGGTCAATGCTTGGCCAACGATTTTTTCATGAATCGGGATTTTTTCAGGGAATAAATTGGCTAGCTCCAAGAATCAAGATTAATCGGGTATAATCGCGATTTTTTGCAGACTATTGCTTCATTGGTACTAATCAGTCATTCTTGTTGCATCTTATTTGTAATTCCCACTGTGCAAGTGGAAGAGGATGGATTGGCCACCTTCTATGTTTGTAATCAGGAAATAATGTATGTCCTCCCACTGAAATACTGTGGTTGAGTTGATTTTGTTGAGTTAAGTCCTCCTGCTAAAATACTGCGGTTGAGCTGATTTTGTTTGTGATAAGTCCTCCCACTGAAATAATGTGGTAGAATTGATTTGTTTTGTGTGTTAGTGTTTCTCCTTGGCTGGTTTACCACCAAGTTTTCTGGTTTTCTATCCCGCTGAAAAGTGGAATGGGTTGGCTTGCCGCACATATTGTAATCAATTTCAGTTTTCAAGCTCCTAACGATCCCCTCAGCATTGTATGCTCTCACCCTCCCAGGTTGGGCTCTCGGTGATCAGAAAGTGGAGGGTTACTTTCAGCAGTATTGTGATTATCTTTCCTAACCTTAAATGGGTGCATTGTAGTGTTTGATGTGTTTAAAATGTTTTAGAAAAAAAGGGGAATATTACATCTACGCGTCGCGCTGTCGTTTGTATGGACAGAGACCAGCGAATGTGCCCAGAATGCTCCAAAATTTATCCTTAGCTATGCAAAACCTATTCACCACATACGCACATAAAGACGAGGGGAAAATTTTGGGGCTATATAGGGGTTTGCCTCAATCAAACCCTCGTTTTGGTGTTTCCACTGCCACAAACAACCAAATAGATAGATTGGATTAAAAAAAAAATGTAATAGAAACTAACCCCGCTTACTGGAGGAAAATCCTTATTGAAATAGATATAAGATAAAATGATAAATGATAGACTAAATGCACCTAGACAATAGATACATTCAGAAATGCAACAGTGCAAGACATGCAATGTTGCAAGATAAGAGATAAGAGAGAAGACATAGCATTCCAACCAAACCCATCGCTTGAGATAAGAGTGCAATGAAGCTCGAGATGGTGTTGTTGTTGCGAGATAGTTGCCAAGTATTCACAATGAGAGCCAAAAGAATGAGAGAGTGATCTTTTGAGAGCTTTCTTTCCAAGAGTGTCTAGAGGGACAAATGAGCAAGAAAATGAGCTTTTAATGCAATGAACAGGTGCAAGGACCCATTATGAACTAATTCAAGCGAAGGGGCATGTGTCCAAAAATGTCTGATGTAGGAAATACAATTCCGGGTTTGGGAATTTGACGGGACATTAGCGCAGTGCGCGAACATCAACGCGATGTCCTACCATCCTCACCAAAATGGTCCCAAACGAGGCTTAGGGACAATTGGAGGCACTTTGTCTTTTGACCTCATAATGTCAAAGTAATGAGGTCTTGATCATGAGGCTTGTCATAAATGCACCGAGCGCAATGATAGACTTATAAAGCACTGAGGGGGGGGGGGTGGGGGTGAATCAGTGATAGCAAAAACAATAACACTTTAATCCCAGATCGGGAAAAACATTTAACCAGTTTACTTAAGACTTTGTATGCAATCCAAAGAGTTATAAAAGCATTCACAATAATCAAAACATCCACCATAACACAAGTAATTATACGTGGAAAACCCAACTGGGAAAAACCACGATGAGATGGAACTCACAAGTTAACTATCTGCAGAAATAGGTAACTGGCCGGTTAAGGTCTACAAAGTGGTCTGTTGGGAGTAGATCCTATTAAAGATCCCAAGCCCTATTAGGAGCTATACCTGGTTAAAGGTAACCTCAGTGGAGGATTTAGATCCAAGTTAATGAATCACCTTGTTAGAGGATTTGTACAATGAAGCTTGTTAGAGCTTACCCGGTTAGGGGATTTAACTGCTCTAGTGATTAGAAAACAACGGGTGGTATGATCTAGGAATAGCACATTCTGCTTGTATAGATCCTTTTCTGCTCACTCAATACTGCATCACCGACATACTCTGCAACTCCTTCAACAAATCGCATCAACTCTAACTCATAACATCACTTGTATTTTGCATATGAAAATAACTCATCACGATGTCTTTTTATAGACATTAGATTTCATGTTGGCTCAAGAACCTCAACACAATTTCCTAGGTTCAATGAATCTGGACAATCTTCCTTAACACATCACAAATCACCGCCAAAAATGTCGGTTGGTGGTAACACATCACAACCGGTGATAACTCATCACACAATCAGGAAAAAACCGGTTTGAACACCGATACCAGTTTAGTGTTCACCACATCAAACTTATATACCGATTGTCTCCATGCGCCTCCTTGTCTCTCTCTGCTACATCTCGAAACTCGTAACAGTGGTATTGACCAAAACCGATTGTCTTTACTGCATATACCGGTTTAGACACCTTCATACCGGTTAGACTTACTCTATACATGTGATACCGGTTTACAATGTGAAGACTTAAGAGTAGTAACGGTTTGACTTAACTAAGATGACTATGACATTATGAACATATGTGTGTGTGTATATGTGCCATCAATGACAACTCGTAAAGTCATCCAATACAAAAACTATCATCAATCCAACACGCAATGCATAGTGTCATAAATGCACTAGGCATAATTTAGGACACTACATTGAGATCCAAAGTTAACAAACAAGTAGTAAAAGTGGAAGCCATTTTGAAGTGATCCAAGAATTTCATTGTGATTGAGGCAAGGAGTTTTGTAGGGTTAATTCAATATTTTAGAATGCTTATCAAATGATATTCCACAATTGCAATGCTATATCATAGCAACAAAAATCATTTGGGGAAAAAAATGGCAAACCAAAAGTATAGATTTTTTTGAAAAAAAGGGTTAAAAATTAGATTTCAAAAAAACATAAAAATTCCAACTTTTAGATTTTCTTTGCTGCTTTTTCTAGTCAACCTACTATTTTTAGAAAGTATCAATTTGAAGGGAGATGGAGACAGAAATTTGTGGGAAGCTTCAGAACAGAAAAATAAGCACTTTGGTGAAAGAATCAAGCTAAAATCATTTACAGTTTGAAATTTATTCAGGTTTTAGTTTCCCAAAAATCCCCAAAAATCTCTTCCAAGTTAGATTTGAGGCACTAAATGGTTCCGTACATCCCCAAAAATGGTAGGAATTGATAGAGTGGATTCTTAGCTCATACTTCACTTTGAGAGCTTTCCAACGCGCCAAACAACGCGCCAATCAGACCACTGTATTAAAAGTTAAGGCTTTCGAAAGTTGGACAACTTTTTCAAAAGTTTCCAGTTTTCAAATTTGGCTCAAATTCGAAATTTCAGATTTCAAGTTTTGGTGCTAGGCTGCCAAATTTTAAATTTCAAATTGTACTTTTGGCTCGAAACAGTAGGGAGGCTATTTAGGACCCATTTCGGGAAACTTGTAGCAGTTTTGGGGGAAGGTAAAGTTGGATTGTGAGAAAGGGAATTTTCCAGAAATTGTGTAAGCTGTAATGTGTTGTAGCCCACGAGGATTTAATCCTCCTGATTGCAATTACCTGTATTGAAAATATATTTCAATCAATAATAAATAAATCTTTCGTTGTCTATAGTTGTGTTTTTTCTAAGTCCCGGGTTCTGCCCTCATCAAGTGGTATCACAACAGGTTGTCCGTGAGCGTGTGGACAGATTGACAATCGTGAGACAATTCGCACCAGGACTTGTGGTTGTGGGCCCGAGGTCAAGATGCATCTAGACCGGCCCAAGTTTGCAAAATCAAAGTTGAAAGGTCATGCTAATATTTGGTGGAAAGAGGTCCAGCTAGAAAGAAACAAGAGAGGAAAGGGAAATATCACCAGATGGGATCGGATGGTTGAGAAGCTAAAGAAACAGTTCCTTCCAATGGACTACGAGTTGGATTTGCTAAAGAAACTACAAGGATTGAAGCAAGGTAGCAAGTTTATAAAGGAGTATACAGAGGATTTTTACAAAATGATTATCAGAACAGGCCATGCAGAAGTTGTAATATCCCCTGCAGTTGTACGACTCAATATGCAAGGAATATTTGCTAAAGTGACTGTCCAACTGCGTGTTATGCGGCTTATGTGTCTTGCGTGTTATGCTGTCCTGCTGTCTCAGAGTTTTCAGACTGAGTTTTTGGAACATTTACCACTGAAGATTACTAAGTTGTGACTTGCAAACACTTCCAAGTGATATATAAACATTTAAGAAGAATATGCAACTAGTTCTGTCATATTCCCATGTAGACAACAGACAATGATTACAAACATTAAACAATACATGTACATAAATATATATATATTCAATACATAAATTATTTTTACCACTTAAAATACATTTTATCTTAAATAGTAATGAAAGGATGCGTCCATTCCCAAGCCACCTCCGGAATAGACACCACGTTTCAAAGGGAATCGCGTGGTTTCAAAGAGGTATAAAACCACACCCCAAGGAAACACAAGATAGGGAGTGATAAGGAGAGAAGGACAAGGAGAAGCATCCAATAGGTAACTTCGTTACTCAGTAATAATATTTATTTCAGTTTTCATAATTTATGATGCCTAGACAACCATGAGGATTGCCCGGGGAATGCATCAGTCAGCAGACGATGTAAAAGGGCTAGTTGCTGGTTCTTCCCAGCGATGAAGAACCAACGCCTAGTAAGCATTCCTTCCCATCACCAGTAGGCTGGTACGTCCCCAGGCCAATCCGCTTAAATGTCGAAATGTCGAAGTATGTTTTGTGCCAGTTGTATTAAATCTGTTTTCATTCCTCAGATAACAGTAATTAATATAATTTAACTAGTGACCCAGATTAATTGCTAAATCGGTTCCATGCCTAAAAATGTCTTACCAAATGAACTAAGCACATCTATAATGTACAAAAGGGTAAAATGAACTTAATCTTCACGCTAGATAGGTAACCTGCAATATCAGGTTTGGAATGTTGCATTAAAATACACTTTAGTGATAGAAAAAAGAATAAAAATAATTCATTCATTCTCAGACACAACTAATATGTAGAGAAAGGGAATACTAATTAATGATAGTCATGTTTTTGCAACTAGGCACAAATATAATGAATTAGTCCCTACAAATTTATATATAATGGATAAATGTTAACCAAGTAATATAGTCATGAATATATGTTTTATGTATGCATTTGTTATCTTCCTGATATTCTCTGTTTGTTAGTACATTCAAGATAATGAGTGCAAGCCAGGGGTATGCTGGGCCCATCCTCAGGTGGCCCTATTAGCCCTAAGAGACGGGATGGGTTTGGATGGGTAGCCCAGCCAACCTAGAAAATCCTCAAAATCTAGAATGGGTCGTGTATGTATTTTGTGCTGCAATAATTATGCCACCGATCTAATATTACTGCTGACATAAAATAAAATATCTAAATGTTGCAGGAAACCGTAATTTCCTTTTGTGGCCCTAAATCCAACCTTCGGTGGATGGATCAGGTCCTAATTATCAGAAAGGCAAGGCAGGTACAACAAAGGTTCATTACAAGTTCATAATGTAATAACACCAATTTTGGATGCAGATCAAATACTTATAGCTGACTGTAATTACATCAAACAGTTGGCATGAAACCAAGAACAATGAGCAAATTGATTTGCAACTTAGACTCCTTATTTATTCTAGTGACAATATGTTCATTACAATACTCAAACATGTGCCCAAAGCCCTAACACTCAGTCACTGAATACTCAGAATTTCTGAAGTCATATGGCAGCCATGGTGGTCTGCAAATATCATGAAATTACAAGAGGAATGATGCCAAAAAAAAAACCTGATTTAGAATTGCCTTGCCGCCCCTACTGTGAGATGAAGGTCTGATTATTAATCATGAAAAGCTTCAAGTCTTCTCCTGTCTCCTAATAATGATCGATGCCTCCTTCCTTGTGTAGCGCTGCCCTTCCTAGGTGACTTTAGAAGTTTAGAGGCTTGAGTCACACTAATCAGATATCTCCCTAATGTCGCCCCCACTGCAGATCACTTTGACTGATAATAATTAATTATCAGCACTTGTAAACTCCTTCAGCCCTAAATCTGATTGTTGACCTCCTATAATAATATCACCCTCATCAAAAGTGAGATTCGATGCTGGAGCAAGGCAATATGAAGAAAACCGAGGGTAATGAAGATCTGGTCCAATTTTGTTTTCAGACTTGACTTGTTCCCTGCAGCTTTCTTATTCTTCCTCCAAAATATTCCTAAGAGGATCACCCAATGTTCCCAATGCCAGCTCTGTCCTTCAAGGTATGATGTGATGCTACAATGATGGAGATAAGTGCAGAATCGTGGATATGAAGGTGAGATTTCAAAATTGTCTTCAGACCTGCCCACGGCCAGCTATCTCCCAATTCATATCTTCAATCGGTCTTCTATTGCAATCACCTTTCCTTCTCAATGAAGTGCAGATTCAAACACATCCAATGCACCCTAATATGAAGCATACTTGTCATGCATTCTCCATGAATGCTGTTGTAGAAACTCAATAAGCTCAAATGAGATGACTAAAGTATCACCTCCTCAATGCAACCCCTCGAGAGATCTTCCACTCCCTTAGTTATGCAATCTATGGGAGTTTTCGTTCCCAAAGATGTAGATCTGCAGAAACCCTCGGTCCTACAAAATCCAATCAATATTCAATTCAACAAAACCAAGCTGCCTTGAAGCTTCATCTTGATCTCCTAAATACCTTTTAACCCCAACATCCAAAAGCTTCTAGAAGTGACTTTATGAAATAATATTTAATTAGTCACTTAATTAAATTAATTAAATATAAAGTCATCTTTTTTTTTAAATTTATTCGATAACTTTATTAGTAATTAACTTAATATTATTAATTAAAATAATTAATCAGGAAAGAAGAAAATTTGAACCGCTCTGCAACTTGCGTCCAAGCCAAGTTAGGGTTTGCGAGTTTCTGCCCAGCTCGAGGGTCGGGCAGGCTCATTCATTGTGAACCTAACTCGGCGACATTCCGCATGTGTAACATTCTTTTTCCCTCCTGTTGGTTTCTCAATGGCTCATAATTCGCCTGGTGAAGGTGTTCGCGGCCCGCGTGAAGAGAAGTCCTTCAAAGACGCTTTGGTTGATCGTCCCAACATACCTGGCGACGTGACTTTTATTACTGTGGACAGCACCTTCACAGACCCCGATGGCCATGGAAGAGGTAAGGAATCTGGCCCGGTTGGTCTCACTCTCAAGCCTAATCTTCTAATGGCCCAGGCAATGGATAATGAAAAAGATAAGTTAAAATCTTCTGGAATATTTTTTGCGGCCTTGGATATTCATTCGATGCCCTCTAGAAATTTTATTAATACTTGGTTACAGAATGTTTGGTGCAAGAAATTAGGTTTTAATATTTCCTTTTTTGGAATGGTCCAGGAGGGCTTGTTTATTATTTTTTTCTCCTCTCCGAAACATCAATTTGAGGTCACCAGAAAGTAATTTTGGAGTGGGTAAATGTTGTTTCAGGGCTATAAGTTGGTCGCCTAAAACTAAATCGGAGGAAGTATTGGTTGTTTCTTGCCCTAAGTGGGTCCTTGTTCAGGATGTACCCTCGTATTTTTGGCATTTCTTGCCCAGTGCCCTGCACAATCTTGGAGATATTCTCCGAATTGACAATTTTCCCACGCTACTGCCTCACTTCGATGCTAGGCTCTTAATTGCTATTCATCCTGGGAAAGCTTTGCCTAACTCATTGACTATGGACCTAGACTTGGATTCGTTCTCTTGCCCTATTAAATTTTTGGGCGGGTATAATGCTTGTTACCTCTGCAAAGTGGATGGCCATAATAAGAAGCATTGCCCGTTGAATCACAGTCGGCAACCCCACCATGAGACCAGAGAGGAGCCCTCTCCCAATGATGAAGGCGCCCCCCCTCCACCCAAAGCCTCTCCCCCGCCCCCTCCACCACCTCCTCCCAGTGTCCCTTCGATCACTGCCCTCCGTTCCCCCCCGCCCTCGAGACCCCTTCGAGCTCTGCCTGCTCCCCTGCTGCTCCCGTTTGTCCCCCCTCCCCTCCGCCTCTCTCCTTGGATGATCCTTTCAATGGTGTTGCCCCCTTGCTCCCCCCGAATGCTCAACTACTTGCTTTGAGAAAGATTAGGGACATTGCTGCAGTTAGAAACATAATTGAAAAATTAATTGCAGTTGGTAGTAAGAGCCCTGAGGATAAATTTAGTGCAGTCTCCACTCTTGTTTTTTGGAGCATGGGAAGGGCCATGGGAGTCCAGTCCTCTTCTCCTGCTTGTGATAAGGAATCCCCAGTAGGGAGTGATGTCGAGGTCCTTAGGGTAGATCCTATTGTGACTGAGTCTAAAAGTGCTTCTAATCCGGATGAGGCCGGTTTCGAAATAAAGAGGGCTCATGATCCTAATGTGCCTATTATTGATATTTTGCTTGCTTCTGCTCCCTCCGATACCCCCCCCCCTTCTTTGGGTATCCACTCACCTCAAATAAGAGTGCAGACTTGTGCTCCATTGACAGCTCCCAGTCTCCTAATAGGAGGGCTGCGAGAGATAGTGGTTATAAGACTCCTGATGAACACTTGGTTGGCGGAGAGGCCAATGGCAGGGAAAAATGGGCCATTATCCCAAATGTACTCTTTTCTGCTCAATCTGTTATTGATAAAGTTATGATGGATATTGGTCTTCAAAGATTCAAGGATAACAAGATCTCACATCATAAAAGGTGGAAGAAAGGAAAAACTTCCCTATTGGGTGCTGAGCATGTAGTTGGTCTGAAAAAACCAAGAGGTAGACCCCTAAGATCTACCAATAAGAAGCCCAAGCAGGGCTCTTCTAAGAAACATTTCCCTAAATGCTATAAGGCGTTTAGGGCCTCAAGGGATACTTCCCCCTAAATAGATTTTAATGACACTGAGTGTAGTGTCTTGGAATGTCAGGGGAGTCCCCTGACAGTAAGTATGTTATAAAAAGATTCTCGAGGTTGAGGAAAGGTGTTGATTTTGTTTTGCTTCAAGAGATCAAGGCAGTCATATTTGCTTTAGACATCAATCTTAAGTGTATATGGAGAAAAGCCTCTCAGTTTACCACTAAGCATTCTAAGGGCAAAGGAGGGGCAGCTATTCTAGTTGCTAAGAAATGGGCCAATCTAGTTGAGCAGTGGGGGTTCTCTCCTTGTAATAGGGCGGCTTGGATTAGAATTAACTACAAAGGCACTATCTTTGGGATCACCTCCATCTATGCCCCAAATGACCACAGGGACAGGATTAACTTATGGAAGTGGCCGACCCAGCTAGAAGATATTCCCTAGGTCTTTGGGGGGGAATATAATATGGTGGAACATGCGCAAGACAAATGTGGAGGTAATAAGTTTCATTGGAAGCCACATGAAAGATTCTATTGGATGAGATTTATCAACAAGCATAGACTAGTAGATCCTATTGCTGGTAATAAGAACTATAAGAGCATCTAGTACACATGGAGTAACTACCAACAGGGACCAAGGAGGATATATTCTAGGTTAGACAGATTTTATTTCCATAAAGGCTCCTTTAGAGAGGTTCTAGACTCAACCAATGTCAGTGTGAGGGCTATTCCTTACTCTCTGTCTGATCACCATCCTATCACTTTGGAAGTATGCCTGCTACCCTCCCTTACATCCTCTCTCCGGTGCAGAGGGAACTTTGTCCTTAACTCGGAGTTGTTGAAAGACGAGGAGGTTGTATATGCCTCATTTCTCATCCGGCTGTATAATGCTTGGTTTTCGGGGTTAGAGAAGGCAGTTGATAGGTGGAACCAAAATGTAGATAGCTGGAGGATTTTGTTTCAGACAGTGGGGAAGAAAAAGGCCTTGGATAACAGGAGGATTGAGTTGGAGCTTCACAATCAACTTTTGTTGGATGAGGATTTTACTCAACATCACCCCAGTGATCTCTATGCAGCCGATAGGATTAGGATTGCCAGAGATGGTTTGAGGGAGTTTCAGAATAAAAAGATACAGGGTGCTAAAGTCAGAGCTAGAGCCAATTGGTTAGAGCATGGAGACAAGGGCTCAAAGTTCTTTAATCTGCTGAGATCCAAAGAAGCCAGGGAGCACATAGATGGTATTAGAGAGGGAGATGAGTTTAGTACTGGGCCAGATGATATCCTATCCGCCTTTTTCAAGTTCTACCAAAATCTCTTCTCCTTTGAAAGTGATGATCGTGTTGCAGTTGTGTCCAGATTACTTCCTGTTATTCCTAAGAAAGTCATAGAGGAAGATGCCATCCCCCTCAATCAAGATATCTCTATTGAAGAAATTATTGTTGCTATTGTCTCACTAAAGGATGGCAAGGCCCCTGGACCCAATGGGTTAACTGTAGAATTCTATAAGGCTAATATAGATTGGATCTACAAAGACCTGCTCCAACTTTATCAAGAGGCCCTTGTGCAAGGAACCCTAGGCAGCAAGATCAATAGTGGGGTTATTAAGCTTGTTTCGAAGGAAGGTGATAGAACCCTCATCAAAAATTGGAGACCCATAACACTGTTGAATGTCTCCTACAAAATCCTTGCCAAGATTCTTGCAAGGAGGTTGGAAAAGATCCATCCTAAGGTTATCTGCAAGACTCAAACTGGATTCATTAGGGGAAGGTATATTCTAGAGAACTTCATTACCTATTGGGAATCTCTTCACTGGGCACAAGAGTCAAATCAAGATGGAGCAATGCTTCTATTGGATTTTGAAAAAGCCTATGATAGAATAGAATGGGGATTTGTGATGAATATGCTGCACAGCATGGGCTTCCTTGCTAATTTTTGCCAAATGGTGCAGGTTCTACTTACAGATGTAAATGCCAATGTTGAGGTGAATGGTAGGAGATCAGAGGTTTTCACTCTTTCCCGGTCTATAAGACAGGGTTGTCCCCTTGCTCCTACCTTGTTTTCCATAGCTGCTGATGCTCTTCATTTTCTCCTTAGGGATAACTCTCTCTCCCATAAGGTCTTAGGTATTAACTTACCGGATGGGAGTGAAATTCTCAATGTTTAGTTCGCAGATGACACTACTATTCTGTTGAATCTCACTGAAGTTAATTTGGGGGCCCTGATGACTAAGTTGGATATCTTTTGTAAAGCCTCTAGGAGCAAGATCTCTCTCCCCAAATCTATCCTGTTTAGTTGGCACTCGAGGGCTCCCGCATTGCTTTCCAAATTCTCAATCTCTTGGGGAGGTCCCAATCACCAAGTGAGATATCTTGGCATCCCTTTTGCCATTTACCCCAACTTGAAGGAAATGTGGGAATGGGTGAAATTAAAAATTGATAAAAAACTCAGGAAATGGAACACTCAGTTTCTCTCCATGGCGGGCAGATTTCAAGTCTGTCAAAAAGTCCTCTCATCATATAATATTTTTTATTCCTCTGCTTGGCTGTTCAGTAACTATCAATTCTCATTCATTCAGAAACTTGTCAAGGAGTTCTTGTGGTCTGATGGAAATGGAGGCAAAAAAAGACATGCGCTTAAGTGGAATTGGTGCACCATGAATAAAGGTAAAGGGTGGTTAGGGCTGAAAGATTAAAGAACCCAAGGGGTTGCACTTGCGGCCAAATGGATCCTGAAAGAACTCAAAGGGAGTGAGCCTTGGAAAGTTTGGATAAGACAATATTTCCTCCTCGGTACCAAAAAAAGCTCCATCTTGGAAGGGGCTACCTTTCTGTGACTTGGTGGCCGGTAATTTTGTTGTTAAACCCTTTGGATCAGTGGTTTCCAAATCACTCTGGAAAGCATGGGAGTGGATAAAGAAATTTATTGCTAACAATGGAGTTCTTAAAGGCAATGGCAGTATTTGGGGCAATAAATCTATCTGGTGGAATTTGACCCAAAAGGATAAACCACTAGCATTATTGCAAGGCTTCTCAGCCAAGGCTTGGGCTAAGAAAGGTATTCAGGTTTTCAATGACATCTTAAACCAAGGTAGACTCCTCTTTTGACAAGATATCAGTAGCAGATTCGTCATCCCCTCCTCGCAGCTCAAAACCTTCTCTGTCCTTCTTTCTGCCTGTTCTGCTTTCCCCTCCACTCCTCTTACTTGCTTCTCTATGGACCCTTTTGATTCCCTCACCTGGGCTAATGGCTCCTCTCTCGCCTCAAGCAGCTCAAAGTCTATTTACCAGACCCTAACCGATAGTGATGTGATCCTTGAGATCCTATCCCAGACTTGGTTCCCCACCCATACTGCTGCATCCTGGAGTAAGGTCCTCTCCCGCCTTTGGTCTTGTCCCATCGAGCCAAAACAGTTCTTTATGTGCAGATTGTTGCTTAACAAGCTGCCCGTGTGTCATGCTAATGAAGATATTATTATTTGCAGTTGTTGTAGACTCCCTGATTCTGTGTATCACATGTTCTTTGGCTGCCTTTTTGCTAAGGAAATTTGGGCTATGTTTGGGTTTTCTTTGGGCAATGATATTGATGTGGGTGATATTATTTGTGGGAATATTAAAAAGTTAAATAAATTTTGTAATATATTTTGGTCTATTCTTTCAATTAACATTCTTTGGGCCATCTAGAAGAGTAGGAATGATAGTGTGTTCAATAACTGCTCTGGATTTCTTACCGAGTCTCCAAGGAGGCTCATTTTTCACAATGTTTCTTGGCAGGTCACTGTGGTTATCAGGATAAGCAAGAAGAAATTTGAAGATCTTGTGGTAGATGGAACCACCAGGCTATTCAGGAGGGAAGTCTCACATGGCTTCACTTGGGGCAGGCAGGTACACACCCATTCATTGTTTGAAACTGCCCTTCACAACTTTATGAGAAAGTTGCAGTCCATCAGGGTGGAGGAAACAGAACAGCCGAGAGATATACCAATTGCTCAGCTAGTAGTATATCCCTACCTTGACCACATTCATGACGACAAAATCCTTGTGTGGAAGGAGGACAGTCAGGGTGGACTGCTTGGGTTGAAGTCAACTGCAATCTGATCTTCATCAATGGAGAACTGCAATTCCTATGAAAAAACTAATATGTTGTTCCTACTGTTGTTTTTTGTGTAGTTAATGCTTAACTTCATATCTATAATTGTCAATGCCCTTTTTTTGTATTGGGTTGCAATGTAAATATCTTTGTTGATATTGTGCACAGTGAGTATATATAGCGGCTAGCCGATACTGCGCGGATACCTCTTTTGGTATTATGTATGAACTGAATGATCATTAATATAAAAAATAATAATTAATCAAGCTATCCATAAAAAATATCGATAATTTGGACAACTTAATTAATTAAATTAATTAATTTATTTATTCTCCAAAATGGGGACATTACAGAAGCCAACAAGGAAAAAGTCGCTCGCTACCTTAATGGGTTAAGGCCAAGTATTCAAGATGAGCTAAGCTTGGTTAGAATGACCAATATTGAAGATGCATATCAATTTGCTTTGAAGGTGGAAGAGAAGTTGAATAAGAGATTTGAAGGCAAGCAAAGAGGGTGAGGCCAAGGCAGAAGGGGTGGTGGGAGATCCTTTGGGAATCGAAATGAGGATCAGAAGAAAAATGAAGATGTTGGTACCAATTGAAATCAGAAGAGTGATAATATTATTGCCCTTGTGATCAAAACAATGGTGAACAAAGGAGAGGAAGAGGTAGACCTAGACAAAGATCTAGGAGAGGTGGTTTTAGAGGAACTTGTTTTCAGTGAGGTGAAGAAGGGCATCGAGCCTATGAATATCAACAACACCAAGGAAGGACAGACGAAAGAATTGAAGGCCATGCACGAGTTGCACATGTAGACGAAGAAGCTCAGTCTAAGCATTCTAATGATGCTGAAAGGGGAGCCCTAGTTGTCAAGAGAACCCTGTCAAATGAGGAGAACGAACCAGATTAGAGGAAGAGTCTATTTCGCACTAGATGCAAATGTGAGGATAAGTGTAGTGATGTGATTATTAACAACAAAAGCATTGATTATCTGGTGTCCCAAGAGATGGTCACAAAGTTGAAGTTGAAGAGGCAAAGACATTCACATCCGTATTGAATTGCTTGATTGCAAAAGGACCACAAAGTTTTGGTTGATGAGCAATGCTTGGTGAAATTCAAGATTGGCAGTTATCGTGATGAGGTACTATGCAACATCATACCCATGGATGCGTGCCATATGTTGTTAGGGAGGCCATGGCAGTTTGATAGGCTTGTTGTACATGATGGCCATGCTAATATCTATGCCCTAACGAAGGATGGAGTTCTCCATAAGCTGGAGCCCCTAAAGGAGGTGGAAGAAAAGGTATGTAGCAGTGCTAGAATGCGTTTTTTTTATGGATGAAATTTTTTGGAAGGCATGAAACACAAACATATGTGTTATGCTTTGATTCCTAGACTGAATAGAGAAGACAGTAAAGAGGTTCCTGTATAAGTTTAAGGTTTGTTGAATGAGTTTCAAGACATTGTGTTTGATAATGTACCTAAGGGTTTACCACTAGTAAGAAAGATTAGTCATCAGATTGACTTGATCCCTGGAGCCAGTTTACCAAATAGGGCAGCTCATAGAATGACTCTAGTAGAAAATGAAGAGTTGAACAGACAAGTTCAAGAATTGTTGAGAAAAGGATTGATTCGAGAGAGCCTGAGTCTGTGTGAAGTACCTGTAGTACTAGCACCAAAGAAGGATGGGGAGTGGAGGATGTGTACAGATTCTAGCCACAAACAAGATAACAATCAAGTACAGATTTCCCCTGCCAAGGATGGATGACCTTATGGATTGTTTGAGTGGAGCTCAGTACTTCACAAAGATAGATTTGAAGAGTGGATACCACTAGATCTAGATTGGAGAGGCTGATGAATGGAAGACTGCCTTCAAAACCAAAGAAGGCTTGTACGAGTGGTTAGTCATACCTTTTGGGCTAACTAATGCACCGGGCACATTCATGCGGCTCATGAATGAGGTACTGAAAGAATTTCTAGGCAAGTTTTTTATTGTGTATTTGCATGATATTTTGATTTTCAGTATGACATTAGATGAGCATTTAATGCAAATTCGTAGAGTCTTTGAGAAGTTAAGTGAGGAGTAACTGTTGATTAATTTGAAGAAGTGTAGTTTTGTGAAGGAATTAGTGTACTTGGGGTTTGTTGTCTCAACAAAAGGTCTCAAAATGGACCCAAAGAAGGTGAAGGCTATTCTGGAATGGCCTACCCCAAGGATTGCTACAGAGGCGAGGTCTTTCCATGGTTTGGCTAGCTTTTACAAAAAGTTCATTAGAAACTTCAGTAGTATTTGTGCACCCCTAATTGAAACAATGAGAGGGGATAGGAAAGAGTTCAAGTGGAGCATAGGAGCAGCAAAAAGTTGACATGTTGAAGAAGAAGGTGACAGAACAACCTATTTTATCCCTTCCAAATTTCAATAAGGTGTTTCAGGTGGATTGTGATGCCATTGGTAACGCCATTGGAGCTGTTTTGAGTCAGGAAGGTAGGCCCATTGCATATTTAAGTGAAAAGTTAAATGATGCACAGAAAAGTATTTTGTTTATGATCAACAGTTCTATGCAATAGTTAAGGCGTTGAAGAAATGGAGGCACTATCCGTTACTAAAAGAATTTGTTTTGTATATTGATCATCAAGAATTACATTACTTGAATAGCCAAGGAAAATTGAATCGGAGACATTTGAAATGGGTGTTGTTTTTGCAGAGTTACACTTTTGTCTTGAAGCCTAGAAGTGGAAGGTCTAATAGAGTTGCAAATGCCTTAAGTAGGAGACAAACTTTGTTGACAAAAATGAAGTTTGAAGTGGTTGGGTTCAACGAACTCAAGACCTTGTATCCTGAGGACCTTGATTTGTAGAGGCATGGAAAGCTTGCAAGAAGCCTGTTACTTTAGATAGGACAAGATGACTGGATTTCATAATCCAAGATGGCATGTTGTTTAGGGGAAGCCAGTTGTGTATTCCAAGGAGCTCCATGAGAGAGAACTTGATCAAAGAGAAGCACAACGAAGGAATGGAAGGACACTTTGATTGTGATAAGACCATTGCCATTATCAATGAACATTATTATTGGCCTCAATTATCATAGGAAGTGGAGAGATTTGTGCAAAGTTGCAGAGTATGTCAATTGGCTAAAGAAGTAAGCTAGAATACAGGGCTATATCAACCATTACCTGTACCAGAGAGGCCATGGGAGGGCATAAGTATGGACTTTGTTCTTGGTTTACCAAGGACATAGAAAGGAAATGATTCAGTATTTGTGGTAGTTGACAGGTTTTCAAAGATGGCACATTTCATCCCATGCCAAAAGACCCATGATGTTGTCCACGTTGCTGATTTATTCTTCAGAGAGGTGGTAAGACTACATGGTCTACCAAAAAGTATAGTTTCAGATCGTGACACCAAATTTGTTAGCTATTTTTGGAGGACCTTGTAGAAGAAGTTGAAAACAGAGTTAAAGTTCAGTTCTACACACCATTCGCAAACTGATGGGTAGACTGAAGTAGTGAATAGGAGTCTGGGTAACCTACTAAAATGCTTAGTAGGAGATAAACCCAAGGGATGGGACCCGATCTTACCACAGGTAGAATTTTCTTACAACAATTCTGTCAACAAGAGCACCGGTAGATCACCATTCCAAATTGTATATGGAGGCAATCCAAGGACCGCTTCAAAATTAAGGAAGATGGACCAAGAGAAGAATGCAAGTGCCAAAGCCGAAGACTTTGAAGGGCACATCAAGAATCTACATAAAGAGGTGAGGAAGCACATTAATAAGATGAATATGTAGTATATAGAAAAGGTAGATCAAAAGAGGAGGTATAAGGAGTTCCAAATTGGAGATGAAGTGATGGTCCACTTGAGAAAAGAAAGGTTTCCAGTGGGAACCTACAATAAGTTGAAGATGAAAAAGTTTGGTCCCTATAGGATTTTGAAGAAGCATGATTTAGGGAACACATATGAGGTAGAGTTGCTGGACGGAATCAATATTTCCCATATTCAACATTGCAAATTTAACAAAATATCATGAAGGTGGCACAAAGGAGGGACCAGCAATAGAACAATGTAAAATCCTTGAATCTACTTTAGAGAAGGAAATTTAAGCAATCTTGGATAGTCGTGTGGGAAGGAGTACCAGAAATAGACAGTACAAGGAATATTTGGTGAAGTGGAAAGGAAGATTTGCAGAAGATTCATCATGGTTGTCTAAGGTAGAGGTTGATCATTTGGGTTTTCCTCAACCAACTGAGACGTGACAGGGTCACTTCTCAAACTACCCTGGGTGTTTGATGTAGGAGCATCCAGTGGTGTAAGGGCAATCCTACATCACCCAAAAAAAATTGCCTTCTATTAGTTTTTCTTTCCATGTTTTTGTATTTCTGGATACCCATTTGGGCAAATAAGAAATTCCAACTTTTAGAATTGCTTTGCTGCTTTTTCTAGTCAACTTGCTTTTTTTAGAAAGTATCAATTTAAAGGCAGATGGAGATAAAAATTTGTGGTTGTGGGAAGCTTTAGAACAGAAAAATAAGCACTTTGGAGAAAGAATCAAGCTAAAATCATTTACGGTTTGAAATTTATTTAGGTTTCAGTTCCCCAAAAATCCCCTGAAATCTCTTTCGAGTCAGATTTGAGGCACTAAACAGTTCCATACAGCCCTAGAAATGGTAGGAATTGGCAAAGCCATTCTTAGTGCATACTTTACTCCAAGAGCTTTCCAACTCTTCAAACTGCACGCCAATCAAACAACCAGATCAAAAGTTATTGGTTTCGAAAGTTGGACAACTTTTTGGAAAGTTACCAGTTTTCAAATTTGGCTCAAATTCAAAATTTCAGATTTCAAGTTTTGGCACTAGACCTTTTAAATTTCAAATTGTATTTTTGGCTCCAAACCGTAGGGAGGCTATTTAGGACCCATTTCGGGAAACTTGTAGCAGTTTTTGGGGAAGGTAAAGTTGGATTGTGAGAAAAAGAATTTTCCAGATATTGTGTAAGCTGTAATGTGTTGCAGCCTGTGAGGATTTAATCCTCTTGATTGTAATTACTTGTATTGAAAATATATTTCAATAAATAATAAATAAATCTTTTGTTGTCTATTGTTGTGTTTTTTCTAAGTCTTGGGTTCTGCCCTCATCAATTCCATAGTTGCAATGCTTTATATTCCCTAATGGCAATTGGTAAGTCTTTTATATGGGGTAGAATTCAACAAAAGGCATTTGTTTAGCTGAAGTAAAAGATTAGCAAGGCACTGACTTTGGCAATACCTAGCTTGCAACTACTATTTTAGGTAGAGACAAATTTTAATGATTGTGTTGGAAGTTGTTTTATTACAAGTATGTAAGCTTGTTTGTTGTCATTCAAATTTATTTCGTGGAGCAATTTGGATATATTGCTAAGATAATGAATTGTATGTCTTTGTTTGAGCAAAAATTATACATCAATATGTATATATATTATATATGTCTTTGGATATTTAGTGTTGTGGTAGAAACACTCCATTGGTGAGGCAACGACCAAGGTTCAAACCCCTATTGGGACATTGAACTCATGGGCTTTCTGCCTTTGTTGGATTGTTGATCTCATGGGTTTGAACAAGCGTGGGGAATGATGACCCCCCGAAAATGGCCTCATGGGAAGAGATCCTCTATCAGTGGTTTCTCTAGGATCAAACTAAGCTAAAACTCGAGTTTCCTCCATCAAAAAAATAGATATATTATATATTATATTAAAAATTAACTATGCACATTATAAATTTTTAATTTTACATTATTTTTTATTTATAGTTTATTATATAACTATTAATAAATATTCATAGTCTATAATAGTTTAAATTTTAAAACTACTTTATAGTATTAATTATAAACTATCGGGGTTCGCTCCTTCCTTGTCAAAATTTCATCTATAATAGTGCATAATAGTATTAATTTCAATGCAAGTGTACAATATTAATTATATACTTGTTCACATCAAAATCCATGGGCTAGGGTGTGTAGAGAGCTTGAGTCATATTGAAGCCGCAATTTAGAGAAGATTTTCCAGCTGCTTTGATACTATCTCATACGCACATCACAATTTAGGATGATTGAGGTCCTTTCAAATTCAGTTGATGACTGCCATTGCTCCTCCCATTCCTTTATTTAGGGATTTTCGGAGGTCAGAAAGAAAACTAAGGGGCAAAATAACAATTTTTTTCAATGTTTATTTTCACATTGACTCTGATTCCGTCTTAGATCAACCCTATTTCTAAGCAATTCAATAATTTCATGAGTTTTTCTAGGGTTTTGCAAGTTTTTACAATGATTTTTTTTCACTTTTTTGCCATTTTTGGGGGTTTTTAACATTATTTAAATACAAAAAGTCATTCAAAATTGAGTCAACGATTGCTCAACGAGTTTTTTGTGAATCAAGATTTTTTCGGGGAATAAATCGGCTGGCTCCAGGATTCAAGATTAATTGGGTATAATCGTGATTTTTTGCAGACTATTGCTTCTATGTACTATCAACAGAAATCGAAGAAACTGTGTATGAACTATACACAGGAATGAGGAATCTAATGCAAATCAACCACCAATCAATAAATAAATTCAATCATATGCTTACAGATACATTTGACTTACAAACTTGCGATTGCATCTCATGATTTCCTTTAAACAGATACTTCTGGAATTTTAATAACCATTATTAGACAATTACATAAAAATAAAAGAATTTAAATCTCTTGAATTCCTGTCATAGTAGAAACAACACATGAACTTGACACAAGCATTGGCTTCAACCTTTATGCCCAAGAAGATGGATCAAGTATTGAGATCCAAAACATCAATTAATAATTTTCATATGCTGATTATAACAGAAAATTCCAATATAAGCTTGACACGTTTAAGGAAGTTGTAGTAAGACTAAGAATTATACATCAGAATGTAGAAGTTCCTCCACCTATAGGCTGCAATCCTACTACATTAAATTTATAAGCTGTTCAAACTTTGAAGGCAACAGTTATTTGAGGCTCCCAAACCTGAAAGTATTGACAAAGAATTCCTGAAGAAAGTATAACTAAACCTCCCCTGCAAGATTAGACTAATTCTTGTCTAATATTGTCTTTGAATCATGCACTTGGAGAGACATAAAGGAAATCTGTTCATGTCCATTCATTAATAGATAGCTGAATGGAATGCAAAATTACAACAGGTATTAATAGCAAGAAGTGTTTAAACAAGCTGAAAATAACACTTCGACAGTGCAACACTCTAACTAAAGGAGCTAAACCCAAACCTGTTAATCCTAAAAAAGAAAGAGCAATAGAGATTCCAGGTTGTGGTCTAGCAGTAAGATAGAGAATTTACTATCAGGATGGCTCAGATTCAAAACCTGATAGGCTTTCTTCCTGTGATAACACAGAAATAAAATTAACGGTTTATTAAATGAAGTTAATTAGATGTTTTCCAAACTAAAAATGATGAAAAGGGACTCTTGCCCCTATATGTACTCCTGTAGTGCAATCAATTTGTATTTGGTCTATGGCTCTCGATTCTTTCAAGGAATCAATGGGTTGAAAAAATACATATTGAAATATCAAGGAGAGAACCCCAATGGCTTAATCAGCACTAAAAAAATGCAAGCTCCTAACTAAAAGGAATGAATCCAAACTGGAAAAACATTTATAGGCTAAATCTATAAGAGGTCCAGGGTGTGTTCTCACGATAAGATGGTGTAATTACCACCAGTGCTCCCTGTGATAACATTATCTACAGTTGTTAAAATGAAGAGCTTGCACTGTTAAATATACTCTTCTAGGATGACCAATTTGCATTTGGATTAAACTTTTAGGTCTCTCACTTCCAGGTCAATTTAAAATTTTATTATATTTGAAATTTGAATCCCTAAAAGAAACTTGATGTTTTTCTGTGGATCAGCTTTTAGAAAAGTCTGACAGTCAAGTCCAAGTTATTGATCTTCGCTATATATTTTTAGTTCCAGGGTATCCTTGCTGTGATCTATCTTAATGTTGAGTACAAAGACTTCACACTCAGATGCTATGATGCAATTATATTCATTAAGTATTGAACAAATTCTTTAGAACCTAATCAAAAGTTGATATAAAGGTGAGTCCATATATACATAAACAAAGGTCCTATAAGTCTATCCAAAAATCCCACTTATTCTTAACTATAAAGGAGGTCCCTTTTTCATTCATTGGATTGGTAAATTATTCGTCAGACTTGAAACATACTCAGTTCCAGTTGAAATTTTACAGGAATCACTTCTTGGAGGCTATAGGTTTCATACATCTGTAAATTGTGTGGTCTTGTAAGATAAACATTACTTTCCATCTAAGATGTGAGGATTTGGAGGGAAAGACACTTTACAACATGTAATCACGCATTGCAACTTATCTTCTCAGAGACATAACAAGGGTATCTGTGCACAAGGCATCCAACTAAAGGTCAAAAGACAAATTAATTTTCAGCATGCTCAATTTATGGATGCCTCTCAAATAATAGTACAATGGATTGAATCAATAGTCACAAGAAATTGAAGGTGCAGGAATTCTTGGGTGCCAAGTGGTGAGAAGTTCACTGGACCCATTTGATTGAATAAGACTTTGTGAAATAACCAACGTCTAACCTGCCATGTAGTACTCCTTGACAAACTTCATATGTATAAAATACTGGAAAAGATCCTGTGTGAATGTAAGACAATAGCTGGCGCATTTCCTAATCTCTTTGGGAAACATTTTATAAGCGCCCTCTAATAGAAATCTTGGAGTATAACTGATTTAAATTACTATGTAATATTAAGTGCAGTGAAGGTAATAACAGTTGACAGAAAATATCAACATCTCATGATCTGCCTTTTCTGTGAACCATAAAACAGACTTTGCTCAAGCACTTGAATCTTCCAATGGAAAGATTTTGGTCAATGTAGATCTGATTGGAATTTCTGAGTAAATTGAGGACCAACTTAAACCAAGATCCTTTCCCATTAATCTTCAAATCATGATTTCTTAAATGAAGCTTATACCTCATTTTTGCATCATTACTGCTAGTTATTTTAATATGATACTAGAATAAGGATCAGATGTGTATTATACCTAATAATGATAAATACAACAAAAATGATAAAATGTTTTTGTGTTAAACTTTATTCTGACATCCATATGCATTTAGAATGTTCATTGCAAAATCATAGTAGATATTCATTCAATTATTTGCAATAAAACACCTATTAGAGTGATTGAAGTACCAAGGTAGCAACACCATGGCCTGCTACTGCACCTCCAACAACTCCAAGTGGGGAAGATGCAGCTGCAAGAGCTGTGATTGCGATTACAGACAAAGACAGTTAGATCCATCTGAAAGAAATAATCTTTACTAGTGTGAAAAAAGTGTGATGATATAAAAGGTCACATTACAAAAAACAAGGCTTGATGAATTCACCAATTGTAGAAAAAAAGGATTTATCACCCCATTCTGCAACAAACACAAGAGCAAATGTGCTGATGACTGTATTAGCTGCTGCAAGAATCCCAGCACCACCTCCAGAAACTCCAGCAATTGCTAACTCTGCCTGAGTCAAAGTCAAAAAGCTCTAATAATTGAGACTCAAAAACTTCATGATGTCCACATAATAGATCCCAGAGAGAGAGAGAGAGAGAGAGAGAGAGAGATTGGAACTTATGTTGACATTTGATGACAGATATTTTAGTATTTCATAGTTTGGAGTAACAAAACTTCATGGAGGTCACTTAAAGGAAGTAGATATCTATACACGAGCAACCATAAAACATTCACTTAAGATATGTAAGCCTAATTAGTGGGAGTGTTGTGCCAGTGACCCTTGTCATCTACTATTTTTCTAATTAAATAGATATATATCATGTTCAAAATTTGAGACCAGATTAAATTCAATGCATATTGAGGATGTTTATGAATGAAAATTTTAAAAATTCTTTAAAGTCATTGGAAACATGGATTGACAGTCAATCAGGGAATGGAATTCATATGCATGACCTAGACTAGTTTGAGTTTTGAGTAAAATGGGATTTCTTCTTTCTTTGGTTCCTATCATGGTATGGAATATGGTTCATACCTGCTTACAAGAAAATAGTTTTGTAACATTTCCTTTAAAATTTATTCGCTAATTTATATGTTAAGCCTAGAATCAGAAATGAGTGCATGGAAACATCTTTATGGAAAGTGAGCATTACTAGGTCAGGAAACAGTGGAGAATTTGGGATGAAGTTAAAAGGAAATAACATAAAACAGGGAATCAAGAAGAAATGGAAGACCCTTGCTAAGAGGTTCACAAACTTCCCAAAACATCTTAGATTGACAGTTTGGTTCAGCTTTTAGTAAAACAGAGAAGAAAACAGAGTTAAAGTGGAGCTACAGAGACTGTTGAAAACATTTCTGCAAGTTTTCAGCCCTCCTCTAGGAGTTTGCATAGATTTTACAATGGGTGATGTTCCAGGATCCCAAAAGAGGATTTCCAACCTGCTAGAAATAGTTTCTGCAATAGCATCGCAACTTTCAGAACTGCAAGTTACCTTGGTTTTCCACATTTCAATGAGTCTATTCTCTTGGAATATACCCTAACAATAAATTTATGATTGGAATAAAACAAATGTGTCTATCTTCTCTTGAAAAATGTTCATGATTCAATTAAACCTTTGGAACACCCCTCCCGTACCTTCTCTATCACTCATAACTCTCTCAAACAAATTGGCTATGATCATGACCATGTAATTGAACTGCTTCTTGAATTCTATTCCTGGTCTCTAGCACGTTCAAGGAATGAATTTTATTTCACAATCATTGAATAGCATCCGAAACCTCTTTTCCACACACAGCACATCAATCTACTCTGCAGAACTCCAAAATATTTTATGAATTAATTGTTTGGAAAAAACTGTAAGTAGATAATCAAATATTTAAAAAAACTAAAAGGAACCCTATTCTTCCTCTGAGTATTGTCAACATCTCTCGTGTAAGATACTACTTGCTAATTAAATTACGAATCAAATCTCTTATCTTTAAAAATGACTATCTTTATTTACTTCATTAAAAACCCTAGTAAGCAATCCTTGAAGACATTTTATCTTCATAACCTGGTTACTTAATATTTTTATAGTTAGTCGACTGATGTCATTTATGACATTCTAGACTGACAAATTGTATTACAATGTTATATCACCCCAAATTTAGTCACTTCCATTGCCCACAATTTGGTCTTGGCAGCATATGGAAACTCTAGACCAATAAACCTAAGGACATGTATGGGCTGCGATTTGAAAATCTACAGCATGTGGCTGTAATGCTTTCTTTGCTCATAATTGATGTATTTGATGCAAAGAAACGGGACTCGGACTCGGCTCGGACTCGGCAAGGCCAACTCGGACTCGGACTCGGGACTCGGCGTCAGACTCGGCTCCAGACTCGGCTGGACTCGAGTTAGTGAAAAACTCAAGAAATTTAGAGATTTTTAAATATTTAAAACTTGTTTCAGACACCCTTTATTGAATACACCTTAAAGACACAATAACATCATCAAACTCGGCTCATTTGATTACATACATAGTATACATCAATCACATTAGCATAAACGCAAATTGTAGCTGAAGAAAATAACAAACATAGATATATAAATATTGTCAAATGTATACAATATTACAAAACTCATGGAATAAAAAATCCATGTCATCATATGATCATCATCAAATGTTTCATACAAATACCAAAGGTAAATACAACTACAAGTCTATGGCTTAGAGGAGCCTGCACCCTCCGGCCCCAGCCCCCTGCGAAGGCGTCTAAGGTAGGTCCTGGATGATTCGACTGCCATAGCCGCTCCCCGTGACACCATGCCATGCTCACCAACATCAAGAACATCCGTGTCACTATCTGCCTCTGAATCTCCTGTCTGTGCTCGTGCTCTCCGCTCCTCCTCTGCCATGGCTACAGTCTCAACCTCTATATCTACCTGGTCGATCCAATCAATGTCAAACTCGGAGGTTAAATTTTCTCTACTTCTATCGACGCAGTTTCCCCATATTTTTCGACGGGGGTTTGGGGGCAGCGCCCCCAAGGTGGGGTCAAGGGGCAGCGCCCCTTGCGCGCTCCCTGTCGCGATACAGGGCGAGGTCGAGGGGCAACGCCCCGCGAGGCCAAAAAAGCTTATTACAAGTCTGAATTAGGGTTTCTTTGAGAGTCTTCCTTAGGGCCTGGTTTTGCTCTTGTTGCTAATTGGGTCTTGCTTGGTGAGTGAGTATCATTCTTGAAGGTCCAAGCTAGGTCAAGTTGGTGAGTGATAAAGTCTGGAATGTCATCCTGATCTTCAAATGCCCTAAAATTTGGCTAAGTCTGGAATGTCCTGATCCTGAAATTTGACTAAGTCTAGAAAACTGAAGAATCGTCCAAAAACTAGATTTTGCAATATAACTCCTGGAGGCCCGAAACCACTCTCAAACATCCTGACAGTATATATGGAATATAACTTAAAGTATAAGAAAGAAGACTTATACTTAAATGTTATATTCCATAAAATAATCCTGACGGAGAGACCAAAATGTCAAATTTCGCCCTTCCAAAAAAACTTATTACTTTTTAAAAAAACTTTTTAAAATGTTTTTTTTTTTGTCATTTTATTAACCCAGCCAATAGCCGAGTCTGGGGCTCAGGACTCGCTGAGTCTGGCGATTTTGAGCCAAAATCGCCAACTCGGCGAGTCTGGCGAGTTTACTGTCCAGACTCGGCCGAGTCCGAGTCCGAGCCCTTGGGACTCGTTTGGCCTGACTCGGACTCGGACTCGCCGAGTTTGGGCGATTTCGGGCGAGTCTCGTTTCTCTGATTTGATGACACTATTATCTCAAATTTTCCTACTTACTAGAGTTCCTCACCAAAATATTTTGACCATTCCCACACATTGCTAGGCTCTATTCAACAAAAGAAAATTTGATGGATACAATCAGTTACAAGATATCTGCATCTCCACCCTCGAGTAGCTGATTGTAACATGTCGAGTATGCATACATCTACATCAGGAGTCTCCTTTGACCAAGCTGCCATGACTATGGAGATCCATTCCATCAAAATAACCCAAGGATCAAACCTTATCCTCATAATACCTCCAAGGATTTGTACTTTGCAGCATGATATGACACACCATCATCCTCACCAATTGGGCTGCAATCCCTTCAATCTATTCCCCAATATTGTGTCCATGCATTTCAGATTTTCTAGATTATTGCATACTAAAGAATCTAGATTGAAATATAAGAATTACCCATAAAACTACTAACAAACCAAATCATGTAACCGATGAAAATGAAAAGAAGCAAAGGTGCAAAATATGCTTCCTACACTAATAAATGAGAGGAGATATGTGCAAAATTAAATTGATCATACAGAATCACAGATACAAGAAAATAAACATAAAAGCAATATACCATAACAAAGTGATTTACAAGGAGAAATCCCTTCGGAAGAAAAATCACATTTTAAAGAAACTCGTTGTATTATTCAGTAATCAATAGTTACAATACAGTTGCAGAGTCTAAGCTTTTGAGGGTATCAGCAACAAGAGATCTAGAGCAATTATCGCAGCATAACAGTACTTAAAAATTCACCATGCAACCTCCTTCTCAAGCACCCAATAAATAGGAGAAGTAATTCATGAAACTATCGAATGGTAATTAGGAAGGCATAAGCTAAAACCACCCAAAATGTGGTGCTCAATCCCAAGATGATTCCACAAGCTAAAAAATAACATATTCCTTACATTGCTTACATGTTCATCATAATCCACTCACCATCTTGGGCAATCCATTTTGGCTCCATTATCTACATTCAAACATGCATTATGATGTTTTATAACATGGATCTTAGATTGGTCAACAAGTATAACTCCCTCTTACAACTCTCTTATGCATCATAGATGCTCTTACATTTTAAATTTGGGAGGCCCAAATTTATGGGCCATAACTTTTGATTTAGGAAGCCGATTAAGCCCGTTCTTTTTTAAAATTGAAGATCTTAAAAAGATCCTTGTTGTCGAAACCAACTTGCTTTTCTTAAGGCCCATTTCAACATTTTAGGGCCAAGATCAATCTCTAGAGACTTGAAAATTGTATTTTTGTGTTTTGTAGACCAAAATTGTAGTTTTTGTTCTTAACAGTGGAATGCAAGGTTTAGACACTTTTCCTAACATTCTCCCACTTGTTTAACACCTTGCAAGAGAAAAGGGATGTAATGTCCCCTTCTCCACAGTGATTAGTTCAGTGGCCCATTGGCCTATTTCGGAGACCCATAGGCTATTCGGAAAGGAGAATTAGGGTTTCCAACTTTTGTGGAGTTCTGCACGGGCTTTTTAGGGTTTACCATGAGGGAATTCTTCAATTCTGTCTATGGTTTCCTTCTAGGTTTTTCATGAGCTCCAAGGTGGTATAACATGCATTTGATTCTTTGGTGAAGAACTTACTATTTTTAGTAAGTTAGGGTTTGGTTGTTTGGATGATGTTGTCTTACTGAGCTTTCCAAGCTCTTTCTCCGAGTGCGAAGATCATGTTTTTCGAAGGAGTATTTCATGACTTACTATTTTTAGTAAGTGGCAATATTGAGCAATTCTATTTTTAGTAGTTTGGACAGGGTCCCGATCCTGTAGCAGTTCAGTGGTCTTCATTGCTCAGCTTCATCCTGGATTTTGTTGATAATCAGTATTGGAGTCATAAGTGATTTAATTAAATATTATTTCCTTATCCTAAGGTTTAATATTTATTTATTTTCTTACTGATTAAAGATATATTGGGCGACTTAGGAAAATACATATATTTATCTAATATCAATGTTATATTTTCCTAAGTTAGGCGTTGAAATTTGAAGAATGCATTAAGTTATTATTGAAGACTTAGGCAAGTTCGAACTTGTTGAATTATTGGTTAAAATGCAACTTGGGCGCCCACCTTGGGAAATGAAATGAAATGTCATTTGGATGCCATGTGAGAGTGAAATGAAATGCAAATTGGTGAGGTGAATTTGGGAGCATTTACATTTGAAGTTCAGAGGAAAAAAACTATAAATACAGGTGCTTGGCCTCCCATTTGGATATCTTATGAAATTGCATTGTTATGGTGCTGGTTTGGCGATTGAAAATTTGAGCTTCGAAGTGTGGCTTCCTAGTTAAGTCTCAGTTTCGTACTTGGAAGATAGTACCTAGCTGTGTTCCTGTAATTCCAGTGTTGTTTGTGAGTGTTCTGCAAATAGTGGAGAGTTTTGTGTGGATTTTGGAGTGTTTCCTTATTGCTGGTCGCGGAGTTGCTGAAACCATAGTTTGCTCACATCTCTTGACCAAGTGATTGCATCGTTCTGGGTATCGGCTATTTGGAAGCGTATTGGGAAGACAATCATTCTCCTATCTTGGCATGGATTTTGGTGGTCATCACAATTTTTGGTTGCAAATCGAAGTTTGCTGCTGTAGCGCCATTTTCAGACTTACCTTGGGATGCATGCAACACATTTGGAGCTTCCAAGTTGCGAGTTTGAGATATTAGGTTGGTTGCCTATGTTATATTAGTCATTTGCATTTTATTTGGTGTGATTCCGGGTAGTTTTGAGAAAGTTATGAGTGTTTTGGTGTTTCCGGTAGTGGTTGGATAGTGTGTTTTCTAGCTTGCAGAATTAGAACAGCAGTAATGTTCAAGTGTGGTGTGATTTTGATAGTGGATTGTTTGAGATCAGCATTAAGCTTCTTATCTTATCTCATATCTCTATTTTGTAAGATTGTTTCAATAGTACTGATCAATCATTCTTGCTGTTCTTATTTGTAATTCCCACTGCATAAGTGGAAGAGGCTGGCTTAGCCGCCTTCTTGCTTTGTAATTCAGTTTATGTACTTAGTCCTCCCACTGAATAAGTGGTCGAGTGATAAGTTTTATGCAATTGTCCTCCCGCTGAAATATGCGGTAGAGTGATAGCTTAATGTAATGTCCTCCTGCTGAAATATGCGGTAGAGTGATTGAGTTTCAGTTCTTGTTATTTCCCTTGGCTGGTTTACTGCCAAGAGTTCGGTTTCTATCTTGCTTGATAAGCAAAAGGGGTTTGCTTGCCGCCCGTGCATTGTAATTTCAGTTTGATTTATGGTGCTAACGATCCCTGGAACACCGTATGCTCTCACCCTCCTAGATTAGGCTCTCGGTGAACAAAAGGTGGAAGGGTTCCCTTTCAACAGCATTTGGTTTTCATTTCCTAAAATTAACAAGTGTTGTGTTGAATGTAACTTTGTGAAAAAAATTATTGGGGATATTACAGTGGTATCAGAGCTGGTTTTCCTGCCAGCTTGTGTGTTCAATTCATCAGAGCACAAGTTCTCCTTGCCATCCTGTTGGTTCGTGATTTGTTTTGGGGTTGCATATTAGAGTTTGGAAGAATGTCTACTATAGATAAGTCTATTTGTGAGTTAGTGCAAGGATTGATTAATTTGATGAAGGATCCAGATATTAAAATGGGGTTCGTAAAGGTTCTTGCAAAATCCAAACATAAGGAAGAGTCTGAAAACAATATCTTTAATACAAAGACAAATGATGGAGTTGGTGTTTTGACACCTAACTTTGAGACAGTGCTTCATGAAAACTCTTTGGTGATGCATGCACCTACCATTGATGAGGTTGTCATTCAAGAAGAAGAAAAAACAATATTTGAGGTTGTGCATGATGAATCTCTTAATGTTTCTTATGGAGCTAATGACAGTGTTGAATGCACTCATGTGCTTCTAGAGGAAGAGCAGATGAAAATTGAAGATATTAAACAAGAGGAAAAGGTTAACAGATTGTTGGATGGAGATTCATGTTATGAAGCTGAAAATATTGTAGCTAATGATGAGGTTCCTAATGACCAAGAGGCTGTCCTATTTTGTGAGTTTAAAATATGCCAAAACAATGACATTCAAGGGGCAGATTTAGAGGACCAATCAGAAATTGCATTTCAGAACAATGGTGTTGAGACTCATAGTTTGAAGAATGAGCTTGACCAAATTCTGAAAGTCTTTGAGCAATGTCCTAAATTGGAATTTTCAGATTTAGGACAGCAGGATTGTTGGTCTAAGTTGAAAAAAGGAAATACTTTTCAGATTGTTGATAACCCATTTTTTGAGATGGGTAAAGTGAAAACATATGACAATCCACTGTTTGAGTGGGAAGATGGAACATTACTTGGTTCTAGCATTGCTCTTGGTGAGAATAGCAATGTGTGGAAGTGGAAACTAAGAGAAGATTCAAGATCTAAGTTGGAGGATACTTGGAGCTATGGTGAGCACTTTTTAACTAAACAAAGTAATCAGCCCTTTAGCACTTGGGATCCGGGTATGATGGCACCTAGCGATGACAAGGAACCTGTGTGGGATGAATTTACCTTTGATCTTGATGAAGCTCAAAAAGCAGATTGTGTTGTAGAGTTAGAGGACCATATGGTTTTTGATGATGGAAAGTTTAAAGAGGTTCTAAAATGCAAATCTGATTCACCTATTCATGAAGTTGGTAGTAAGCAAAAAGCTGAAGATTTAGTAGAATTTGATCCTCTTCATGATATTGAGCAATTGCAGCTAGTTGGTGGAGTTAGACGAGAGTCTTGGAGCAGCTATGGGGGCAGCGATTGCAAGAAACAAAGTTATGTTTTTTTCTTGTTGCCTATCTACAGTACACCATCTCTGCATTCTTATGAGTGGGATGGTCAATTCAAGGTGTCTGTTGAAAAAGAAATACAAGCTCTATCCCAATTTGATCACACACATAGTTTGATTGAAGAACTCTATTGGAAGGCTCAAATGGATGAGAGACAGAAAGGGGTTAAGGATGAAGTTACTCTCCCTAATCTGCAACTTATGAAAGAGTCTTTGGAAATATTGAAATCAGATTACATACACTTGATTAAAGATCGAGATTATGCCTTTGAACTTGCAAGGAAGACCACTAGTGCATTCCAAGGGGAAGAGAGGAAAGTTGAAGAGCTTACTCTTGAGCTTGAGTCAACAAAGGACATGTTAGGAAATACTCAATTGGCTCTAATGGAGTTAGAAGACCAGTTTGCTGATTTCAAACTTTTCAGGGAGCAAGAGAATGCACAAAGATATGAAGAAATCAAGCAAGTTATTGGTGAGCTTGATAGTCTTCAAGAAGAGTTTAATCTTGAGAACTTCACAAGAAAAACAAAGGTTGCATGTGCAGATTTGGATCAGCAAGATGGAAGTGAGCAAAAAGAAAGGGATGGCTTCCAAGTTCTTGACAACCCTCTCTTTGTGCTGGATGATTTCAACATCTTTGGCATCAAGATGTTGTCTAAACATAGTTTAGAAATCGTCCAAGGTTTCATTGCAGCAACAAGGAGTGAAGATTTCAGAATTGTTACTAACAAAGTAGGGGAGAAAGGACTAGAACGTGGTGATTGCATGCTTAATAACCCATTTCTTGGGTTGAATAATATTAAGGCTCATACTAGTCCATTTTGGGAGTTGGATTTGAGGGCAACACTTGTTCCATACTCCAATGTTGTTGAAGATTTCATGGTTAGGCTTCAAGGGGTTGCTAGAGGAGACATCAATTTCTTAAGTATGCTCTTGGTTCTTATTAGCACTTGGGGATGTTTGGAGTTTTCTTTTCAGTATGTTGAAGATCACTGTCAGTTGGGTGTCTAGGCTTGAGATCATCAACATGGTCTAATGGAGCTTATTACATTTGGAAAGAAGGATCTTTGGAGGGATAAGGAACAAATTTTCAGACTTGATGGTGTTGTTCCCTTCTTTACCAACCATTTGATGGTTCCTTTTGCTTACCAACTAGTGGATTGGGAAGATATTTTGAGCAAAGGATGGTTCCATGCGGAGTTGGAGTCACTAGAGAAGATATTTCCAGCCTTGGACGTGAGCAAATGTGTTGTTTTGGATGACGATTTCCTATGTTGCAGCAGTTGTTCATCTTCTTGGATGCTGATTTCCCTGAAATCAGATCTCAAGTCAATCATTTCAGACTTGGTGGGCTGTTGGTGTACTCTTTTTCAGACTTCACAGTCTCTTGGCAGAACGGGTTTATGGTCTCAAATGAGAGGTATGGCGAGTTGGGGCTATCAATATCTGTGTATGGTAAGTGTTGAAGCTCTAACTAGTGGTTATTCTTATGCCCTCTCTTCTACTTATGATTGGGACAATGAACCTTTTCTCTCTATGGTTCATCGTTCTGAGGTGTTTGAAGTAGGAACTATAAGAGATTTCAGAAGTCTCCATGGTTGTATCAGAATAATTCAATTGAGGCCTAGTAGACTCATGCGAAGTTATAGGGATGAGGTTGTTGAGCTCTTGCAAAGGATTTTTTTCATCTTTGCAGGGAGATTTGGAGAAGTCACATTTACAGTCATGGCTCTGCTTGACACCTTGGGAAGATATGTTGTGGAGTTTGATCGTGAGTTGAGTAGGATTTATTTCCTATTGTCCAGGCTTGTGATAGACAGTGGCCTTATTGATATTGATCACTAAGAGCTTTATGGGCATGAGATGCTGCATGATATTGATTTCAGTCCTTCAAGGTTTTTCAGTTTGAGTATCATGGATGGTAACATTTTGGAGCTACAAGGGAGGTTAGTGCAGTTTGGGAGTGATGTTTTCATTGATGTGATCAGAGTGGCGCAGTATTGGCATGGTGGGTTCTTCTTAACACGGGCATGGGACCCTGGGATCGTACTTGCTTTGGTGCGGATCAGTCTAAAATTTTTGGGAGTTGTGATGGCATTGCTTGAGGACAAGCAATTTTGGGAAGGGCGGATTGTAATGTCCCCTTCTCCACAGTGATTAGTTCAATGGTCCATTGGCCTATTTCGAAGACCCGTAGGCTATTCGGAAAGGAGAATTAGGGTTTCCAACTTTTGTGGAGTTTTGCACGAGCTTTTTAGGGTTTACCATGAGGGAATTCTTCAATTTTGTCTATGGTTTCCTTCTGGGTTTTTCATGAGCTCCAGGGTGGTATAACATGCATTTGATTCTTTGGTGAAGTGAGAACTTACTATTTTTAGTATGTTAGGGTTTGGCTGTTTGGATGATGTTGTCTTACTGAGCTTTCCAAGCTCTTTCTCCGGGTGCGAAGATCATGTTTTTCGAAGGAGTATTTCATTACTTACTATTTTTAGTAAGTGGCAGTATTGAGCAATTCTATTTTTAGCAGTTTGGACAGGGTCCCGATCTTGTAGCAGTTCAGTGGTCTTCATTGCTCAGCTTCATCCTGGATTTTGTTGATAATCAGTATTGGAGTCATAAGTGATTTAATTAAATATTATTTCCTTATCCTAAGGTTTAATATTTATTTATTTTATTATTGATTAATGATATATTGGGCGACTTAGGAAAAGACATATATTTATCTAATATCAATATTATATTTTCCTAAGTTAGGCGTTGAAATTTGAAGAATGCATTAAGTTATTATTGAAGACTTAGGCAAGTTCGAACTTGTTGAATTATTGGTTAAAATGCAACTTGGGCGCCCACCTTGGGAAATGAAATGAAATGTCATTTGGATGCCGTGTGAGAATGAAATGAAATGCAAATTGGTGAGGTGAATTTGGGAGCATTTACATTTGAATTTCAGAGGAAAAAAACTATAAATACAGGTGCTTGGCCTCCAATTTGGATATCTTATGAAATTGCATTGTTATGTTGCCGGTTTGGCGATTGAAAATCTGAGCTTTGAAGTGTGGCTTCCTAGCTAAGTCTCAGTTTCGTACTTGGAAGATAGTACCTAGCTGTGTTCCTGTAATTCCAGTGTTGTTTGTGAGTGTTCTGCAAATTGTGGAGAGTTTTGTGTGGATTTTGGAGTGTTTCCTTGTTGTTGGTCGTGAAGTTGCTGAAACCATAGTTTGCTCATATCTCTTGACCAAGTGATTGCATCGTTCTGGGTATCAGCTCTTTGGAAGCGTATTGGGAAGACAATCATTCTCCTATCTTGGCGTGGATTTTGGTGGTCATCACAATTTTTGGTTGCAAATTGAAGTTTGCTGCTGTAGCTCCATTTTCAGACTTACCTTGGGATGCGTGCAACACATTTGGGGCTTCCAAGTTGCGAGTTTGAGGTATTGGATTGGTTGCCTATGTTATATTAGTCATTTGCATTTTATTTGGTGTGATTCCGGGTAGTTTTGAGAAAGTTATGAGTGTTTTGGTGTTTCTGGTAGTGGCTGGATAGTGTGTTTTCTAGCTTGCAGAATTAGAACAGCAGTAGTGTTCAAGTGTGGTGTGATTTTGATAGTGGATTGTTTGAGATCAGCATTAAGCTTCTTATCTTATCTCATATCTCTATTTTGTAAGATTGTTTCAATAGTACTGATCAATTATTCTTGTTGTTCTTATTTGTAATTCCCACTGCATAAGTGGAAGAGGCTGGCTTAGCCGCCTTTTTGCTTTTGTAATTCAGTTTATGTACTCAGTCCTCCCATTGAATAAGTGGCCGAGTGATAAGTTTTATACAATTGTCCTCCCGCTGAAATATGCAATAGAGTGATAGCTTAATGTAATGTCCTCCCGCTGAAATATGCGGTAGAGTGATTGAGTTTCAGTTTCTTGTTATTTCCCTTGGCTGGTTTACTGCCAAGAGTTCAGTTTCTATCCTGCTGGATAAGCAGAAGGGGCTGGCTTGTCGCCCGTGCATTGTAATTTCAGTTTGATTTATGGTGCTAACGATCCCCGGAACACCGTATGCTCTCACCCTCCCAGATTGGGCTCTCTGTGAACAAAAGGTGGAAGGGTTCCCTTTCAACAGTTTGGATTATTTCTCTAACCTTAACAGGTTATGGTGTTTGTTTGTAAATCTTATTGCCAAATCAAAAAAAAATTATTGGGGATATTACAAGGGAATACCAATGCTATCAACTAGCTACTAGGGGCCGAGATGCCCATAGACTTACTACACTACCTAAACTTCTTTGTGCTAACTAGCTTTGTCAATGCATCTTCAACTTTCTTTGGCATCACCCTTCCATCCTCTACCATGTCACAAACAGAATAGTATTGGACATCTATATGTTTTGTCCTATAATGAATGGTAAAGTTCTTTGCCAAATATGGTTCTTTAATTGTCACAGAGAATTCTGATGGCTCCCCAACTCAACCACACATCTAAACACAATCTCTAAAGCTAAATGATCTCCTTACAAGAATCAGTAGATACCGTGTACTCAACCTCTATTGTGGACAAAGTGACCACAATGTGTCACTTACTCATCCAACTAATAGCAACACCAAATAAACTGAATACATATGTGCTAGTTGATCTTTTAATGTTAACTTTTCCTATCCAAATTGAAACCACAAATATCCATAATATTAGTCCCTTGTAGAATCACCATGGTAACAAAAATAGTACTTAGGGGTACTTGCAAATATTTCAAGACCCTCTTATCCAAATTCCAATGATCTCATGTAGGATTAACCATGAATCAACCAAGGAATCCCATTGCTTGGGAAATGTTTGGTCTTGTATACACCATAGCATACCTCAATCTCCCAACAACAATAACATAAGGCGTTTGACCATGTCCTCCATCTCACTAGCTGTAGATGGACAATGCTCTTTTAATAATAAGAAGACTCTATGATCTAAAAACTGAAATGTTGAATCTTTCCAACGCAAAGTTCACATACTTACTTTGGCCCAACCAAAGTTTTCTATTTTCTCTATCTCTTTCAATCTCCATATCCAAGAAATACTTTATAGCTCCCAAGTCCTTCATGTTAAACTATGCTGAAAGTTGAGACTTCAAATTACAAATCACATCTTTACTAATTCCAAAAATCAATATACCATCTACATACAATGTGATAACAAGGAATCAATCACAGTCTACTTTTATACAAAACACAAAGATTTGATTTGGATCTCAAAATTCCCAAGCCCAACACAAATGAATCAGATGTATTGTAACATATCCTAGGGGACTGTTTGAGACCATATAGAGATATTTTTAATCTATAAACCAATGTTTCTTTACCTCTTTCCACATGATGCTCAAGCTATGTCATGTAAATCTCTTCCTCCAAGTCATCATGCAGGGATATTGTCTTCAAATTCATCTATTCTATCTCCAAATCAAAAGTTGCTGCTATAGATAACTGAAATCTTAAAGACATCAACTTTGCATCCAGAGAAAAAATCTCGCCAAAGTCTACCCCTCAATCTGAAAATATCATTTTTCAACTAATCTTGCCTTGTACTTTTTAATACTACCATCTAAACAATCTTCTTTTTTAATACCCACTTACATCCAATAGGCTTTCTTCTTTCTAGTATTGCAAGTCCCAATTGACACTCTTCTTCAATGTAGCCATCTCCTCATTCATGGTTTCTCTCCAAAACACAGAATCACCTATATTCATTGCCTCCTTCATGGTTCGAGACTCATTGGTATTAGTCATCAAAACAAAAATACATCTCCAATCAAGAGTATAACTATCTAGTTTTTGTCTTTACTAAGTGGACTTCCTCAAGAGTTGTAGTGGAGGTTCTACCTACTCTTCAAATCTATCTAAGCTCTCCTCCTCTTCAAGTCCTTCATGAGATTCTAGTTCAACCTTTTTGATCTTTGTGGTAGTTGAACCACATCTTTCTTCCCATTCTCTTCTAGCAACAATATCATGGAAGAAGGCTTAATCTCTCTAAAAATTTACACTTTTGTTGCATAAAATATTTTTAGCCGTAAGGTCCCAAACCTTATACCCTTTCACATTGACACCATAGCCAAAGAATATACATTTGTTTGCCTTGTTATCCAACTTTGAATGTTTCTCCCTTGGCACGTGCATATGCGTCAACCAAAAAATCAAATATGTTGCAATAAGAAATTTTTTTTATCATGCCTCCATAGGGTTCTTGTCATCAAGAACTAATATAAGAGACCTAATCAAGTAAAAAACAATCGTAACTACCTTTTTCCTAGAACCTCTATTCCAATTCGGCTCCACTAAGCATACTCCTATCCCTCTCCATCAATGTCTTGTTCATTCAATCTACAACCCCATTTTGTTGAGGAGCATATGGAGTTGTCTTAGGTCTCTCAATCCCATGCTCTTTCCAAAATCTATCAAAATCTGCATAACAACACTCACCACGATGATTAGTTATCAAACAGGTATTCTTCCTTTTAGTCCATTTTTCCACAAGAGCCTTAAACTCCTTAAACCAATTGTAGACTTCAAATTTGCTTCCAAGAAAATACACTCATGTCTTAGAAAAATCATTTATAGAAGATACATAGTACAAGTTTTAGAAATCAAAAGAACATTAGGAGGACTGGATACATTTGAAATTTGAATAAATCAAGTCTAAGATCCCAAAAGATTTATAAACGAAAATAAAAATAAACACAATTATATTTTACATATACATAACATTGCAAAAATCAAATTGAAGGGTACTGTAATGTCCCTACTAGTTAGAGATCACTGTCCTGCAAAACATATTGTTAGAACACAACAAAATATATACATAACTAATCTAATTTGCAATTAAAGTTCAATTACTTAATTAACACTAATCTCAATTCTTAAAAAGGATACGAGTGCAGCACTGGGACACGTCCTTAGGCGGTTGCGCAGCTCGCCTTCTTGGAACCCATCTTGGTTCCAAGCCATACCAGGAAATCGAAGATTAATTCGATTCCTGTCTTGGATGTAATTTCTTACACCCAAGCCATCCAGGAAATCGAAGGCTAATTCGATTCCTGTCTTGGATGTAATTTCTTACACCCAAGCCATCCAGGAAATCAAAGGCTAATTCGATTCCTGTCTTGGATGTAATTTCTTACACCCAAGCCATACCAAGGAGGACCATCATATATGATCAACTCATTGCCTTGGATGATGCATCTCATCATCTAAGTCTACTAGAGAGGACCGGCCAAATCCATCTCTTCTTGGATGAACTTTGTCAACCAAGCCATAACATATATGCATATAGATATTCAGTATATACTGCCTACCAGGGATTATCATAATCCCTCCATTAGGCTAAGGGAGTTTCCTCCCTATAGCCTCCATCATAAGGTCACATTATTCATATTACATTGTATAATTCATTATCATTTTCCATTTCATAATTTACGTCTACATTTACATACTTTTTAATCCTCTCTATTGATCCTAGATATACATAAATATTATGCATGGATAACTATATAAGTAAACATTCAGTAATATATATATTCATAAATTAACCTATATTCAGAAGTATTCTTTAATTCATTATTGCTCTTTAAATTCATAAGTTAAACCTACAATTATATTTTTCTTCATTCTCATTATTAATCCTACATACATATGAATTTACTGCATACATACAACATTATAATCATTTATACTTTTATAATATACAACATCATAATTATAATTCTGTAGAATGATATTGGAAACAGATTTACCAAAGAAATACTATTATATCTATTTGTGTGTGTGGTACACACTTCCACACACAAATACATACCTGTAGCGCGCAGCAGTACTTCCCTTCTTTTCTTTTACCGTCCTCTCTCCCCGCAGCAGTAACAAATCCTTTTTTCCTATATTCCCCCCCACTATCTTCTTTAAAATCTGCACTTTGATCCTCTAAAACAAACTCCTTGTGACTGATATATCTGCTCTGATTTATGCACACCACATACTCCTGAGAACCCTTTACTTTCTGAATTATAATCTCAGCCCCCTTTCCTTACACCCCTCCTTTTTTGTTTCCTATCATATTGAACTCCTTTTATATCTTCTCATTTAAAGGAATGTCTCTTTCCAAGAGACGTGTCTTCATGAGACGTGTCTTCATGAGTCATGGCTTTTATCATTAACAAATCATATCTCCTTAATTTATTTGTTTTACTAAACGTACCTTTTGACAAGTCAACTGTTTTTCTTTACCAATCATTATACGATTTGTTATACGATTTTATTGTATTTGTTATACGATTTAATAATCAGAGAACACATTTGATCATATTCATTGCCAGATACACAGCCCGATTCAAACTGCTCATTATTTGATCGCTGCATATAAAATGTGTTTCAATAAAGTCTATGTAGGAATAAACTCACCATTCTTCATCTTTTAACTTATGATAAAATCGCTCTTTCAAAACAGAAATTATGTGCCTTTTAACCACTAAACTTGCTGCTCTTGTTAACACCTTCATTAATATCTTCATTAACTTCTTTAACTTTTTAATGAAGTCGCTGCTGTTTGCTTGATTTACTAATCACTCCACTTACAGAATCGCTGCTCTTTATCATGCTAATAAATAAACGAACATTGTCTATGGCTGCTCTTAATTATAGAACTTAGTAATCGTTGTTCATTAATGATCGTTTTCTTGTAAATTGCTTGTCTTGTAGTATGTAGGTGCTGCCTTTTATTATTATTTTTTTTCTTCTTTTGTATTTTAATTGTATTATTATTTATTATTGAATATATAAATTATGTTGATAATATATAATATTTAATTAATGAATTTTAAATAATCATTCATTGGTAATTATTATATTAATTAATAAAAAATAATTTCTTCATTTAGGGTCTCTCTCTTTCACTCCATATATATAACGATCCAGGAGGGGACATGACAGGTACAATCATTCATCCCCTCAACAAGGCTTTTTATTGGGTCCTTAGACCCTTCTTACATATATAACCCATTTACAAGTGACATAGCATTATCTTCTCTACAAGTAGCTTGCTCTTTGAAGCAAGAGATGGCTTAGGTACCTAGAAAATATGACCATTGGATGTAAAAACCACACCTTCTTTGTTGTTGGTTTCAACAACAAAGGTGGAGATTTTGAAAATCTCTTCTCTATAAGAACAAAAGAACTATTGCACTAAACAATGCATGCAACTAACATAAATAGAGTGCCCAAACAAACACCCTTAGTGAGCACAATAGCTCCCTGCACCATCTTACATAACTATAATAGGCATTATGCCAAACTAAATATATGCAACACATCATTATCCCCTTCGCATATCCATTTGGGAATTCTACAACCCACCATGCTCAAGTGAGTCATCACCAGAGTACACCTTCCCAACACTATATTCTCCATACTTCAAAAAGCACCCCTAATGGGAGGTCATATGTAAGGAAGCTCCAAATTCTATCAACCACACACCTTTCGATGCATGGGTTGTTAAGGACGTGATGCATCTACATCATTTTGAAAAGATTTTTTAATCTCATCGTTTGAGTCATGTGTTTTTTTCTTCTCCTAATTGTAGTATCTACAATAGTGCCCTACCTTGCCATAGTTCCAACACTTAGCCTTGGACTTTCCAGGAGATTTGGGTTTCCCATGGGATTTGGATCTAGACTTTTCTTTCATTTTATTCTCCTTCTCTTTCTCCTTTAGTCTTCCATGAACAACTAGGGCCTCCTTGGTAGATTTGGAAGCTTTCTGCCACATATCCTCTGAGAGTAATGCAATCATTATCATCTATTCTGAGTTTGAGGCAATTCTCCCAATTGCCATCACCAAGTGATCCCACAAATCTAACAAAGAACACAAAAGTGTCATGCAACGATCCTCCTCCATTTTCACTCCAACACAGAGCAACTAGGTCACAATCATATTGAACGCATTTGAATGCTTGACCACAAAACCAATGATATCCATTCTCAATGTGTATAGTTTTTTTCTAACAAAAAAATTGCTAACCAAGGATTTAACCTAGCAACTTCATCCAAAAAGCTTGTAGGGTGACTTCTCCATGTACATTCAGCCAAATGAAATCTTTTAAGCAAGGCCTAATGAGGCCCTTTACCTTTCCATGTAATAGATTCTAGTTAGCTTGTAACATTGGGTATCTAGACATAACAATCCGTATACCCTTATTGACAAGTATATGCTCCATCTTGAGTTTCCACAACTCAAAGTTAGTGCCTATAAATCTTTCCATCTCTATTCTTGAATCTTGACGTGCTTGCCATTTTCTTGCAACATGATCCTCTATTTAAGATCCCACTAAATTCAAGATTAGTACAAAAAAGTTAAAAAACTTGTCCCTAACAAATAGGACCTGAGGTGATCAAGCTTTGATACCAAATCACAGAAAGCATAGTTATAGAATACGCTTCCTACACTAATCTATGGAAGGAGGTATGTGCATAATTTAGATTGATCATATACTTATAAGGAAAGAAAAACAAAAAAAAATATATCATAATGATTTATAAAAAACCCTTTCCAGAGAAAACCCCCCCACTCCAAAGCAACGCAATGTATTATTTAGTAATCAACAATTTACAATATGCTTGCAAGATATAATATTTTACAAGATTATCACCAACAAGAAATCAAGATCCATTTTGGCAATATAACAATACCTACAAAGGTCATTATAAAACCTTCATTTGAAGAACCCAATAAATAGAAGGAATGCATGAAACTATTGAATGGTAATTAGGAAATCATGAGCTGCAACCACTCAAAATGTGGCACCCAAATCGCTGGTAAAAATTTAGTGCCCAAATCCCAATATGAGTGAACACAAGCTAAAAATTACGTATTTCTTACACTCGTCATAAGCTTGTCATAATCCACTCACCAACTTGGGTGCTCTATTTTGCCTCTATTACATCCATTTAAGGAGGATGCTTTATGTTGTGTCATAACATGTATCATAAGTTAGTCAACAAGTGTAACTCCCTCTTACAACTCTCTAATATGTCATAGATGCTCTTACATTTCAAATCTAGGAGGTTCAACTTTTGGAAGCCATAAATTTTGATTCAAGAAGCCAATTTGTGCCAAAAAATTTTAAATTGAAGATCTTGAAGAGATCCATGTTGTAATTAGCTTGCTTTCGCTAAAGCCCCTTTTCATATTTTTTTAGGCCAACATCAACCTCTAGAGCCCTTAAAATTTCATTTTGTGGTCTACAACCTAAAAATTGTTTTTTTTTCTTCACATTAGGATGCACGATTGAGACACCTCTCGTAACAGAAAATAGTTAAATTTTGGTTAATCGCATTCACCATATTGAAATGTAATTGGTCATGGAAATGATTATTGAACTAATATTTTGTTGTGGTTTAATTTGGCATTGGGTGGAACATTGTCTTACATACAAATCAAAATAAATCTATAGGTCACTAGCCCACACATGCAAAACAAAATCAGGTTGTAGATAATCTCCAATAACTCATTTCATTATCACTCATTTATCGCATCTCACCTAATTATAATGGAACAGTGACCTATTCATGATTATTTCAAAGATTAAATAACTTCCTTAAAATCAACAACGATATTAGTCAACTTTTGATGGTTGATATCAATCCATCAGTTCATTGTTGATGGTTCCAACCAAAACATCTTTTGGCCAGCTTCCCTCTTCATTTTGTTGCGAGTTCTATCTGGTTTTTATATTTCATTCTTGGCTTGGTTGTACACACTTAGTTTCTAGTTGCTATACTACATTTGGTGTTTCTTTCCATTCAAGATTTGGATCAGATCATACATCCTAGCTTACAAAGATGAAGATAGGTTGTGCAAACTTTGTTTCTACTTATTTCGCTGCAATCTAAAGTCACCTTCTCATGTTAACATATATCCTCTTTCCACAATCATTTTAAACAATCTAACCCCTTGTTTTCATTAAGCTCAACAAATTACGTTGAAGCTCAAGAAGTGAAATGGTATGTGCATTATGCCTCTGTTAATGGGGTAGTTAATGAAAGGAAGAATGGGAAATCTAATAAGTGGTAGTCCCCCTCAACAAGGAGCTTTGAAATTGAACTTTGGTGGTGCATTGAATGGTAATCCAAGTCTACCAAGTGTGAGGGTGATTTTGCATTACCATAGGGAGCATTTTGTAAAAGGAGCTTCCTTTCTCCTTGTCTCCAAGACTTATAATGAAGTAGAAGATTAAGCTATTCTTGCAGGTTGTTAAATTAGCAAAATTGGTAACAGAAGATGACTTTTAAGTTATTATTACTTGGTGTAATAGTAAGGGATTGGAGGACTGGAAATTGCAAAGCATTCTAGAGGAAGTGAAGCTGATAGATAAAATTTCTTATTCTATTAGTTTCAGGAATTGTTTTAATGAAAGTGATGTTTTAGTAGACAAAGTTTCAAATATAGGGATTGTTGAATTACCTTTTTCATTTAAGATGAGAAGAATCCAAGTGATGGGGATAGTTATATTTTCCTAAAAGCTGAGATGCAAAATCATAATTGACAACCTACCCTGAATTTCCACTTACTATATTATTATGAATCATAATGGTTTGAGATCATGGGAAATTTTTCAAGGCCAATTGTTTTGGCCTGCCATATTCTCCTGCACGTTGATTTGGACTCTAAAGAAATATCTTTACTCCTTTCCCATGCAAGCTATTGATATGATTCACGACTAGTACTTGTTTTTGGAGTTCTATTCTAAGTTTCTTGAGTATAGATGGTTGCAAAGGTTCTGATTTGGAAATTTTCAAAGGATGAATAGAGGCATGGCAAGTTGTGACACACCATACAAAGGTTCAATATCAAAATTGAGGCTAAGAATGTTTTAGATCAATAATTTTCCAATCCTAGAGTTTGCTTAGGATTTTCTCAACATTTTAAATTGGGAAACAAAGGGGTGCTTCACATTATTACAAAGGATTTTGCTTCCAAGCTAGAAGCAAGGGTTGTAAACTTTACTATAAGAGAATGGATATTGCACAGTTTAATAATGATTGGTGAGTTCTTTTATATTGAAGGCAATGATAGAACTCAATAAAACATGCCAAATTTCCCTCTAGCCCTACATCGTCTATGTGTATCTTGACCCTGTGTCCATGAATGTCCAATCTGAGAAACATTAAATGGACATTCCCTTGTCAAAAGTTGCCTAAGTATGGTCTCTTATAGTTCCCATGTTCTCCCCACATTACTAAGTTGTCTAAAATGCTAAAAACTTCCAAGTTCATGTGTTTTGAAGGATTTTTAGTGTGTTTGTTGGCTATTGGAAATGGTTCCATAACCCTCGTCAAGTCTCAATGCCCTATTCTAAAGCTATGCTAACTGTTCAACAAAAGAAAACATGTCCATTGGTGTACTAGGGGTGGTTTTGAACCTACTATCAAAACCAAACGCCGAATTAGAAACTTTGGTGAATTTGCTGACGAAATCTTGGTTCAATCTTTCATGTGTGTTGGCACTTTCAAGTGGTTCTAGAACCATTGTTGGCTCTTGTCAGCTAGTTTTGAACAGGGGTGCAGCACCAACAAGCTTCAAATACAAAAAAAATTTACACTTTTGTGGAGTTCTTGAACGTTCCCTAGGGCCCAACGCGCTTTCCAAACCTTAACAATATGTCTTCTAAGCTTGTCAACAAGTGTGCCCTAGTTTCGAACCTACTACTAGTACTCAACATAGTTCTTGAAACTCGATTCTCCTTCAATAGAGTTCATGTTGCTTCATTTTTCCCGATAGGTATTAGAGCCACAAGGGAACTTTGGACCTCGACACCAACTTCCCTAATTCCAAGTCCTACTTGCTCCTCTATCCCTATAGAGCCCCTACTTTTGTTCCTTTTCATATTGTTCTTCCCCAGGCTATAGAACCTTAGAGGGACTTAGAACCTAGGAACATTTCAAAAGTTCTATTTCCTCTTTCTTTTCCCACTCTTGACTCTTGTGCTTCTTCACTCTTCCTTAACCATAGGTTTACAGAACCTCAATTCACTTTAGGAACCTTTGTTTTGTCCCTAGTTCTAGTATCCATTATGAGCCCAATTTCCACCAACTTTCCTTTCCCATTTCCCAAGTGCCTATTCCCTTCCACAACCCAGTCATTTGTCATGTCTTCCTCCCATGATCTCCAAGCATACATCCATGGATCTCTCCAAAACCTAGACCTTCAACAAGCACCAATATGCCCCATTATGTACCACAAGCCAATTTAAGCTTGGAAACCTTGATGTGACACTATTTCACCTACTTCAACCATTGACATGATGTCTCAACTCTCAACTACCAAAAAAAAATTGTGTGGTCCCCAAGGGTCGTCTCCTACAATTCTATGAGCTCAACCCATGATCTCACATGCAATTGGTTCACCATTAATGAAGAGGACATTTTGCAAATCAAAGGTGCATCTCCCTACATGCCCTATGAGTATATTCGGTTGTCTTGGGCCACTATTCTAGGAACAATACAAGGTTATAACATGCTTGAGGGGTATGGACTATGTGTTCATGTGTTTTTCATGCACTATGCAACATAGAATAAAATACTAGGTATTTTGTCCTCTCTTGACCAAAATCCTCCCAAGTGCTAAACTACATGATCAAATGGGATGACTCCAAGGTTTTGAATGTCAGGTATTGACGTGCTCTTGGATAGACTCGGTGTGTATGATGTGATATTGTTGGAATCACAAGAGGACTTACATTAAATCTTGGATGCTTGAATGTTGCTGGAACATTGCAATTAATTGTCTTAAAAAAAAAGCAAAAGGATAAAAGGTTAACAAAGCTAATCTAAACCTAGAAATGTAAAAGACTAGCAATGACTTAGTCACATTCAACTAGACTTTGCTTTGCCATGCAAAGCAACAACTTCACAAAGTTTAGTGCAATCTACAAAGGTTAGTGTATGATGATCAAATCACTACCAATGACATAGACACCATCAAGATGATGCATGTCAATGAACAAGTAGCAATTGAAGTTAAGCTTGTAAAGAGTTCAATCGACCAGGCAAGATATTTCACAATCAATGAAATACTAATAGTATGAACATTAGAATTTCACCATTAATCATCCACAATAGCTTCCATCCATCTAATTATCACCATCTAACATGAGGATTCAACAAGAATCCATGCAATTATGTAGAAGAAACAATGCATTCCACCATATCTTCAATGAAAAGGGTGTTTATTTACAAGCTTGGAAACAATTTCTGCCTTCTCCTACTCTACTTCTAACTGCTGCTTGTTATCTACTACTTTCTACTAGCTATCAACTATTAACTTTTACAAAATGAAGAAGGGGAGCCTTATATAGTGTTCTCATTACAATGAGCGGCTCAATTGATTCACAATCAATGGCCAAGATCGAAAGATAGAAACCCTAATTAGGGTTAGTTACACCCATTACATAGCATTTAATGTTTGACCAATTATAAAATTACATTTTAAAGGACATATGTCCTTCCTTGAATTTCTGACCAATAGATGATGAGGGTAGGTACATCAAAGTTTGTGCCCACAAGAGGTAGTTATCCACCTCATTGGATGAGTCAGGTGCAATGAACCTAGACACTCTGACTTGAAATGAAGTGATTGAATTGAAGATGATTGGGTGCTACCTTAGCTTGTTCCTTGTAACTCATCACAAATGTAGGTGATGCAATATCTCTTGATACTCAACATTTCCAAGTGCTTGTTGTGAATGAGATGAAGGTAGGAGATATTCCCAAATTGCCTCATCCTTGGGGATCAAGCTTTCTAACTATGATTAACTCTTCTAGAATTACCCCCTTTGGAATTCCGTCTTAGTTCTGCATTGGATGTAGACACAATGATATTTATGCTCGTTCTTTCTTTCTTTCTTTCTGTGAATGCATTGATCATACTACTTGCCTCTTATCTCACTTGTCTTTGATTTGCCATCATCCTGGAGCTGATCCTCATCACTTGCTGCTAAGTTTTTCCATAGCTTGAATCTCTCTCCCTAGCCTTGCCTTAACTATGTTGAAGTGTGAATGTTGTTCATCTTCACATTAATGTCTTCTTTGTATCTGCTTCCTTGGGCTTGGAAACCATGAGCTGATCTCCTACATGTCCATATCTCTCTCAAGTGATGAAGTTCCTCCCCCCTTGCTTTCATAACCTGAAAAGAAAACAAACATTGATCAAGATATAGAAGAGAACAATTTCATTCTTTAAATTTGGAAATGATTTCCCTTTGCTTGATCTCTGATTTTCACATTTCAAGGTCTGGTTCATGTCTGATTTTTATTGATTTTAGGTCTGATTTGGGATTTCAGCCAGCAAAGAATGTGACCAGACCCTCTAGGCTCCTATTGGAAGTAACACATGCATGGTTGGGGTTTCCATGGGTCACTGGAAGTGATGATGAGAAGGGCAGACTTTTTGGGTGTCACTGACAGTGACTATGAGTAGGTCGGACTTTTGATAGGGCACTGGCAGTTAGGACTTTTCAAGGGTAAGTGGTAGTCACCTCAGGCAGATCGGGGTTTTGAAGAGTCATTGGAAGTGACTTCAAGGTGCTAATACAACTTGCTCATCTAAAATATCAAGGTGTTTCCCTTCATTCTCAACAGATTTTACTCATCTCAAACATCATATCCTTCCAAATCTCTAAGGTATTTGCCTCAAAAAACATTTAACTCACCAAGAATAAGACATGTTCACCATGGTCAGGCTTTTGATAGCCAGCAGGAAGTGGTTGCAAGATGGTCGGAGATTTAGGCACCTATTGACAGCGTTTGCCAAAGTTCGGACTTTTGGGGGTGCGCTGACAATCATCATAAGGAGGTCAGGCTTTTGGACATGCACTAATAGTTCGTGGTTTCCAAGGAGCATAGGAAGTTCGGACTTTTTGAGGTGAACTTGCTATCATCAAAAGTGATTCGGCTTTTTGATAGGCGTTGACAATGCCTTGTTTGTGGCTAAATCCCTTGGGTGGAAGTGAAATCTTCCAATCTCTATCATATACCAGCTTTCAAACATCATTGGTCATTCATTTGATCCTTCCTTCTATCTTATTTGGCACATTGAATTCACCTTCCTTATCAACATAGACCTTACCTCCAGCTATTGTTGGGCGGGGATTTGAATGTGCACTAGCAGTCACCAAGAAGGTTGTGGTTTTGATGGTGCATTGACAATGGTTGGGGTTTTCACCCCTCACTAATAATGGTCATGGATCTTAGGGTGCACTGGCAGTGGGTTAAAGATATCAATTTCTCTCATTCAATCACCACTATCTCTTAAAACATCAGGCATCTACTTCAAGAAATCTTCATCTCACCAAGTGCAAAGACTTCGACACCTCGATCAAGCTTTTGATGGGTCACTGGAAATGCTCCCTCAAGGTGGTCGGACTTTTGGAGGGTCATTGACAGTGAGTGAAGGCAGGCTGGGGTTTTGAGGGGTCACATGAAGTGACCTCTCTTGTTCAATTTTGTGGGTTGTGGCACTTACCTTACTCCTTCCAAGGTTTGTCATTATCAACTAAGCCTCCTCATGATTGTCTAAGCCTTCATCTTGATTGTCTCGCATCTAACATCTCAATTCCTATGACTAACCTTCACACTTGCATTCATAATTACCATCTCTGCTGATGATGATCAAATGAAATGATCATCACATATCGTTGATTCCTAAGGTGTTGAGGGCTAAATCAACTCAACCTCATCCTAAAGAGAAAGACATGACCTGCTCATTTCCTGGCAACCTAGGGCATTGCACCTCCTCAAGTAAAAGGTTAATAGCCAGATACACTACCGGTCAGCTAAACTAAGACAACTAACCTTGAAAGTGGAAAAAAGTGGGGGGGGCATCCCCATTTGCAATGGGGCAATGTGTGAAATGGTCACAACACTATGGACTGACTGTAAAAAGTACCATTCAAAATATTTTTGAAGTTATTCCTAATCTGCTCACCCTCTCTTTGTTGGCCACGGATCTGCAAGAGTTCCCTACACCTTGGTACTTCCCACCCTTGCATTGTTTCTGTCATAAGAAATATAAACGCGAGTTCATTCCAGATTCTAAGGGTTGGCCATTAATATTTCACAGCTACCATAATGCAAAGAGTATTCTAGGAGTTTCAAATATGCTAGTTTGTTCACATTCAGGCAATGCATTCCAAAAGTTGTAGAAAGGTAGCTCACTATAATATGTATATATAATCCAGTGTCTCCTTGGCTAGTTGCAAGAAATTTGGAGAATTTTGAGCAAAGAGTGACAGTTTCCTCCTTGTTTGTAAATTTTTTTCACCATATTTGCTAGTGTGAATATAACATGAATATGATAAATGTTGCAGCATTTAAATTCATTGCAAATTGGTATTTGTAATTTGATATTGCATATCAGTGACTGCAAGTTTGGAGAAAGATTCTTAAGTAGACTTGATTGATGGTTATCATACCTTTGTTGTTGTTTCTTATCTGCCATTCTTATGGTTGAATGTAAACTTTAAAAACCACAAAGGCATTGGTCCTGAAAACTTGACCCTCCATACACCCTTAAAGAACAAATCATTCACCAAAAGTGTAAGATTAGGAAATAGATTCATATGCATTTCATGACCCAGTATCATACCTAGGGAAAACACATGAATTGAGCCATAACAGTTTTATCCTTAGAGGGTCATGCTTTGTATGTCTGTATCAGCTTGCAGTAGGTTTGTTTTGGTCTAGCGACAAGATTTGGGATCAAAACCAGCAACTGGATACTACTACAGTCTATTTATCACATGTGCGTTATTGTTTGAGATTAAAACCTTGTTCAAGCTTACCTCTAGGAACATCCTCTTGGGTTTAGCTATGCCCAAAGTGCAGGAGAGACTAGCCACTCTTGTCATTAACTGTTAGGCTTTAACCATCCACTAGCTATTGATGAACCCCTTTTTTGCCTTATTGACAACATGTCCCAGGCCTTGAAGGTAACATATGTTGTAGGAATGTGGAGAAGCGGTTTTGGGACCTAATAGGCAGCTCGAAGGATGAAGCAGGTGATTTGGGTGAAGCGACACTATATGGTAGTTTGACCGAGTATCCATAGGCCTCCACATCAGTCCAGATTGAGGATGTAGCAGTCTACTGTCACGATATGGCTTTATACGTAGACAATCTGCAATTTAAAATGTGTGATGGTAGCTTGGCTATCTCCAATGTTTTCACTCTCTTTGCTTTGTCTACGAGTGGGTCAAGAAGGTTGTCAGCAGAGTTTTTGTTAAGCCTATCATCTCAGTCATTGAGAAAGAAGAGGCAAATGTGATAACTCAATGATGAACGAATAGTACCAAACCGGTACTGAGAGGGGGAGGGGTGAATCAGTACAGACAAAAACACACTCTTAAACCGGTTTGTCAGCAAACACTGTGCATTGACAAACAAGTAGTAACACCGGTCCTTAAACAGAGTACAACCGGCAAAACCCAGAATAACTGAGACAGGCATAAACCGGTTGACACTTATCTTCTCATACAATCTAACACTTCATTTCCATTACACCTTAATGCATGAACAGGTAATCTACCATCAGAGATATACATATAAACAGCTAGATCAACATGATTCATCGCTTGACAGAAAACAACATAGCATCACATGAAGAAGACATCACACATGACACACATATTTTTCACGTGGAAACCCAACTAGGAAAAACCACGATGGGGATGAATACCCACAAGCTTGTTTTTGAACTCTTTAGAAGTCCGCTCTGTTAGGAGCCTTGTCCGGTTAAAGATTGATACAATAGGTTCTGTTAGGAACCGATCCTGTTAGGGATCACCCGGTTAAGGGATGGCTAGAATACCCGGTTAAGGGTTAAACCCTGTTAAAGGTTACCTTGTTAGAGGATTTCAAGAACTCAATGGTTTTGAGTCACCCTGTTAAAGGATTTACAGAAAGTCGGTTAAAGCTACCCTGTTAAGGGATTTCTCAACTGCTGAAGTGGTTAGAGATCAACAGGTATTACAATGATCTAGTAACAGCACTCAATGTCGATGCAAATCCGTTTAAGCTCCTCTTCACCTTCTGCACTTACACTCTGCAGGTATCACTTCTCCCCTTTGCTCTGGCAAGAATCACGTATCCCTTCTCTTGGATACACACACACAACTTTTGCCAACAACCCTTGAAAGAATCACAACATCGACCTTATAGGAAAACAAATAGGTCGGTAGCATAAACCCTAAACCCTAAACCTGTTAGGTTAAGGAATTCAAACGGTTCAATCCTGACCGTTGAGCACACTACATTAATCTCCATCGTTTGTTTTCCACTGATTTCATGGCAGCTGATAGCCCCACACGTTATCACCGTTTACAGACTTCGCACATTCCCGAGGTAGATAGGAACAATCTCCTTCATGCAAGATCCTTCACGCGCACAAGGCTGACGTGGCAACATGATCTGTTCTTCGTTACAATGCTAACTCATCACACAAAGTCATTGGTTGAGCCACACAGACTTGAAGCACTTCAACCAGAAACCCTGAAGTTGAGACTACCAACCGGTAGTCATACAACGCTTCCATGTGCCGGTTCCCATAACCATATGCCGGTTCACCTTGAACAAACACACCGCTTCACTTTGGCACAAATGCCGGTTCACAGTGTTATACCAGTTCTCACACATGCCGGTTCTCACCTCTCCAGCATATTGACATCAATGACAACATACAATGTCCTTATGTCCTCATACCGGTTCACATAATGCCAACAATCTCCCCCTTTGGCATTGATGGCAATATACAAAGATATCTCTCCGCTTCACATGTTTTCCCCAATTTCTGCAAATATCTTCTCCGCTTCACATCTTCTCCCCCTTTGACAACAATGCCAAAGTGGAGGCACAAGCTTCCTTGTTCCATTATGTTGCTCCCCCTGAGGAGTAGCATCCTTCAACACATCAATCCTGAAGAAAAATTTGACTATGCAATACATGATTGATGTGGAGCATATACCTTTAGTTTACCTCCTAAAGGGGCCACACCCCTAATTCACCTCTTAAGTACATAAATGTAGCCTTTGGCAGAGGCTTGGTGAATATGTCTGCTAACTGCTCCGTACTAGAAACATGTTCCAGTGCAATCTCTTTGTTCTGGACCTTTTCCCTCAAGAAATGATACTTAAGCTCAAAGTGCTTGGTTCTAGAATGTAAAACCGGATTCGTGGAGATATTAATTGCACTAGTATTGTCACAAAATATACTTACCGGTTCAGATACAGGAACTTTGAAGCCATTTAACACATGCTTCATCCAAATTGTCTGAGTGCAGTTCATGAAAGCTGCAACATACCCTACTTCCGTTGTAGACTGAGAGATACAACTCTGCTTCTTACTCATCCATGAGACCAGTCTACCACCGAGAAAGAATGCACCACCCGTTGTGCTTTTCCGGTCATCTACATTACCTGCCCAATCAGCATCTGTGTATACTTTTAAGTTGAAATCCTTGCTATATTGATACCACAATCCATAATCAACAGTTCCCTTCAGATACCTAAGAATCCATTTGACTGCAACCAAGTGGGATTCTCTTGGGCTTTTCTGGAACCTTGCAGTAATGCCTACTGCATGTGCAATATCTGGTCTGCTATGCACTACATAATGCAACTTACCAATCATTGATCAGTATTCCTTCTCATCAACCAATGCTGAGTCATCCTCTTTGGATAGTTTACAACCGGTCACCATCGGAGTACCAACCGGTTTGCTATCTTCCATGCCAAAGGTCTTCAACAACTCTTTGACATACTTGGACTGAGTGACAAAGATTCCATCTTTCATCTGCTGGATTTGCAATCCAATGAAGAACTTAATCTCCCCTATAAGTGACATCTCAAACTCTTTCTTCATCTCATCTGCAAACTCATGACTCATCTTGTCATCTCCTCCAAAGATAATGTCATCAACAAATACCTCAGAGATCAAGATCTGATCTCCTTCAGACTTCAAGTAGATATTGCTATCTTCACTTGTTCTCTCAAATCCAATCTTCACAAGATGGGAATGCAGACGTTCATACCTAGCTCTAGGTGCCTGCTTTAGACCATATAAGGCTTTATGTAGCCTACATACCATGTCACTGTCTTCAGATAGGGCAAACCCATTTGGTTGCTCTATATACACCTCTTCAAGTACACCATTTAGGAATGCAGATTTTACATCCATTTGATATACTTTGAAACCTTTAAAAGCTGCATATGCAAGAAGCATACGAACTCCTTCCAATCTGGCTACAGGAGCAAAGGTTTCTCCAAAGTCTTCTCCTTCTTCTTGGGCATATCCTTTGCACACCAATCTGGCTTTGTTCCTAATCACTGTGCCATCCTCATTCAGCTTATTTCTGAAAACCCATTTAGTACCAATGACATTTTTATGCTCCGGTCTGGGTACTAAAGACCATGTACCATTTTTCTCTATCTGGTCAAGTTCCTCTTCCATTGCCTTGATCCAATCTTCATCTTTATGTGCCTCTTCGAATGATATAGGCTCAAATTCAGAGATCATACATGAGTTTTCTCTGACCTTTCTTCTTGTAAGGATTCCTGCATCCTTATCTCCTATGATCTACTTAGGATCATGACTCAGCTTAACATACCGAGGAATGGTCTTGATAGATTCCTCTTGCTTTTCTTCTTCATCCTCATTTCCATCAGTATCAACATCTACATCCACCGGTGTAGGAACACTGTTACTGGCACTTGGTTGACTGACAACCGGTTCCCAGAAGGTTATAACCGGTTCATTTACCGCTTGCTTACTATCGGTTTCCTCAGTTTTCTCAGAGGTTTCATCAACTCTTACATTGATACTTTCCATAATTCTCTGAGTCCTATTATTGAAACACTTGAGAGCCTTGCTCTTGGTGGAATACCCTACGAATATCCCCTCATCACATTTTGCATCAAATTTGCTCTGGTGTTCACTCCTCTTGATGTAACATTTGCTACCAAACACTCTAAAGTAGCTAACCACAAGTGTCTTACCGGTCCAATACTCATAAGGAGTTTTATCCTTACCTTTCTTGATGAGTACCCGGTTCATTGTATGGACTGCAGTGCTCACTGCTTCTCTCCAAAAGGTGTGAGCTACCTTTCCTTGAATCAACATGGTTCTAGCTGCTTCAACCACAGTCCGGTTATTCCTCTATGCTAGGCCATTCTTCTGTGGAGTCCGGGGGGCAGACAGTTGCCTCTTGATGCCATGTTCTTCACAATACTTGTTGAATTCACGGGAAGTGAATTCCCCTCCTTGATCAGTTCTCAGGCACTTGATCCTTTTACCGTTTTCCTTCTCTACTAATGCTCTAAAGGCTTTGAACTTTACAAAAGCTTCAGACTTATCTTTCAAGAATGTGACCCACATCATTCTTGAGCAGTCATCAGTGAGAATCATGAAGTACCTATCACCCTGCACACTCCTAGTTTTCATAGGGCCACACAAATCAGTATGCACAAGATCAAGCAAATTGTCAGTAGTGAAAGATTTACCTTTAAAGGTTGAGGAAGACATTTTCCCCAATTGACACTCTCTGCACAAGGTATTATCCGGTTTGCTTGGCACCGGCAACCCTCTAACTGCCTTGATCTTACTAGCCTTCACAATGTTATCAAAGTTTACATGGCAGAGTCTCTTATGCCCTATCCAACTATCATCAAATTTAGCCATAAGACATGTACTTATATTTGCATTCAGCTGAAATAGGTTACCTTTGGTCTGCATGCCGCTGGCCACCAATTCACCACTCTTTCCTTTGATTCTGCACACTCCACTCTTGAACTCTAGAGTGAGACCACTGTCATTCATCTGGGCAACACTCAGAAGGTTGTGTCTGAGACCATCAACCCAATACACATTGTCAGCACTACTCTTTCCATTCAGAGAGATGGACCCTCTGCCTTTGACCATACATGGTGCATCATTACCAAAGCGAACCACACCACCATCATATTCTTCCAAGGATAGAAACTTGCTCCGGTCACCAGTCATATGGTGAGAGCAGCCACTGTCAATGATCCATTCGTTGGAATTACCAAACCGGGAGACAAGAGCCTTCTTGCACATCTTCCTTGATAGCAACAAACACAATATCTTCATTTTCTTCATCCTCTGATTCCTCATCTGTGACACCTTCATCAACTGCCACAAAACAGTTTCTCCGGTTTCCTCCTTTGAACTTCTTGAACCTTTCCGGTTTGTCCTTGTTGTCACCATCAGGATAGTTTACAACAATATGTCCTATCCGATTACAAGAAAAGCATTTCAAAGGTAGCTTACCTCTGTATTTGCCGGTTCCTTTAGGAAGTTTCCTGGCAAGGAGAGCTTCAAATGCCATCAGAATCTCCTCATCATCCATTTCTCTGCTCTGTCTTGGTTCACCACTAGTGCTAGCTTCTTTTCCTTTCCTGGATGGTACAACAGAAGCTTTAAAAGCTGATTCAATCTTTTGAACACTGCCATCAAAACTATTTAGCTCATAGGCTGTCAACTTTGCAATGATGGAGTCTAGGGATACCTTAGTCTTGTCTATTGATCTCAGCTCCTGAATAGAAGCAACCCTTATTGCATAGACCGACAATAGGGATCTCAGGACTTTGCTTACCACAGTGGAATCTTCCATTTTACCACCTGCACTCTTGATATCTCCAACAACGGTTTTGATTCTTATTCCATACTGTTGAATGGTCTCACCTTCAACCATCCGCATGTCTTCAAACTTCCCTCTAAGGCTTTCTTCCTTAGCTTGTTTTACATGCTCATCACTGCCATAGATATTTTCAAAAGTATCCCATACCTCTTTGGGATTTACCTTATCTTGAACATCAATAAACTCAATGTCAGATGAACTACTAATTAGAGCTTCCATGACTTGCCCATTCTCCTGCATCTCTCTCTTTTGGTCATCGGTGAGAGTACCGGTGGGGGCAACATAGGCATTCTCAACATAGCTCCAGTGTTGAGCACCCATGCTTCTGAAGTATATCTTCATTCTATCTTTCCATATACTAAAATTTTCTCTGTTAAACTTTGGACCTTCCCTCTTCATCATTAGACTGGGATTTTTACCTCAAGCGGTTAAGCTTATGACACAGAGGACCTGGAGGATGCTCTGATACCAATTGATAACTCAATGATAAACGAATAGTACCAAACCGATACTGAGAGGGGGGGCGTGAATCAGTACAGACAAAAACACACTTTTAAACCAGTTTGTCAGCAAACACTGTGCATTGACAGACAAGCAGTAACACCGGTCCTTAAACAGAGTACAACCGGCAAAACCCAGAATAACTGAGACAGGCATAAACTGGTTGACACTTATCTTCTCATACAATCTAACACTTCATTTCCATTACACCCCAATGCATGAACAGGTAATCTACCATCAGAGATATACATATAAGCAACTAGATCAACATGATTCACTGCTTGACAGAAAACAACATAGCATCACATGAAGAAGACATCACACATGACACACATATTTTTCACGTGGAAACCCAACTGGGAAAAACCACGGTGGGGATGAATACTCACAAGCTTGTTTTTGAACTCTTTAGAAGTCCGCTCTGTTAGGAGCCTTGTCCGGTTAAAGACTGATACAATAGGTTCTGTTAGGAACCGATCTTGTTAGGGATCACCCGATTAAGGGATGGCTAGAATACCCGGTTAAGGGTTAAACCCTGTTAAAGGTTACCTTGTTAGAGGATTTCAAGAACTCAATGGTTTTGAGTCACCCTGTTCAAGGATTTACAGAAAGCCGGTTAAAGCTACACTATTAAGGGATTTCTCAACTGTTGAAGTGGTTAGAGATCAACAGGTATTACAATGATCTGGTAACAACACTCAATGCCAATGCAGATCCATTTAAGCTCCTCTTCACCTTCTGCACTTACACTCTGTAGGTATCACTTCTCTCCTTTGGTCTGGCAAGAATCACGTATCCCTTCTCTTGGATACACACACACAACTTTTGCCAACAACCCTTGAAAGAATCACAACATCGACCTTATAGGAAAACAGATAAGTCGGTAGCATAAACCCTAAACCCTAAACCTGTTAGGTTAAGGAATTCAAACGGTTCAATCCTGACCATTGAGCACATTGCATTAATCTCCATTGTTCGTTTTCCACCGATTTCATGGCGGCTGATAACCCATCACACGTTATCACCGTTTATAGACTTCGCACATTCCCGAGGTAGATAGGAACAATCTCCTTCATGCAAGATCCTTCACGCGCACAAGGCTGACGTGGCAACATGATCTGTTCTTCGTTACAATGCTAACTCATCACACAAAGTCACTGGTTGAGCCACATAGGCTTGAAGCACTTCAACCGGAAACCCTGAAGTTGAGACTACCAACCGGTAGTCATACAACGCTTCCATGTGCCGGTTCCCATTACCATATGCCGGTTCACCTTGAACAAACACACCGCTTCACTTTGGCACAAATGTCGGTTCACAGTGTTATACCAGTTCTCACATATGCCGGTTCTCACCTCTTCAGCATATTGACATCAATGATAACATACAATGTCCTTATGTCCTCATACCGGTTCACATAATGCCAACAAAATGTCGTTTTGGCCCCTATGTTTTGAAAGGTGGAGGCAATTTCCCTATTTTTTGTGCAGTGGAGTATGTGTTTTCTTGGATTGTCTCTTCTTGTTGCAGCTGCATAGTGGTTTTCTTTTAGATATGCTTATAGGTGTTATAAGGATTTTAACCTTTCTGTATGCTTTCTCTATGGGTGTGGGCTCCTATGGAACCCACAACTTAATTATCAAAAAAAAGAAATAGTAGGTGCATCATCCAGTTGAGACAATGAGAGAGATAGGATGAAGATCCATAATGCTGTAGAAGGTGTTTAGCCAATTTGTTATTATGTTAATTCATGGGATGCCAACTTATTTTGTTATTTTAGTCGTTGGGCTAAGGTAGTGCAAGGTATGAAATTGTGGTGAACAGTGGCAATAGTTGATCCTTTAAGTAGTACTTCTGCAGTCAAGGTAGGAGCACTGAATTGCACAAGGTTCTTTTCTAGTTTACCCAGCCTTTGGGGCTCAAGAAGTGAAATAATAGGTGCATTATCCAATCAGGACTATGGGTAAGAGAGGGAAGAAACCCTATAATGCAAGTAACACAATCATAGGGTTGAATTCTTGTCAATTGGCTCTTATCTCTTTATATTTCTGAGGGATTGAAAGTGGTCTTCAAATATCGCCTCCATTTAGATCAAAACTATGTTTGGTGATCAGTGTAGACAATTGATTTCGTGGCACATTTATCTATGCTGAGCTAATTACTGTAAAGCATAAATCTAATAAATGAATGATCATATGAAGGGTAATGTACTTATTACCCTTAATTCAATATTTAGTTTAGTGTTTGTTATGGTATGGTCATGTGAAGAATGTGGTAAACCACCATACCTACCACTTCCTTTCCTATCAAGTTCTCCACATGTAAATTGATTACCTCATGGGAACCAATCCTGAACATAATGGACAATGGACACCATGTCCATTTCAACCATGATTAATCATGGAATCACCAGGTTTCTCATACTATGTTGTACTGCTTTCTGTAAAAGATGACCAATAGCTTCTATGGATACTTATAGTGCATAAGTGATTACTATAATTGTTTTCTATACAACTTTATAATATTGCAAGATTGAGTTGCTAATTTTGCCTCATTGACATTTCATCTGTCTTCCTTGTGAAGATGGCTGAAGGCATGGTCATAGCTAGCCATCATTTTCCCACAGCTACAATCTATCTTGGAAATTAAAAAAAAAAGGCATATAATCTAGAAAAAGAAAAGAGAAAGAGGCTAAGTAAATAGGTCAAGATTGTGAAGCAGAAAGTTGCAAGAATTTTGCAAATTCTGGTAGGAGTTAGATGTGATGTGGCCATTGTTGTTAACAGGAGAGCTCCAACAGGGAAACATAGTATACTATTTATTGGAAAATAGGAGATAAAGAAACAGAAATTATATTAATGTCCATGAATGACCAAACTAGATCAATCGGAAACCGCAGTATTTGACTCTAAAGAGAATGAGGAAGTTCACACCATGGGAGCAATATATATGAATGAGACATAAGATGTCAAAACATAAATAAAATACACAATTCCTCCAGAGAACTTGCCTAGATTCCAGTAACAGTGGTAACAAAGAATGATCAGGAAGAACAAAACAGATTCTAGACTAACATATGAATAACATTTCAACAGAAACTGAATCAAACAAGATAGATGAGAGAGATCAATTTGTCAAACCAAGAGTTAGTAGAAACATCAGACAAGCGAGAAGAAAAAGCAAGTCAAATTTCAGGAAGTCTAAGTTATCTCTAGCAAAGATAGTTACCATAAAAGATTTTATAGAATTCAACATTTAGGAGTTAAGAATCAACAATGAGAGAACATGTTCATATTGAAGTACATGGTTAACCATATAGGACTCAATACTAGTGAAATTGAATCAGGCAACAGTGCTGGGTAAGATTAAAAAATCAAGATGTATAACAGAGTTCTTGCATGGAAGAAAGAAAAGGAAATAAAGACACTTGGAGAGGCACTAATGCAAAACCACAAATCATAATACTTGACACATCTAACATTTCCAAACATATAGAGAGAATGATCAAATCTAGAGGCAAATCATCAAATACATAAGGTTTCAAAATTTCAAGAACAAAAAAAAATTCTTGTTCGTGACAAAATCAAACAGGAATATGTGCAATAGATAGAGAGAACTCCAACACAAAAATGACAACCACATCAAGAGAAGAGCAAGATACATCATTATATTCATTTTCATATTCATGCATGTATGACACAAGATTATCTCTCAATCAGAGTATTTAAAGAGAAACTGTGGATCATTTACAATGTCTCATTGTTAGCCTTGTCCCCAGGGAAGAGGGGTACAGAGGTAATTACATTTGATTTCATACGTTTATTGGTGCACACAGATCATTTACACTTTTTTGATCTATCAATTACATTCTTTACTGTGTTATTTTCTAGAGAACTTCAATTTTATAAGTATGTGGATTATAAATATTAATTAAGTCCCTATAACATGCACCGAAGTTATCTATTATGTTTACAAAATAGGTTTGAGCTCTAGAAATCAAATGAAGGATACAATTTCTTGAAGGAAAAAGATCAACAAGTCAGTAACCTGTGAATTTTTTAATTATGAAAGAAAGAGATCTGTACATAGAGTACTTGTTGGATTAAAGATATTATGTCAGACTCATAAAAAATAAGTGTACCTCATCTTTTTCATTGCTTGTCTTGGACTCATCACCTGAACTAGCCTCCAATAAAGTTGACACTCCAAAATACACCTGAGAGAAAAGAATTTTATCAAAAAAAGTACAGGCCATTTTGTAATGTAGTAGAACACATAAGTTAACAGGAAACCATCTCATATGCTATGTGTCTCTGTATTTGTTCACATAAAGCATTCAAAGCACAAAAAAAAATATATAAACAGTATGGAATACTAAACCTACAAAATATTCTTCACTTCATTTTAGATACTTAACATCTGGAGCATCCCTAAAATATCTGAGCATTGATTACCTTTCAATTGACTTTAACAAGCTTACCAGAAGACCAACGGCAGCTAGATCATCAAGTGGCAACTCCATTTGACCAAGTCTGAGATCAACATTTTCATTTATAAATTTCTTTAAAAATTTCTTGCCTAGATATGAAGATCTTGAAGAAAAATTTCATGCTCATATCCGCTGATATTTCTCTAACTAAATAATTCTATACACATTGATATTAATTTGGTAAAAGAATAGCTATTTAAAACAAACTTTCAACAGCATGTCTCTATTTCAAAGGAGAAAAGAAACGAAAAAAAATATCATCAATAGAAACAAGACTACCTGATTGGCACAATACCATCAACATAATGAAATGTACGCCCAAGAAACACAGAGATAACCGTCATTACCCTGAGTAAGGAATAAAAGAGAATACATAAATAAGCTCTAGTTTCTTACAAAAGAAGAAATTGACAGCTGAACTAACAAAATAGATATCTACAGCTTTATTTATTTAATTGAGGTCAGAAGGATGCCACATAGAGTAAGATCTATTTGCATAAGGATGAAGAAATTGACAGCTGAACTAACTAAATAGATATCTATAGCTTTATTTCTTTAATTGAACCTGGATAGATGCCACATAGCGACATCAAAGGTGAGAATTAAAGCACATTTTCTTCAGTGCAAAATTTGACATCAAATATGAACCTCTGATATTTTCATGCAGCTATTGCCATGACCACGAGTTGATATGTTCAGAAGTTTAGAAGTACAGCTTTTAAAAGACATGCCACTCAAATATAACAAAGATTTAGAATCTCATAGTTAATAGTGAAAGGCTTGTATACATAACCAAGGGCAGATAAAGATAAAACGACAAAGGAAGTGGAAACTTGGATAAAGTGATAACCCATTGTCTCCTGTGAAAGAAGCCTACAATCTGGATAAAGATCTTCAAAATCTGGTGTATGACAATCAAATGGAGCTTTTCTGGAAAACATAAACAATGGTATCAAATTCATAAAAATAAAAGTCTATTTAAGGGTTTCCCAGAACCAATTTCAAGCAAAGGCAACGGTATGAGACCATAATTGTGTAAACTTCTGCCAAGTAGAAGTGTATAGAAGGAGAAATTGATATTGACTTCTGTGCACATTAATTGTAGAGTATTTATCAAAGAATGAAACATCAAAAATAGAAATTGAAAGATCACAGTCAAGTAACTTGAATTCCTCTCTGTAATGTTAAGAGTTTACCATTTAGTTTTTTTACTTTTGTATGTTCTTAGTTTCAAAATTTCAACCGTAAGTCCTTATGGTAAAAATGTGTTTGAATGAGTTGAAAACATATTGCTTTTGAAAGGACCCATCCACCAACAACCCCACTAGTTCAACCAAATAAGGTGAATTGAAAAAGTAATTAACTCATAAACCATAAAGCACAGGAAACATACGCAAGGGCACCAAATGTTCCAAGGAAAACAGCAGCAGTGGATTTTCGTGAAGCCAAAAGAGCCTGTTTCAAACACACAATGTACCAAACTTAGTGTCCTTATGGGAAGAAAACATAAAATAAATTTACTATCATAGTTATTTTATTATCCAAATCAACTCAAATAAATGAAGGAGAACAGTTCAAAAAAATTCATTAAGGAGATATACAAAACGGAATATATGCCAGAATCTAAAACTATTTAACATAATTCCAATATAATTCTACACTTTCTCATAGATCAGACACAATAGCACAAGGAGCAGAAATCAACAGGTAGATTAATTTAGATTGACCATAAGATAAAGCACTTTGATTATGGGATTAAGAAAGAAAAATCCATGGGTTATCAAGATAATACACATAGTCAACTTGAAGGCATGCGCTATACTGAGATATAGAAGCCATAAACATAGAAGAAATTTGAATTTCCTTAGATTTCATTGACAAGTGCAAGATGAACAGAAGGAAACAAGGGGACAAAACACACTTTGTAAAATGACTGTTTCTCAATGACATCCTAATAGAAGTGCATTGGGCATCTGGGAAAAAAAAGTTGTAAATCAAAGCTTTTTATAAAGGGATGCAAGAGGCTTTCAAAATTGGGTGGAAAAAACTCCAAATTGAATCTGATTCAAAGGTAATTGTCAAATTGTTATCTGATCCTAAGGCATTCCATAGAAAAAATTGGTAAATGGCAAGAGAGTCAGGGAAGAATGAAGATTCACAGTTTGCAGGACAAATTCCGGGTGGTTCACTTCAGCCATGTTCCCAGAGAATGCAATAAAGTAGTGGATGGGCTAGCCAATTGTGCTCTTGACAATTACAACCTTATTTGTTATTGGTTTTCCCCCTCAGTGGTGGTTGACCAAGCTTCAAGAGGATTTGAGAAAGATTTTGGATTTTGATTTGTCCCAATGAATTCTAATATGCAAGTTTGCTAATATGTATCGTTTTCTTTGTACCGCCCAGGCTTGGACTTATAGCTTTCAGGCATGGCATTGATGCATATGTACACTTTGATTTCTATCTAATATGATGTTTTTTTTAAAACATGTTAATGATTGCCATACATCTTGATATTAAAAATTACGTTTTACCATAAAATTATTATAGAAATGTCTCGGTAATATTAATATTCATAATATTTACTCTCAAATGTGACTGTCTCTGGAATAGCTAACACAATGAAGGTAATAGCAAGAGGCAAACCATAATGTAAAAATTATATAAAAATACATATATATAACATAAGACAAAGACACACTTGCCAGTTTGAAAAAGGAAATAAATAGAAAACTATTAATTCTACCAACTTAACACTCAGAAATCATCACAAAAACTTAATACATATTCCATACTTCCTGCAAAAGAAGTGGATGAGAAGCAACCAGTAATATTGCTATGAGAGAAAGGAAATTCCCTCCACCCTCCATTTATGCTCAAATATAAAAGATTCATGATAGTTGTCAATGAATACTTTGATTTTTTATTATATAGTGGCTTGATTAAACATTTTCTAATTGTCCTTGAAGATAACATATAGATAGCTTTTAATGCAGCAGTCACATGGTTGGGAAATGAAATCAGTGGAAATAAGGTGGGACTGAAACAGATACATAAAAGATGTGATATGGCATGCATCTAGGACCTACATCGTGTTCCAATGCCAGACACTTCAATTGTTATTGTAATTCATTCCCTAGCTGCAGCAATTTAGTAAGTCAAATCTGACGAGTGAATTTCCTTGGCAAAATCATGTAACAATATATAATTATTGAATTTACTTTGCATTGTTCCACATTTATACAAGAAAAAAGACAATTTTCGTTATTTTTACAGTAACTATATTGTTTCTCATTTCATCATTTCGATTTGGCTGAAATTATTTTTCTCTTGCTATCCAAAGGAATGGTTTTGCCAGCATCATTATTTTTTATGTGTTTTCCCAAGAAAAAGTTTGATTGTTAGACAAAGGAAATTCATGACTGGATATTGCTTTAAGATGCATATGATGGCAACAGCCCATCCTGATGAGCAGATGCAGCTCCATAAAGAATAACAAAAGCCCTGCTAATAGAACATAGATGACCCAACGGTCTGAACAGAAAACTTTGTTTAGGAATAACTCACTTATCTAAGGAAGGTGGAAGCAGATTTTGTGGTGCAACTCTCTAGGTTACGTTAGCATCCTCTTCTTCCTTGATATGAACATCACTGATGTGGTTGCCATACTTTGTGGATCCTCTTGATTTGTAGCTCTTATCATATTGTGACACTTTCTTGATTGCAAAGAGTTGATTCATAGTATATCCCTATGGTGGCATTCCATTCCACATTAATTTCTAGGGTTCTTTCATCCTACTACTGTTCTATAGTAAATGAATTTATTTTCAAGTCACATTGACCCACGCTGATCATTTATCAACATTAGTATAATCTCGCTCTAGAAATCCAAACTGTAAAAATTGTTTGCAGACAGAGTTCTATGGGTAGTAGTAAGCTGAATGGTAATAGCACAAAATTTTTAATTGTATCTTTATTTGTGTCATAGAGGGCATTGAAGTAGTTGTGGATTGTTACAGACCATGGCTGATCCGATACACCATCTTTAAGGTAGAAATAGAATACACATTGCAATAGGTTGGTACAAACAAGTTACAAGAAAGCCATGTAACTATCTTTTATGTCAGTAACATTGCTATGGTAAATGAAAAAGTTGATGTAGAATTTGTAATGAACCAAGCAGGGGTTAGGGAGCAGATTTACAGATAACCAGTAATGGAGCTCGTGATTATATTCTTTTCAATAGAGTTAATAACAGATTAATTTCTCTCAGTAATATTGTCCAAAATTAGTTTGACAGTTTGAATTCTTTGTGATCTCGAGTAAATAATGATTGGAAAGGATTACTCAGCCAACGCAGGTTGACTTGATCCAATACTGCTGTGAAAAAGTTATCTTTCTTGTGACTATACATACATGTGGACAAGTGCTTGTTTCCCAAACATTAGCATGAAATTCAATTTCACACAAGCATTGTGTGAATGGTGGTAATTAACCATTCTCCAAGACCCCTCAAACAGGGCAATTGAATATGGTGGCCATTAAATTTCTATAGGGATACTACCCATGTGGCCAAACATCAGTTGACCTTCAATTATGCCACCATTGGGAGTCCAGATGACTATTTTTTGGTCATAACAACTCCAGCATATATCTCTCACTTGAATAAATAAGAGAATTAAATTAGGAAAAATATTGTGTATGACTTGCTCAAGCATACTATAAATAATATTTGTCCACATATAACAGAAAAATGATGGTGGCTGAAACCCCCAAACTAAAAATCAAATCCCAGCATACAATATGACCACCACTCGAGGGCCATAAACTCGGGGTTAATGTTGATACATGCATGGAATCCATCATCATAAAATAAATGAAGTAAACTTACAATGATGGTAACAAATATAGAAAACACGCATCAAGCAAAATGCCTCATAAAAGAGAATATCTTGATCCAACAAGTAGATGTTCATACATGTACACAATCTACCATGAAATAAAGTAAATTAGATGAAATAGAATTACTCATAATGATAGTAGCACTAGTAACATAAAAAAAATGTCAAAACTTGATAGAATGGCATATCAAGCCAAATGCCTACTCAAAGAGAATATCTTGATCTCCAACAAGAAGTACATCTTCCACCAGTTAAATTGTCATGGAGATGATGTCTTCAAGCCAATATTCTTCTCATCTTCTTTTCCATTAGAGTGTGACAAGAAATATTATGTAGAATGAAAAAATTTGAGGTAGAAGAATACAAATTTGAGCTTTTGGCATGGGAGAGTATGATTTAAAAAAATTGAGATGTGCTTTTTAATAAAAAAAATCAGAGTGCTTGTAAACGTATACATCCCAAGTAAAGGTATTCATGGTTATCATTGAAAGTGGTACAAGTTGACCCAAATGGAGTGTAGAGGTCAAGGCATCATCCATTCTTTTGCTAGTTAGGTGATCTGTTTGCTCAGCTCTTATGTTGGTATTGTAGGTTTCAATGGGGCTACAGCCATAGTTTGGGCTTTCAGATGTTGTCCTACTAGTGATGTTTTGAACAATCGTGGTTAACCTGAATATATGCTTACTATATATCATAGGAAATCTTTTGTAATGAAGCTGGTCCATGTTATTATGAATTTTGTAATAAACTTTACAGCAATTTCTCTAATAGTTATAGGGTTCTTGTGTCAGACTCCTCAAACATTGATGATTTTGTATTCATACTTATGGTTCAACATAAGGTAGAACAAAACTGCCGAGGTTGAAGAATTGGCTATGACTATTGATGAGATATGTCAATGCTAGTGAAGTAGATTATTGGATATAGCTGACACCCAATTTTTCTATTGATTTAACACCTGCTATAGACAGAGATGGATGATTGTGCATGATGCAGATGCTATTGATGGAACATGTCAAAACATGAAAGGTCTCACTATGTTAGGGTGGAACTGGATACTAATGCATAGGTGTTTGTAACAAACCTAAAAGAGGCTCAAAGAGTGTATTGCTATTTATATTATGCACAAACACTTGGTGATTAGTGTCAAATCCCTAAATCATCCATTCAATGGATTTTTTATTATTGTTGTTCCAATAGATTTGGATAGGGTTAGGGGTTCCAAAGTGGAAGGCTTCTCCTACCTAGTATCATAGAGTGAAAAGTGGAGAAATGTGCAAGGCATAGTTACTATTATGGGTGTTAGACTAAGATTACCGTATGGTATGTCCCTAGAGGAATTATTTGTCATATGAAAATTGTGTAGATGAATATCAATAAGTTAACAAACTCTTAGTGCACAATAAGCATACACGCACTAATCACAAAAAGTTTAACCTTTTTTCCTCTACTAATGTTTAATCATTTTTTTAACTCTATGATAACAATGGTTTACAAAAAAATCAATCAATAACTAAAGACTATCTTCATTGTTGTCTTATATTCTTAGTTACAAAAATCTTCATTTATTGGTGAGGAAAGACATTAACCTCATCACTTAGGACAATCCATTGTCACAACAATTAGATCAAACAACAATGCAAAAAGATGAAACAAAGTTTTTGTCTTACCGCAATAAAAAATGTTTTGTCCCCCAACTCAGAGAAAAAGATGAGCAAGAATGCCTGCATACAAAATTTAAAATGATGATATAAAGTCAAAACCTATCCAAATCATCTATCACAATAAGTCATAAATATGGCTTGTGTTGAAAACTAATTTTTATATCTAATTTTCTCTTCCAAGCCAAGTATTCAGAAGTGAAGTGTATGTACACATGTTTATATGAGCAAGTATCCAACTTTGTATCTCATGAAACAATTATAAATGTTAATGATATTTCAATGTATTTCTTGGTGAATATATTTAAGGGGAGAGTATATACTAAAAAAACATAACTTTCTCTACCTGTCTACTATTCACTACAAAGGAGTATATTATTTTTAAGGATACAACTGAGTTACAAAGATATTGGCATCTCTTCCCTTAAGCTGATTACAGCATGTTGAGTAAGCATACACCCATACCATAAGCTTCCTGTGGCTAAGCTGCCACAATTGGGATTTTGTCATAGCCACACAAGGATTGAACCTAGCCCTCACCATACCTTCAGGGATTCCAACCTTGGTTGACGGCATGACACACTGTCATCCTCACTAATTGAGTTACAACCCCTTCAGCAGGAAAATATTATTAATGTTGCCAAATGGATATGACAAACTATACTAGTTATAAAATGAATGAAACTACCTCTTGCTCTCAAAATGTATAATAAGAAAGAGAAAAGATAAGTAAAATTAGAAACGAAACATCTCAAAGTGAGAGATTCAAAGGAGCCATCAATGCCAAGAACACTTAATATCAGATTAGGCTGCAAAAAGAGAAAGACTAGCATACAGACTAACAAACTGGAAAAGAACCTCTAGTAATATTCCAACTAGAACTCTAATTCCCAAAGGAAGCTCAAGTTCTGCTACATGCATGGTTGTGTAAATGCAAAAACAAGATCTTAAAAATATTTGTACCTAGAGTGCTTGCATCCAAATCTTAAAAAAATGTAGTTCAAAGCAATCTTGTTTAATTGAAATTATTCAACTGAAAAATCATTTAGGAAAGGGAAACATTTAAATGGCAACTCATTAAAGAAAGCTGAAAGAAGAAAAATTTAGTATTATTGATTTTTTGGCTGACCTGAAATGTTACTCAGGAGCCTTGTCTTGGAGAGAGAGCATAGGTAAGTTTGAATTAGCTCAAAATGCTAGGTTATCAATTCAGTTCACTAAAATTGAGCCCAAGGATAAGAGAACTGACTGAGGTAAACCCGGTGCTAATATCCCCAAGGTCCCCAAGCCAACTAGCAGATTGTATTACAGATCCAATATCTGTGGTTGCCAATGCCTGATGATAATCTTGCAAACTGAAAATCCCTGTCAATGTTGCTATCTTTAACAGGTCAAATAAATGTGATTTATCAACAAATATTTCTGTCTTAGACATAAGGTGCATAAATGATAAAGAGGGGAATTGCAAAGTTCTGTTTATCGGAAGATTTTGTTCTAGTGCACAATCATCATCTTGAATTCTGAAAGAATCGATCTGATAGCCAATATCCACCGGTATAGTTTCATCCCATGATTTATATTCCTGTTTGAAAAGCATAAAACAAGCTTTAGAAGCTAGAAATGAAAGCTCGAGAGTCAAGACATTTACCACAAAGGCCAGAGACCAGCAAGCTTTTATTTTATCCAAAACCTAATGAACAATCCTGGCCTTCATCCCTTTTAACATAAAGATGAATGGAATCTCTTTGCAAAAGATATGAGAACAAATAAGACTGAATAATAAACTTTAAAAAAGCAGAAATTTATTGCATAGTAATGAGGCTCTTTCTCAAAGCTTACTAGAGTAAAAGATACAAAGAAATTGAAATAGACAAAAGGCGCTTCCATAATAATTGTTTTCACTTTATTAATTGTAGTTCAGCCTTATATTAATGCTAAATGACAACAACTGTTCTTGATGGCTTTTCCTTCAACAGTATTTTAGCTCTTTATTCATTAACTAGGAGTGTGATCTACAAACTAGCATGTAAAGATTCTTTTTGTTGGGTATTTCATGGAATCCCAAAAATTACTACACAAACATTCACCTAGAATGCAGCAGCAGGACTTTGCTTGAAGTTAGTTCTTTCCACCATTAGCTAGTGCTTCATAGTGAAATCTTTCAATAGACTAATGCCAAGATCTTTAGACAAACAACATAAGGGATTTTTAAAAAGGTAAAAGGTATGGATAAGTTCTCTTGGTCCGGACAGCATGCCTACTTGGTGTATAGGATCCCTTATGGAAAAGGGAACTTTTTTACTTTGCTATTTATTGCCTTAATTTCCTATCACCAAAGGTTTTGACCTTGTGACAATTCAGAAGTAAACTGGCTTTACCAATATGGCTAGATCCTCCAAGGTAGTCTTGAAAGTAGAAATATGATGTGCAATTTTTTCCCCCTCTGATTGAAATAACGGCCATACTAACCAAAACTTTCTTCCCAACAGGTAGATGCAATATTAGTGTATGCCCAAAACTAGCAAACTAAAAATGAAACTACATAAGAACTGTCAGAAGTACAAATAATGAAAGCTGTCTCCTATATAAAATTATTAGTAATAGAACAAAAGACGTATCAGAAGAATTTATATAATCTTCTTCTATGTAACTGCAATGCTATTTATTAATTAACTTCAACTTACCATTTGACATGCAGTATTCTATTAAACAAGATTGCCCTATAGTCCAATACCTTTAGGACCTCAAAGAAGATTCAATGAAGGTATGTACTGGAAGATGCAAGAATGTAATGCAGTAGCTGAGGGATTGTTTGCCCATAAAATGGAAAATTGAACACTTTCCACATTGCATATGATACCAAACTCAAACTATACCTAGAGCTAAAACAAGTGGAAATAACTTTGGCTATCTAAATATTTACTACATTAATCCTGGCTCTAAAGTCAGACAAAAAATGACCACCTCAATTAATTGGAAAGGCAGACATTACAAATTGAATTATGAAAAGTGGACAAGTTGGATACTAGAAGAGATCACATCTTACTAAGTAATACTTGTCAGGACTCAATTTGACATTTCCAAAATTTTCTTGAGTCCCAATCCCTTTGTTCATTTAGGCCTCATTTTACCCATCACATATAACCAGTCTAACAAATTTTTGTATGAGTCTCCATTTGTTAAATTTGCATAAGTGTTGTTATACTTCATCCCCCATGTGCCTATCATATGTTGGAAGTTGCAAAGATCCAAGAAAATTCTAAGTCCTAGGTGTTTTTGGTGGTTTTTGTGAAGTTTTAGACTTTTAATGGACATCCAAACATTTCCCACCAATCCGTTATCTAATTCTAATGTTCAGTCCTACTTAGAAGTATCACAGGTTAATTGCCTCCTTCCTTTCTCTTCCCTATGTTCCACCCCATTTGCAAAATCTCGATGTGGATCTAGATATTTCTTCCACCTTCGGCTCTCACCTCCATTCCTACATAGCTTTCTTGCAAAGGTTCTATCAAGCTCCCTTCCTCCATCCATTGCCCTTTTCTCAAACTTTCCTCTTGCTCCCAAACATTCAATTTCATCCACTTCCTTCATCAAGTTCCATCTATTTTTCCCACATCCTCTCTCGTCTCTTTTCATGTAGAATTTAAGTCAACTTTTGAATTTTATTCCAAATGTCCAATTACCATGTTCACTTCTACATCCAATTCCCGCAAAAGATCCAATTGCCTTATGTTGTTCATTTCTTTTTGTGTAGAGTTATGCATAAGTTTCAAACATCCAGTTTTCCATTCAGACATCCCATCCTAATGTCTAGTTCCCAATCTTTCCCCCAAATCCTCCATGATGCTTCCATTGCTCATTCTCTAGACTTCAAGACTTCCATTTCCCCATCAAATTCGAGCTACAATCATGACCTAAAACCCTACATCTACCTTCCCGTCATCCTATTGCACTTTAGATCTCGCACTTCTATTAGTCCATTCTATATTTAGGAGGCATGCTTTTTAGCTTCAGTTCATTTAGTTGAGCTAATTTTAGTTTATTTAAGCCAATTTTCGTTTCCTAATTTTAGATTAGGGCTTCTTTTGCTTTCTATAAAGCAAGTCATTATGCATTGTTTCATTCATTCTATAATATTTTGCTTGGATAAATATAGCATTTCATTCTTGTTGCTCTCATTTGTGGAAGGTGTTCTTCATTTGTTGTTTGATCTTGCAAGTGCTTGTGTTGCAAAACTGAACATGGTATCAGAGCATGGATTCAACAAACCCCTTCTCAAGCTTTGAGGGTTTCTTTTCTCAGAAGTGTTACAAGGTCACCAAATCTAACCTCTTGTGTGGGCATGGAAGTGGGTATTTTTATTGAGCACTTTGAAGCAAAACAAGCCTCACCATTGTGTTCACAGTGTCCCAAAACCTATTGATTGGTTGTCATTTCATCAAATTGTGAGTTGTTGAGTTTTTGGGCGATTTTTTTTGTGAGCACATGTTTCAAGGCAACATCCATAAGTCAGCAAAAATTTTAGGCATTGTGGAGCAAAATAGACCTTGCCATCACACTCACGAGTCACAACAGCCAAAAACCCTAGGATTGCCTATTGTTGCATGAAAAATGGTGCACTTGAAATTTTTTGAAAACTTTTCTAGCACCTGTACGAATTTGTACAACCTCATAGACACATGCTCTGCAACTCCACCACCACTAGGAAACGCCACCAAGCCACCAAAAATACCACTCCGCTAGCAAAAAAGTCAATGCACCACCCCTAAAAGTTGCTCCACCACCCTCATTTGACGCTCTGCCAACACTCGGCTAGGTTGTCGCCTGCACACAACCAAAGTGCCACCTCCACCCATCCACTGCCTACAATGCCACTAAAGCCCTTTTAGCCCCATATGCTCTACCCAGATCTATTGCTATTTTTTCCAAATTTTCACTCAAGTACACAAAGCATCGATTTCAAGTGATTTCTTGCTTTTATCGCTTCCTAGTCATCAAGTTGCAAAAGGGTTTGTTTTTTCTTATTGTGGGAGGGTAAAATTGCATCTTTCAAATCCTCATAACATATTAGACCCATGGCGGATTCACTGTCTATTGAATGCCTTATGCCTCGTAATTATCATAACTAGAAAACTCAGATGGCTAGATTACTCATGTCCAAAGGTTTGTGGTCAACCTTAAATGAGACTCAACCAAACTTGACCCATAAGTATGAGATCTATCAGCACAGGAACAAGATGGATGAGGCTATGGGTTTGATTGCCATGCATGTTTCAGGCAGTCACCTATTTCACCTTGAGTCTTGCACTACTCCTCAAGCTATGTGGGATAAGTTTAAGGATCTTTTTGGTACAATAAATGAGTTCAGGGCACTTCAACTTGAGATTGATTTGACTACATTTATACTTGATTCCTTCTCAATTGAGGACTTTCTAGATAAATTCAAATCAATTAGATCATTATTATAGGGTCATGGAAAGGATAAGATTGACAAAGAGTGCATATTCATGATTTTGTCTAAGTTGCAAAGGCTCTTTCGAATCTTTGCTTCTACATTTTACTCCACCATGGATACCTAGGGTGATGCCTAAACTTTTCCTTCTTTTGAGGTGTTTTGTGATCGCTTGATGTAGGAATAGGCTAAGTTGACTAAGCTTGATTCACTTTCCGGTTGCAAGTCACAAGCTTTGGTAGCACAGTCATCTAAGAGAAAACAGAAGCCCAAGACAAATTCTTCATCAAGAAAATAGAGTTCCTCCAATCCCACTCAGAGGTCAAATCAAAGATCCCGATTCACTCCATAACCTACTAATTCTTGTAAGTCTAGTGAGTCTTCCTTCTAGATGAAGAATTCAAGTGACCCTTACAATTTTTTTGGCAAGGAGGGACATTCAATTGCCAGCTCTTGGAAAAGACTAGACTCTTTAGAGGAGGCCATGTGGCAGCATAATATATCAGCCCCTACGTCTTCTTCCTCACACACGAGCACAGGTCATGCTCTTTCTGGATAGACCTTGCCTTCCACTATGACTTGGATACTCGACTTTGATGCTTCTCACCATATGACACATTCTCAGGACCTTGTTGCCTCTCTTTCAAATTGTGGCACTTCCCAAATTGCAGTTGGGGACTATACTCAGTTTTTAGTTATGGGTTCAAGCCTTATTCAACTTGAGGGTGGTTGTCTTTAGGATGTTCTCATTGTTCCTGACATCTCCACCAACCTTCTTGCAGTGTATCAGATTTGTCATTCTGGTACAGGCAAGATAGTTGAGTTTACACCACATGATGTAGTTATTAGAGACCTCCATGATCTTGATGTTGTGGCTACTGGTGTCACAACCCTTATTCTTTTAAAATTATTATTAAATTGATTGTGTATGATTTGCAACCTTCAAATTGCTTTATCTATCCCTCTATCAAGTTGCATTGTATCCTGTAGATCCAATAGGTAGATATGATTCTTCACTTTTAAATACATAAAGCTGCTATTAAATACATTGAGAATAACTCATTGTACTTAAGCGCATTTCTTAATGGGCATATTAATATAGTTTTCTCATAATACTTACTAATTCTAAAGCAATTGACGTATAGAGTATGAATTGTTGAGTAAAGGATTTCATAGTCACAATAGAAAGAAATATAAAGGTAACTCAATAGACATTGATAATTAGTGTTTATATATAGATAAACCCTTGACGCACATGACTTTGGGTTAAGTAATTATAGCTTAGTGTCTTTATAGAAAGATATTTTTGTGTTAATTGATAAGAGCAAAAAGGTATCTATCTATGATCCTAAAGAGATCTATTAAAGCCACCTTGATATTTATGATCTTGGGAGTATTTTAATGCACTAGAATATATACATGTTTTCATGGCCTTCAACGATGTTATATTCAATAATTTAAGCTGATCATTAAGTAACAAAAACTTTATTAGGATGTTCAAGATGAAGTCTGTACTTCTTGTGCTTGAAAAGAGACTACGACTATGATTCCATTGAATAAAATGGATACATATTTGATTTTTTATATAAATATTTCTTGAAAGTATTAGACTAGAATGGGATAATTATAATTGGTCATGAAGTATCAAAAGGTTAACACTTGGATATCCTAGAGGATAGGATAAACGCTTATCTTGTTATTAGCAAGTACAAATACATGAGATTCTTTTAGAAAAATAGTTAAAAAGTTATTGTTCTACATGTTGGGACATGATTTAAAATTTGAGTTACTGACCAAGGTTATCTTATCATTAGATTTGCCGATTAGACTATAAGTTGGACAATTTTATAGTCCTATATACTTAATGATGATCTTTTTGAAGTCCTTTGAAAGACATTATTGCTAGAAGGTCTAGGAAAATGTATAAGGAATATATTAGGATTCTATTATGCTTAAGAAAGGATCATTGAGAGTTGAAATAGTGGTATAGAAGAATTTATTGGGTTGATATTAGCATAAGAAAAAAATTTCATCACAATTCTTTTGGTAGCGAAATAAGGTTCCTTTAGCATTCCTTTTTGATAGCACCATTTTGAGAAAGTTGTGTTTGACTATTTTTCTTAAGATACTAAACACGCAATGCCATTAGAATGAAGCTTGTGAATAATCAAAGATAAGATAATAAGCAAGGTTTTGGAAATAATTATTATGAGGTTTCCATGTATGTCCTTTATTGGGTTCTTGATTGGTTTAATTGTATACCTTAGCACAACCGTGTTTGAAGTCTTATTTAAATCTTGATGAGTAGATAAGTGGATATGTATAGAGTGAAGCATTTTAAGCTTCATACACCTTTGCATGTTCTTATGTGATCTTGGATACTCTTTTAGTTTACGAAGTTTGTATAAGCTCATGCATGCACTTGTATGTACTTAGTTGCTCTTGTATCGTTTATTTTCTTATGTGTGACTTACAATCTTTTATGTGCCTTAAGTATGTCTTTGATGTGTATTACATATGCTTGGTGCCTACAGTGTATTCACTAGTGTGTTCAATGTATATCATGTGTGTATTGGACAGGTGTCGAATATGGAACAACAAGAGAGGGTAAATCTCGATGCCTAATTTACCTGTCGTTAGTCGGCATAAATCTTTGGCCAAAGTGTTTAATCAATATGATGCATGTTGATTTATTTTCTTAACTCCTGCCATATCATGGAAATAGGACTGCATAGTCATAGGTGATATGCTTGTTAGATATTCTCATGTTGCACCAGATTCCATCCCCTATTAGTTTCGAGTCGTTAGACTTCCTCATGCAGGGTTGTGTTGACGTGTCTGAAATCGCATTGCTGCAAACTCCATAAGGCCAACACAAAATAGAATAACAAGCTGAGTATCCTATCCTCTCTTGAGATAAGGAAGTCCCTAATGCTATTTTTTATATTTTGATCAAAGGGGATAACCTCAAGGTTTCGTTTGTCAGGTCTTGACTGCGGTATTTCTCAGTGGTTTGATGTGTTTATGCTGGAAACACAAGGGGGACTTACGTTGAGATAGGCAATTTATAGATAAGTTCCCCTGGAACTTTTATAATCTTTCTATCAAATGATTTCGGTTAAGTTGATACTGTTTTTTAATGGGACTGCGGATTTTCTGGATAAAAAAGGGGGAAAAAGGAGGAAAGGATAGGGAGAGAGATATACATGAAATATAAATTTTAACTAATATAGCAGTTTCATCAAACAGACGGAAGCCTCCAAATAACAAGACTAAGCATTACCAACTACTCAAGCACAATGTTTGCATAAATCTAGTGCAATTTTCAAAGGAAAATAAGATTTTTCATGTTATCACGTACAACATCAGAACTTTTACATTCATAGTGAGTATTCAATAACCGAACTAAGCATGAAAGGTCCAGATTAACCATGCAGAGAGAAAGGCAATCAGCCGTTCCCCAATGGTGTGGACTGCGAGGATTCTATCAGATGTTTGCTTGAAAATGCTATGTAAAGGAAATAAACATAACTGAAAGATTTCTAAATTAAGTGAAGAAGGAGACCATGCACTCACAAGGAAACTTGAAAACAGTCTTAATCTTTGCATTAATTCCTGTAAATTTCGCCAAAGCTTTTGCAACAATCCAAGAACTTCTTACAAAATAAGGGAAACTAGTCCCCTTTAAATAGGCTTCAAAAAAGGATGAATGGCCCAGATCTAATCTAAACAAGTGGCCCAGATTCATCCATAAAGCATGGCTGCCCATACCCATAAATGGGAGACAAATATCAACAACCACCCCAAAAGGAGCAATAACTACCCACAAAGGTAATTATAGCAATTTCAAAAATAATCCAAAAAGGTGCCCCCATAAAGTTTTACATTTTGTTGACTAAAAGTCAAATGTCACCTTTTGGTGCAAAAGTGCACTTTTAAGACTTAGAGAGAAAAAAGCACTTTTGAGAAATCACTTTCTCTATTTCAGCCTCACACTCCTTTTCTAGAAATTGATCTTCGCCATGCAAATATTCTTGCCACAGATCACGACCTGCTGCACATTCCTCACGAACATATTCCTGGAACCTGATGCATAATTTGAAAAGCAAACTGAATGGAGGCATAGGAGGATGGCGAATTTTATATTGCATGCCTTCGAGGTACTGGTCTACGTGCTTCAGACCATCCTTCCAGCTGGAGCGATTACGCTCAAAGCATAACATGTCTGAATGGAACTGACCAGCAAAACTCAAGTCTTTAGCGGAATAGGTAATCCTATCCGTTCCCAATCTTTCTTCGCAGTCCGGCTGGATTGCATCATCGGACAAGTCATTCTTCCATCCCGAAACCATTTATCGAAGGATTGTCTTACCTAGTTCTTGCATGTTTCCCAGAATCACCTCACACGCGTCATTTTCTTTGTCAATAATTTCTCTAGTGTCGTTTTTCATGGTGATAATCGAGTACCATTCCTTAAGAGTACTGATGTTATGAGGATCTAGGATGGCAGACAATGTAGGAATCTGCGCATGGGTCCAAAAGAAAGCCCTCATAAGGGGGAGAGTTGTGGCAGCCACTTCATGCATGTGGAGGGATTCCCTCCTTACCTCTAATAACTTAACCAGAGTGAGCTCTCGATGGTGGGCCATCTCTTTTACTTCCTCAAGGATTCGCTCCCCCCTTTTCTTGATGTCTTGTATCCATTCCCTGACAGCCCTTGCAGTGTCTTGTACTCCTTCAAATTCTGTTGTGGTCCTTTGCGCCAATGCCGTCGAGGGAATATGGGATTCGGAGGCATTGTGTAATGGCCTCAGGAGCTAATCGATGTATCTCTCGGCTTGCTCAGCATGAGCCCAATACATGTCCTTTTCAGCTGTTATCTCTTCGAGCTGCCTGAGTATATTCTGCATTGAATCCTTGAATTCTTCTTTTTCTTGCTCCTTAGTGGCTCGTCCAATGGGGACAGTTGTGATGCTATAATCTGCCAGTGTAATCTGATCTACTGGCTTGTTCACAGGTGGGGTGGCAATGTGAAGAGTGCGGTTCCTTTGCTCGTCTTTGGTCACTCTAGAATACGCCTTGGGCTTTTTCTTCCCCTTAGCTTTTGCTTGGTCTATGCACGAGAAAATATCCTCTAGATCAATAGCTGGTTTGGTGGCGGCCTTGCGCTGGGCTCTGGCAATCAACCACTCTTGAGGAACTGTCTGGGCTGACGATAAGGTTAAGTCTGCATTCTGTTCTTTGACGTTTTCAGCCGACTCATCACAGATTCGCAGCTACTCTGCTACCGGAGGGGTGGAAGAGGTGCGAAGTTCTTTGCTTGCAGCTGAATTTTCTCCTACTTCACTGAACAACTGTTTGGTATCTTCATGTGATGGTTGTTCTTTAGTCCTTTCGAGCTCATGAGTCTCATCTATCCTTTGCTCTCCTTCAACGGTAGAGTCATCTTATGCTGTATTGTGGAGCAGCAACTCGTGGCGGCTCTGTTGAGTGGGTTCATGCACTTTGACCCCCTGGATGGATGGAATCTCTCCTTCCTCAATTTGGTTGCCTGGTTCGGTTGATTCAAGGGCTCTTAGCTCAGCTTCTAGCATGTCGGGCGCGGGAGGATCATTAGCTTCAAACGCGTTGACGTCACTCTGGGAAGGCGGAGCAGGTATATAATCCAATTCTACTACATCGTCGGACAAACTGGGGTCCTTTAACGATGACGTAACCTCTGGTCTCCTTATAGGAATCTTCTCCCTTCTTGTTCTTTTGGACGTCCGAGTCCCTCAGCAAGCCTTAGCCTTCTTTCTTTTCTCTGGTTTCTCAATTTCTTCCCGGGGTGCACTAGACGTTCCCTCATCTTCGGAGGACTGAGAATCAAGGCTATCCATTAGGTGGTAGGTGAATTGGACTCCTTCGTGAATTAGCCTCTCAATCTGCTGATGTAACCATTGATCTGTGTACCTTGTTAGGGCTGCCATGACTACCTCAAAATCAGTGATTGGGTCCTAGGACCAATCAACGCCTGGCAAAAGGTGCCTTACCGCCTCAAATTCTCAGACCTGGAGGCAATTCCCTGAATCTGTGAGCTGATCTGGGACCCGATGGTATTCAAATAGTCGCATTTGCTGCACACTCAGCCTAGAATACTCACGTCTCCAGACCTCATAGTCATCAGAGCAATTCTTCCAATAGTCTTCAACTGATTCCTTTGCTCTATACCGCCTGCCATAGGCTCTCTTCGCCAGATTATCGTGATCGAAATATTTTCTCAGAAAATGGTCTTGTAGACCATAAGAGGCCAGGTCTACGAGGGATTCCTCTGCTAGGGTAGGGGTCTTCAGGTGGACATCATGGTTGCCTATGATCATGGGGAACGTGAATCCAACCTGCTTGCTTTCTCTGAGTAAGATGCCGGCTAGACATGACTGCCTTGCGACCTCCATAAGAATTATTTTGTTGGTTGGGTACCGTGGAAGTCGGAGAGGGGCACCATCAAAGCCTGCTATTCGGATATAGGAGAACCTTGAGAACTGAATGAACCAGGCTCCATACCTCTGTACTAGAATAGTAGCTTGCTCTGAGAGCCTTATATGTAATCCTCCCTGCATTAGCCTGACCAGGCGCATTGTGAAGGCGTCATTGACGCGCTCATATTGGCCAACTGCATAAGCTAGGCTGCTCTTTTCCCTCGGAGCGATATCTTGGTAGTGCAGCTGCAGGTAACAATCATAGACCTTTACCTGACTAGGCCCATTCCCGATTTCACCTTTCATTATCAAACCGGGCAGCGGCTGGTTCTTGGCGAACATGTAGACCAAATAAGAGGTCATAGTGAAGTATTTCTTTGTTTCAAGCTCTATCAGTTGAGTGTGGATGTTGTCGCTTATGATCTAGGCCCAATCAAACTTAGACTTCCCAACGAAGACTTGCTCTGTGAAATAGAACATCCACTCTTCAAAGTAGTTGGATTTAGGAAGTCCCATAACTCGGCTGCGTAATGTGACCATATCCCCATGCTCGTTATGAAAATCACTTCTTGGGGTCTTTTTCACAATTCTGGCGCTTGGAAGCCTTCTCTCCTTGTACCACTCTTCGTTAATCAGTCCTTTCCATCAGGCCAGATTCATATCATATGCCCCTTGTGCTTCATCTATGGTTGTGGCTGTGGGATTGTTTGGGAAGGGAATGTCGAATGCGTTGTTGATGGCCTCAGGAGTGGAGTTGGCGATGGTCATGTTCTCAAGTAGCACCAATCTGGAATTTGGCTGATATTGTCGGGCGGCCTCTACCACTAACTCATAGTTCTGTATTGTTGGAGGAAATCCCGCTGCTTGGGCGATGCCACTTTCCACCATCTGTCTAGGCTTGCCATATGCGTTAGGGGAGAAGACCCGATTCCTGAAATCCTGGATGTCAATATGGCCAAGGTCAGTATCACCGACATTGTCCCAGACGCTCTGCACTTTTGACTCCCTCAATCCTCCTTTTTGATACTGGTACTTCATCCTTTCAACTTTTTGTGGGATATCTGATTTGGATGCTCGCGATGTCTCGGCTGTAGCGGGCGTCTTTGATGATTCTACCGCCAATTTAGACATTTATCCTGCACAACCCGATGCGGATTACGAGGCGATACACAAAGTAAGGCGGGTTAGATAGAGAATACTCCAGCATTCAAGGATTAATTCAAAATTGAGATTGGGCATGGAGCGACATTTCTAGCTAAAAGCTTGATTGATTTTAAACCAAAGTATTCATAAAGATTTTGATCGCGAATTTATACTTAACACTTTCTGGATTAATTCTCAACAGGGACAAAGCTTGAAAAATTCTCCTAAGTTTGAAAATGCAATTTCTGGTTAAACCTTAGGAGCAAATTCTAAATTTTGACAGCTTTGAATGACGTTTTCAAACGAAAAGATGCAGATTTCGAAAATTTAAGCATTTTAATCAGATTCGCACAGGCATCCATTTGATTAATAAGCATTTTAGATGATCAAGAGAGACAAAGTGCACTTGCCTGACGAAAACGGATGGTGAGGAATTGCCCGACCTTGCTGCGTAAAGACAAATGGACAATTCTACAAAGTTTCGAATTCCAATGGTTATCTCCTTGATTCAAATTTTCGTGGTTGTTGGATAGGAAAGAATTTATCATTTTTAAACGTTTTTACCTTGGGCAATTGGTAATCTGAACTTGAATGATTTGGAAGAGTTTATGCAACGTTTTACCTTGAATGCAAATCGTGCTTCCCGGCTCTATCTTTCAAATCATTCCGCGAACCCTTTCTTTACATGAAATGCGGCAGCATGGAGGGGGTTTTACAAATTTGAATGGCGTTTTATCTTCTCATTTTCGGATCTTCTGGCGAGTTTTGCAAATTTTGCGTCTATCTTCCAACTCGCGACCTTGGGGATATGGAGGTCCTTCCAAAACTTAAACTTTGTTTTATCTAACCCTAAGGGCGAACTTCGGACTATATAACGCCTCTTGCAAGCTATACAAACCTCGGAGCTATGGCGTCCTTCGCGATTTTCGCGTCTTTGGCGAATTTCGGAGCATTCACTAACTTTAACGCCTATGCAATTTCGGAGATTTTACAAGAACTTCGGAGTTTCAGACCTAGACGCCTGTTACAAGTTATGCAAACTTCAGAGCATTCATCGCTTTTGGGATTTTGCGGTTTCAAGCTTTTGGCGAGTTGAAAGAATTTCGGACTATTTAACATGTTTCGCAACTTTTAAAAACTTCGAACCCTAGGCCCATTTTCACAAACTTTCATATTCTCAAATTTCGGAGCTTCAAGGCGTTCTACAATTTTGAAGATTTTCGGAGCTTAACGCCTTTCGCAAAAAACTTCGGACCTTTTGCCCTTTTTGCAAATTTCGGAGTTTTTAGATGTTTTTGCAACTTTAAAATATTTTCAAATTTCGGCCCCAGGGTCCGAAATTGGGGGACTTAAGTGAATTTCGGAGTTTTTAGATGTTTTTACTACTTATCCAGAATTTCGGACCTAAACCACCTTTTTGCAAATTTACACAAAACTTTGAATTTCGACCCCAGGGTCCGAATTTGGACGTTTTAAGTGAAACTCGGACCATAAGGGGCTTTTTGTAACATTTCACAGTTTCAAATTTTAGCCCCAGGGTCTGAAATTGGGGTTTTAGGCAAAATTCGGATCATTAAGGGTCTTTTGCAAAATTAAAAAGCATTTTCAGACCATTTAGGGTCTTTGAATTTTGAAATTTTCGCCCCAAGGTCCGAAATTCGGCCCCCTGGGCAATTTTAGCAATCTTTCAACCTTGTGAAGTTTTAACATTTTGGCCTCTGGGTCCGAAATTCGGCCCATAAGGCGATTTTGGGAATTTAACAAAATTTCGGACTTTAGGCCAGTTTTGCCAGATTCTACAAATTTTGGATTTTGGAAGCTTCGGAATTCTAAGGCATTTGGGCAAGTTTTGCAACCTCGGCATTTTGGCCAGGAAATTCACTCCTTCCTCATCAGCAGGCGAAAATCATCCTTTACTCAAATCTCATAAACATCGCAAGGACAAACCTTATGCAATCTACCTCGTCGCTCTCAGGCGAAAAATGACAATTTTGGGTCCTCGTGCGACCAATCAACACCTTACTCTTGCTTGGCGGGCTTCGCCAATTTCTATCACCTTACGCCTATCCAAGGCAATTTTCAAAATTTCGAACAAACTCTTGGCATTCATGCCTGAGGGCTAGACTAGCCTGATGGATTCATTGGCTCTTTTCTTGATATCTTTACTTTACGGACCAGTCGTGGACTCGCTCGGAAGGACGCGAGACACTCTGCGCAAAACTCAACAGGGCGAGGACGAAAGGCTCAAAAACAAGAAGGGGGACCCTATTGACGACAAGGAGCGTGTGCAACGCACAATAGGTTGGCGGTTCTTCGTGTCAGGAAGAACTTCGGGGAAGCGTAAATGCTTTGTGGTTGGGCGGTAAAGTGCTCCAGCAGTGTTCTTGCCCGTGTTGTAAGCGTGGGAGATAGATGTTGGGAGTCCCTGTGAGGATGATATTCAGCTTTGTATTATTTATTCATTGTAATCGACCTTATGGTCTCTTGTAACTAAAGTAATTTTCTTATGATTTGCAAATCCCTTGGTTCATGTAATTCAAATATTGTGTCGATTTATATTAAAAAATGTGTCAAGTTATAACATTATGTAACTACTTTTTGGTATATTGAGCATTATGGATTAATTAATAGACTAAGTTACCGATTTCACCTGTTTTGGCCTCCAAACATGAACCGGGTCTGCATTGGGTTCACCCCAAGTCTGGCCAGGGGTCACCCTTTGGACTGTGGGTTCTCTCTAGGTTCGCCTTGAGAGAACCCACAGTCCAAAGGGTGAACCCTGGCTGGACCCGGGCGAACCAGCTATCAGGAGTGTCAAGATTTTTAATAAGGCAATGGCAATGGAACGTGCTTGTCATATCACATAATGATCTCCAAAGATCAGAAAAGTCATTACTGAATCCACAAGAGCTCTAGAAACTATCTAGTGTCTGAATCATGCATATAAAACAAGTGACAGCTCTTCTCTTCCTGATTTTGTAATCTATAATTTGCTGCAAATATTACCAGCACAAGAGTGCTTTAAGCTGTAGGATCACTACTATCCTCTTAAGCAAGAATCTAGGGATTGGATTATTGAATTAGTAATGCGGTTGGTAAAACTATCCCAAACCATTGTCAACTTCTCATTCTAAGACTTATTAAAAAGGGAAATCGTACACATAATGGTTGAAGATACACTCAGCTGATCTGAAAATCATTTTAGGGATTTTATATTTCTAAGAAGTTACTGTCTCTACAGTATACCAATCACTTAAAAACTACCTGCAAGTGACAGACAATGGTCAAATTTATAGAATTGTAGAATTGGACATCTTTGTTGGCTACCGTGAGGATGTTAAGGCATTTGATCCTATTTCTCGAGAGATCTTGTTTAGGCAAGATGTCCAGTTTAATGAGTGCTATCCTCTGATGGTCTCTTCATCGCCATCTTCTCCATCACTTCCCACTCCTCCATCTCTAGAGGATTCTCTCTCTTTTGAGGAGAGGATGTTGTTCCAGTTCAGTCCCCACCAACACCACCTCCACTTCCCAAGAGAGCTTGAAATATAGTTGCGCAGATGGAAATTGAGCAAGTAATCCTTCACATTCTCGTCATACTTGTTCATAGTTTTTTTGGGGTTTCTCTTTTGAGTCAAGCCATTTTGGCTGATTTTCAAAAGTTTTCTAATGTGAAAGGTATTCTTGAGTGGGATATGGCTATCGCAGAGGAGTATTCTTCATTGATTAAGAATCACACTTGGGATCTTGTTCCTCTTCCTAAGGGAAGAAATTTGGTGCAGTGCAAGTGGGTGTATCATACCAAAAATGTTGTAGATGGTTCCATTAATAACTACAAGGCTTGTCTTGTTGCTAAGGGGTTTTCACTAGTTGAGGGCATTGATTATTCTTAGAACTTTGCTCCTATTGCCAAGATGGATTCTATTTGTGTTACATCCCATTTTTGCCCTAGTCATTTTTATGCTACTTTACGCCATGTTATAAGTGTTCCCTAGTTGATCTATGCTATACTTGCGAGATGTTTAAGCGTGCCCTCGATTTTTCATGTTGTAACTAAATGAACGTGCCCTAGCTGTTCATGTTTTAATTAAGTAATGATGCCCTTGATGGTATTTATGCCAGTACGGTGAAATGAGGACTTACAATGGTTAGATTGATGATTTGATATTTATTATGATGATATTTAAGATGTTTTGTTTATGTTAATAATATTTTAGAAATGTCAGAGTTATGACAAGATTTCAGATTAATTGTTGAACTGGGCCAAGTGTGTGCAGGAGTTCGTCATCCTCCGCGAAGGGAGGGAAAGTATCATCAGGTCAGGAGGTAAAGTGAAGAAAGAACTCAGGCCTTCTGAAACTCTAACCCTAAGCTAGGTAGACTTATGATTGACCTTGTCTACTTCGTCGGTCGTTGCATTAGGTAACCCTAGATGGTCCGTGCAGAAATTTTAGGGTTCATGACCCTAGGTTTTTGTTTGCGTTTCAAGGTAACTCATCATTGTTATTTTAAGGAATTTTTATTTAATTATTATTTAAATTTCACAGAGGCTCATATTTTATCATGTAAATATATTCATATATGTATATATATCAATGTATACATCTTATGTATAACATGAATATGAGAGTACGTATACCCGACAGTATACGTGCCCCCATAGGCATGCATACCTAAGGTGTATATGTTCATATATGTAAATATAAGAATATATTATACAAACACTTGAAAGGTTAAGTAACCTTAAAAATAAAAGAAATGGTAAAAGCCATGTTATTTATTTAATTATTAAATAACCCATCCTCTAGTTGCTAGAGGTATAAGTGTCGTGAGGAAATAAGTACTAAACAAAATATTTCGCCCCTTCTTAGCGCAGTTCATTGAACTTCCAATGATACTTGGTAATAATATTTTATCGGCCAAAACTAAAGGAAGTTTTCTTTAAAAAAACAAACGTAATGCATATAAATCAATTATATCACTTAACCTTGATATATTCTTTATCGGGCAAATGGAGATAAAGGGACTAAACGTATTATCAAATACTTCATTATTTTTTATATGAATTAAAAAGCTTCGAACTTGTATAAGAAAGTCTCGGGCATTTTCAGCATGAGCGGGAAAGTCTTCTCCTGGAAGCTAAAATCGAAATACCATGAGGAAGCAAGCACGCATAGCGTGACTCCTCCTAGTGCTTTGGGAAGATGCCTGGTATTAGGGCAACGGATGGAAGAAAAACGTGTTTTGGGGAATACAAAAGCGAATTTGGGAAAAGAACAATGCATTCTTACTTTGGTAGCCACGAGAAAGAGGGTTTTTGCTCTGCGAAACTGGTTTACTTCTTGCATTTTCTGAGAATAAGGGTTTTGCAGTAAGGAACGACTTTGGGAAAGCATTCTTCAAAGAGTTTCTTCTTCTAAAAACATATCAGGTCATGTATTATTTCAAAACCCAGTTAGTGGTATTTGTTCTATTTCTTCGTTTAGAATTGAATGTTGTTTATTCAATTTGTGTGCAATTAGAGAAATGCTTAAGTCTGAGCATTACGTAGTGCATTGGGTATATTGGTTCCTAATTAGAAAAAAGAGAGGAATGGAAATGTGTTTGATCTCTGCTTCCTGTATTGTGAAAATGAAGAGTAATGTCTGGAAATTGTGCATTACTAGTTAGGGAAGAATATTAAGAAGTCTGCACCAATTTATATATCTCTGCAATCAGACATATCTCTGATATATATACAGATTTATATATAATATATATACATACAAGTATATCAATGTATCTACAAAGATATAAATGTACGTGTATGTATAAGTATGATTGAAGGTCATTTGGGTGAATGATGGTATGTATTTAATTGCATTTTTTTTTAAAGAAGATATGCCAGACAGTTCCAGAATATTGTGGTTTCTCTAAGATAACTAGTAGGGTTTGGGGATTCTTCAAATTGAAAAGAAGCATACTCAGTGTTTGGGGAAATGGCTGTTATAGACTCTTCTCACTAGCTTAATCTCTGTAACAGCAGTCATTTTGATGGGTTTTTTTTTAAAATAAGATAAAAGTCTAAGTCTCTTGAAAGGAGCAGTACATCCTAATCGGTTATAATAAATAGATGGCTGTTAGTTTAAACATTTTTAAGAACCCAAACGAATATGGGTAGATGAATTTATGTATACATACTTATACATATACAAACATTATATATATATATGTGTGTGTGTGTGTGTGTGTGTGTGTGTGTGTAAGCATCTTTGTATAATACTCTATACTGTTATGTGTAAAGTATATGGATTATTGAACCCATAATCAGCGTATTAAGCTGGAAATAGATATGCAAACAGTATTCCTCAGATTTACAGAGGATGCCTGTCCAAGTCTTGTGTTAAGAAGACTTATGACCTCTTAATTGATCATTTTCAGATTTGTCTAAGTCTGAAATAACACCAAAACAGCATAATCAAACGACCTATCTAATTGAGATTATCATCTATAGATTATGAAATCAACTAATACCCTAGACTAGGAAGGTAGTGGGTGAAAGGGTACCGCTGTACCTCGATGTAGATAGCATCACCATTGAAAGAATATTCTCAAGATGCTAGGACAGCAGAGACATGTCAAGCATGGTTTACATTCCATACTTATGAGTTGGATGTACAGCTGGCGGCTCTTATGGACCCTATTTTCCCATTCCAGGGATTTAGCTGAATCATTTATAGTATAAACGAATACTTGAATGCTTATTTAGCAATGCAACCTTGTAATTTAGAATAGTGTTAGAATTGCAACAAACCCTTGCATTTCAAAGGTGCGTAATATTCTAAATTAATCATAAAGAATATAGTTGAGCTGTTAAGATTTGAATTTAACTCAGCCATTTAGAAATTCATTAAATGGGAAATTACAATTCACCAGTGTTAGCTGTTGGTATTTTGGTATGGTTTTGTCATTGATGTCAGCACCTACTAAAACACTAGCACTTTGGAGATCCAGCAACATTCACCGGCAAGCAAGTAACTATTGCACAGTTACTGGTATATGGCACACCGGCAAGATATAATGATCACCGGCACTTGGAATGGCATGGAAGACACATGGTTATGTCGAAGACATCGTTTGGACATCTTGTCCTGGAGTTTTGTTCATTGGTGTATTCATAGTTGCATATTTGTTGTTACCGGCAAATAGGTCTAGGGTTACATCGGCAGGTTTATCTTTTCCAGATCAACATAGCACGCTATGGAGATGATTTATTAATGTTGTAAATGCATTAAGCTGACATGTTCAATCGGTTATTGCATCAGATATTATATTATTTGTAAAGTGTTTTTATTGTAATATCTTGTAGAGCCGACCTACTAAAATTGGTCTTAGGTTATGGTATAAATGTAAGATCTTATTTGTAAGATCAAATGTGGAATGCAAAAAAGGGTTGTGTGAAGGTATATGCGAGTTTAAGCAGAGCTATACACGAAGACATCATTTGAAGGTGAAGCTAGGTTTTTGTGAAAGCATATCAGCATTACACCGGTACTGAATCTAGCATATGAAGATGCTATTTTGTGCAATACATTCTTATTGGATTTAACCATCCAACTGTAGTCAGTGTGACTCCCATTTTGTGATTGAGCAGTGAGCTCTAGGCTGTTGGCCTTTCTGCATGTGCAGACCCCATTTATGTACACTTACTATCTGCAGTAGTATCATCTGATTGTGGGTAAGGTTTCCCACCGTGGTTTTTCCCCTTTTTCCCCTTACAAGGTTTCCACGTACAAATATTGGTGTTATGTGTTGTGGATGACTTTGTGTTTATGTTTCATGCACTAATACTTACCGGTATAGCAATTAACTGTTAAAACTGTCTACCGGTATACTTAACTAGTTTACCGGTATTAAGCATTAAGTTGGTTAAGTTATTTTTGGTTTGAATTTATTTGACAACTGATTCACCCCCCCCCCCCCCCCTCTCAGTTGTCTCCAGGACCTAACATTAGCTGTCTTCACCATCTCAAGAATAACTTCCAAAGGAATGGGTTATAGCTTATCTTAGTTGGATAAAGGAAAGCAGGCTTAAATAGTTTTATGCGTTCCTAAATGCAAATTGGCATATTAGGAACTGAATAAGAGGATTTAATAATTGCGGCAGTGGAAAAGGCAATTACAAATGCATAATACAAAATATTAAATGCACAAGAGAGCTGGTAGCTCTAAAGCCTGTCATTCCTTTATCAAACCAAGGAAGACCATTTCAGATTAAGTTGGAGGTATAGGATATAGGAATAAACTAATACATCTAATCCTGTTATGGTCCTAAATCTCAGGAAGAGATTGGATAATGGCCACTATTTTCAATTAAACCCAATATTGGATAACTTGACTGTTGTTGTTTAATTCAGTGTGGTAAGAAAAGATATGCAAGATTAGTATTTTTGTACTCGTTAATGCAGTTGGGCATAATAATGTTGCAGGTGCACTTATAACGCTACTCAATGCAGATAGTCATATGTATAGAAATACATAGCTTTGTAGCTTCTTAATGCAGTTTGGCATTCAAACAAAAAAAAAATTAAAGTTTCTCTGAACAGATTAATAGCAGCACGAATACTCATAATACGTGCAGAACATAGAAGCTAGTGTTGATGAGGGAGATAGCAGTCGGTTCTTATCTCAGCTTTTCCTCACTAAGGTAAGTTTACCAGTTAAAACCATGCTACGATAAAACTTAAAAGGAACAATTGACAACTTATATAAAGTAAGGCCTTGAACCTCAGGATTAGGTAGAGTACCAACCGAAAAAATCAAACATGCCAGACTAGGGAGAACTATTGACTGTCAATATTCATGTAATTTTCATGTGTGGAGAAGGGCATCGTATGTTTATCATTTGCAACTTAATGACGGATGCAATTTAATAAAGGCCAACTATGGGTTACTTCTCTTGTGTAAACAAAATTGAGACTGTGGAAAATACGAACTAATCAACTATTGTATTTAAGACTGGTAAATTTGTACAGAACATTGGTTCATTAAAAGGATGGTGAATTCTACATACTCATTAAGCTTGGATTCATCCTTGTTCACGTGAGAGAGCAAGTTGCTAGCTCGGGGGCACAAGTATGAACTCTGTATTATATTAACCTAGGGTTTGTCAAAGAAAGGTTACATTCTAAGAGTTAAAGTCATCTCGTGTTGGTTGACCAGCATGGAAACTTGAGACCAAACATGTATGATAACCAATGAGTCTCATTGAGTCACAATGCAGTAGCATAGAGACAAACATGAGTGCTTAGTTACTTTCAGGAATTCAATCCAACTGAGTACAATGATGAACAATTGACTTCATGAGTTTTCGCGTGTTGCAATAACATAGAAACCCTCAATCAAGGTGATGATACATCTGTAAGTGTCAACCAGTTTGTTAATCTAGATACACAATCCAGTCAGAGGTCATACTAGTTAGGGGTAGCCTATAGTGTATGACCGACAAGTGATCTGTGTAGGATTATCCACCATTCCAGATGGCATGTGTTAGACTTTCGTTACCTCCCTGCGAAGGATCGGGCCAATCCAGTCGGATACGGCACAGGGGACTAGTAAGACCATGGTTGGGCAAAAAAGTGCCCTGATGATACTTTCCCTCCTCACTGATATGTTGATAAAGTTATCCAGTTCAAAATGCTAGCATCAGATTAAATGTACATTCTAAACCCTTTCTCTTTCTTTTAAGTTGAAATGTTTAAATTACTGTCTTATCTATTGTTCATTCTTACAACTTAGACCTGGTTCATATCTATGTAATGTCCCCTTCTCACTAATGACCTTCCAGTGGTCCATTAGCCTATTCCTAAGACCCGTAGGCTAGGTGGAATGAAGAATGAGGGTCCAGCATTGATGAAGCGAGGACTTACTATTTTTAGTAAGTTAGAGAATGGCCATTCTGGTGTTACTGTCCTACTGAGCTCTCCATGCTTTGCCTATGGAAGCAAAGATCATGCTTTTCTGAGCATTAGTTCTTGACTTACTATTTTTAGTAGGTGGCAGTGTGGCACAATTCTATTTTTGGCAGTAGACAGGGTTCTGATTCTACAGCAATTTTGTGGTCGTCCGGGCTCGGTTTCATCCTAGTTGTGATAATAATCAGTACGGGAGTCATTTGCGATATAATTAAATATTATTTCCTTATCCTAAGGTTAATATTTAATTAATCTAATTATTGGCTACTGGTTTATTAAATTTGGGATTAATGCCTATTTTATCCTAAGTTTTTGGCGAAATTCATGTGTACTATGGGATGTCGAAATATTTTAGAGGAATATTATTTCACATTGCATCTCCATTATTTGCCAAGTGATTAACGTGGGTCCTCTCCCTTTTGGCGTGAGTTTTGACTCTTGAAAAGTGGCGCTACACTTGGGTCCACATGTAGTGGAATGAAATGCAAATGCAAGGCGTTGAATTTGGAGGAATTGCATTTGGGTTTGAGGAGTGAAGTTATAAATATGAGACTTGGGCTCCCATTTTGCACTATCTATGAAAATTGCATCGTTATGTTGTTGGTTGGGCGACTGAAAATCTGAGCTTCGAAGTATGGCTTCCTAGCTAAGTCTCAGTTTCGTACTTGCAAGATAGTACCTAGTTGTGTCCTTGTATTCCCAATGTTGTTGGTGAATGAGTTGCAGATTGTGGAGTGTTCTATGTGGGATTTGAGTGTTTTCTGGTCACTGGTCGCGGGACTGCTGAAAGTATATTTTGCTCACACCTCTTAACCAGGCGACTCCATCATTCTGGGTACCGGCTCATCCTTCCTTCCTAGCCATGGCGATACATTGTGTAAGTTTTTAGCAAGTTTAATTGAGCAATGATTTTTCTAGACAAAATCGAACTTCCTAGGCCTAGCATTGGATTTTGTGCTTACTTTGGGATGCGTGCCAAATAGTTGTTGGGTTGTTGGGGTTGTAGCTTTGATTGGTTGCTGTTGTGAGTGAATTATGGTGGGATTGGGACTAGTTTGAGTTAAATTGGATGAAAAATGAGGGAGTTATGAGCATTTGGGTGTTTCCATGGGCTGTTGTTTTGTACTTTTGGCTTGCAGATTGATTGTAACAGAAAATTATATTCTTGTTGTAGAAATCTGCATTACTCTCCTTCTTTCATCTCTAGTTTTGTAAGGTTGTTTCAGTAGTACTGATCAATCATTCTTGCTGTCCTTATTTTGTAATTCCCACTCCATAAGTGGAAGAGGCTGGCTTAGCCGCCTTCTTACTTTGAATTTCAGTTTATGTACTCAATCCTCCCACTGAATAAGTGGTCGAGTGATAAGTTTAATGCAATTGTCCTCCCGCTGAAATATGCGGTAGAGTGATAGTTTAATGTAATGTCCTCCCACTGAAATATGCAGTAGAGCGATTGAATTTCAGTTTCTTGTCATTTTCCCTTGGCCGGTTTACCGCCAAGAGTTTGGTTTCTATCCTGCTGGATAAGCAGAAGGGGCTGGCTTGCCGCCCAGGCATTGTAATTTCAGTTTGATTATTGTTGCTAACGATCCCTAGAACACCGTATGCTCTCACCCTCCCAGACTGGGCTCTCGGTGAACAAAAAGTGGAAGGGTTCCCTTTCAGCAATTTGGATTATTTCTCTAACCTTAACGGGTTGTGATGATTGCTTGTATCTCTTATTGTTAAAAAATCAAAAAAAAAATTACTGGGATATTATAGTGGTATTAGAGCTGGTTTTCCTGCTAGCCTGTGAGAGTTAGTGGGTTCAGAAGTCTCCATGAGTGACAGAGACGTCAGATACTACAACAGAGAGCAGAAGAGACAACAATTTCAGGTTCCGATAGTGTCGGAAGAGGACGCTTTCTCAGAAGTACTGAGAAACAGAGGAAAGGATATAGATCCTTTAGATTCAGTGGATTCAATGGCAGATAGGACCACAGACCCGAATGAGGCACCTGATAAGAAGGCAGATAGACAATTTGCTGCCATGATGGACATGATGTCTCTACTGCTGGCCAAGCTTAACCAAAACGTTGTTGGGACCCCTAATCAACCCAACAATGGTCTAGAAGCCAACACTTGTAACACTCCTGTAGGCAATGGGAACGTGAGTAACAACGGGAGTAACAATGGAGGTTCAGCCCCAAGGCCTTTACAACTTGTCTTTTTGCCAAAAGAAGTACAACAAACTGAAACAGAAATACCCACAGCTGATGAAATAAGAAACAACTACATGGAGTATGCTTCCCTTCCTGATGAGATCCGAGATATCCTAACTCTGGATCAATTCATGAATCAGAAAATGAAGAGAGGAAGGAGAAATGACTACAAGTTTGCTGCCCCAAGAGATTTTCAGCAAGCTCTTGGACGAGTGACCTTAGCACACTTTGATGGAAGCGCTAAGAGTACAGCTAGAGCATGGGTACAGAAGTTGGACAATTACTTGTCCTTGAGACCGATGTCGAAGGAGGACGCCATCAAGTTTGCTACCTTGCACTTGGATGGAGTGGCCCACGAATGGTGGTACCATGGGTTGGTCACCCTTGGTCACAACTTAGTCACCACCTACGCTGATTTCACCAACAAGTTGATTGAGAGATTTGACACCAAGGATCCAGAGGTGAAGTTTAGAGAACTTGCACAACTTAGGCAGCAAGGTTCACTGGACACGTGACTGAATTCCAAAACCTGTCAGTCATGGTGAGTAGCATCTCAAAGAAGCGGTTGGTTGTCCTTTTCACTGAAGGACTTGAAGAACCATTGAGAGGATGGGTCAAATCTTTTGATCCACCCACCCTGGCAGAAGCTATCAAAAAATCTCGAAGCATGGAGTTGGCTGCCCCAAAGAGTAAAACTCAATCTAAGCCTTTCCCTTTCAGAAAGGACAAGAAGAAGTTCACGAATCAGACCAAGAGGTTCCCTCCGCATACGGATGATGGGCTCCGTCAAGAGCTCCGGAGAAAGAATCTATGTTATTCTTGCAGAGAACCTTGGGTTCCCGGACATAGGTGCCATGGAAAAGGGAATTTGCATCAGATGGAATGCTATTCAGAAGATGGATCAAATTCTGAAATTTTAGAACAGCAAACTGAAGTTGAGGACAGCGAGTATGAAGAGGCTCCTGAAGGGCTTGAATTTGGGTCAGAAGATAGAGGAGTGGTTGCTCAACTCTCGAGCATTCACAAAAAATGAATCCTTCAGAGTTCGGGGTGTGATTGGAGAGCATCGTGTCATTGCTCTCATTGACACAGGTGAAACACACAACTTCATTGATGAAAGGATTGTTGCAAAAATGGGACTAGTGGCAAAGGAAGTTGAGGGCTTCAAAGTCATGGTAGCAGATAGCTCCAGTATATCCTATAACCGAATGATTTCCAACATGTCTCTGAAGTTGGGAAATCATGAAATCGGAGATGATTTCTTTGTGGTGAGTATTAGAGGAACTGATGATGCAGTCCTCAGGATTCAATGGCTGAGATCTCTTGGTGAGATCACACTAAACCTACAAACCATGGAGCTGAAATTCATGTCTGAAGGGAAGAAGGTAGTTTTGAGAGGAATGTTGCATGGGGGACTTAAAGTTGTATCCTTGAAAAGAATGGAAAGGCTGATCCGCCATAATCAAGTGGAGTGGGCAGCAAAGTGTTTGATAATGCCTTCCAATCCATTGGAAGACAAGGGCAGCTATTCCTCAGATATTTCAGCAATGATCAAGGATAGAAGCAAGATCATGGTCATGCCCTTAGAGCCACAAAAAGAGCATAGGAACTATCCTGAAGACATCCAAGCTTTGATAACCAAGAGAAGCAAGGTGTTCGAAAACCCATCTCCTGGCAGACCTCCTGAAAGAGGAGCCGAACACATTATTGAGCTTTAAGGAGCTAAACCGGTCATGACTACTCCTTACCGGTATCCTAAGAAGCAGAAGGATGAGATTGAGAAAGCAATTCAAGAATTGTTTGATATGGGTTACATACGGCCTAGCAAAAGCCCCTTTGCTTCGGTTGTTGTTTTGGTAAGAAAGAAGGATGGGACCATGCGCATGTGTGTGGATTACAGGGCCCTGAATCATAAAACCACCAAGATTCGGTATCCTATTCCAAGGATTGATGAGCTCATTGACGAGCTACATGGGGCAGTGTTCTTTTCCAAGATTGACGTCAAATCAGGGTACCATCAGATTAGAATGAGAGCATCAGATGTGGAGAAGACTGCTTTCAAATGCCACTTTGGGCATTTTGAGTTCCTAGTCATGCCCTTTGGTATGACTAATGCACCTGCTACATTCCAGTCATGCATGAACAGAATCTTCCAAGAACAGTTAAAGAAGTTTGTGTTGATATTTTTTGATGACAGACTAATATTCAGCAAATCTTGGAAAGAACATTTACAGCAGTTGGATGAAGTGTTGAGCATATTAGAATCTGAATCCATGTTTGCCAAGGAGTCTAAGTGTGAGTTTGGGATGGAAGAGTTGCTCTACCTCGGTCACATTATCAGTGTAGGTGGTGTGAAGGTGGATCCTAAAAAGATTAGAGCCATCAATGATTGGCCTACTCCCGAAAACATAACACATTTGAGGGGATTTTTGGGATTGTGTGGATTCTATAGGAGGTTTGTGAAGGGATATTCTCAGTTGTCCACCCCCCTTACAAATCTTACAAAGAAAGGAGCTTTTGAATGGTCCGAAAAGGCACAGACAACATTTGAACAGTTTAAAGGGATCATGAGTTCCTGCCCTGTTTTAGCATTGCCTGATTTCACCAAGCCATTTGAGCTACAGTGTGATGCATCTGGCGAAGGTGTTGGTGCGGTCCTCATGCAGGATAAGCATCCTATAGTCTTTGAGAGCAAAAAGTTGAGAGGTCCTGAGAGACTGTATTCCATTTATGACAAGGAAATGCTTGCCATAATGCATGCCCTTACAAAGTTCCGACAGTATCTGGTGGGGAGTAAATTCATTGTTAAGACTGATCACAATAGTCTTAAACACTTCATGCATCAGAAGGATCTGAATGAGAGACAACAAAAATGGGTGAGTAAGCTACAAGCTTACGATTTCAATATTGAGTATGTTAAGGGTAAAAACAATGTGGTGGAAGATGCCTTATCCAGAAGACCCCATTTAAGCTCACTTTGCGAGCTTACTGCTGATTGGAGAGAGTTGTTGCTTGCTGATTATGCCAAAAATCAGTTTGCAACCAGTCTTATAGAAGGTACTTTTCATGATGAAAAGTACAAATTGGTTGAGGGATTGATCCTGTACAAGGGAAGAATCTTCATAGTAGTTGAATCTAAGTTAAAAGAGAAGATTATGAAGACTTTCCATGACATCCCCCTTGCTGGTCACCAAGGTTATTTCAAAACATACAGGCAGATCCGAGAGAGATTCTCTTGGAAGGGACTTAAAAGTGATGTTCTGAAGTACATTAAGGAGTGTCATACATGTCAAAGGAACAAAGATGAGCACACTCTACCAGCTGGCTTGTTACAACCCTTGCCTATTCCCGGTCAAAAATGGGAGAGTATCTCCATGGATTTCATCACGGGGCTGCCTCGGGCTCAAGGGAAGGATAGTATCTATGTGGTGGTGGACAGACTTACAAAGTTTGCTCATTTCTTCACCATCACCAGCTCTTTTACAGTAGCACAAGTTGCTGAAGTGTTCTTCCGGGAGGTGTTCAGATTACATGGTTTACTGAAGAACATTGTGAGTGATAGGGACAGCAAGTTCCTAAGTGCTTTTTGGCAGGAGATTTTCAGATTGTGTGGTACTGTGCTCACTCCAAGCACCAGTTATCACCCTCAAACTGATGGGCAGACTGAGATAGTGAATAAGTGGTTGGAAGGTTATCTCAGAAACTATGTCTCGGAGCAGCTGAATACTTGGGTGAGATGGCTTCACCTAGGGGAATATTGTTACAATTCCTCCTATCACATGTCCATTCGGATGTCACCATTCATGGCACTATATGGTTATGAAGCTCCTAGCTTCGCAAACTTGGTATTTGGTGATAGCAGAACCCCTCAGGCAAAAGATATGATGCAGCAAAGTCAAGATATTCTAAGGATTTTGAGGGACAATCTCCAGCATGCACAGAATCAGCAGAAGTTATATGTTGATCAGCAGCGAATTGAGCGCACCTTTGAAGTGGGCGACATGGTTTATTTGAGGCTCCAGCCCTACAGATAGTCTACTCTCAAGAAGAGTGGGATTGAGAAATTGAAGCCTCGATTCTATGGGCCTTTCAGAGTCAGCAGAAGGGTTGGAGAAGTGGCTTATGAGTTGGAATTACCAGCAAGCAGCAGGATCCATAATGTATTTTATGTGTCTCGTCTTAAGAAGGCTCTGGGACATAATGTTGTTGCTTCAACTGAGTTACCTCTGCTTGATGAGGAGGGAGAGTTGGATTTGGTTCCAGAAGCAATCCTTGAATTCAGGGAACGATCTTTGAGGAGAAGAGTGATCAGGGAATACTTGATCAAATGGAAGAATCTACCAGCTGAGGATGCTACATGGGAAAATGAGGAAATTTTATTGCATCCAGCCTTACAGTTGCTTGAGGACAAGCAATTTTGGGGAGGGCGGACTGTAATGTCCTCTTCTCACTGATGACCTTCCAGTGGTCCATTAGCCTATTCCTGAGACTCGTAGGCTAGGTGGAATGAAGAATGAGGGTCCAACATTGATGAAACGAGGACTTACTATTTTTAGTAAGTCGGGGAATGGTCATTCTAGTGTTACTGTCCTACTGAGCTCTCCATGCTTTGCCTCTGGAAGCGAAGATCATGCTTTTCTGAGCATTAGTTCTTGACTTACTATTTTTAGTAGGTGGCAGTGTGGCACAATTCTATTTTTGGCAGTAGACAGGGTTCTGATTCTACAGCAGTTTTGTGGTTGTCCGGGCTCGGTTTCATCCTAGTTGTGATAATAATCAGTACGGGAGTCATTTGCGATATAATTAAATATTATTTCCTTATCCTAAGGTTAATATTTAATTAATCTAATTATTGGCTACTGGTTTATTAAATTTGGGATTAATGCCTATTTTATCCTAAGTTTTTGGCGAAATTCATGTGTACTATGGGATGTCGAAATATTTTAGAGGAATATTATTTCACATTGCATCTCCATTATTTGCCAAGTGATTAACGTGGGTCCTCTCCCTTTTGGCATGAGTTTTGACTCTTGAAAAGTGGCGCTACACTTGGGTCCACATATAGTGGAATGAAATGCAAATGCAAGGCGTTGAATTTGGAGGAATTGCATTTGGGTTTGAGGAGTGAAGTTATAAATATGAGACTTGGGCTCCCATTTTGCACTATCTATGAAAATTGCATCGTTATGTTGTTGGTTTGGCGACTGAAAATCTGAGCTTCGAAGTATGGCTTCCTAGCTAAGTCTCAGTTTCGTACTTGCAAGATAGTACCTAGTTGTGTCCTTGTATTCCCAATGTTGTCGGTGAATGAGTTGCAGATTGTGGAGTGTTCTATGTGGGATTTGAGTGTTTTCTGGTCACTGGTCGCGGGACTGCTGAAAGTATATTTTGCTCACACCTCTTAACCAGGCGACTCCATCATTCTGGGTACCGGCTCATCCTTCCTTCCTAGCCATGGCGATACATTGTGTAAGTTTTTAGCAAGTTTAATTGAGCAATGATTTTTCTAGACAAAATTGAACTTCCTAGGTCTACCATTGGATTTTGTGCTTGCTTTGGATGCGTGCCAAATAGTTGTTGGGTTGTTGGGGTTGTAGCTTTGATTGGTTGCTGTTGTGAGTGAATTATGGTGGGATTGGGACTGGTTTGAGTCAAATCGGATGAAAAATGAGGGAGTTATGAGCATTTGGGTGTTTCCATGGGCTGTTGTTTTGTACTTTCAGCTTGTAAATTGATTGTAACAGAAAATTATATTCTTGCTATAGAAATCTGCATTACTTTCCTTCTTTCATCTCTAATTTTGTAAGGTTGTTTCAGTAGTACTGATCAATCATTCTTGTTGTCCTTATTTTGTAATTCCCACTCCATAAGTGGAAGAGGTTGGCTTAGCCGCCTTCTTCCTTTGAATTTTAATTTATGTACTCAGTCCTCCCACTGAACAAGTGGTCGAGTGATAAGTTTAATGCAATTGTCCTCCCGCTGAAATATGCGGTAGAGTGGTTGAATTTCAGTTTCTTGTCATTTTCCCTTGGCCGGTTTACCGCCAAGAGTTTGGTTTCTATCCTACTGGATAAGCAGAAGGGGCTGGCTTGCCGCCCAAGCATTGTAATTTCAGTTTGATTATTGTTGCTAACGATCCCCGGAACACCATATGCTCTCACCCTCCCAGACTGGGCTCTCGGTGAACAAAAGGTGGAAGGGTTCCCTTTCAGCAGTTTGGATTATTTCTCTAACCTTAACGGGTTGTGGTGATTGCTTGTATCTCTTATTGTTAAAAAATCAAAAAAAAATTTATTGGGATATTACAATCTAGCTCTCAGTTATATCTAGTTTCATTTAAGTTATTGAAAATAAAAATTAAAAAAAAAACGGTGGCTTTTCCCTCTTTTTCAGTTTGAAGGATTTAAAAGTTGATATTTCAAATTTGCATAGTTGTTGCATGTTACAATTTGCCTTATACTTTCACTTGCAGCTTCACAGGGATGGTCAATATATCACATGGATGTAAAAAGTGCCTTCTTGCATGGTGATCTTCATGAAGAGATCTTTATGGAGCAGCCACATAGTTTTGTGCAAGTCTCTTCACTTGTTTGTAGGCTTTGTCATTCACTATATGGTCTCAAGCAGCCCCCTCGAGCTTGGTATGAGAAGATGAGCATTTTTCTACTATCTTCTAGTTTCTCACGTTGCTATTTTGATCCCACAATTTACATTCAATGACAAGAGGGAGATATTTTGATACTTGTGTTGTATGTGGATGATTTGATTCTGATAGATAGTTCTCCTTCCATGATACAAAGTGTTCAGAGCACATAAATGGAGTTGTTCGACATGACAAATCTTGGCCTTCTACATTATTTCCTTGGTCTTCAAGTTATTCAATCTTCAGATGGGACTTCCATTTGTTAGCAAAAATATGCTCTTGACATGCTTCAGAGATTTGGCATGCTTGGTTGCAAGCCTGCCCCCACACCATTTCAGCTAGGTGTTGTGTTGTCTTTCAGTTGTTCTTCTTGTTTAGTTGATGCTACATTATACAAGCAGTTGGTTCACAATCTTGTGTACCTAACACACTCATCTTGATCTTTCCTATGATGTTGGTCTAGTCTCCCATTCTCTCATGATCCACATGAGAATCACTAGAAGGTTGCCAAACGTATCTTGAGGCATAATCAAAGCACATCTCATTTTGGCATTCATTATTCATCAGGAGACTCTTGAGTTGTTGGCTTCACTAAATCAGATTGGGCTAGTGATGTTCATGATTGAAAGTATACTTTTGGCATTGTGTTTTGTCTTTGGTTTCGGCCCTATTGCATGGTCTTGCAAGAAGCAATTTGTTATTGCATTATCATCAACTGAGGTTGAGCATCGAGCAGCTATTCTTGCTAGCCAGAAGATTTTATGGCTTCGTCAATTGTTGACAAAGTTTGGTTTTCCTCCTAATGGTCCCACTATTCTTTGGTGTGACAATCAGAGTGCTATTCACATTTCTCGCAACCCAATGCAACATCAACGGACTAAGCATATTGAGATCCACATGCACTCCATTCAACAATTGATTCAGGATGGTCTTCTCACATTGGATTACATACCTACGGAGGCGCAGGTTGCAAATATCTTCACGAAACCTTTAGCGTCCCCATGTTACCTTCAGTCGAGATCTATGCTTGGGATGAAGGAAGTTGTCCTTTGGGGGTCTTTATGAGGCTTTCCTTCCTTTAGCTAATCATGCATTTTCATACATTGCATCTCTTTTTTGGAGAGGGTTTTTTTCCCATGTGGTTTTTCTCCTTTTCTTCAGTTATGAGAGACTTTATGTTTTGTACCAGGTACCTCATCGGGCCATTAGTTGTCAGGACCATTCTTCCATTTCATGCATTTAGAGGATTTTTACTTCTCCCTAAGTCTCACTTCAAGGGGGATGTTAGTGCATTCTATATTTATGAGGCAGGCTTTTTAGATTAAATTGACTTGACCTAATTTTATTTTATTCAAGCTAATTTTAGTTTCCAAATTTTAGATTAGGGATTCTTTTTCTTTCTATAAAGCAAGTCACTATGCATTGTTTCATTCATTCCTAATCTTTTGCTTTTGAGGAATATAGCATTTCAATCTTGCTGCTCTCATTTGTGGAAGGTGTTCTTTGTTTGTTGTTTGATCTTGCAGGTGCTTGTGTTGCAAAATTCAACAATTTCTTCTTATTCACTTCACCCACTCCCTTGCACTTCCTAGAACACAATTAATGCCAAATGTGACTCTTGCACACCAAATTGGTTTTTCTTGCCCAAAAAACATTGTTCATCCCTAGGGCACAAATTCAATTTCAAAAATGTCTTCAAACATTAAGTGTCGTGGTTAAAACACTTCGTTGGTGAAGCGGCCACCAAGGTTCAAATCCTTGTTGGGCCACTGAGCTCGCAAGCCTTGTGCCTTTGTTGGGCCATTGTGCTCGCAGGTTTGATCAAGTGAAGTGTGGGAATGAGGTCTCCCATTTGTGGCCTCACTGGTTCATAGCTCTGGGTCAAAAGTGTTTCATGTGGAGCCAAAGGCGTGTCATGCCAACATCACCGGTCACATTAAAAAGTTTACCAAGTAGTTTTTAAAAAAAATATAACTTCAAAAACAATAGTTTATGTTGAAGAATGCCATGCCTCCATGAATGTGGTCGTTGGAATTTTAAATACAAATAATCCTTACACCATTTCTAGGCTGTCATTTAAACAAATTTCATTGGATTTTGACTTGTTCCACACAACGTATTGATGAGATTTGGTTCTCCGTCAAATTCTTGCAAGCAATTCGGCAACCAAGCCAAGTGCTTTAAATATGAGTTCATTTGACATAAGAATAGATAGTCATTCCTCATTTCCACACAATTACAATGTCAAAGAGCTTCTAGGTTTCCAAATCCTGCAAGTCAAATTGCTTGTTGAGTGATTCATTTTGTAAATCATGAAGAGAGCTATTGTGCAAAAGATGTTTGTAACTGAATGTCTCCCTGGTTATTTGTAATTCTTCAAGATAACGTTCAAGCAACAAAGTGTGGTAGGTTCTTCATAGCTTAAGATTTTCTCTTGCCACAATTAATAGTATGAATGTAATAGAGATTAGGAGAATATCATAGCATACTAAATCATTCTTTAACATTGCATATGGAATTCTGGAGTTTGGAGAAGGATGATTAAGCATATCCAATTACTGATATCATATCTCTTTTGTAATTTCTATGTGTTGTCTTTTGGTAACTACACCTTTGTAACCCACTAAATAGGCATCGGTCTTGTAAGTGTTTGAGCCTCCATTTGCCTAAAATGAACATCATCTCTAACTAGTAGTGTAGGAGTAGGAAGTAGTTTATATGTCTTCATGATTCAATGATATTCCAGGGATACATTCATAGCTAGCCTAAATAGTTTATTCTTAGAGGATCATGTCCTCCATACTCACATCTTGCAGTGATGCAATCATGTCTTCAACAACTTAATAGAGGTTACTGTGCAATAGATCAGTCCTCGGTCTAGTGACAAATTTTAGGACTGTGCGTATATTAGATACTAATACAGTTAATTTAGTTTGTATATCTTTAGTTGTGATCAAATGTTGTTAAAGGTTACCTATAGGAACACCCTCTTAGGTCTAGTTGAGATTGAAGTGAAGGACAGTTTATCCACTCTCAGCAATTAGCCTGTCATCACTCACACTTTGTTGAAGAATTGACACATCAACCCTTCAAGAACGACATTTCCCTTGCCTTGAAGTGGATAGATCCTTCTACAAGTGTGATTAGTGATTTCAAGACCCAACAACCTTTGAAGAAGATTTATTACCTAGAATCATGTGGGAATCAGTTTTTGATAAGGAGTTTAAAAATTGCAATTTTGGTAGATAAAGTCATTATTCTTGTTAGCTAATTGCAAGTGCAAGTTGAGTTTTGATAGCAATCCATGTCTATAATTTTGTCTACAAACTTCCCTCCAAAACGAGTGATAAAAAGTTTGCTTGGTTAGTGGAAAGGCTCCTTTTGAAATTTGAATAAATAAAAGGAAAAAGAAGATTGTGCCATTTATCCAAGAGCCTCTGCATCTAGTCCAATGACTAGGGGATTTAGTATCTACTATCGATAACCCCATGACTCAAGGTAAAGTTTTATCAAATTAGAGGATCCTTAATTTATTGGATGAACATTAGAAGATCCTTGTTTGGCATAGGATCCAACCAGATTCAAGCCTCTTGAACACCTAAGACAATCTATACCATTGAAAAATGTTATTCCAATGGTTCAATTCTTCAAAATCTAAGGTTGTTGTGCCATTGAAAGAGTTTGAAAAACCTCGAATAATTGTGAGCAAATTATTAATAGAGGATGAGTAACGAGTTAGCATAGCCATAGCCAACTAACCGTGTGAAGTGGGGTTCTTGATATAAAATATAAGAGGAAACAAACAATATTAGCATAAATAATAAATATCACATGATTTATAGGAGATAAAATGGGAAAAAGGCCAGAGAGGTCATTGTTTAATAAAGAAAACACATGGATAAAAGAAGCTCAACACTTTGACCTGACAAAATTTGTGGGGGCAATTGATTTTTTATAACCATTATTCCTGATTTTTAACTATCCTATTCAATCTAAGGGTGTGGAGTACTTAGGCATTTTTTCTATTTAATCCTTACCCATATAAGGTCATTATTCCTCCAATGTACCTAGGTCAATACCAACAAAAGGAAGAAAGTTCTTCGTCTAATGGGGAATTCCTTCATGAAGATAAGAAAAAAAAAATCAACTTGCTTGAATAGAAGGCATTTTCTCCTATGCAAATGACGGAATTATTGTTACTAATGAAATGAGAAACAATGACTGCAAGAAAGTGAAATGCTTAATCAGATTAAAGGATGGGAACCACACCCCTGTACCTGTACCCACAGGCCACATCTCTCAATGACTATAATAAGTGAAATATAGTTGTGTCCATATCCCATGTCTGCTGGTAACAAGCTTAGAAGTGAGCCAGAAAAAAAGAGAAGTGGGAAAGAATTAAGATCCTTTGAAAATTATGATGGAGTATTGTCATACAAGAGTCAAAATGTATCAAAATATAAGTAGCACACTAAGAAAAGAGGATACAAACTGATTTAGTTTCTCAGTGAGGAGGGGTTGCCCCTTTATAATGATCAAGAATGTTTTTAACTTGAGCATTATGTTTGATGCTGATACTGAGATTATATTGGTTAAAGCTATCTTTAAAATGCCAATGATGAGCTTCTTGATGGTTGTCTTTGGTTTGTATCGAGGCTTGCAACCGAACGCATGAATACATGATGGCTTGGTGGTTGTCATGGAAAGAAATTGCTGGAAAGAGGTTGGGCTTTCTCAGCTGCTAACGGAAGACACGGATGGCGCACAGACCCAATGGGCCTACCCGTTGCTGAAATAAACCCAGAAGTCGACGATACCCAAACAGAACTCTATGTAGGAGAAGACACCGCGACGAGAGAATTTTCAATTCTACTCCAAGTAGCCATTCAGACCTACATTCGACGAGAGGCGGCGGAGGCAGAAGTCCCACCAAGTGCCGTCTGGACAGCGTTGGAAGTGAGTCCGGAGGTAAATCGGTTGATGAACCATCTCCCCCGATTGCTAGCACAAGCATCGTTGGCACAACAAGCTCGCCTGGAGGAGATTGCCCGAGAGGAGCGACGCCAAGAAATTTTGCAACAGTACGAGGAACGGGAAGCAGAACGAGATGGCGCCAGGTCAGGGGCATTTGAACCGTGAGCCATACGGGACGGAATAAAGAACACTTATTGTAATAATTATGTCATATTGTTGGCATAAACTTGTCTTCCACATTATGAATGAATAAAAGTGTTCTACTTTTTATGTCATTAAGTATATAGAAAGCTGTTGGGAATTAATGCCCAATACACTGAATAAAGACAAAAATAAGCAACAATATATAGATGAACGTGCAGTAGCCCAACGTGCCTTGATCCTTGAACAGCAAGCGGAAAGGCGACAGAGGTATAAGCGAAGAGAGGAGGAACGCTCCGAAGGGGACGGTGAGGCCAGCGGCCACCCACGGAGTTGGGAGGAGTTACTTGCGAAAACTCGCCGCATGATAGAGTATACCAAAACTCAGTTGAGGGATTTGAGGGACTTGCCACACACACCAGAGGCTAGGAAAACTCCAAGGAGTGGGGAGGAGGCAGGAGAGGGAGAAGACACCGGGGCTGCCAGGAGTGTCGGAGGGACACCGGGGCACGGCAGTCAAGCACCCCTTATAGGATCTGACCCATCCGGAGTAGGACAACAGCCACCAGTGGTAAAAAGACAAGGCATGGCACAAAAACAAAAACTTCCAAAGTTCCATGGGGATGGGAAAGAAGACCCTGTCCGCCACTGTCGCACTTGTGAAACAATTTGGGGAGCGAATGGTGTTACCGATGAGGACGAGTGGGTAACACAGTTTCCCGCAACCTTGAGGGGCGTAGCCATCGACTGGTTTTCGGATACGGATAAGGCTAAAATTAGCACATGGCCAGACTTGAAGAAGGAATTTCAAGCAGAGTTTCGTCTCCTAAGAGACGATAATGAGATCGTAGCCGAAATCTACGACACGAAACAGAGAAAGGACGAGACTGTTCGAACCTACAGCCGGCGGCTCAAAGAGCTGCTAGGAAAGATGGAGAACCAACCAGCAGACGGACTGAAAAAACGATGGTTCGTGGAAGGTCTAAAGAAATCCCTTGGACGAAAAATGAAGATAGTACCTCCCTCTTCATACTCCGACGCCTATAACAGGGCAATGGATTTAGAAAGTGAACAGAAGACGTCCAAGAAGAAGAAAAATAAATCCTCGTCGGAGGATGATTCCTCTTCTGACAAAAGTGATAGCAGTGATGACGACTCTAATCGGAAGGTACGGGCTCTCCAGAAAGATATGGAGCGAATGATGAGAGAGATAAAGGCAACCAAAGGAAGCACAAGCAAAGGCGACGAAGGGGATTTATGGTGCACGGACTGCCGTACCGACGGACACACCAAGGGGTCTTGTCCGAAAAAAGCATTTTGCGATATTTGCCAGATTGCCGGACACCTTACCAAGGAGTGTCCGTACAATATGAGGACTCGTAACCAACAGGTTCTCTTTACAGAACCATCTGCGTCAGCCGGCACGTCCCAGCCTGCGAGCAACAACGCCTCGTCTGGTGGCTACCGAAACAACAGGCGAGGAAGAGGCAACAATAACAATAACGGAAGCCGTATCCAGTATGACGCCAAGGGCCGGCCAATTATCCAATGTAGGGCCTGTAATCAGTGGGGGCACTTCGCCCGTGATTGCACGAAGGAAGCCACCCCTCAGCACCTCTGCCGTTGGTGTGGGCCAGGCGACCATGAGGACGCAAATTGCCCGCAGGCAGGGGTTAATCTCCTCAACATTGAGAAGGCTGAGAAGACTGGTGAGAAAGAAGTACTGGCGATCACCTGCGCCCAGACGAAAAAAGCCACTTATCCCGACCCCCGTACGGAGAAGGAGCGATTACGGGAGGCAAAGGCCAATATTGAACGTGAGATGACGACCGAACGACGGGACAACGAGGTGGCGAGTACATCATTCCGTACAGAAGCGGAAAATAACATCATTGAGCAAATCTTGCAGATAGAGGTGCCGATAAAGGTAAAAGACCTTCTAGACTCTATGCCACAATTGAGGACTGCCATCCTCACCAATGTGCAAAGCACCGCATCGTCGAGTGCACCACAGGTAGGGGTTCCCGCCACCGCTACGAAGAGTACACCACAGGTGGAGGTTTCCGTCAGCCCTTCGACTGACCCGATGTTACTAGCCGTGAGCAGTGGTAGACACCCAGCTGTGGTAGAAATGCGTATCCGTGGGACCATTTTGAAGGACACCATTGTGGACGGAGGATCTGGGGTGAATGTACTACCAGAAGAAACATGGAAGCGGCTGGGGAAGCCCACCCTGTGGCCACCCACATTCAACCTGGTGGGAGCGGACCAACACGGCATTAAGCCACTCGGCCTGTTGATGGCCCAGCAAGTGACAATTGGTACGCAACCATTCTTGTTAGATTTCGTGGTTATTCCCTCGAAGAAGAAAGGCTATGACGCCATCCTGGGGAGAGTGTGGTTGATCAACGCAAGGGTAAACCACAACTGGAAGAAAAATACACTTTCCATGGAGAAGGGAGGGCGAAAATATACCATTGACCTACACACCCAAAATGTCGGCGAAGAGCTCGCCTCTTCCGACTCGGAGGACTCTAATAAAGGGGAAGGGGGTCCCGATGAAAGTAAGGGCAAGAACGCGATGGAGCCGAACAGTGAAGGGGTGCTAGAATTGGAGGGATGTTCTGAAGATGAGGTATGCTCGACTAACGGGCTCTTCCACTGGCAAATGGAGGATTACGAAATGTTCCAAAGCTACAGGCTCGAAGTAGAGGAACCAGAGCAACCAACAGAGGTGTACCTGCCGGAATACAAAGAATATTGGAAGGGAGACGCCCCAAACCCTGGCGACGTAAATAATCCGAAGAGTGTCGGCACCGATTGGAACCCTGTGTGGAAGGCCGCAGCCTTCAAAATCTTTATTATCCTTCTTCTTCTTATGTACGGGAAGGAGGTCGTGGTCCCTGTAGAATTTGTGGTTCCAGGTCTTTCAATGACCAGTGAAAATAGATTGGCCACCAACGGGTACAAATTGAAACCTTACCACGCGAAGCGCGCAGGGGACCCGAGAGGCCAGACAGACACTCGAGAGCCTGGAGGGAGACCCGAGAGGATGGAAGGGGACCTAAGAGGCCGGGCAAGCAACTCGAGAGGCACGGGACAAAAGCAGGAGACTTTTGGGCGAGAAAAACCGAGAAGGATGAAGGACGATCCCAGAGACAGGGGACCCGAGCCGAAGACTCTCTAGACAACTTAAAAAAAAAAAATCGCACGGTCGTATGATACCGACCATACGGTCAAAAAAAAAAGGGGGAAAATGGCCACCGTACGGTGGGGCCAAGGTGACAAGGTGACACTACCGTGCGGTGGAATCACCGACGGTGACACCACCGTGCGGTGGAATCACTGTGTGGTGACACCACCGTGCGGTGGACAGTGCACCACCGTGCGGTGGAATCACCGACGGTGACACCACCGTGCGGTGGAACCACCGACGGTGGAACCATCGTGCGGTGGTCACACCGTGCGGTGGGAGCCACCGAAGGCCGCGCAAGGATATAAAACGCCGCACACCGCTGAGGAAAGGAAGAAGCGACCACACCGCACAGCCGACCTTGGCAATAAAACCCCGCGGAGGAAGAAGACACCGAACATGGCCGAAGGCACATCACCGCGCAGCCAGGGAAAGGGACGCACCGCACGGCCGGATCAATACACACAGCCCACGAGCTACCGCAGGGAGTGAAGCGGATGGATGGGGTCGAGGGTTCTTACAGATTGATCCGCCGCTTAGGGAGAGCGAGATTTCGCACAATTCCACACAGCCACGTAAGGGCAAAACGATCGCCACAGGTAGACCAAGCAGCCACACGATTGGAGATGGTATGGCGAGACATTACAGTGCCTAAAAAAAAAAAAAAAAAAAATGACGACGGATTGAAAAATGATTCGATGACATTTGGAGCCTAAACACTGAAAATATTGGAGTGTAGAAGAAGGGTTTTGACATCATAAAATATCACAGAAATGATGCGCGCCATGGACTTTCGTGGGGTTCTGAAGGTTGTAAATTGGTGTTGGCGGCGGGGGCGCTGCCCCTCGACCCCGCTGGGGGCGTTGCCCCCAGACCCCTAGTTTATTTTGAGCTACAAAAGACCACGGGAAGTGTTGTGGTTGTCCGTATTGTGCGAAAGAAGCCCACAGCTAAGCATTGGCAGGGAAGCCATAAGCCGTAGAGGGAGACGGATTTGGAGGTTGCGAACAAACAGAGTTTGAGGGAAGGCATTGCAGGTCCGCGCAATTGTATGACACCAGGGAGTTATTCAGTTCAGTTTTTAGCCTTTGGGGAGTGTGATGGAGGATTTGAGTTGGCTCCTAGCATTTGTGCCAACGGATTGTGGCCACCTCCAAGCATGACTGGTACGCTTTGAGGAACTCGGAGTATGTCTCGGCTGGACGTGAGGTTGCCTTGGTGGATGCACAGAGGGCTCGGGAGGAGCTGACCACCAGGTTGGAGGCAATAGTCGCGTGAGACTTAGTTCAGCGTACCCAGGAGTTGGATGCCGAGAGAGCAGCACGGGTGGCTATCGAGGACAAATTGGCTAGGGAGACAGAATCATTTGAGTAGCAGTTGGTGGAAGCTGAGACTGAAAAACGTGTTTTGCAGACAAGTTTGGGTTAGGCCCAGGAGAACTGTGATGGCAAAGGAAGCAATATTGGTGAAATCCGCACTTGAGCATCAGATGGTAGCAGAAAAGGGTTTTCAGGCGAGGACGCAGCAAGTGTATAAGATCCGGGCCCGACTGGCGTCAGTAGTTCCTGCCGTTCATCTCTATTTTGTATTAAGTCGTCGGAGTCGATTTCTTTTCTTGGGGGGGATGATGTTGACGGGAATAATCATTATGTTATGTTGGTATATTATGTTTATGTTGTCGTCGGTAATAATGAGTTACGACGGTCAGTTAGTTAGCCGACGGGTAGGTAGTTGGAGTCGCGACGGTTGTGTCGCACCCCTTCGGCTGTCATATATTGTACCACCTCCGGGTGTTGGAGGACATGTAATGTTGACGACAGATTATAATATGAACATCTTTTGACATTAATGGCAAGCTTATTCTGGCACTTCTTTTGTAATTGCATTGTGCATTGCTGTTCAGTTTCTGTATTCTTCCTGTTTACCCAGTGAGGTAAACAAAGCAAATGCATCATACTTGTTGTAAACTTTTTTTTAGCATGAAATTCGAGTGACATTGTTTTAAATTTGCAATAATTGTCAGAATTTGTTTCTAATTTGTCAGCTTCTTCTAGCTTTCTTTTATAAACAAGGAAAAATTGTCATCGGATTGAATTGTTTGCACTCTCTTTCTGGTTCAAAAGTTCAGGTATGAGACTTGAAGATTTGCATGCATAAGATTGCATTTCTAGAGTCTATGCAATTCATTAGAACCAGTAATATCTTGGTTTACCATCAGATCGTTGCCTCTTCTCACTAAAATCTAGTAAGGCCACAAGAGTTAAGAATGGCCACTTGGTAAGGTTATCCAATCGTGGATCAGAGTATGATCTAGAAAGCTAACCAGAGACTAGTACATACTATGGACAGTAGGGTTCACTCAAGTACTTTACTCCAAAGTCAGATGCGAGATATCTAAGACAAAAACATACATTGAAGTTAGTATTGGGTACATTTTATTGCATAGGAATGATTTGGAACTACCTTGATAGTTTTGTGTGACTGTAGAATTGTTTACAGCATTTGCATGGCAGCCTACAAATTGCCAACAGGTTACACCTAAACATTATGCTCAATTGCTCACAACCCTGCATATAAGCCTGGAAGCAGGTAAACAGTGAGGCTTGGTTCAGTGGTGTTTCAAAGTTTTCTTTAGGTAGGGAATTGGTCCTCTTCCTACCCTAATAGTCCAAATTTTTATGGATTTCAGAATTTATAGAATATGGAATTGACTCTAGTACTAACTGCTACACTAAATATAAAGATTATGGAATCCTCTTTTGTTTTAGTTTAGACATAATCGAAAACTTAAGCAAAACTTCCTCATCATGGTTGTTTTTAAATTTGATTCAATAACTAAAACAATGGCATTCAGTGCTGTCATATTGTGCTGAATTGTGCTCCCTTCCACCTAATTTATCAAAATCTGTATTTTTGCATGTACTGAATTAACGAAAATAAGGAACAGGATGGAAAGTAGGAAACGATGTTGTTATATTACCATACATGATCTATCATACTAACAGGTAGATCTGCAAGTTGTTTCAGATCACTCCCCAAATCTCGTCTAATACACCATGGTGATTTATTGGAGTGCCTGCACTATAACATATTACATTATCAAGCACTGGCATGTGTCCTATTATGCCCTAATACATTGAGCAAAGGACAAATATCAAATCCTTGGACCTCTCAGCTTGTCTCTCACAAATATTAACATAATGGAAAGTCAAAATTGAAGAAACTTGCAAAAACATCTGTACTTGGAAAGCTGAAATTATATACTACTTTACACCATGACAAATTTAAACAACCATTTGCTATATCTGCCAATTGAGAGATTACGTGCATGGATTATTAATTTATTTGACTACCTACAAACTGATAGAAGTATGGAAAGAATTTAAAAATGAAAATGTTTTATTTGTAAGAAAAAAATATAGCATTAAACTTGCTGCTAAACATGCATGGTTGTTTAACATTTATAAATTTAAAGAAAAAACTTTTATTACATTATTACAATTCAAAAACTAAAAATGTTATTGTTGAACCCGAAGATATTTGCTGAAAAATGGAGCCAATAATATGCAGTAATTTGTATCACATATATCTCTCCACATAATAATACAAAACAGAATGTCAGGATAGATGCTGCATTTTAATAAAATGACAGCTTCCCATAAAACTCAAATATATATAAGATGAGATATAATACATCTAAACATTCATACGTAGTATTTCTATTTTAGAAATTAAAAAGTCAAATTTAGTTTCTGCTATTAGAAATTCTTAAGTCAAAATGCAGCATTTCTACTTGTAAGTTAAAAGTCACGTGTAGTTTCTGCTTTTAGGAAGCCAAAATTCATGATAGACAAAAATTTAAAAAATCAATAGAAATGAAGCACTAGACTTGCTGCTAAACATTCAAGGATCTTTAACATTTATAAGTTTAAAGAAAAAAAACTCTCATTACATAATTATTATTCTGGAACTCACAAATTATTGTCAGATTCCATTTACAGAGAAGAACAAGAAGATGTTCACTAAAAATGGAACCAACAAATACAGTAGTTCATATCACATATATCTAAAAAAAATTCAGGGACAACAGGGGCCAGCTATATAAAAAATAGGAAAAATTTAAAATATATAGGGAAATTTAAACTATTCATATGATAACATTGATAAAGCACTCATACAAGTTACAACAGAATGCCCAAAGGCTGCAAGTTTCACTATGAACTACATTATAAAAATACAAAAGCAAAGAAATTACCCCAAGTTTCCAAGACAAGGACAGTAGGGGACAGGGATGAGTTTTGGGACAGGCCATTTTCAGAGATGACAAAGAAAAGCTATATAGAAATAGGGAAAATTTTAAATATATAGGGAAGTTTCAAATATTCATATGATAACATTGATAAAGCATTCATGTTATCAAGCATTCATCATATACATTATAGATCCTTAATACATAACATTTGTGTTGAATTGGTAGAATCAAACATACTAGCATGTCAAGACTTAATTGATTTCATAATTCATTATCAATATGCATGTACTTTAAAAAATATTATACAAGCAATAAACAAAATGCCCAAAAGCTGCAAGTTTCACTTTCAACTACAATATGAAAATGCAAAAGCAAAGATAGTAAAATGCTGCCCGTAATCTGCATCTCCCAACATTGCATCAAATCAAAGTCCTCTAAGTCACTGCCACAATGAGGGTTTGCCTCATCCAATGGAGTCTCAACCAATCCCTCCTATGCCTCCTCATTAACCTAGGGTCTTCGAGATCAACATCCCATCATAAAGTTGGAGTCTATCCATACTCAGGAATCTAATGATCCTAAAGTCTGAGAGCACTATGCACGGCCACTAGCTTCTCCATTTGTCTAGAGGTAAGCCTATTTCATTTGAGAGAGTGAATAAAGCCATATGTGGACCAATTCCTTGGTCCTCTCTACAATAGAGGAATTGACAACCTATGAAAGGAGGCAAATGGCAAGAATCCTCAACTCTGGTGCAAAGATGACACACTCGCCGAGTTTTTGGGCCTGGCGAGTAGTAACGACTTCTACTCGCCAGGAAAACTCGCCGAGTTTTTGGCGAGTTTTTAAAAAAAAATCGCCCGCATTTCCTTTACAGCCGAAAACGGCTTAAAAATTCATTTATTTTTTGTTTTCCAATTATGTTTTGGGCTGAGAAGGGGGAAACTCATTTGGAAGGCTTGGAAGGTGATTTGGGGTGGTTATTGAGTGATTCCAAGTGGATTTGAAGGGGATTTGAAGGGAAAATCAGATTCCAGGTAAGTTTTTTAATTTTTTTTTCTATGCTTTTTTAAAACAATTTGTTTATTTTTTGTTGCATTTAGATTGATTACAAATGATTCCTAGGTAGTCTAAATCATTTCTAAGTTATTTACACAAGATTTAACACAAGTCTTGTTGAATTTTCACAATTTTTTTGAAGAATCTAGTTTTCAAAAAAAAATTCAAACCCTACTTTCTTTTTAAAAAAACTTCGAATGATGTCTAAATTTATTTAAACTAATGTAGATAGTTTGCTTAGTGCTAAATTGTTTAACTAAAATGTTAATTTTTCTTTGCACTTTGTATGTGTAGGTTAAGTAAGCATTAATCATGGCAAGGGAGCAATGGCCACTAGATCCATGCCCATTTGGATTTATAGGCACCCGTCCTGGGTCAATTATATGCATAAAGTGTGAGAGAATACTTCATGGAGGCATCAACCGCCTCAAATACCACCTTGTAGGAATAGATAGGCATGATGCTAGAGCATGACCTGGGACCAATGAAGAAATAAAAAGACAAATGAATGCCCTACTTGCAGCTGGGGAAGAGAAGAAATTGCAAAGGGAGAGGGCAAAGCTAGCCATGAGATCAGCCATAGCTGAATCTCAAGGTGTTTCTATTGACCTTGAAGAGGAAGAAGAAGCACTTGAGGGCATAGTGGGCTCTCGGCGTGGCCCACGTATCCGCAAACCCACCATCAGCTCGCCCATTGCTTCTGCTTCCTCTAGTAGAGTACCTGGCCCTATTCCACTTCCATCACAACGATCAGGGTCGATAGGTGATTATTTTGTGCCCAGAAACACACCTGGAGCACAACCATCATTAGAGGCTAGTGGATGGAATAAGGAGGTACATGAGAAAACTGACATTGTAGTTGCTGATTTTTGGTACTTCAACAACATTGCATTCAATGTGGCAGAGAATGCTTATTGGCTGAATTTGGTGACTGCTATGACAGTTTCAGGAAAGGGGTACAAGGCCCCTTCTCGCAGGGATTTGAGTGGGAGGTTAGTAAATTACTACATAGTCCACTTGATTTCATTTTTAATTATTTTTTAGATTTCATGTTTATTAAATCAAAATTGTGTACTAATACCTAATTTCACTTTGCACTTACAAGTTGCTCACAAATGCAGTTGCTAGGGCAAGAGAAGTGATGGAGGATCAAAAAATTGATTGGGCAAATTGTGGCTGCACCATTCTTTCTGATGGGTGGACAGATGGCAAGAACCGAACCATCATCAATTTTTTGGTCGCTTGCAAGGACAATGTAGTGTTCTTGAAATCTGTTGATGCCTCCAACAAGGTGAAAAATGCAGAAACATTGGCTGGAATGTTGAAGCGTGTCATCATGTGGGGGTAGAGAATGTGGTGCAAATCATCACAGATGATGCAGCAGCATATGCGTCAGCAGGTAGAATCCTTTTGAATTATCACCTTTAGGCATTAGCAATATTCTCATTTGTTGTGGGCTTTGTTTTACTTGGTTGCATATTTCTTAAGAATAAATTCTTCTTTTGCAGGAAGAATCCTCCAAGAGAGGCACCCCACTCTTTTTTGGACAGCTTGTGCAGCACATGTCCTTGACCTTCTTTTGGAGGACATAGGAAAACTTGAGTGGGTGACTCTAGTTGTGGAAGATGCAAGGAGGATCACCAAATATATCTACAATCACCCTTGGGTCCTAAATTTGATGAGACAACACACGCAAGGGAAAGATTTGGTGAAAGCTGGTGTCACAAGGTTTGCAACGATTTTCTTGACGTTGCAAAGCATTCTTGCTACATTGACTTCTTTGAAACAAATGTTTGTGAGTGGAGAATGGCTTAACTCACCTTATTCAAAGAAGCCTGAAGGAGAGGTTGTCGCATGCATAGTCTTCGACAACCAATTTGCACAAAGGGCTGCAGAGATTGTGAAGGTTGTTACTTCAAAACTTTAATTTTTAAATTTCAGTTATTCTTGATTCAAGTCTCTCATTACTAATTTGTAACTTCATTATTTAAATTTTGATCTTTTTGTAATTTGTATTTTTCAATTGTAGGTGTCAGAGCCCTTGGTTTGAGTTCTTCGCTTGGTGGATGGGGATAAAACCCCAATGGGATATCTTTATGAAGCCATGGATAGGGCCAAAGAGTCTATCAAAAATTACTACAAGGGGGATAGGCTCAAATTTGATCCCATTTGAGAAATTGTTGATAGGAGGTGGAACAATCAACTCCACCAACCTATTCATGCAGCAGGGTACTTCCTCAACCCTCGTTTTAGGTTCGAGGGTTCTTACTCAGATTCGAATGGAGAAGTCATGGAGGGCCTCAGTACATGCATTGAGAGGATGGTACCTGATGTTGAGGAGAGAGACCTCATTGTGAGTGAGCTCCAACATTATGAGGGAGGAAGGGGTAAGCTATTCTCTTTAGAGCTGGCTAGGAGAGGAAGAACCACTCAAACCCCAAGTATAACATTTGCCATTTGGATTTTGGGATCTAAAGACTAAAATGATTGATAAATTATGTTTTCTCTTTTCTCTTTGCTTTCTAACTTTTCCATTTTATTTATTTTGCAGATGCTTGGTGGCAAAATTGGGGTGGAAACACCCCACATCTCAAAAAATTTGCCCTCAGAGTCTTATGTCAGCCTTGCAGTTCATCCAATTGTGAGCGCAATTGGAGCTTGTTTGAAGCAATCCACACGAAGAAGAGGAGCAAGTTAGCGCAGAAACGGCTCAATGACCTTGTGTACGTGCAATATAATCTTCGATTGCGCATAAAGAAGGTAGAGGAACTAGAAGGTGGTCCAATTGACTTGGATGATATAGATCCTTACAGTGATTGGACATCACAAGAGCAGCCTCCATTGTTTTCCGACACTGACATCACTGATTTGGAGAGGCAGGCTATGGAGGAGGGGGGTGGATTTGGTTTCAGGCTGGATGACATTGAGGAGGATGAGGATGAGGATGAGGATGAGGATTCATTGCCAGTGCCACAGGCAGGTGGAGACATAGCTTCATCCAGGATGGAGGATGAGTCTCAATCAACCATACCGAGCGAGGAGGCACAGTCACGCCCAGTCCCACAGCAGACTTATACGACTAGACAGTCTAGACCCTCTAGTTCTACCTCTCCCCATGTTTTTGCTAGAGCTGGGAAGAGGAAGTTGTAATTGTAATTTGTAATGATGTATTTACTTTTGGTTTTACAAAAACTATTTAGTAATTTACTATTTTGCTTCAGGCTTCCAGCCATCAGCATTCCTCATGAGGATGCGATTTTGTAGACACTTTGCATTTAAATATATCTAGAATCAGCTTGTTTCTTTTGTGTTATCATTTATTGACTCATTGGATGCATCTTCTCATTAAAAATTGCAAAAAAAATGCGTTTTTTACTAAGTTTAAGCGTGTTTTTAAGTTGCCGAGTTTTTCCAAGTTTTTCCCGAGTTTTCGCCGAGTTTTTTTCCCAGGGGCTTGGCGAGTCGAGCCGAGTCACGAGTAGTTCAACTATGCTCTGGTGTATCCTTCCCATGCCATGTCCACCATTCAATAGGGTCAATTTGAGCTAATGTATCTATATCTATCTTCGCCTCTAATTTACTGAATGTAAACCACAAATTTGTGAAGGCAAGCCATTGTGAGCAAAGTATTGTAGACTCCTCGACTAAATACATCTTTCCAAAGGCCTTCATCAAACCTTCTTTCACCTCTTCATCATCACAAAGAGGCAGTTTTCCAACCTTTGGGATTTAGAACAAAGGCTGCCATATGAAATGGGGTGTTCACGATGTTGCATCTCCACATCAATGGGTTTAATATTTTGCACATATAATCCCAAACTAGGATCCTTAGCCAAAAATGTTTACTTTATCTTTCCAAGCATGCTGTCAAACGTCTCATATATCTCTTCAAGACTAGGAGAGTCCATATCAGCATATCTAATGACATCTACAAGAGGTGAGATGAAGGAGCAAACATATTTGCAGCAAACAAAAATTTCAAAAAAAATTAATTATCAAGTTAGAAACTTTGAAAGTTGAAAAATTGAACAATAAAACTAAAATATTAAAATCAGACATTTGATAAGAAAATAAGCAATTTAATAGTTAATATTTAATAAAATCAGTTATGTCTTGCCTCACAATGGGCCACTAATCATCATCAAGGATCCTTCCTTTGATGGCTTTTCTTCAAGTAGATCTTCAATTAGTCCATATACTCCACTCTAAATTCACCATCATCAATAGTAAAAGCTCATGCACCTCAAGCATCATCTCTGACAAAATTAAGTAGCTGTCAAATCTTGCCTCCACAGGTTTGAGGAATTCCATCTTTGAAAATGTCCCAAAGAGAACAAGTGAGGTGTGGTATGGTGGTTGCAAATGAAGATTTGGATATCTCTAGCTTATGCCACCACTTGCTTCACTCAATCTATTTTCCCTCTCTTTCAATGCATGAAAACAACATTGGGTCCGAAAGATGTGCTTGTAAGCACCCTCCACCATCGTACCAACCAGTTTGCACACACATGTTGAATCAATGACCACCTATTCAACATTTGAGACCCCAACCTCCTCTATGTCCTCTTTCAAAATGCTAAATTGGATGTCTCCATCCTTACATTTCCTTGAACAATCAATGTCTCTAAGAAAATAAGAGCCAACTAGGCATGTGACTACGAAAATGATGACTAGTCAATGTCTAATATCAGTCTACCCATCCATCACAATAGAACAAACCATTCTATTCCAAGTTTGTCTCATATTCTCCATTAGCAAACTAACCTTAGAATATTCTATCTAGGAGGGTAGTCCATAGCTTAGGATCTCCAAGGGGGGGAAATGACGAACTAATAGAGGCTACCTCTTTGATCATTTGTTTGAAGTAAGAGGAATGGGCCATATGAAATGGCATGGCATGGACATTAAAAAAGTTGGCAATGAAAGACTCTATCACATCCCGTGCTTGCACATTGAACATACTTGCAATTGTCCTTGGCCTCTCACTATCACTAATATGGCTCTTTCCTCTTGTGGCAATATCACTACTATCACTACCAATCATGGATGGCATAGGCATAGATTATTGTCCAAAAGAATGTATTGACATTGTCGCATCTTTAGACCTCATTTCTGCCTACATATGCAATCTATGAGCCTCTTCCTTATCATCCTATTTTATGTCTAGACAAACCTTAACTCCACAACCAATAACACCCAAGAATTGAGACTATACTCTTGTGTAGCTCCCTCTAAAAATCTCATTGCAAATGTGACACAACCACACCCTTCTCCCTTCTGAATTTTTCTTTTTGGCATCTATTGCTGTCACAAATTGGAGAAGAGATTTTTTTGAGTTAAAAAGAGCCCTTTGTATAAATTTTTGATACAAGGGAAGGGCATTTAAATGGATTCGGTGGCTGTTCTCCTCCACACCCAACACTTCCACACTCTGATGAGATTGAAACTCTTCTATTTATTTTATTTTCTTCCACTTCACACTTCATTATCACTGATTCACTACTCTCATTGCCATTGCTGCTCATGTTGTTTTGTGAGATATAATGCAAGTTTAAACTGAAAAATGACTATATATAAGACGTTTCTTACTTTGAACTTTGAAAAAAATTGAACAAATAAAACAAAATAATAGAATGGCTTACCTCTTTCCATATTTTGTTGTCTCACCACCAATGATGCTCTAGATTTAACTTCTCTTCCAACTGCTCCTACAAACTCTGCTAAAAGAATTATTTTTCCTCTCTTTTGGCTGCAATATTTTTGGACAAACAAAAATTAAGTTAGAAGAGAATGAGATAATGTTTCCTCTATAGGGTGAGTTGGAGTGTGAGGGCCCACCAATAAACAATATAAAATTCTTTTTTTAAAGTTCTTTTTAATTTTAATGTTACTTTTGTATGGGGACGATCGGCCATCCCTAAGATGGCTGCCCAGAATATTCCAACACATATCTACTCTCATTTACTCAAGAGGATGCTCCAACACATTGGCCCCAAAAGGCTGTATTGATAAATAGATCATTGGTTTCCTATGCAAATGATGATGTTGATCCATATTGCAGTGTTGATTAGGCACCCAATGTAAAGTATCTTGTCATTCAATTGACTTGTTTTACCATAACAAATATGAGACTCTACATCTGATCCATAGTTGAAATCCTTAAAAGGTCATCTTGGCTAAGTGATTTCTATTATGAGATTGCCATTGATAGTAGTGTTAACACAAAAGTTGCACCCCTGGTGATCAGGCTTGACCACCAACCATGTGAAAAATTGAATCAACCTCTCAAGTGTGGGACCTTGCGTTGTTGTGAGGTTGAATCTCCGAAGAAGGCCATCTTCCTCTTCAATCTGACTGCAGAGTGTTGGATCAACCCAACACTGAGAAAACTAATCTATGGTCTGACAAGGAAAAGGGAGAAGCGGGAAGGGTTTGCACAAAGACTGAAATGATGATCTCTCCTGCCTATAACTGCACAGAAAATGAATAAGACTACCCAAGTATGCACAATTTCCTATCTTAACCAGCCCCTAAAGTGCAGAGTGAAGGTTGGATTTTATAAGATAGCAGGAGGAACTGATCCAGTTCACAGATGATATCCACAAGGAATCAACACAGTCATTTATACTCAGGAAACAAATTAAAATGCACTCAGACAAAGAGGTAAAAGAAATACACAGATTGTCAGAATTGAAAAGAGGCAAAACAGGTGAATTCTATTCATGTAAGGGCAAGGCAGAACTTTACAAGTGCAAAGAAACATAAGAATTCTGCATGAGAAAGGAAGGGAGAAGATCCTAACCAAAAGTTACAAAATTGCCTTTATAGATCAAGCATAACTCAGATGGTTACATTTGAGAAAACCCTAACCCCACCTGGGTTAGGTTACAAAAATATCAAAGGAGAAGGAGAGATCAGATCCGAGATTTGATGGCATGCTGTGTCAGCTCTGCAAGTTGGTCCTTTGTCTCTGGAAGTGCAAAAAAAAACCCCCTCGGCGAAGTAATCCCTGCCAACAAGCATGACTGAGAACACTTGCAGGGACAAAAAGTCTTTATTCTGCATTAAAGAGGGCATGGTGGCGTCTGAAAACGGTCTGCAAGGTTGCATCTGAAGTAATGACGAGAAAATCTAGTGGTTGGAGGGCGATCAGATCAGATATGAGGTGCCGACTCGAGCCGGATAAATGTCTCCATAGTCGTGTCGACAACAACTTGCCTGCAAAAGTTCAAATGCCAACGGCCTCCGTGAATTCAAATGTTGACTGTTGATCTAAGAGATTCACACGAAGATGGACACGCGAGATCTCTCCATCTAGGCCTCCAGCAGGCCCAATCGATGATTAAAACATTGCCGTCAGATCGGCCTTTATGAAGATCCGACGGCCACAAATGGTTGACATGGCACCCCGGGTCCACGTCCTCTTCACAGTGTTGACTGCTAAATGGCCTTGCATCTTACCCCGCGACATCACTGCAGATCTTCTTTTACCTCACAAGATAAGACTTTTCTTTGTATTTTCATGTTCTTATCCCACGGCCTTTTTGTGTCTTTGAATTTACCCCACGGGATAAGCAAAATGCTTTGTAGTTTCTATTTGCTCCTTACCCCATGGGATCTCTGTGGGTACCTCCTCCACATCGCGGGATGAGAGTTTAGCATTGATTCTACTTTTCTTTTGTTATCCCACGGAACCACTTGTGTCTTTGTTTCCTCCAGCGAGATAAGAGTCTCTTTGATTTACTCTTGTTTCCTTATCCCACGGGGCCTTTGATGCCTTTGCTCAACCTCGCGGGATAAGCTTTCTCCATGTTATTCCAACCCTGCGGGATAAGGGGAAAGCCTCATTCGCTTTTGACTTTCCTTATCCCGCGGCATCACATTGTGCTCCCCTCGACCCCATGGGATAAGAGAAACACATTGTCTTTTCTCAAACCTCTTATCCTATGAGATGTCGACTTTGTCTTTGAACCTTCGCAGGATAGGTGAATACCCGTTGCTGCCTTTGTATTTCTTATCCCGCGGGACCTTATCCTTGTGTTCATGTTGTTCTCGCTGACTGGGGCCCGCCACACCGGTCAATAACATGCCATGTCTTTGCAGTCAATAACATGACTCGGTCAATAACACGACATGGTTATTGACATGAACTGTTGATATAAAAAATGAGGCATGGGGGTCAATAACATCGATTGGGCCTACTGGAGGCCTAGATGGAGAGATCTCGCGCGTCCATCTTCGCACGAATCTCTCAAATCAATGGTTAGCATTTGAATTCACGGAGGCCGTTGGCATTTGAATTTTTGCAAGCAGGTTTTTGTCAACCCAACTGTCGAGACGTTCTTCTTGCTCAAGTCAGCGCCTCATATCTGATCCGATCACCCTCCAACCACCAGATTTTCTAGTCATTACTTCAGACACGACCCTGCAGGCCATCTTGAAATGCCATCATGCCCTCTTTAATGCAGAACAAAGACTTTTTGTCCTTGCAAGTGTGTTCAGCCATGCTTGTTGGTAGGGATTACTTCGCCAAGGGGGGTTTTTCGCGCTTGCAGAGACAGAGGACCAGCTTGTAGAGCTAACACAGCACGCCATCAGATCTCGGATCTGATCTCTCCCTCTCCTCTAATATTTTTGTAACCTAACTCGGGTGGGGTTAGGGTTTTCTCAAATGTGACCATTTGAGTTATGCTTGATCTATAAAGGCAATTTTGTAACTTTTAGTTAGGATCTTCTCCCTTCCTTTCTCATGCAGAATTCTTATGTTTCTCTGTAAAGTTCCACCTTGCCCTTACATGAATAGAATTCACCTGTTTTGCCTCTTTTTAGTTCTGACAATCTGTGTATTTCTTTTACCTCTTTGTCTGAGTGCACTTTAATTTGTTTCCTGAGTATAAATGACTGTGTTGATTCCTTGTGGATATCATCTGTGAACTGGATCAGTTCCTCTTGCTATCTTATAAATTCCAACCTTCACTCTGCACTTTAGGGGCTGGTTAAGATAGAAAATTGTGCATACTTGGGTAGCCTTATTCATTTTCTGTGCAATTATAGGCAGGAGAGATCATCATTTCAGTTTAGGTGCAAACCCCTTTCCCTCTCTTTCAGTTTCCCTTTCCTTGTCAGACCATAGATTAGTTTTATCAGTGTTGGGTTGGTCCAACACTCTACAGTTAGATTGAAGAGGAAGTCGGCCTTCTTCGGAGATTCAACCTCACAACAGCGCAAGGTCCCACACTTGAGAGGTTGATTCAATGTTTCACAAGGTTACCGCATCATAAAAATGGATCAGAAAGTGGCAATATGAAGATTGTGAGAAATTTAAGTAAACAGGAAACAAAGCAAAAAGGCAATGTATGATGTGCAAAGATTGTGGATGCATGCCAAATGTTTGGAAAAACACCAAACATGGCAGGGAATAAATTAGTGCATTTTGACAGAAAAATGCTAAGGTTGAATGGCACAAAAGATCTTCTAATGTCAAAAATAATTAAAATGCGACAAGGGTTCAAACAAGAGGGGATTCCTAGTCGCAAGCTGAGAAAGTTTACTCAGGGGTAATTTGTTTTCACCAAGAAATGTAAAATGCAGTAGTGAAATTGTTTTGACTCAAAGGTAAATCTTTGTTCATGGGCAGTGTAGGAAGATAAGGAAAAGATAATTTTTAGTTAAAGGCAAATGAAAGACAAGAAAGGTGAGAAGATGAAGAATATTCTTTGTTAGAAGCTACTACAAATCCAAGGATCTTGAGAGTGCCATGTGTCATTTGCAAAATGCACCTTAGTCTCTCTCTTTCTTTAAAATGTTTTTCTCTTCTCATTTGTAAGGGTTCCATTCTAGTTACAAGTACCATCTTGGGTGTAGTTTTCTAGGCATGAGGTCAATTTAGATTTAGGAAGTCTCAGGAAATTTAGACAAGGAATGTTGTAATTTTCTTCATGATAATGACAAACAATTCAATGTGTGTTGTATATGCATATGCATGTTTCTCTCTTGGTGTCTCCTTAATGCAATGTAATATTCTTTAAATCTGAATGATCAAGGGTTATTTTGGTTTTCATTACACATTTTCTGTGATGAATGTTTAGCTATTGGCTTCTGTTCAAGGAGCAAATTAAACTTTTCTTTCAATTGAATGTTAGGGATATGGTCATTGCATTCAAGATCTCAAATAGATTGATAGGTTTACATTTGCTAGTTCCATTACTATAACATAGTAGTGTTTAGTAACCATTGAACTTGTGTTTGAGTTGTTGTCTAGAGAGATTTGAAATGATAATTTGTTATATATTTGATATATAAAAAGGAGACGAAAGACTCCTTAAATAGAGATTACAAGACAATCTTTCCATAACAAAAATGATCGAGAATAGAAACGCGAAAGGCAAAAAGAAAACTAAACAACTAACTAAGATGACCATTATAGAAACATTACATTACTATTTTAATACCCTCCCTTAATGGTCATCCTACTAACTACCCTACCAAAGATGAGACATAATTTGGAGGTCATTTGTTCACGAATGCAAAGAAAGTTGCCCACTTCTCCAAACGCTCTACAACATGAGCCTGCTAAGATCCTCCCTGGTTGGACTGTTGATTAGCCAGCAACTTTTTGCAAAAATCCTAGAGATGACCAAGATGCTACTCAAAAACTTCACAAGTTTGAAAGAACATGATTTTGCCAAAAATCGACAAAAGAAGCAACACTTGTGATTTTGAAAAAAAACTGTCAAAAACCATTTGCAGAAGAACACCATTCACCCTAGAAACCCTCCCTCCCTGGTTGGACTACTAATTAGCCAGCAACTTTCTACAAAACTTCTAGAGATGACCAAGATTTACCACAATCCTTCCAACATGATGTTGGGTAACAAAGCTATCCCTACCACTATTCAAAGATACGAAAAACCGAGATCAGCTGCTCAAAACTTCACAAGTCTAAAGGAACACAATTTTCCCAAAAATCGTCAAAAGAAGCAACACTTATGATTTTGAAAAAAACCATCAAAAACCTTTTGCAGAAGAACACTATTTGCCCTAGAAACCTTAGGTGCAACCCAAAACAAGCTACAAGAAACAACAATTTTGTGGGAAAAATCGTCAAACCCTTGATGCGATGCTGAAATCACACATGACTTTGTGAAAAAAAAAAAGCAAAAACCTTCATTTTGTAAAAAAGGGTAAAACCTCATGACCACGATTTTTAGGGAAAAATCGTGCAAAACCCTCCCTAATTTTTATGGAAAAAAAATTCAAAACCCTTCCATGATTTTTTGTGGATAAAAATCAGAAAACCCACCATGATTTTTTGGAAAAAAATTTAAAAAACACCATAATTTTTTGGAAAAAATTAGAAAAAGCCCACCATGATTTTTTTTGGAAAAAACAGAAAACCTATGATTTTCTAAAAAAAGCCAAGTCTAAAACCCTTGGTCTAAGAAATCCACAATTTTTCATAAAAAATCGTGTTAATAAAACTTCAAACTTCTAGAAATAAACTCCAGGTAATGAAACCACTGATTTTATTAAAAATTCATCAAAACAATCTTTCCTCGCTCTGATACCATGAAATGATAATTCGTTATATATTCGATATATACAAAGGAGATGAAAGACTCCTTAAATAGAGATTACAAGACAATCTTTCCATAATGGAAACAATCGAGAATAGAAACACGAAAGATAGAAAGGAAACTAAACAAGTAACTAAGATGACCATTATAGAAACATTACATTATTATTTTAATAAGATTATCTCATTCTTGACTCTACAATGGATTGGGCACTGGTCTAGCTTGTTTCTATTTGCTTTTTGTTTTAGTTTAGCTTTTGTTTTTTGTTTTACTTTATGCCAAAGCTGAAATTGAAAACAAGAGATGAGTCAGTCAAGAAGCAGCCACACAAACCCTTGGCATTTTGTGTGAAGTTATATGCCAAACATTGTGATATTATTCAGTTTCAATGCAAATATGGGGTACACACCTAGGTTTTGCAGAGCCTAAAGTGTAGGGAAGATATGTTTTGTATCCATCTCCTATTCATTAGCCAAAGCCTTTACTAGATCTAAGCATAAGAACTACCATATCTTTAGGATTTAGTAATCTATCACTTTGGGAACCAGCATGATGCATCAAAGAGGGAATTGGAGTAGTGCTAATGCAGAACAAGCACCTAATAGCCTTTGAGAGTCAAAAACTCAAGTATTTAGAAAAAGGATTCTCAATATATATGATAAGGAAAGGTTGGCCATCATGCACACCTTGCACAAGTTTAGGCAATATTCAGTAGGTGGCCGATTCATGGTCAAGACTCAAGACAGACCATAATAATTTGAAGTACTTCCTTAACCAAAAAGACCCCAATGAGAGTAGAAATTGGTAAGAAAACTTCAAGCCTTTGACTTTGACATTGAGTACCTGAAGGGCAAAAAGAATCTAGTGGCTAATGCACTAATGAGAAAACCATATTTGTTTTCTATGTCTAACATTATTATAAAATGGAAGATAGAATTCCTAACTAAATATGCAAAGAATATCTTTGCTACTGATATAATTGAAGGTGCAAGGGGCAGGGCTATAGATACACAGTGGTTGATGAGTTCATCTTCTATAAGGATAGAGTTTATCTTACCCCTAAATCCAAATTGAAAGACAAAATCTTAAAGGCAGTGCATAACACACCCTTGGCAAGTCATCCAGGCTACTTCAAGACTTATAAACAAGAGAGAGGTGAGCATAGAAAGGGCATTTTGATATTATATGCACTGAAACTTGCAGCATTTGGGCATTTTGATATTGATATAATTATATGCATGATATTGACAGAGATTCCAGATTCAAAAAATTATATTTATGAATGCGCGTGACTATGAATTTCAGAATTTCAGAATTTCAAGTTTGAACTCTCATTTCAACTCAATTGCTATGAATAATGTATCTGATGCATTGATGAATGATTTAAATTTTAACTTTATATTGTTTTCTTTTTTCAAAAGGCGTGGCATGTTCAGGGGGGGCAGTCAGCCGTTCCCGGGACGGTCGAGGGATGGCTTGGACGTCCCCTGGCTGTCCTGGGGATGGCCGACCATCCTTACCGGACGTGCCAGGCATTTCTGAGTACCTGAGACGTTTCCGACAGAAAATGAAATTCTGGGGACAGCTTGGGAACGTTTCCCCTCATCCCCCAAATGTCCCCTTTTCCGAAACGTGGCCAAAACAAGGGGAAATGCATCCCCGAGTAACTTTGGAAAATTCCCTATATTTTTTAAATTTTCCCTACTTTTAAAATACTGTCCTCTCTGTCGTCCCCCCATCCCCTAAAATGGAAAAAAAATCCGTCCCAGAAACTTGGGGTAACATAGCAAATTTTCAATACAAGGAAATCGATTTATGAAGGGTAGGCGGCTAAATGTCATGTGGTGAATCAAACGTGAGAAGGGTGTTGCACTGGAGACAAATCTGAACATTCCTCTTCTAATTGAATATACCTCATGAAGTCGTGAGGAGGTGCATGGGGTATGATAATAGCCATCTGTGCTCAGATGTGACAATTGGAGACCATAGCACACTCCGAAAGTCAGCACGCAGAAGGAATTGCGAGAGTATCTCCATCCAAGGAGTCGATTTAATAGAGAGATACTACAGTATATAATAGTGTGTGGGTCTTGTATAAAGCTGGGAGTCTTATTATTCATATTGAGTGATCCTTTATTGCAGATATAGGCATGAAGACACTACTAACAAATTTATAGTCTGACTGGGTGGGTCATCTTGAGAAATCAAATAAAGAGATTACATGAAGTTGGCTTGGGAAGACAGCTACTTTAAGAAGATGCACATTATATCAGCTGGGTGCAAACTATTGAAAGGGATACACTCAGGTGACTTCTTCCAGGTCTATTAACACCATCATAGAGAAGTGGTCAACAACAGATTTAATCTTCAAAGATCTGATCCATTATATCTGCTTACATCTGAGCTTCCATTTTTTTGGCATCCCCATGTTTCAAGTCTGCAATTTATTTCTATTTGAACAGCACTCTGTAAATGCTCATCTACAGAAATTCCACGTCAGAAATAATCCATCTACCTCTGTAAATTTCTGAAGTTGAATAATGGTGTAACCTGAATTCTGTACTTGCAATCTTCATTGAAGCTACTGAAATTTTGACTATCTCAGTTATATCAGTGACCATTTATGTCTTTGTTATTTTCCATTCATATAGCTTGCATATAATTATCATTGAAACTCAGCTAGTAGTTTATTCAAATATATGCAAAATCTGAAACACCAAAATTGCAATCAAAAACATCTCACATTACACAACAGTCTGCAAACTCTGACAAAATATTGCAAAAATTCGGAAAATGCTAGTGAGGGTTATTATATTATCACCCATAGATGGATGGCTAGACAGAAATTGTTAACAAATGGATAGAAGGAGACCTAAGACACGAGGGGGACCTAAGAAACTATGTAGTGGGCAGCAATCAACTTGGGTCAAATGGCTCCATCTGAGCGAGCACTGCCACAACACATGCTACCACATGTTGATCGGTGCCTCCTCTTTGACCTTTAAATGAATATGATGCTTAGAATTTGTTGATTTCGTTCACACTGACAGTACATGCCTAGGAGCTAGAGAGATGATACAACAAAGTTCAGATATTATAGGATTTCTAAAAGACAACCTCCAGAAAGCACAAAATCAGCAAAAACCCTATGCAGATCAATGTCGAATGGAGAGGGTATGTGGTGGATGACATCGTTTTCTTAAGATTGCAGTCATACAAGCAATCTTCACTCAAGAAAATTGAAGCGAAAAATCTTAAGCACCTCTTTTATGGACCCTATAGGATCATTAGAAGGATTGGAGAGGTAGCATATGAGTTGGGATTACCAGAAGACAATAGGATTCACGATGTGTTCATGTATAGTGCCTCAAAAGGGCATTGGGCCAACACATAACTCCTTCAATGGAGTTATTACCTCTAGATGACAAAGGAAAACTAATTTTGGTACCCAAACAAATCCCGAGTACTCGGGAAAGGAAATGAAGAAGCGAAATCATATCAAAATATTTGATCAGATGGAAGGATCTTCCAATAGATGGTACCACATGGGAAGGAGCACAAATATTGGAGAATCCAAGTCTTCAATTGCTTGTGGGAAAGCAATCTTGGGGAGGGCAGATTGTGATGCCCCCTTCCAAAGCATTGAGCCTCAAACAATCTTCCCCTAGCCTATGAATGCATTTCCAGAAGGTGAAAGCGATTTGTTAAGGGAAATAATTAAAAATAAAGTAATAATAATGAGCCCTAACTTCATAAAGGAAAAGTAAAACTTAATTTTTTAGTTAAATATTGGATGAAGTAAAAGGCCCGAATGTTTAAAAAGAGAATAAGAGGTAGTACTTATGTGAAAATTAGAAAAGATATAAAGAGAAATTAGGTTTGGAAGGAAAGGTGAAGGAAAACCTTAAAAGAAACTTATAAAAAGAGGATAGGCAGAGGAAAAAAAAATTATCCAGTCTATTATTTATTTACTCTCTTGATATCTTGAACCCTAGTTCAACTATTTGCTCCCAAGAAAGAAACCCTACTTGTAAGGATTTGGAGGACAAGAAACCTTCACCATCCAATCAGGTAGAGGACAAAAACCCTTTGTCTTCAAAGGTGATTCCATATAAGGATTTCTATGGTGCTGGATGAAGAAGTTCCAGTTTTTCAGAGCTCCAGATTGTAGGATTTTTCAGTGTGTTGCATTGCAAGTATATCTTCAGTATTTCCAGTTTCAGATTCAGTTTGGATGTGTGCAGAAATAAATATAAAAGAAAAAGAAAAAAGTGCATTCCGTACTGCATCCATACAGCAACACAAATCCTATCCATACAATGTCAGACTCTGGAGGTTGTCCCCCAATAGCAGACCCTATATTATGTGCTGCAGTTTTGAGGGTTTCATAGCATATATCAGGCCCTACACAGCTTGCAACAGCAGATTGTACCTTCCAAAAAATCAGCAGCAGGTCTTTATGGTGGTACCAGCCTAGGGTTTATCAACTAAAATCAGCAAGTACACCTGATGTTCCTTGTTCTTCAAAATAGCAGGATTAGGTTTTCAAGTGATACTTCAGCATTGGTAAATTTCATGTTGGGTTGTACCTCTGTACGTAGCTGTACAATCTCGAGAGGAACAAGGAAGATTGGTGCATTTTTTTCCTGTCTATTTTTTAGTTTTTAGTCATTGTTTTAGATTTGAAAATCCTAATACTTTTGCATGTGGAAGAAAAGGAAAAAACAAGAAAAAGACTAAACAAATCCTTATTTAGAAACTGTAGTGACATTACATGTTTATCTGATGATTTGAATATTGTACTCACATTGACTAGCAAATACTTCTATGTGATTCCATTGAATATTGCTAACACTTTTAACAATAAAAGAATCATAACGGACTGTTATAAATGATGAATATGCTCTTATAATAGCTTTGTACTTCTTATGGCGTTTACATAAGAATCGTTGCCACCTTTAAGTTGCCCTAGTAGGAATTTGGCACCCATTTGTGTTGTCCTCATTTTTGTTTTCAAAAATGAAGGACCACTACGGTGAAATTTTTATGAAAAAATTGAAATTTTTACTCTATGGCATGCTTCCTGAGGCAGAATTTCGACTAATCCTTGGACTGGCTTAATCCTTAGTCCATTCTCGAACTACGTTTCGAATTTCGTCCAATTCTGGGTTCGTTTGCTATGCCTTTCCTTCAATTTCGGGTTTTAAAACCTCGACTGCAGGTGGAGAATTTTCTTCAAACTGCAAGTTTTAATGATATTCATTGTTATGGTCTTTGTAGGGGAATTTTTGATCAATTACATGTGCACTTTTATTTTAAATATGTCACTTGTAATTTATTTTAAGTTTCCCCTTTAATGTTTTTATCTTTTTATTGTTTTTTGTTCATTTTTAGTTAAAATAGGGATTTTTTGGCTCAACTAACTTGCAGTTTGTTCAAAAAACCCCTACTTTAATGGTTTTTGCATGTAATAGGGATTTTAAATCCCCATTACATATGTGCAAGTGTTTTTAACTTGTTGTAGGGATTTTATTTCCCTTTTACAAGTATTTTTAAACTTGCAGTTTGCTCCAAAAAACCCGATTTTGCCTTGCAAATGCATTTTTGACAATTTTAAACTTGTCATTGTCCAAAAAAACCTGATTTTGGCTTGATGAGTGAAAAAGTAAAAAAATAAAAGTTGTAGTTTGCTCCAAAAAACCCGAATTTGCCTTGTAAGTGAAAAAGTGAAAAATAAAACTTGCTATTTGGTTCAAAAAACCCGATTTTGGCCTAGTGAGTGAAAAAGTGCATTTTAGAACTAGTTATTTGTTCTAAAAAACCTGATTTTCATTCCCTTATGCATTTCGAACTTGTCTTTTGCTCCAAAAAAACCCGAAATGCAAGGGAAAAACGATTTTTGACCATTTCAAGGCAAATTTTGTGGAGAAATTGTTGGAGGAAGGAGGCGTTTTGGTTTGCATCCTATCTTCATGCATTCTTGGACATCTTTCACGCCATTTGGAGGATACATTTGCTGGTTTTTTGCCCTAAATCAGCAACCACGTTTTTCTTTAATGCCACATTTTGAGGGGTTAAATCTTTAACAAACTGCAAACTCCTAAATCGTTTTGCCCTTTCTCACCTAGGCGTGGAGTTTGGGAGGAGTTTTAAGCCATTTAATGATGCCCTCCAATATGCAACAAGTGCCACGTTTTTTCCTCCACGTGAATCATTATGGCTGCATTTTAGAAGTGTTGAATGCCACGCATCTTCAAGGACATGGATCGTTTTAGCTTGAAGTACCAAGGCATTGAGGTTTAAGAAGCATTCAAGCATTTTCCATGACATTTTGCTCTTGCTTGGTGCCACGTTTTTCCATATAAGACATTTTTGCAAAAAAACGTGATAAGGGTTTGGCATTACGGATTGCTCCTTTTCACCAGTTTTGCTTCTTCATTTCAAGAATTGTTGCATTATTGGAGAAGCATTTTGCATTTTTAAAAAAGGTATGTTCTCCTTCCTTTCTTCTCTTCATTTTATTATTTTCTTGTTTTCTTTATTTTTCGTTATTAGTTGCATTTTTGGCATGTGATGTTCTTCTCCTAAAAATTGGTTCTTGTGTAAAAGAAATCTTTCCCTTAATATGCAATTGTTGAATTGCATTGTTCTTCCCAAAATTCCCTCTTAAACTTGTATTCGGGATTTTTAATCTCAATTACAAGTTCGCTGAAAATTCTTGTTCTTCCCCTACGGTTAAAGAATTTAATCATTTTTGGTTAAAATTCCAAGCTTGAAAAGTGTGAAATACCCCTCCCTTGCAAATTCGGGTTTTAAAAACCAGATTACATGTTGAAAAATTCTTCCCATTTTCATGAAAATGACTTTCCTAGATATTCCCATTTCTATCCATTCATGTTCCCCATATCCGTACTTTCCATTTCCATTATTTCCCGCAAGTCAAAATCTCATTTTTCGTCCATTTCTCCATTTTCGAATTTACAAGTGTACTTGTATTCGGGTTTTAAAACCCCGATTGCATGTATGTCCTTTCCAACTTGTATGCTTGCGAAAATTCTCCCAAGATCCGAAATTGGTTAAAGTCAAGATTTTCCCATTTCTACATATCTCCCCTCTTCCTCTCACAAAACCGTAAAATTCAGAGATCAAAGTTTTACCCATTTAAAGAAGGAAGAATGATATTTGCAGCTGATTATGATGTTGCCTTAACTATTTTAAGTCTTCATCACAGCATTCCAGGTTCACAATCAATGTCAGATTTGCCGGCATCGCCAACTCCAAAGAAAATGAAATACAAATATGACAAATACCAGAATGAGGTTGCACCTTCCCAGGTTTCTTCTCCTTTGGATCGCATCAGGGACACGAAAATAGGGCACGTTGATATGGCAGAATTCATCAACAAGGTAGAAGATCCACAGGATAACAATTTGCAATGGCTGTTGGACAGCCATATCCATCATGCATCTTCTTTCCCAGTGGCTGCCCTAGAACCTGAGTTCGTTCTTGCATGCGCCCATCATTTTGACAAAGAGTCAAGAGTCATTAAAAATGATGATGGTGAAGCTATAATTCGTCTTGATGCGGATACAATCGAGAAGGTCTTCAAAATACCTCCTGCACCTGTTTATATGGAAATCACCAAAGAAAGTGCAGCAGAGTATTATGTGAAAAGGGAAAAAGATTGCAAGCGACACATCAATAGGTGGATCCAAGAGCCACGTCCTTCCTTCTCAAGATGGGCAAAGTTGTACCATTGTGATTTCAAGTGGGAGATAGGAGACACCATCACTCTTCTCAGCAGGATGATGGGCCTTGAGCACTCTAATGTCTTTGAGCCATGGATGTATCAATTCATTATGTTCATACGGCAGTCGCATCACATTTCATGGGGTGAAATCATCAGTGATGCTTTGTGCGAACAACTTGCAGCAGTTCCTACCACTATGACCTTCTTCATGAATTTTTATTTGGTATATTTAGCAGCGTCACTTAGACACTTTCCAGGTCTTTCTACCAAGGGTGATCGCTCGCTTATACCAGTTTGGGAATATAATGACCAATTGCCATTGAAACCTAGCAGACTGCATTTCAGAAGAGTCCAAGATGCATTCTTTGGATATTTCATGTGTCAGTTTGACGTGGATCTCGGAAACAAAAGAGTATCAGATGAGGCATGGGTCAAAGTGTCTGAGTATGGGTGTTTATTCCTACAATTTCCCACCTTCACCTATATGAGGATTGGATGCTATGATGGACAGCCATACATGCTTCCAAGATACCCAACCGATAAGATAATTCTTATGGAGTTGGGAAGACAGATCATGGTTGTTCATACTTTTCAGTCTGCTAGACACAAGGTTGGAATGGGGATCTCTAGCACAAACCCATTGAAAATTGGTCGATACTCCCTTGTCACATCTGCGAAGGCTAAGGCCATGGAGGCTGAATTGCAGGAAATCAAGCTTAAGAGGTTCAAACTTAGAGCTGATTTTGATTATAGAGGTATGAAGGAGAAGATCAAGAAATCCTTTGTGCATGTTCATCGCATTGAAGACATCTGGGTAGATCTCCGCACGAAAGCTGAAGTTCTGAAGATGGATTACTGCAGGCTCACTGTTGAGCAAATTGTTGACTTGAACTTGGCGGATATCCCACAAGGGATGATCGATGACGAGCATATACTTGATCCTGAATACATTTCACGAAGGGTTGAGGAAGCTCCACTTCCTTTGATCCAATGGTCACACAAGGAGTGCGTCTCCATCCTTGACAGATTTCAGCCTATCTTGGCCAACACTAATGAATGGCTGAAAAGTAATGCTGTTAGACTTATCAAAATCAAGGTTGGTAAAGAAGATGATTCTACAGGGCCTCTTGGACGGAAGTTTGAGATTCAGATTGAAAACAAAGAGGGTGCTTCATCTTCAGGCACAAGGATCAAGTTACGAGTTAGTCGTGCAGTAGTGCTTCCTCCTGAGGAGACGACTACTCATGGGATGGAGAAATCACGGTTCAATGTTCGGGTGATCAATCTGGATAATCCAGAAGAGGGGCAGCAATCTAACGATGCACCTAAGTCTCTAGTTTCAGACTCGCCTCACGAGGTCATTCCTCCAGTTTCCATTGAGACGCCTCTTTCTCCTCCCGATTTGCTCGTAGATGAGTCTCCTCAGAATGCAGTTCCCATTTCAGCATACGAGCCTTCTCCTGATCAACAACGAGAAAGTGTGTTGAAAGTTCCTGAAGATAATCCCACTTGCATTCAGTTATCAGAAATTGATACTTCTACTTCTGGTTTTGAAGAATTCATGAGGCAATCTTCATGTCCATTGGTAACTGAGCAAACCGTGGTCGCTATTCAAACAGATATTCCTCCCAGGGTAACCACGGTAATTCAAACAGAAACTGCTTCTCCTTTGCCTACGGCTGCTACTGGAAGTGAGTTGATGACTTTGCCTCCATGGCTTAGTTCTTTCACCCCGAAAAGAACGAAGCAAAAGATCTCACCTGATGCCTTCGACTACCAGCAACTCAAACAGTCCAGATCCAAAGTTGCTAAGAAGGCGAAGACCATCTCTAGGGTAACTGTTGATAGCAACAAGATGAAAGTAGCTGAAATTGTGGAACCTATTGCAAATAAACCACTTGATGAAATGTCAGCTGCTGATTATAAGGTTACAAGGGTAGAATTGGGCAAGCAAACACATGAGGTCATTAAACATGATGCTCAGTTTTCTGTTGCTTCACTAGTGCAAAGGTGTGACGATCTTCTTGCAAAGAAAGACAAGCTGGAAGAAGAAAACCGACAGCTCATGGCAGCCATTCATAAAATCACAAAACCTGCTGCTGAAGGGAGTAACTCCATAGGTTCTTCTGGTTCCCAAGAATCGATTTGTGGAGTGGAAAGGGCTGCTCAGAAAGTACAAGCACTGGATTCCTGGGTTGATCAGCTTCATGATCAATGTATACAAGTGGTAAAAGATATTTTTCAAATAATGTCTAAGTTGGAAACCATTGAGGAGAAACTGGATCAGACTTCTAGCACTTTCAAAAAGAATCTGGAAAGTGTTGAGAAAAGTCTGGCAGTTTGGCGTACCATGCCCCAACAACAGCTGAGTATTTTGCAGGAGCACGCCATCATCTCTTCCAGGGTCATGTACTTGGAATTTGAGGAACTCATGGAAAACAAGACCCTTGTTCTTAAATCCCTCATTGAGGAGATCAGTGATGCAAGGAGATTCCGGGATGAAGTCTATCGAGGTATTGTCTCACATTGTGAAAGAGCCTCTTGCAATATAGTAAGTCAGGATGGAGAGCTGATTCCAGAAGAAGAGGTCCTTGCTGATTTACAGATGAGGATTCATAATGAATGGAGGAGTGAACAATTCTCAGCAGCTTCAATTCAAGCATTGACGAAACACCAAGCCTTTTTGCATGAGATCCAGTCTATCCTGGATAAAGACAATTCCGCACTCCTCCGCTGTCACGACACTATTATGAAGACTATGGTTGTTGCTAAGAACACCCATGAACCGAATCCCGAGGAACTACAAGCGAGCATCCGGAAATTTCAAAGATTCGTGTCTTCACAAAATGCAACTTAAGTGTTTTTCAACACTTAGTTGAATTTTCCCTCTTTTGTAATCTTTAGTTGTAATTTTGTTTTGACAAGTTACATGTAAAAGTATTTTTGTAAAACGCAAGTTACACATTACTTGCACTTTTGTAATTACATGGAAAGCAACTACAAGTTGTGTCCAATTAGGACTGTAGTTGGAATAAGTCTTAGTTAGTTAGAGCAACTCTTAGTTAATTAATGAAGTCTCAGTTATTTATTGAATGAGTCTTGGTGGTTGAGAGAATCTCTCAAGTTAGTTAGGATCCTCCCACCTTTTTCTCAAGGCTCCTCCTCTATAAATACTTGAGAGGTCCATTGTAAATATATCTTTCGGAAAGCAAGCAAAAACTCTACCAAATTTACAGCAAGAAGTCTTTGAGCTTATGTATGTGGATTGAAAGTTTTTGAAGAATAATAAAGAAGGATTACTCAAGTTTTGAGTCTTTGAGCTACATGTTTGAGTTTGAATCTTTTATTTCTCCTATGCCAAGTGTTTCTAAAGGAGCTTAGTCCAATCTGATTTGAAGTCTTTGAGCTACAAGTAGAGAAGATTAATTAAAATAGGAAACTCTCTTGAAGGAGCAGCAAGTCTTTGAGCTTGCGTCTATTCTTGAGAAAAAATTACTGTTTGATAAGAAATAGCAGCAAGTCTTTGAACTTGCATTAATTCTTGTCTTTGTGTTAAAAGAATAGATTATTTCAGTCTTTGAGCTGTTATCTTTTATTCATTGTAAAAATTTAGTATAGCAAAGGGTAGATAGGACTTCCAATAGTCAAGTCTTTGAGCTTGATATTGTTGTCCCGTCCCGAAGGAAGTGACGGAAGTCTTTGCGCTTTCAGGAAACTTCATTTCCTTTCTCTTATTTCAATTTAAAGTGGTTACTGCTGTTATTCAATCGCTATCATTTTCTGTGAAGAGAAAAGGATATTGTCTTTCTTGAAAAAAGAAGAAAGATTGTTGTCCCATCCCATTTTACTTTCCAAGTTGTAGTTAGATAGGGGGAGCCTTCCTTTAATTAGGAGAGTTTTTACTCGTGTGCTGTGATTGAAACCACAATTTTGTATATTTCCCCCAAGTGTACAAAATTTTCAACCAACAATTTGTCATCCTATTTTGATGCTAATGTTGGTTCTACATTCACAAATGCCTACAGTTCATCCCTAGGGAATTGATAACTAATCATCCTACGAAATATTTCATCAGTGGTTTGTTGGTTGATGCCTATAACCTATCCAATGTTAATAGATTCCTGTAAATTGTTCCATAAAAATATGTCCTAGGGTTGAGAGCTATTTCATTCTCTTCTGAGTGACAAATGTTATCTATCCATTTAGAATCACATTCTGACACTTTAATTATCCCTTAAATAAGCATTTGTTGCCAAAATTAGTTAGCTTTATTATATGTTGTTATAAAGTGAAATGGGAAGACTATTTGGTCCTAAACTAGTGATACGTTGAGGCCAATGAACCTCAAGGGAGACCCATAAAAGGATATAGCCTAGTGACGGTATTCATCCATACTGGATTCAATGGATTATTGGTTATCAACACAGTGTGGTTTACAGAGGTGCTATATGTTGATGTGTTTTTTAGGACACCTTGGAGACAAAATAAAATACCAAGTATTCTATCCTCTCTTTAACAAAGAAACCTCATATGCTAAATAATGAGATCAAATAAGGTAACTCCAAGGGTTACAATGCAAAAAATCGACTTTGTATTTCGGATAGACTCAATGTATGTGATGTGATAATGCTGATAATCACAAAGGGATTTATGTTTTGCACTGGAACGTGGAATCTAAACTGACTTTGGCAAATAAAAAGCAAAAGGATAAAGGGTTAAGGAAATCTAAGCTAATTGGTTAACACCTATGGATGTAAGAAATGATTGCTGACTTGATGAAACCAAACCAAGCTCTTCTTTGCCATGAGGAAACAACTACACAAAGATGGTGCAATCTCCTAATGATAAGCAAATGATTTTCATATCACTTATGCACACCAACACCACAAACAATGAGCATAAAGCAATTGAAGTTAAGATTTGAATTGAGTTCAATCTAACCATACACTGCACCTTGTAATCAACAAATTCCAAATGGTATGAACATATAGGCTTCACCTTCCATCAACAATAAAATCTTTCATTTAACTAATTAACATCTAAAACTTGAGAGGGAGAAACATGCAACATGTAGAAAGTCATACAACGATCCACCATATCTTCAATGAAATCAAGTAATTATTTCAACAAAGCCTTGGCAACAATTTCTTGTCTTCTCCTCCTACTCTACTGCTAATTGCTATCTATCAACTATTAACCATTAACCTTTACAAAGAAGGAGGTGGTGTCTTATATAGACATCCCAATTAAAATGAGTGGCCCAAATTGATTTAAGATCAATGATCGAGATTGTATGATGAAACCCTAAACAGGGTTAGTTACAACTAACTCCCTTCGACCAATCAGAAAATTACATCATTTGGACACATGTCCTCTTTGAATATGGGCCAATGAAAAAAAAGTTAGGTACATTGAGCTTTGTGCCTTCCACATGGGTAGTTATCTTCTTCGTAGGATGAGTCAAGATCACTGAACTTGGACTCCTTGACTTGTCATGATTTGATTGGCTTGAATGTGACTAGGAGCCAACTCAGCTTGCTCTTTGTAGATCGTCACAAAGAAGTTATTTCATCTCGATCAATATCTCTTCATACTCAACATTTCCAATTGCTTGATGTGATTATGATGGATCATATTCCCAAATTGCATCATCTTGGTGATCAAGTTTCAAACTTTGATTAAGTCTTCTGAAACTATTCCTTGATCACTCTTCACTTTCACATCTTGTTGGGGAGTTTTCCTTCATGTAATGTTGTTGTCTCACCTTCATCTTCATCAAGACACAATTTTTTCTTTCCTTGGTGTAGATTTGTGGAACATGTTGCAATGTGCATCCTAACATTTCCTTCACCTTCATCCTGAAATTCCTTGATGATGTCTATGCTTAATCCCCTTTTGCATAATGTACATGACTGGGATTACCTCTTTGTTGTACTGACCTTGACTCTTGGATTTCTGAAAAAAATTCAAGATTGTCATAGCGTCTACACCTTTTGTAGTGTTGAAATTGTGAAGTGTATAGGTTGACCTCCTTGCCTTTAAAGCCATGATGTTGTTCTGAATTTGTTCCTTCCTCTGCTTATTAATACTTAACTTCCTCTTTGCATTCTGATCCTTGTATTGGCACCTCCTTGTGATTGAATCTTGATGTCTCCTTGCAACATCCTTGTGAACTCCTCTCTTCAAGTTGCATCTTTCCTAACCTTCCATCCTTGCTTCAAAACCTGAAAGAAGAACACATGAATCAAGGATCAATCAAATATAATAATAAAGAAATACTTAGTCCTTTCACCCCCTTACAACATTAATCATGCCTTCAAAAATTTCTTTTCAAATTTGGAAATGACAGTCTCCTGATGGAATTTGTGTGCAATCAGGTCTGACTCATTAATATTTACTCCAAAACCTGACATAAATGTCTTCCAAAGTGGCCAAAATCAGACCTTGCAACATTGATGTTTGTAAGGGTGCACTCAAGACACCCTAATGTACAAAACCTATGAGCACATTCGATAGTTGTGCATGCACAAAAGTACATGTGGGTGGGTTTGAAGGGGTAGTATGCAACTGTATGCCTCGGGCGGGTTTTGTAGGTAGTCTTGCACAAAGTTGTCTTGGAGTGCATTTGATATGCATACTTTCACAAAGGGATGTGAAGCACATTTAAGGTGTGTGCCTACACAATCTTAACCAAAAGAAATTTCATCAACCTCCCTCGTGAGCGCATCCTAACCCCTTGTATGCACAAAATAGGGCACAAATCCCAAGGGTGTTTGCACAAAAGTTATGTTTAAACTATCTTGGAGAGCATTTAAGGTGTGTGCACAGAATATTGAATGGATTTAGGGTGTACACATGCACAAAGGTGAGCACATATTACACTTGTGTTTGCACAAGAAGAGGTGAGCAGATTTGCATAAGGGCGCATATTAGATATGTGCATGCACAAAAATGATGTAGAGTGCATTAGAGGTAAGTGCTTGCACTAATAAGGTGGGCGCATATGGAAGGGAGTGTGTACACAATGTTGAGCACACTTCAAGCATATGCATGCACAACTTAGTGCAAGGGCGGCATCTAGGGGATCTCCTACACTAATTAGATCTTGAGTCTGAAATATCCCCTGCTTATATGGAACTAAATATGCAACGAATATCGTCAAACAATTGGCTGACAACCTGCTGTTCTAACTCTCAGTCTATATAACCTGCGTGTTATGCAGTTTTCTAGGCCGCTGAATAACTTGCGTGTTATGCTGATTTGACTGTCACAAAGTTTCAGACTTGTTTTGACACCATTAATTTCAGTTTAGCAACAAGGATGACTTGCAAGCAGCTACCAATCAATAGGACAACCTTCTAGGATGATAATGCAATCGTTATTTGTGTTTTTCTAATACAATAGTATGAATCAAGATGCAAGAACATACACCTACAGCAGACTGTAATTTTAACAAACAGTTGGCATGCAACCATACAACCATATGTAAATGAAAAACAATCTTATCACTCCTTTATTAGAAACCATAGGCTCATTACATTGACCAAAATTGTACCAAAACACTTGACTATTAACAGTGAATTTCAGAATGTCTGAAGACATATGGCATCCATTGATACAATGCATATTGTTGGTTGAAAATTTTGTACACTTGAGGAAATATACAAAATTGTGGTTTCAACCACAAGTAAAACTCTCCTAATTAAGGGAAGGCTCCCCCTATCTAACTACAACTTTGAAAATAAAATAGGATGGGACAGCAATCTTTCTTCTTCTTTCAAGAAAGACAATATCCTTTTCTCTTCACAGAAAAGTGATAGCGATTCCGTATAAAACAGCGGTAACAAATTTCAAAATGAAATGAGAGAAAGGAAAAGAAGTTTCCTGAAAGTTCAAAGACTTCCGTCACTTCCTTCAGGACGGGACAGCAATATCAAGCTCAAAGACTTGATTATGTGAAGTCCTATCTACCCTTTTCTATACTAATTTGATTAAGAACAAATTATAACAGCACAAAGCATAGAAACGGGACTCGCCCAGACTCGGCGAGTCCGAGTACGAGTCAGGCCCGGTGAGTCCCAAGGACTCGAACTCGGACTCACCGAGTTGGCAAGTTTGGCCCAAACTCGCCAAACTCGGCGAGTCCTGAGCCCCAAACTCAGCCAACGTCCAACTAAACTTAAAGACAAAAAAAAAAATAGTTTGCAATGTTTTTTTAAGTCCGTTTTTTTATGTTAATTATCTTTTATCCCTAAAAGTGACTTTCATTTCATTCACTTGCAAAAAAAGGAGTAAAGTGAGTTGGGAAGAAAAACAAGGGTGCATAGAAGAAAAACCAGCAAGGAGGAAGCTCAAGTTTTCTTCAATTTGTCACATTGGAGCTGCATTGTGTTTCGATTTGGTGCATCAAGAGTTGGATAGGAAGACTTTGCAGCTCATTTCAAGCTTGTTGTAAGAGGTACAGTTGTTTTTTTGAAGATTAGTTTGTTTCTTGTATGCAAAAATTCCATTTTCTATTCATTTATTTTAAAAGTTTTACATTTTCTTTCAAAATCTTTTGTATGTAGCATGTAGTATGTAGTTGTAGTGTTGTAATATGTAGGGCTTGTAAATTTCTTTTTTTTAAAAGTAGGGTTTGACAAGCCCTACTTTAATTTTTTTGAATGTATGTAATATGTATTAATTTTATTTTGTATTTGTAATGTTTTATTGCAGCAAACTTCACTTTATTATTTGCCTCAACTTCAAGTTTCACAAAACTATCCTAAAATGTCTACTTCAGCTTCTAGACCCCCCATTAGAAAGGACCCTGCTTGGGAATATCATGAGGATTTTCTAGGGCAAGGAAAGGGGCAAACAAAATGTATGTTTTGCAAAACAATATTCCATGGAGGTATATATAGGTTGAAATACCATATTGCTGGTGTGCGTGGACATGATGCCGAACCATGCCTAAAAGCAGTCCTTGAGGCCGTACGTGAATGTTATGTAATGGTTGAGGAGATTGAAAGGAAAAAGAAACAAAAGGAGGATCGAGCGGCCATTGGGAGAGAGACAGTTTTAGGAAGAGGGACATAGTTAGGTTGTGTTGGAGGCCCTTCTTCCTTACCTCCATATCGTCCCACTCAGTTTGCTACTATTGGTGCTTCCGTTTCTACTTATGCTTCTATAAGTGGCAGTGCCACCGCCACTTCTCATGCTCCTACCACTAGTAGTTGTAGTGGGAGTGTTACCATTGGACCTAGGATTCATAAATCTAGGTTGGATTCCTTCTTTGTGCCTTGCACAACTCCTGGGTCCCAACCGTCGCTTGAGGGCATGGGTTGGAACAAGGAGGTCCATGATGCTGCTAAAATGGCAGTTGGCAGGTTTTGGAGCTACAGCTGTATTCCATTCTTTGTAGCTAGGTGAATGTTTTACTAACTTTTTATGTTTGATAACTTTGATTGTTTTAATTTTTATACTTAACTTATCTCATTGAATTTTTATACTTATCTCATTGAGTTTCTTTGCAATAGGTCTCCTTATTGGCAACAAATGGTTGATGCCATTACCATATGTGGGGCGGGGTTCAAAGCCCCTAGTGAGAGTGATTTGAGGGGACCCATTTTGTCTCAAATGGTGGATGATGTGAAGAAGGATTTAGACGAGTAACGCCAGATATGGAGCACTAAAGGTTGCACCATCATGACTAATGGTTGGACGGATAGGAGAACTAGAACTCTCCTTAATTTTCTTGTTTCTTCCGCACGTGATTGATTAATTTTAGTTTCTTTAATTTTTTATTTTTTATCTAATGGTTTATTGAATGATCATTGACCTAGCTTTATTTTTTTATTTCAGGGGGCACCGTTTTCATCAAGTCCATTGATGCCTCCGCCCATTGCAAGAAAGCCACCTACCTATGTGAGCAGATAGAGGAGGTGATTGAAGATGTGGGTGAAGAGAACGTGGTACAAGTGGTGACCAACAATGCAGCAAATTATGTTGCTGCGGGTAAACTTTTGATTACAAACTAATTTTGTTTGCAAATTAATTACTATCTTGTAGTTTGTACCTCCATTAATTACAATTTACAATGCAACAAATTATGTTGCTGCAGGTAGACTATTGATGGAGAGGCACCCATCTATAGTTTGGACTCCATGTGCTGCTCATTGCATTGACCTCATGTTGGAGGATATTGGAAAAATCCCATGGGTCAAGAGATGTGTAGAAAGGGCAAAAACTGTCTGCAAATTTGTATATAATCATTCATGGGTGTTGGCTCTTATGAGACAATACACAGAGCAGAAGGAGTTAGCTCGTCTAGGAATCACAAGATTTGCCACAAACTTCCTCACATTGCAGTCCATGCTTACGTCTAAGTCTGCCTTGAGACGTATGATTGTTGGTAAGGAGTGGTCTTCCTCATCCTATGCTACCACCCCTGCAGGGAAAGATATGGCAGACTGCATTTTTTATGAGCAAGGCTTTTGGGTCCTGTTGACGTGTTTTTTATTATCGCGTCTAACACAGAATAAAGTTGCCTAACGGTCACTTCACTCTCTCTTGATCAAAGTACGATTGCATGCTAAGATTGCAAGAAGTTCAAACAATCAACTCCAAGGTTCCTTCAATGCATGGACGTGACTCAGTTGGCTGATGTGATTGCTGGTAATCCAAGGGGCCTTACATGTGCATCGTTCTTTCACTTCTTTGTTGTGGCTGGAACTCCATCATCAGATATGGCAATTTTGCGATGCTTCTACTTCGAATGGACTAAAATGAACTGAAAGTAACAGGGAAAGGGTTTAGAAGGATCTAAATCTACTCCTAAGGGCAATGATAACAATGGATAGTGCTTTGGTGGACAGATTCCAAATAAACCAAGCTTTGCTTCGCCAAGATAAACTACAACTCCGCAGGAACTAGTGCAATCTTCTAAGGATGTCGGAGGATTTTCATATTGAGAAAAGTGCATCTAAATACCCAACACGGCGTAATCCAAACGACTATTCACAATTGAACTTAGCACAAATTTGGGGGTTCGGGCTAACTTTACACTGCAACTTACAATCAACAAGATGCAAAAAGTATGAACCATGGAAATTCATCAAACACCATTACATTCTCCATTGGAATCAAAGCACTAAACTAATTCTAATCTAAGTGAGGAAGGTGAAACCATGCAAGCTTTAAAAAAATAACTTAAGTGGACACCATCAAAGAACAATGTTTCACTGTTATTATCTCAAAGCTTATCGCAACAATTTCATACAAAGCTCCCCCCTCCTTCAAATGAGGGGGGTCACCCCTTATATAGGCTTCAAGCCCTGGCTACATGCAAAACCCTAATTAGGGTTTGCCCAAAAGATTCTCCACACATGATGCAACAAGGTGGGAATCTCCAATTAATAACCCATCATGCCCATATACAATTAATTCAAAAGTACCCAAAATAGCATCCATTGTGCATTAAATGCACCACCTCCTTCAAATTCGTCCAACATGCGTTGAATATTCATCCATGCAAAAATCACCCCACTATGTCATAAATGATCCATCATTTCCACATGCGGCGACTGCATGCAAAAGGAATCTGCCATAAATTCAACATGCAATGACCGGGTCGCCATTTGGTCAAATATTCCGGTAATGAATGCGCCACTCTACTGCCACGTGTTCAATAGATCCTCACCATGCAAGTGGACCCCGCCGTCGTATATCTGCTCCTGCACATCTGGAATTGTTGGAGAGGGAAAATTCGATTCAGGAAGAATTTTCTTGAAGTCTCTTCAACTTTCCTTGCTCAGAGAAGGTTTTTCATCAATTCTGCACATTTCCTATTTTTTAGGAAAATTTCCAAATTAGGGTTCCGCAGTCCAGGAGAGAGAAAATTCTCCTACGAATCCAAATCTGTAAAACTTTTGAAATTTGGATGTGATTTGATGCCCGAGAATGGATTTTTCAAATTTTTCCCTAGAGGGGAAATTTCTTGTTCAGTTCATCCCTGATTCCTTCCTTGCCTTAGAAATTTTATGTTCAATTCATCCTTGGGTGTATTTCTTCCTTGCTCGGAATTTTGTCCTGAAGGAAGGAATTTCCAATACTTAGCCAAATTTTCACATTTCCAAGAATTCCGTCGTGAAGGAAGGAATTTCCAACACTTAGCCAAATTTTCACGTTTTTCAGGAACTCTGTCATGAAGGAAGGAATTCCAACACTTAGTCAATTTTTCACCTTTCCTGGAATTATGTCCTGAAGGAAGGAATTTCCATTACTTTGTGAATTGTCCATGTCTCTTTTTCAACATCCCTATTTTTTAGGGATCCTCCTAAAATTTAGGAGCCAAGTTCATTGGATGAAGAATTTCACCCCGATTCTGAATCTATAAAATTTTCCACATTTGGTCAGGATTTAGTGTCTAAAAATAGGATAATCGAAAATTCGCTCGAGGGGAATTCTGCTTTTTATTCCTCCTTGACTCCTTGGATTCAGTGCCTTAGGCAAAATTTCAATTTTTAGCTTGGGTGAAATTTTCACCATGCCAAGGATTCATGGATTTCCCTCCTGTGAATGCCTTCTTGAATTCAGCGCCCCAGCCCATTCTTGGGCGCATTTTAGCCCTGTCCATGGATACATGGAATTTTCCTCCTGTGAATGCATTTTTGAAATTAGCACCCCAGCCCAGTCTTGGGCGCATTTTGGCCCTGTCCATGGACTAGTGGATTTTTCCACTTGTGAATGCATTTTTGAAATTAGCGCCCCAGCCCAGTCTTGGACGCATTTTCACCATGTTCATGGATTCATGGATTTTTCCATCATTTCAGGCTCTTCGTCAGGGTATATATATGAAATATAACATTTAAGTATAAGAATTCTTATACTTTAAGTTATATTTCATATATATTGTCAGGATGTTTGAGAGTGGTTTCAGGTCCATAGGAATCATAATGCAAATTCTGGATTTTGGAAGATCTTCCAAATTTCCATACTTAGTCAAATTTCAAGCCATTTTCGAATCAAGATTACATTGGTGGATTGATGTGAATTTCTGGACTTGGATGATTTTGCATGCTTTCCTCTTCTGGAATAGGAGTTCCAAACTTAACCATTTTTTATCCAACTTGTCTGCCTTCTGACTTTCCGGAATTAGAAATGCCTGTGAATGCCTGATCCTTGTCGCCTTGGTTGACTGACCCTGCCTGTAATAACTTTCTAGAAATAGAAACTTTCCAGGTGTCAGTGTTAGATCCCCGAACCGGGTGCAATAATGACTTACTAAAAATAGAAATTACTAAAAATAGTAAGTTTGATTTTTGGCAAAATTAGACCAATCCAGGACTCGGTAAAATCCCTAAAAAATAGGAACTTTCTAAAAATAGAAAGTTGCTCCGTTTTGGCTCAAATTTTACTGGGAGGTTCCTTGAAGGGTCCTAATTCCAATCGTATGTTTATTTTTTTCAAAACTGTAACAGAAACCCCCTAAAATCTAGGACATAAGGCAGAAACCCTAAAAAGGGACAAAACATGCCCTAGACTTCACCAAACTCGCTCAAACGAAAAGCAAACTTGATCAATCTGACCCCCAAACACTTGCAAAGCAGAGAGACTGCAAAGACTATTGCGAAAAGACCCAAAAAACAAAGCCAAAAGACCGACAGGGCCTAAAAAGAAGGGGTTTCCCATTTGCAATGGGGCGATGTGTGAAAACGTCACAACAGGTCCCTTGTGATGAGATAGTGAAGGTAATTTTTTTATAAATTCTACAATTTAACTTCATGTTTTATAACTTATTATATGTATTCTCTCATTTGCTCATTTTTCTAAATTACACAATATTTTCAATTTTGCAGTTTGTTAAGCCCTTAGTGGTTTTGTTGCAAGTTGCGGATGGAGATAAACCCGCAATGGGCTATATATATGAGGGCATGGATAGGGTGAAGGAGGCCATCAAATTCGTCTATGGAGGAGATGAGAGCAAGTATGGTCCCATTTGGGAGATCATTGATGGATTCATGGCATTCCATTTTATCCCTTCTTTCAAGGCTGATGTGGAGGTCCTTAATGGGCTATATGCAATCATGGAGAAGATGGGACCTGTTGGTACTTCTCAGATAGACCTTTTTCGAGAGCTACAGTTGTTCTCAGATGCACAAGGGGAGACCTTCTCTCGTCTTGTCGCCAAAGACGGTAGGACAACTATGATGCCAGGTAAAAATAAATTGTAAGGCTTAATTTTAGTTTTATTCAATACTATATTGTAACTTGTTAAATGAGTTCATGAGTGAGACTAATTTTATTTATTTTTCTCATTTCAAACTCAGATCATTGGTGGAGCTTTTTTGGCCCAGAGACACCAAATATTCAGAAGTTGGCCATTCGCATCTTGAGCCAACCATGCAACGCATCAGGTTGTGAGCGCAATTAGAGTATGTTTGAGCACATACACTCCAAGAGGTGCAATAGATTATCTGTGGAGAAGATGAATGATCTCATCTTTGTTCACTACAACCTCCGCCTAAGAATGAGAAAGAATGCATTAGTTGACATCTCTCCTATCATTCTAGATGAGGTTGATCTTGAAGCAGAGTGGGCCAATGAGAATCAGACAGCTCTTGGGACTCCTACAGCTATATTTAGTGATGATGACATTGATTGGATCGACCAGGTAGATATAGAGGCTGAGGCTGTAGCCATGGCAGAGGAGGAGCAGAGAGCACGAGCAGAGACAGGAAATACTGAGACTCGGAGTGACATAGTTGTTTCTGATGTTGGTGAGCATGACACAGCTGTTCCTGATGTTGGTGAGCATGGCATGGTGTCACGGGGAGCGACTATGGCTGTTGAATCATCTAGGACCTACTTTAAACGCCTTCGCTGGGGGCCAGGGCGAGAGAGTGCACGACCCTCTGAGCCATAGGCTTGTACACTTGTAGTTGTATTTAGTATTTACTATTTACCTTTGGTATTTGTATGAAACATTTGATGATGATCATATGATGACATGGATTTTTTATTCCATGAGTTTTGTAATATTGTATACATTTGACAATATTTATATATCTATGTTTGTTATTTTCTTCAGCTACAATTTGCGTTTATGCTTATGTGATTGATGTATACTTGTGTATGTAATCAAATGAGCCGAGTTTGATGATGTTTTTGTGTCTTTAAGGTGTATTCAATAAAAGGAATTTGAAACAAGTTTTAAATCTTTAAAAATCTCTAAATTTCTTGAGTTTTTCACTTTCCTGAGTCCAACCGAGTCTGGAGCCGAGTCTGACACCGAGTCCCGAGTCCGAGCCGAGTCTGAGTCCCGTTTCTTTGGCACAAAGACTGAAATATCTTATCCTTTCTATATAAAACAATGGGAAGTAGTATAAGCTCAAAGACTCACAGCTATTTCTCACAAAATCTACTTCTAAATTTTGTTACAAACAAGTGTAAGAACAAATTTTGTTACAAACAAGTGTAAGAACAAAGTCTTACAACTTTTTTCCAATAGAACTTCTACTTTAACTAAATTAATCTTCAATACTTGCAACTCAAAGACTGCAAATCAGATTTGATTAAGTTCTCAAAGAAACACTTGCAAGAAAGGAAATATGGAACACAAAGACTCAAAGCTTGAGCAATTTTCTTCTATTCCTTTCAATTCTTCAATTTACACATAAAGCTCAAAGACTTCTTTGCTGCAAATTTGGCAGAGTTTTTGTTTGCTTTCTAAAAGATAAAGATTACAATAGACCCGTCAAGTATTTATAGAAGAGGAGCCTTGAGAAAAAGGTGGGAGGATCCTAACTAAGTTGAGAGATTCTCTCAACCACCAAGACTTATTCAAAAACTAACTATGACTTATTCCAACTACAGTCCTAACTGAACTCAAACTGTAGTTGCCTTACATGTAATTACAAAAGTGCAAGTAATGACTTATCTTGCAATTTACAAAAAGGCTTTTACATGTAACTTGTCAAAAGAAAAACTAGAACTAAAAGATTACAAATTTGGAAAAATACAACTAAGTGTTGAAAAACACTTAAGCTGCAGTATGTGAAGACATGAATCCTTCGAACTTTTGGATGATCATTTGCAGCTCATCAGGATCCGGTTCATGGGTGTTCTTGGCCACGATCATGGTTTTCACGATAACATCGCTGCAACGAAGGATTGTGGCATTATTTCTCTCAAAGGAAGACTGAATTTCTCGCAAGTAACCTTGATAAGTCACTAAGGCTTGAATGAATGCTGCTGAAAATGGTTCACTTTTCCACTCTTGACGGATCTTCAACTGTAGATCAGAAAGAACCTTTTCTTCTATCAACAATTCTCCATCATGACCCATGATGGTGCAAGAAGCTTTCTGAAAATGAGAGACCATATTCTGAAAAACTTCCATTCGCAGCCTCATAGCATCATCAATGTCTTCAATAAGTGACTTAAGAACAAGGGCTTTGTTCTCCAAGAGCTCCTGATATTTCAAGTATACAACTCTTGAAGGAATTACCTGACGTTCTAGAAGAATGCTTAACTTTTGATGAGGAATTTTAAGCCAAATAGTCAAGCTGTCTTCTACCTTTTCCAAGTTCCGTTTGAAAGTATCAAAAACTTGGTTCAATTGTTCTTCAATGATTTTCAACTTGGCTATCATTTGGAAAACCTCCTTCAAGACTTGTGCAGATAGATTATGAAGCTGATCAACCCAAGATTCCAGTGCTTGTACCTTTTGAGCAGCTCTCTCAACTCCCTGGATTGATTCCCGTGCCTCGGAAGAACTTGTAGGATTACTCACTTCACAAGTCGGTTTTGTGATTTTATGAACAGCTGCAACAAGTTGTCGGTTGTCCTCTTCTAGCTTATCTTTCTTGGCTAGAAGTTCATCATATCATTGCACTAGTGAGGCTACAGAATACTGGGCATCATGTTTAACCACTTCATGCGTTTGCTTGCCCAATTCTACCCTTATGACTTTGTAATCAGCAGCTGACATCTCTTCAAGTGGCTTATCTACTAGAGGTTCAACAATTTCAGCCACTTTCATCTTGTTGCTATCAACAGTTACTCTTGAGATAGTCTTGGCCTTTTTAGCAACCTTAAGTATAGACTGTTTAAGTTGCTGATAATCAAAGGCATCAGGTGAGATTTCTTGCTTCTTCCTCTTTGGGGTAAAAGAACTAAGTCATGGAGGTAAAGCTGTCAACTCTCCTTCAATAGAAGCTGCGAGTAAAGGAGAAGCAGTTTTTGTTTGAACAGTTGTGGTCACCCTGAGAGGAGTATCTATTTGGATAGCGACCATGGTTTGCTCAGTAACCAATGGGCATGAAGATTGCCTCATAAATTCTTCAAAACCAAAAGTGGAGGTATCAATCTCTGACAGCTAGATACGTGCAGGAGTATCTTCAGGAATTTCCAGCACACTCTCTTGTTGATGATCGGGAGGTGGCTCATATGCTGAAATAGGAACGACATTCTGAGGAGACTCTTCCACTATTAAGTCAGGAAGAGAAAGGGGTGTCTCAAGGGAAACTAAGGAAGGAATCTCATGAGGTGAGTCCGAAGCTGGAGACTTAGGAGCATCATCAAATTGTTGTCCTTCTTCTAGATTATCAAGATTGATCACCTGAACATGAAACCGAGACATTTCCTTTCCACGAACTGTCGCCTCCTCAGGAGGAAGCACTACTGCCCGACTAACTCGCAATTTGATCCTGGTGCCAGAAGATGATGCACCTTCCTTATTGTCAATCTGAATCTCAGACTTACATCCTAGAGGCCCCATCGAATCATCTTCTTTCCCAACCTTGATCTTGATGAGTCTAACACCATTACCTTTGAACCAAGTATTGGTGTTAGCCAAGATAGGCTGAAATCTTTCAAGAATGGACGTGCATTCTTTATGCGACCATTGGATTAAAGGAAGTGGAGCTTCCTCAACCCTTCGTGAAATATATTCACGATCAAGTACATGCCCATCATCAATCATCCCTTGTGGAATATCCACCAAGTTCAAATCAATAACCTACCCAACAGTAAGCCTGCAATAATCCATCTTCAGAATTTCCACTTCTATACAGAGATCTACCCAGATATCCTCAATACGATGCACGTGCACGAAGGACTTTTTGATCTTTTCCTTCATACCTCGGTAATCAAAATCAGCTCTGGACTTGAACCTTTTGAGTTTAATTTCCTGCATCTCAGTCTCCATAGCTTTGGCTTTGACTGAAGTGACAAGAGAATACCGGCCAATTTTCAATGGGTTTGTTGTAGAAATCCCCATTCCGACCTTATGTCTGACAGTCTGATGAGCGTGCACAGCCATGATCTGTCTTCCCAACTCCATAAGTATGATCTTATCAGTAGGGTATCTAGGAAGCATGTATGGTTGCCCACTATAGCATCCGACTTCATATAGGTAAAGGTCGGTAATTGAAGAAACAAGCACCCATACTCATTCACTCTTTCCCATGCCTCATCTAACACCCTTTTGTTCTTTAGAGTTCTATCAAACTGGCACATGAAGTAACCGAAGAATGCATCTTGAACTCTTCTGAAATGCAGTCTGCTGGGTCTCAAAGGCAACTGATCATAATATTCCCATACTGGTATAAGAGAGCGATCACCCTTGGTAGAAAGACCAGGAAAATGTCTAAGTGATGTTGCCAAGTACACTAAGTATGAATTCATATAGAAAGTCATGGTGGAAGGGACTGCTGCAAGTTGCTCACACAAAGCATCGCTGATAATCTCTCCCCATGATATATGATGGGACTGCCTTATGAACATGACGAACCGGTACATCCAGGGTTCAAAAACATTGTAGTGTTCAAGACCCATCATCCTGCTGAGGAGAGTTATGATGTTTCCAATTTCCCACTTGAAGTCACAGTGGTACAACTTAGCCCACCTTGAGAAGGCGGCTCGTGGCTCATGAATCCACCTGTTAATATGACGTTTGCAGTCCTTTTCCCTTTTGACATAGTACTCAGCTGCACTATCTTTGGAAATCTCCATGTAAACAGGTGTTGGTGGTATTCTGAAGACTTTCTCAATTGTGTTTGCGTCAAGGCGGATTATTGCTTCACCATCATCATTTTTAATGGTTCTCGTCTCCTTGTCAAAGCGATGGGCGCAAGCGAGAACAAATTCAGGTTCTAGGGCAGCCACTGGAAAAGAAGATGCGTGATAGATATGGCCAGCCGCTGCATATTGCTATCCTGCGGATCTGCCACCCTCTTGACAAATTCTGACATGTCCACATGCCCTATCTCTGTATCTTTTATGCGATCCAAAGGAGAGGAAACTTGAGAAGGTGAAACCTCATTTTGGAACTTATCGTATTTATACTTCATCTTCTTTGGAATTGGAGATGACGACAAATCTAACATTGAAGGACAACCTAGTATACTGCGATGAAGACTTAAAAGTGTTAAAGCAACATCATAATCAGCTGCAACTAAAATTTTTCCTTCTTCAAATGGGAAGAACTTTAACCCCTGCACTTCACGATTTTGTGAGAGAAAGATAGGAAATAAATGGGAATGCTGGGAATCTTGACTTTGACCAATTTTGGATCTTGGAGATATTTTTGCAAGTATACAAGTTGGGAAGAGCATACATGTAATTGGATTTTTAAAACCCGAATGCAAGTATACTTGCAAAACGGTAAATGGAGAAATGAGTGAAAAATGAGAATTATGCTTGCGGGAAATGACGTGAACGGAAAGTACGGATATAGGCGATATGGATGGATAAAAATGGGAAGATTTTGGGAATGTCATTTTCATGAAAATGGGAAGAACTTTGGACATGCAATCCGGTTCTAAAAACCCGATTTTGGAAGGATGGGTATTTTCATCTTTGCAACTTGGAATTTCAACCAAAAATGGTTAAATTCTTTAACCATAAGGGAAGAACAATGATTTTCATCCAACTTGTAATCGGGATTTAAAATCCCGAATACAAGTAAAGAGGGAAAAATGGGGAAGAACAATGCAATTCAAAAATTGTTTTTCAAAGGGGAAAATCTCTCTCACAAAACCGATTTTTGGGGCAAAATCAACATATATACAAATCTACAACTAGAAAGGAAAAATAAGAAAACAAGAAAACAAGAAAATGAAACAAGAAAAGAAAAGAAATCATACCTCGTTTCAATCTGAAAATGCCTCTTCAAAAGATGATCAATCTTTGAAAGAAGGAAGAATATCTCTTAAATAGAGATAAACCGCAATCCGAAACCCTAGCCACGTTTTTATTAAAACGCCATAAGCAGAAAAAAAAAACGTGGCACCAAATGCAATTAAAATGGCACAAGAAGTGGCCAAATCTCCCTTCAACTTCAACGCCTAGGTATGAAAGGCAAAAACGCCTTAGGAGATTGCAACTTCATGGAGTTTAGATCCCCCAAAATGTGCATTGAAAGAACCACGTGGTAGGCGTTTTAGCAGAAAATCGGCAAACAAAAACCCCCAAATGGCGTGAAAGATGTTTGCAATTGCATGAAAATAGGGAAGAATCCCAAACGCCTTGCATCTCCCAACAAATTCTCCACAAAAAATGCTTCAAATTTCCAACAAAAACGTTTTCCTTGGCTGGTCGGGTTTATGAGAAGAAAGAACAAGTTCGATTTTGCATGTAATAGTAAAAATCAAGTTTTGGAGTTCATATTACATGTTTAAAATCTCACTTTTCTCTTCACAAGGCAAAATTGGGTTTTAGAAATGCAATTACAAGTTTAAAATTCCTCAATTTGCACTTTATGGAGAAAATCAGGTTTTTTGGGCAAAATAGCAAGTTTTAAATGTCACTTTATTTTCATTTCTAGGCAAAATTATGTTTTGGAGAGAGATGTGCAAGTTACAAATTACTTGTAAAAGGAAAATAAAATCCCTACAACAAATTTTAATAACTTGCACACATGTAATAGGGGTTTAAAATCCCTATTACAAGCAAAAGACATTAAAATAGGGGTTTTAGAAAAGAATTACAAGTTAACTTGTAACTTATCCATAAAAATCCCTATTATAACTTAAAAAGCCAAAAAGCATCAAGGGGGAAATAAAAAGCAAGTTACAAGTTCTTTTTTTCAATAAAGTGCACTTGTAATTAGCCAAAAATTTCCCTACAAAGACCAAAACAAAGGAAATCATTAAAAATTGCAATTCAAGGAAAATTTTCCACTTGCAGTCAGGGAGAAAAAACCCGAAATTGAAGGAAAGACATAGCAAACAAACCCAGAATGTGACAAAATTCGAAACGTGGTTCAAGGATGGACTGAGGATTAAGCCAGTTCAAGGATTAGGTGAAATTCTGCCTCAGGAAGCATGCCATAGAGAAAAAAATTCATTTTTTGACAAAAATTTTATGTAATGGTCCTTCATTTTTTAAAACAAAAATGAGGACAACACATATAACTGAGAAATACTAGGAAATAATGATGCCAAATGAACTTGGTATAAATCACCTAGGCCTGAGATTGAAGAAGCAAGTAATATTCCAATCTTTGGAGCCTCCTCTATGCAAGAAGAACTATCTCCCAAAATCGCCCCTGCTGCTGGTCTGCAGATTATGAACAATTAATTGGCAGCAATTCGGTCACCCTTCAATCACTAAACCTCATTGTTGATCTCCCAAAATAATATCGCCCTCCTCCTATGATGGGTTTGATGCTTGAACAAGACAATATAAGCAAAAATCGTGGTCTGGGTGGCTGTGGGTCGAATTGCTTCAGATCTGGTTTAACCCTTGCAATCTTTACTTATTCACCTCCAATGCATGCTAAAATAAATCGCCTTATGTCCCCAATGAAAGCGCTGTCCTCAAATGAAGGTTTTGATGCTTAGACAAGAAGATGATAACAAAATCGTGGCAATGGAGGTTGGAACTCGATATGTTTCACACCTGCAACAAACCCAGCAACCTTCCACTTTCTCCTTCAATTTGTCTTCTAGGAAAATTCGCCTAACCCTTCCAATAGAAATCAGTGCACAAATATGATGAATATGGATGGTCTGTAAATACCATAAAATATCCACCATGAGATGCACAAGAAACTCATTAAGCACAATGTGAAGGACTGAAGTTATCCCCCACTCTCAGCTGCAACCCCTCAGAGGATCTCTCACCACCTCAGTTATGCAAATCATAGGGAGTTTTCGGCAGAAACCTTTGGCTCCACAAGTCTACACAAGAGAAGATATCAAATAACCAATGATGAATATTGAACAATGAACCAACCTCCTCTATTTATTCTTTTCTCCTCCAATCGATTGGTTCCTTCTAGAAGATTCTTCTCTAACAAACTCATATCCTTTTATTACACTTTATTATTTTATTACACATTAATTAATTTAATTGCAACTTTAAAATATTATCATTATAATTAAAGTGCACACATCACAACATACGTGTAATCTCCTTATCTCACCATAAAATCTTGTAGACATAAAATATGAAACCACAAATATCTGCCAAGTCGACCCCCTGATCACTCCCCTTGGCCTACGAGGGTCAAATGATAGGCCAAACACTTCTGCGGACCAATCCTCATGAAAATGGGGACATTACAGAGTCAGATTCAAGGTGTACATTTGCACAATTTTGTGCTCATGCATACCTCAAGGGGGTTTATTCAAGACTTGGGTAATTTTTAAGTTCCATCCTCATTTACCTTGAGTGGATCTATGCTAGGCTCTTGTACAACTTTGTACATGCTATAAGAGGGTTGACTCTTGACTTAGTCAAATTTTCATACTTGTTCCCTACCTAGGTCCTACACAAATACGGACTTGAAGTTCATGACCTTAGGCATTGTGCTTGCAATTCTTGACAGAATTACAAGCAAACTTACCATTTCTCAGTCTTCTATCCATACCTAACAAAATCTTGCATTCTGACAACTATGACGAAATTGATAGCAATTTTGACAAGATTTTACAACTTCACCTTCACTCCTTGGCCGGGATATTTGTTCATGAATTCCGGACTTGACCAAACTAATGACAAGACTTTGCTATCTTAAGACATTCTAAAGGATACTCAACACCACTAACCTGGATGTTCAAGACAAACCCTTCTCACAAGCAAAAGTTAAAGACTACAACTATGGCCAAGCTAAACCAAAACACTAAAACACCTAAGCTAACAAGCAAAAAGTAGGGGTCCCATTTGCAATGGGGCGATGTGTGAAAACGTCACAACACCATATAATAAAACCAAGTGTTCACCTATATTTTTTTGTTATCTACAACTTTCCAGGCACGTCCATCCACAACAATGGTATCTAAGCCACTTAAATTCTTTCCCACACAACAATAACATTGCAAACTACAACGATGAAACAATTCGGTAAGATAAGTTGTGCCATTACAAGCAAAAGCCAATGTAGTCGAAGCATGTCAACCATTATTTGAAGAGTAGATTACATCTTTGATCTCTTGCATGGAAGTGCATTTGAACTGCTAGCATTGCAGATGAGAACACTAAGTATAGCATTAATTGTTGTCCAGAGAGAGTCTTTAAATATGTTTCTAATCATGCTTTTAACTTATAGTATTTTTAAACAATGGGGAACCCATCTAGTACATGTATGGATGATTAGGAAGTTCATAAACATAGATGTATGTATCCATGCATGTGCATGTGCGTGCTTTTATATGTATGTATGTGTGTATGTGTATTTGAACATGTGTGTGTGAACATATTTATCTTAATCCTTCTTGTTTCTGATCATGACCTAACAGATTAGTATATCTGAATCAATGTTTATCATTAGTGTAGAAGAGCAGCTTCACAAGGGCTGTTTTTAAGTTAAATTCCCCAATTCTGATTGCTTATAACTTTTCTCTTCTCAAATAATCCCCTTTTTGAGTCAAGAAGATTTCTTGCAAATTGTAAAATGTCTGAAATTGCTTTGAAGTAACTAGACATTTATATGTCTGAACTGGTTGAGGTCTCTGTTTTGAGTTTTTGCTGACAGTTGGCTGCTGGTTGGCTTGGTTTATCTTTATGGCAGCGTTTTTTATATAGGGTTTTGAGGCTCCTTCAAAACCTGATTTTCTCTTGATCAAAAACTAAACATTTATATGATTTGGATTTTTTTCTCATCTCTATGTCACTCTCTTAAATAAGCCCTAAGCTCAACCAAATTCTTCATTTATTTAGAGTATATTTTCAGCTCTCTACTTACATTATTTAGGGAATCTTGTCTACTTGGTCCCTGTATTTTGCTGTTCTTTCATCAAACACTTCTCTATCTTTGTTGATTCCTAGACTCTCTTTCATTTCTTGATCATCAAAACCTTAATTCCTTTTTTATCGCTCATTTGACATTTAGATATAAAAGACCAACTAAATAATCTTCTTGTTCTCATACACAACTCCTTCAAGCATCTAAGTGTTCAACTGAATGACTTGTGATTCAATAATATGCAGAGTTGAACCAAATAACAAATATAGTGACAATGTCAATGATTGGATTTAGATGCCAGTGCTTGATCAGACAAATATCATGCATATAGAGACAAATCTTCCAATAATTATATGTTCTTTGTTTTTTCCAACAATGATGAAGAAAAACTCCAGATTTATTGATTCCAAATGTTTCAAGCTTTAGATTTTGTTAAAAGTAATCTCTTTTTCAAATGTTCAGGGTTTTTCTAATGGTTATTGTAGTTCATCCTTCCCATATACTGCCATATCAATCTTTCTCCCGTGGCATACAGTTTCTTTCAATAGTAAAATCAGAATTTTCAAAGACCAGTTTTTCCAAAAAAGCCCAATGAATGACACCAATTATGACCCAATCCAGTATGACTGCATCAATAGGCATGATGACACTAGACTTTACTGTTGGCCATAGATAGATAGAATCTCGATGTGGTGATCCCTCATTATCAGTGGACCCTTATTACAAGTTAACATGAAGGCATAATTGCCAACAAAGACAATCAAATTCTTATGGCTATGGATGTCACTAAACCTATCAACTCTGCTCTTACCTTATTCTTGCATCCATAGGGAAATGATATTCACCTCTTAATAAACTTAACATCCATTTCAGTAATGTTGTGGAAAATTTCCCATTATTGGAATATCTAAAGCTCAATTAACATGAATAGTGATCGGCTATTATAATGAGACAATGAGACCATCCCTAGTATGCAAGGGCATACAGTATTTGTAATTAAAAAGATCCAGAGTCGACTCTTTGGTAGCAACCCACTTAACCAATCTGTACCATAATGAGCAGAAGAGCAAGCCCAGCAGAGTTCGAATCTGGATCATCATCATCGCAGTTGTTCATCCTCACCATGAGAACATAGTCTATTGCTCCAATGATGTGCAATCATGCCATAATTCTTTTCATAGCATTCCTCTACTTATGGTGCTCGCGTTGGCTTTATTCTTCCCAATGTACTTTGGTCCTAGTATGTTTCCAATTTCGACTGGGCAAAATGCAACCTATCCAATGCATAAAAGAGGGCATGATTTCTAATTTTGGGAATACAACACAGTCCCACTCCTTTGAAAACTGTATCCATAAGGACTTTCTTGAACTAAGAAGGTTATTGTTTACTTTTGAGTGATTTGATCAATGAAAATTGTTTGTAATCTCAAACAATTTAAGCATTTAATTATTTGTGTTTTTTCATTTAGGTTAAAATACCTTTCAGCTTAGAAGCCACACCCCAAGGGTATCTACTCCATCGAAAAATTCACCTAGGGCCTGCACCCAGCCTTATCCACGTTGGCCTGCTTTTAATTATTCACAATCATTTTAATGTGGGATTGAAGGTTTAAATCCCCATTCATCATCATAGAAATTGCTTCACCAAGGGCAAGTGCCAGGTAAGAAGTCACTCTGATGAATATGCATTCCGTAAAAATTCACCTAGAACTTGCACCTACCCCAGTATTAATTGAATCCCAGCTAACCATTTGCAACTGCTATAATGTGAGAAGCATGCCTAGAAAGGTTTAAACCAAAGAAATAATGATAAAATTACTCCAAGTTAATAACTCTTTGAAAAAGAGCCTCTTCTTATTGAAACTAAGAGAACCATTTGGCATCATCCTACTAATTGCTCCATCAAACTCAAAATACCAATGGCACAAGTTCATTGGGGAGCATTACTCGCAGGTCACTTGAACCTGAATCATCATCATCATGGCAATTACTTAAAAAATTCTGAGGACAAATTACATCATCAAATTAAGAGTACAATATGTCTTAGAAGTCACTTCCACTAGAGACCATTGCTAGCCCTAGGCTTGAACATTGATCATGCTCATGGCAATGGCTCTATCAATCTAAAAGGACCAATTGCTCCATCAAACTAAGAGAGCCAAATTCTTAGAAGCTACCTCAACAAGGAGAGTACTAACAATAAGAGGCTTGAATTTCAGTCACCGTCATGGCAATTGCTACATCAAAATTTGAGTGCCGATTGTTCCATCAAATTAAGAGGACCATCTGGCACAGACACTACATCAATTGGCAAGCACTACTAGCAAGAGCCTTGAACCGGAGCAATTGCACCATCGAACTCGGAGTACAATTGATCCGTCAAGCTAAGGATATTATTTGACTTAGAACCCACTTTGATTGGAGGAGTATTAGATCCATCAAACCAAGATTACCATTTGGCTTAGAAGCCATTTTGATTGAGGAACATTATTGGCTGAAATCTTGAACCTGAGTCATTGTCGTGGCAACTGCTCTATCAAACTGAGAGCATTGCTAGCTGGAGTCTTGAACCTCAGTCTCCATTATGACAGTTGCTCCCTCAAACTAAGAGGCATGCAAAGAAACGACTTCCATGAGGAAACATTATTAGGCTTGAACCTGGGTCATCATTGTGGCAATTAATCCACCAAACTCAGAGTACCCTTTGGATTACAGGCTACTTAAGGCTGGGAACATATGCAAAGGGAAGCTTGAAACCAATTCATCATCATAGCAATCCATCAGGCTAATAGTACCTTTCAGCTTAGAAGCCGCATGGGCATGTGAAGCTTTCAAACAATTCATCGTTACTCTTTTATTATAAAAGCCTGCTTTTCGAACTCTCTGATATGGGCTGCAGACGGGAATCATTTTAGCCTTCCTGCTGCTTAGAACCAAGATGTCAAAGGTATTTATTCTACCAAAATTGCGTAGGGCTGCTACGTAACCTTGTCCCTTATTTCTGTGCTTCGTGGGGATTAAACCTTGAGAAGCTCTCTATAAGCTAGGCATACTGCCAATTGAACTAGGCCTCCATGGGCAAGTCATCAACACGGGGATATCTATTCCCTTAAACTTTGCTTAGCATTTGCACTCACCTTGATGTTTCCCTTTCTATTGTCTACGCCATACCCAGTGGTGCTTGAACTCGAGGCATCATCATGGCAAATGTTCCACCTTTAATACAAAGCTACTCCCAACTGAACACACTACATTATTTATATTGCAAAATAAATTCAAAACAGATATTCCCAATCCATATGACACCCGTTTCTCAGTAAAAGCATTACAAAGAAAAACTTCATTTAATTTATGATATAGAAAATAACAAAATTAAAATTTTAATAAAAAAACGATACAGTACCTTTTAGGTGCCGCTGCAGAAGCTGGCAAAGCTTGCAACGAGCGCATTCTCTGAGTATAGTTACTTTCACCTTTCGCCTTCGTTGTTTTGAATGCAGAGATACCCATCGAAGGCCCGTAGGCCCATTGAATTGTTATCATTTTCTAACATGTAAAGATTGATCTAAATTGCATTCATCTACGCCTAGATTTTGAAGGCCCACGTTGAAATTTTGAAAAGAAGAAAAACAGGATGAATAAATAAGCGGAGAAGGGTGAATCACTGGATAAGGAAATGAGATGCTATTGTTAAGCCACGTACGTGAATTTCTCATATTTTTTCTTCGCTTTAAACTCATAAACGCATTAAACAAGTTTTAATGAGCTTCCTCTGAATTCACTTCCTTCGCCAGATTACGACAATTGGTGTAAATAAGTCAGATCAATATTCAGAACTTGCCGAATTTACTCAAAAATCTAGTACACTTAATTTGATCAAACCTCTTGAGTTAACATGTCCTAACCGGCAAGGCTATATATTGGGGACCTTATCCCTATTTAGGAAATCAAATAAAGGACCTACCTAGTATTTGTCAGATTCAGTCAAAATTTAGTTTTCTATAATTGATTGAAGTTTCAATCTATCTTTGCCTATGAGGTTACAATGGAGGACTTCATTTTAGACTTCAACCCGTCTTTGTCTATGAGGCTACAATGGAGGACCTCATTTTTAGTCTAAAATGGGTCAAACTAGGTTACAAGTATTTATTATGTAAATTTTTGCTACATCTTTTCATATGAAAAAATATATCATTTTTTCCTTGAGAATTTTTCAAGTAGAAATTTTATATCAATAAATATAAATTTATTTCAAAATAACTTAGCATCTTAACAATCATTAAGAGTTGTATGGCATTCTACAAAATTTTACCATTGATAATTAAAAGTTAGAATGATTTTAATTCTTATGTTAAAAAAATTAAATATTGGTGGCAAGAAAAGTTATCAAATGTATATTTGCTAAATATTTGTTCACCCAAAATTTAGATTGGCGTGTGTCTTAATTACATGTTATTTGTGGTGTAGATGTTGTCCATCTTGTCATAAAATTAAAAAAAATGTGACATTTATACATTCATTTTAATGTGCATACTCATGAACATGTTTAAGACTCATTCTTTTTCTTATTTCTTAACCTAAAATTATTATTGATATACTTTATAGGCACTTCTAGGATCTCCTAAACATGACCAAATCATCCCAAAAAAGTTAGATATGACTCTTAAAAGGAACATAGACACTTGGACTATTTATTATCCTATCAGATAAAAAAAATACTTGAAATGATAAATTAAATTAATAATAATGCATATTAAATAGAGTAGTAAAAGTATATCGTTATTTGCACCTGAAGTTATTATAGAAGTTGTAACCCAATTAATTCCTAATTTTTAATATGCAACAAATTGATGTAAAATGTCCAAATTTAATTGTGGGAGTGATTCAACTCATTCAATTTAAAAGAAAATAGCAAATAAGTATAGCATTAACTATGGAGTGAGAGAGTGAAGGAGGAGGTCGAAGGAGCAGAGGTAGGGTTTATGTTGGCAAGGGAGATGAAAAAGGAAATGATGAGGAAGACATAGATAGGGGAGGTCAGGTTATTTTTGGCAGGTCAGGTTATTTTTGGCCCGACTCTACACGAGAAAGGGGTCAACACCCTCTTCTTGGTCGATCCTTGTTTCTTCAAGAGTTTTGGGTGGTGCTATGGTGTTTTGTCTATTTCTTCGGTGGTGGCTAATGTAGCTAGTGTTGTTTCATCTCTTGGTGTGATGGTTGCTAGGACTAAGAGATCAAAGGCTTTTGTAGTTTGGACGTTTTTTGAGATGTCTATGGTTTTGACCCTATTCTTTATGGGTAATGGTGTGACTACTTCAAATTTTTTGCTTGCACTTGGGGTGAGACGTGGGGGAAAGACCATGGCACTTTGGGTTATTCTCGCTATGGAGTCTAGAGTCTATGCTTTGACTACTTTTGGGCCAATTTTCCTTGCTTTCCCTTTGTGTTCCCCATTTCTAGAAGGGAGATTTTTCTTTTGCCTTTGCCCTAAGGAGGTTGTTATGGTTGCTATTTGTACCAGTTCCTCTATTGTTGGTTATGATTGTGGTGATCCTTGGTTGGTTCTGGCCAAATTTATCATACGCATGAGTTTTGTTGCATTAGGTATGACTTTATTTTCCTATCTCCTAATATACCCATTTTGTCCTTAGTTGTTTTTTAGTGGTGTCAGTTGAGAGATGTTGCTCCCTGGATTTCTTGGATCTATGTTTAGTGTTATCGGGGAGTTTTGGTGTATCTCCCTTTGTCTAAGACTATGGACCCCCAAAGTATTTAGGGGTAGTTTTTTTGGATTGTTTTTAGTTGGGGGTATTTAATGCCTTTTTCTCTAGGATGCTCCTCCTACTTTTCTATTGATGGATGAATGTGTGCTTACTTTGGTTTTTATTCTTGTATCTCTTATTGAGGTGGAGTGTTGTTTGAGTGAAATGTCTTTTGGGTTTCATGTTTTAAGGCTAGAGGTTATCTTGGATACTTTTATTCCTAGGATTTGGAGTTGTCGCAAGGGAGTTTATACTGCCCTTACCTTAGATCCTTCCCCTATTTCTCCTATTGAGGTGGAGAGTGTGTTGATGGGTTGTGTTGATTTTCATCGTATGTTTGTCGGGTCCTTATTTATTTCTCCTATAGAGGTGGAGTTGGTTCCTATTAAGGTGGTGACTGGTTTTGCTAGAGATGATGGGAGATGGTGTAAGGGGGATGTTGTTTCCCTTTGTTTAGATTTTACTCTTTTTATCCTATTGAGGTGGATATTAAGGGTAGTTCTCATATTTTCTCCTACAACTCCTATGGAGCTTAAGGATGGTGAAGGGTTCTTGCACCTGCATCGAAGGAAAGAGAATGTTAAAAGCTTTAATATGTTCAATTATTTTCTTGTTGTTTATAGGGCTTGGAATTGTTGTTTCTCTAAGCCGGATTGTATTATGGTTGCAACCTTCATGATGTAATCGTAGGGCTGGTTTCGAATCCCGACAAAATCCATTTGTATAGGGTTTTGGGTCCCTTCAAAACTTGTTTTATCCCCCTAATCAAAAACAAATTTTTCATCAATAAATAGAAACATAGGGGGGCTACATCCATTAATATTATAAAAAAATAAATTTATTAATCATTTAGAAATTTTCATAAATAATTTTATACTTATCTTTATTTATATGTGTAGAAAAACCCAATAAATTGTTTGGAATGGATCCCTAGTTCAACCTCTTCCATTTGTGAGTAGTCTAGGAGGAATAAGCACACTATGTCGCTCTACACTAGTGTTGGCTCCATAGGGACAATGCTCAACACAAGTGCAAATACCCAAGCCCTATACAAGACAGTCACAATTGCACACTATACCTTGGGTTGAATGCATGTTGTGTGCCCCCTTCTCCGATGCTCATAGCCTGCTAACCTGAAATCACGTTCCTATAATGTCTCTAATAGCTCCTTTTTATTTTCTTGTTTTTTCCTTCTTTACATAATAGTTTTTCATGAGTTTAATACACCAATAAAGGGTGTGTCTAATTTTCACACCCCTTTTAAACAAATATTACATTACAATAAATCATCCTGTGAAAATTTAACAAATATTCTAATATAATATTTTTTATTTATTCTAATTTTACAAAATAAACCTCCTTTATTACATATATATTTATTAATTTCCTTGCATTGTTTTATGAGGATAAAGTCCTGTAACAATTATCCCCCTATAATTTAGTTGATGCCCTTAGTAGCATGAGGAGTTTCTACATCATAAACATGGATATAATAATCTTTAGCTAAACAAATGTGGATATTGAATTCTAATAAGATCAACTTTTTTCCAAGTACCACTATTATCACCAAAATGACTCCATTCAACTTTTTCTTCATCTATAACTCTATTTGTTAATGTTCTAGATCTTTTTTCAATTATTCTTTTTGGTTCAATTTTGAGTTCAAAAGAAGGTTCAATAGAAATATATTTCTTATCAATAACATGATTTGCATTATATACACATTTCTTAAGTAAACTCACGTATGGAATACATGGGTAAGTGCACAAAGATGGGGGACCAAAAAGGGGCCTTAAGATGCCACTTTTTTTCCTAAAATCAGCAAAGCCTGAACTTTGATGAGAAAATGAAGATAGGTACACTCAAAATTTGAAGATGCAACAAGAACAAAAGTTGAAGTGCTCTAAATATACTTTCTAAACTACTAATTTCTCTTGAAAATGGAGGAGATTAAGGGTTTCAAAAAGGGGCACCACATTTATTGGTCATGTTTTTTCAGGAAAAAAAAATAACATAGCACGAAATATGGTGCCCCTAAAATGTCAACTTTTTTTTAGAATTTTGCAAATCGCTCCAGTGAGAAAGTAGCTACCACATTGAAGTTTATGCAGATTTTTCGGCTAATTTTTTTTATGAATATTTGAATTTTTATGAATTTCTGAAGTTGACACATCCTAAAAAGAAGAAATTTGAGCGTTCTCCCCCCAAAAAATTTGTGAAAACTAATAAATAAATAAATTTTTTTTTTAAATTGTGTAGAATGGAGTCTAGTTTCTAAAAGTGTAATTTATTTCAAAATTCGATAAACAGGTAAAAATATATGGCCAAAATACGACATGTTGGTTTTTGACAAAAATCGGACACACTAACAAAAGAAATTATGGATGAAGACCTTAACATTATCAAAATGTGAAAAGAATTATATGGTTGGATAGATAAGAGAGAGCTTGACGATTGTATGGTGTGTTTTTTATTACATTGAAACATGTGCAAACCTGACGGAGAGCACGAACAAAAAAGTTAGAAAATTCTCAATATTTGCGGGAAAACACGTCTCAGGCCTAAGAAGGGTGACCAAGCCTTTGGGTTGGATGCCCAAGGCAAATCAAATCCAAGCCTTGGGCTTGGTGTTTTCCAATGCATCTTATTTGGCGCATGCCAAATTTGGCATGCGCCAAATGTATTTCATAGCATTTTTTCATCTTAGAATGCATAAATTGTTCTCTCTCTTAGAATATATACATAAAATATAACATCACATTTCTATTTGTTTTTTTTATTTCTTATACTTTAAGTTATATTGTATGTATATATTGTCAAGATGTTTGAGAGTGGTTTCAAATCTCTAGGAGTTATAATGTAGATTCTAGTTTTTTGAGTATCCATATAAATTTCAGACTTGATCAAATTTCAGTAATCAGCATGCTCGTATCAACATTATCTCTCTCGTCTCTTTCATGCATTCCCCCTCTCTCTTCCTTAACCCCTACCTTTCTCTCTCTTAGGTCTCTCCCTCTCTACTTCCTTCCCTCTCTCAGGTATCTCTCCCTCTCTTTCCCATCTCCCTCACCCTCTCTCTCTCTTTCGCCCATCCCTGTCTTTCCCTCTTTCACTTGGGATCTCTCTTTATCTCCCTCTCTCAAGTATCTCTATCTCTCACTCTGTCCCCCTCTCTTCAGTGTCTCTCTCTCCCATTATCTCCCTCTCCCTCCCCCTCCCTTTCTCTTCCTTTGTTAAGTATTTCTTTCCCTCTATCTCTCTTTCTCTCTCCCCCTCTTGCTCCATTCTTCTTTATCTCAAGCCTCTCCCCTTCTCTCTATCAAGTCTCTTTCTATAAAACTTTATCTATCTATCTCTCCTCTTCTCTCAGGTGTCTCTCTCTTTCATTCTTTCTCTCTCTTTCCCACTAACTCTTTTTTCCTCTCTTTGTTTGATTTCCTCTCTTGCTCTCTCTATATATCTCTCTCTAACTCTCTTTCCCTCTCTTTCTCTCTCATTTTTTCTCTTTTAAGTCTCTCTCCCTCTTTGCCTCTATCTCTCTATCTCACTCTCCTCTGTCAAGTGTATCTTTCTCCCATTCTCTCCCTCTCCCCCTCCCCTCCCCTCCTCTCCCCTCCCTTTCTCTTTTTCACTTAAGTCTCTCTCTCTCTCTCTCTCTCTCTCTCTCTCTCTCTCTCTCTCTCTCTCTCTCTCTCTCTCTCTCTCTCTCTCTCTCTCTCTCTCTCTCTCTCTCTCTCTCTCTCTCTCTCTCCTCCCCCTCCCTCTCTCCTTTTCTCATTATCTCTCTTTCTCACTCTCTCCCTCTCTTTCTCCCATTCTCTCCCTCTCTCCCGCCCCTCCCTCTCTCCCTTTCTCATTATCTCTCTTTCTCACTCTCTGTTACTACTTATCAGATTGCCATTAGTTTTATGTCAAAGTTATACTATATACTCTAGTCAGTTACTATTACCGAAATATTCAGTCAGTATGCACAGTCTAGTCGGTTACAGAAGAAAGCAGTCACAGAATGCAGTATACACCGAGCTGTCTACCAAGTATCTTTTCATGTCTACCAAGCAGCAAAGATGACACACCGAGTTGATATACACCGAGTGAAACGTGTTACGAGATTCATTAAACCTGGACATGCATATGAAAACGTGTTACAAGATCGAGGCACATCTAACCATTATCACATTGGAAATTGCACTACAAGATTGTGTATGATTTCGAGGTCATCTAACCAATGAAATATTTTACATGGTTATAAATCGTGTTTGTAAGATCGAAGCAATGAATTGGATCACCGTCTTAAGAGATCTATTTATACAGCATTAGTTAAGGGTGTATGTATGAATGTAAGAAGACTGTTATAGAGACATAGAGGTCACCGAGAAGGTTTTCAAAGAACAATCAAAGAACAGAGTAAAAAGAAGGGTTTACCGAGTTACTATATGGGTTACTGAGGTATGCTATAAGCAAGGTAATCTATTCTGAGCACATAGAATTTGCTATAACATTTCAAATGTAAAGTTGCAGATATTTGTAATGATTTTATTGTAATATTGTGAAGTTGAAAGAGAAACCTTTAACAGGGTAAAAGACTCTAATCAAGTCTATAAATTGTAAAGCCTCTAACTAGGTGCAACATTTAGAATAAGTGTTGTAAAATCCTTTAGCAAGGTAGATCTAATAGATCTTGTTACTCCTAACAGGGTAAGCTATCAGAAATAGCTAAACATGTAGCTCTAACCGAGCACTCTTTATTATTGCAGTAGTGAAGTTGTGGGTGCCATTCCCACCGCAGTTTTTCTCTCTAACCAAGAGTTTCTATGTAACCAAAATATATGTGTTATGGAGTGAATCATGTATGGTTTTTATCTATTTGTTTTAGCTTTACTTTATGTTACTGCACTATTCGGTTTATGCATAACAGTAAAGATATTGTTGAAGAAATGTTTTGGAGTACTGATTCACCCCTCCCCTCTCAGTACATTAGCTTTCCATATTGGGCCTAACAATTGGTATCAGAGCTTGAATCTTGGAAAAGGGTTTAACTGCCTAAAGAGAAAGATCTTATCAATGGAAGGCTATAAACAATCTAAGAGTGTGTATCTGCAAGAAGAGCTAGATCATGCTAATCAAGTGATTGCAGACATGCAAAGGCAAATGCAAAAATCTTTGAAAGTAAGAAGAAGATTATTTGATGATTTGCAGGACTCTTAAGAGTTAGTGGAACAAATTGAGACATCATCTAAGAACAATATATCTGAAGAAATGATTGGAATATTGAAAGAAAAGATCAAAGCACTGGCTGATCAACTAAAAGTAATGAAAAGAGAACATGAACATTTTAGCACACAGATGACTGAAAATCTAGATGCATTAAGAACAACTGAGGATAAAGTAAGAGATCTAGAAAGAGAGAAACAACAACTTGAAGTCTTAGTATCTGATAAGAATGATGAAATCACAAGGTTGACTGGAATTCAACAAAACCTATCAGATCAACTAGGTTATGCACATCATGAAGCAATTCTGAAGAATGATGAGAACCAAGCATTTAGACTTGAAGTATCAAGGTTGACCGATGAACTTGAAACATAGAAGAAATCCAAAGAAACACTGAAGAAGAGTTATGAAGCATCAAAGATGTTGGATGAGCAACTGAATACAAGAAGACCCAACAGAGATGCAAGACTCGGTTACAAAGGAAAAGACTCTACCGAGAAAGGAATTCATACTACCGAGAGAGGAGAATCATCAAAGCAAGCTGGAAACAGGAATAACATCAAAAGAAAGAAGCCTATTTGCAACTACTGTGGAAATCAAGGTCACACTGCCAACATATGCCAAATCAGAAAAGGTAAGCAACCAAATGTCACTAAGTCCAATGGTTATTGTTACAATTGCAATAAATATGGTCACACATCTAATCAATGTAGGACAAAGTCTGTTAACAATTATCAGAAGGCAAAATTCAAAGGGTTTTGTAGAAACTGCAATAGATATGGACATAGTACTGAGAAGTGTTGGTTTAAGCAAAAGAACTACATGTGGTCTGGACACCGAGCAAACACTAGAGGTTACCGAACTTACACAGATCCTTACCGACAATATGTAGCAATACCATGGGATTACAATACAAGGATATGGTGTGAATGTTGTGGAAGATATGGACATATTAGTGCTAACTGTTTTATAAGGTTTGGAATGAACAACCGAAGATCATGGAGAAATCCTGGTATGGCATGTTTTCATTGTCACAAAGTTGGACACTTGGCTGGAGATTGCAGAGATCAACCTAGAAAAGACACTAAAGAAATAAAAGAAAAATTACAGATGATTTGGAAAAAGAAGGAAATTGTGTCAAATAAAGAAAGCACCTTACCTACCGAGTTAGGTGCACCTATTCCAAATTAATCAGTAAAGGTATGAAGGGATTGCATTCTCTGAAGGTTAAAATCATAACAGTTCCTATTCTATTATGTACTAAATTCAAAATCTGCATAGTTAAGATGTATTAGTAAGTTTGAAATTCTATCAAAGTCTTTTGAAGCACTTTACAGGAACCCTGTCAAGTCGGTGAATACAGGAAGCCTATCAAGTCGGTAAATGAAGGAAGCTTGGTTATTCGATTAAAACAAAAAAGCAGAGTAAATCGGTTAAAGAGGAACCGAGTGCATTTAATGTTTTTGACCTAACCTGCACGGAGCCTGATAAGGTATTTTGTGTACTTAAAAGCATTTTCGCAGTCATTTACACTTACCAAGTTTTCAAGAGAGCAAAGCAAGCGATTCCAAGGCGATCAAAACCTCATTCAAAGCAAATCCAAGGTATTTACATCAAATCTCAACGTATTGTTAAGCTAGTTTACCAATCTTATCTAGTTGCCATTATCACTAAGTTTAAAGCGTCTGTCATTTGAAATCCTGAAACCCTAAGGACTCTTTACTAGTTTTTACCTGAAATCTTAAATGGCACCCAAGATCCAAGATCCCATTGTTGTCAAGAATGTAGAGAAGCCCTCACTGAAATACTCTTTGACTCCCAAAGTCGCTTCTGAACCTGATGACAAAACCCCCTTTTCACTCATCCCGAATAGAGTGTTGTTAGTTGAACATGTGAGATTCTTCACCAAATGTTGTGTTGAAGAACTCGGTCATGTTGAAATCAGAGACACCTATGATGAGCTATGTACCGATGGTAAATTGAACAACAAATATGAACACATCAAAATCAAAGGATTAATTGAAGCCCTAACCTATCCTCATGTGTTCAAACCCCAGTGGGTCAAGTTTGTTCTAAGCAGAGTTCATGATGATTTCATGTGGCTAGAAGAGAAACCATTCAAGATAACCAAGGAAATCATTCATCTGATTACCGATTACCCTATCTATATCATGCCCGAGCCTAGAAGATGATATCACAGAAGGAATTGATCAGTTTAACCGGAGTAGAATCTGATTACAGAGGACTGAAACTGAACAATGTCATTGATGCAAAACTTAAGTTTTCTATTAGAGTAATTAGTTACTATTTCTTCCAATCGGCAAGGGAAAATAGTGTACCTTGTGCAGCAGTTGACTTAGCTTATAAAATTGTGAAAAAGGGAATGAAAATTGACTTATGTGAGGTGTTATTGAAGAACTTGTTTGAGAATCTAAACACAATCAAGAAGCCAAAGAAGAACAACTCGGCTAATACTCTAAAGTTTTGATCACTACTGGTATGCATGTTTTTCTACTTTGAAAAATTCTTTCCATCAGTCGGTAAAGTAGTTTGGGAGCTACACCGACCAATCACCCATTAGATTAATGACTTCATCAAGAAGTTAGGAGATAATTTCAATGATATCATGGATGATTACTTCAATAAATTTCAAGAGAAAATGCATAACAGGTACCGAATCCCACCCCAGCTAGTAGAGAAATACAAAAATGATATATGTTTTGAAGTTGACACCGATTACTGTTATGTGAATGCTGTGGAACCAAGGACTCAATCTTTGCCACCTATGGGTTACGAGATTGACTTTGACATCACAAAACAACAAATTGATGCATTTCTTACATTACCAAGGCATGCTACCGAGCTAAGATATGGAACCTATGAAGAAGTAAAGGAAAAGGTAAAAATGAGCATTGTAGTACCCAAAGCTACAAGAAATGCAACAAAGATGATTAAGGCATTGTCAGAGAAATTCAGAGAAGAATCTTCCTCTACACTTGTCAAAGGCACTCTTGCCATCACCGAAGAGGAATCAGAAGCTCAAGAGGCAGCTATAACACTGAGCACCGAATTGCCTAAGGGTAAAGTGTTAAAAAGAAAGAAATAGGACACTTCAAAGGCCCTACTGACTCCTCCAACAAAGAGACCTAACACGAGCATCTACAGCATCACCGAGTAAGAAACAAAAGAGTGTTACTGCTCCCAAGGTAACAAAGGCATACAAGAAATCTACTCAGAGATTCATTTTGGCAAAAGAGTCTAGTGATACAGAATCTGAGGATGCAAACAAATTCCAGATTGTCAAGAGCAAGAAGGTAAATATACATAGTGTTGAAAACTTTTGTGCTAATCTGAAAGAATATGGAGGATTTGGTTCATTTAGATATGTTAAGTATGAAACTAGAAATAATGATGAGAAGAGACAAATTGAAGAAGCTGTCATCTGCACACTTCTAAAGTTTCAGTTAGCTCCATTGGAACTAGCAAAGTCACTTCCAAATGAACTTTACTTGCATATTGATAATAGGTGGAAGTATGCAATGGACTCAGAGAAACAAATCAGAGAAAGAAGTCTAGTCCATCTCTTTCCTGATATGTCAGTACCTGAAATAAAGGAACATCTGACAACCTACAATTCAAAGTTTCTTGTCAAACAGAGAGCCTTAAAACTAATGAATGGGCTTTATATTGACGTAGAAAATGAGACAAAAGCAAAGTGGCAGGAAATATTCAAAATCAAGGATGTTGATGAACAAACTATAGTTGAAATCGTTGATGTCACCGAGCATGATCCTGATGTCACCGAGCAAGGTCCTGATGCTACCGAACAAGACCCTACTGACACTATTCAAATAGATGAAGATGTCATGGATACAAAAGCACCGGAGTAGGAAATGATAGAAGGCACTACATATGCAAAACTTGTATCTAGTGAATCCATTTTAGAACAAGTTCAGCCTTATCCCTCGGTCAATCAACCTGTCTCTACCGAAACTCCTCAGGATACAGCACAAGGCACCGAAGGTCACAAGTCTACAGCAGGAGAAGATACTACTCTAGAACAGACCTCACAAGCACCTTCGAGCACTGAAAATGTTGCAGCTAAGACATCCAGTACCAAGACACCAAAAGACACCACAGAGGCTAAAGAAATCGACCAAAGTGTTGCCTCTACTGAGCAACCTACCGAGGGTCAGCAAGCCTCCCAAGCTATTGTCTTGGTCCAACCGGCCAAAGGTAAAGAAAAGAAAGTGAAAAAACATAGTTTCAAAGTTGATTTGTCTAAACCAATAGTGTTGCCCAATGTGGATATATCAAAATTAAAGGGGCAAACACTCATTGATTTTGGTGAACTGTGCAAAGCTAAGGCCGAACAAGAAAAACAGATGGCCATACAAAAGAAGAATAAAGTACTTTAGAAGGTGAAGACACTGCTATCAGATATGCTACCTACAAATACAGTGTCAACCGATGCAGCCATCCATATTCAACTGGATGAACTCCTTAATCAAATAGAAACATCCGGAGTTGATGCATCTGAGTATTTGAGCAAGCTAAAAGACAAGGAGCTCACTGCAAAAATGATAGAAGAGGTACAGAAAGCTCTAGCCATTGGCAAAGTCAAACTTGTCAAATTTATTGCTGAGTTGACTCCTCAACTCAAGCACATTCATTATTTATTTCAGAAACTCTGCACATTTTCTTTATTCATTAAAGATATTAAGAATAAAACAAAGACAATTGAGAAAGAGAGCACCGATCTCTCAAGCAAGTTGACCACAGAGCCAAATTCAATTCAGAATTTTTATACAAGGTTACAACAGCTCATGGCTCAACAATTGGACTTAAGAAATGAAGAACACAAGATCAGGATGGACATAATGACACTTCAGACATTATTCCTTCCTCATCTTTCATCCGTCCAAGAACAGATCAACCGAGCCACATACTTATCTACTACACAAGAGGGAAGCACTCTTGATGGCTTAATATCACTATTGGCTGATATTCAAGTGCAAAATTCTTTAATGGGTAGTGTAAAGGATGCACTCCCTGTCGCTCTCACCGACGCCCGGAACAAGTACAAATCTATTTTTGACCAGTTACCACCCCTGAATGGAAATTAAGTTTTTGATGTTTGTCAAAAAGGGGGAGTGATACAATATATTTGGGGAGTGATACAGTTTTGATATAGTATTGAGAGAATGATATAGTATTCGGAGTATAGTATACAGGGGGAGTATACCGAGCAGAATAAGCAGAATATCCAAGCGTAGTATACAGAACAGTAAGAAAAGCACATAGAATAGAACCGAGCATTCAAAATCAAAGTTTTCAGAGTTTTGTACAGTATAATGATAAGGGGAGTATATCTGAATATACTATTTCATTGACTATTGTATATATTGTCAGTATAGTCATTTTGCAAAGTATATAGATTTTTGAGTTATAACTTTGAAAGTAGTTTTTGTCAAACATCTCAACTAATGTCAAAAGGGGAGATTGTTACTACTTATCAGATTGCCATTAGTTTAATGTCAAAGTTATACTATATACTCTAGTCGGTTACTATTGTTGAAATATTCAGTTGGTATGCACAGTCTAGTCGGTTACAGAAGAAAGCAGTCACAGAACACAGTATACACCGAGCTGTCTACCGAGTATCTTTTCATGTCTACCGAGCAGCAAAGATGACACGCCAAGTTGATATACACCGAGTGAAACGTGTTACCAGATTAATTGAACCTGGACATGCATATGAAAACGTGTTACAAGATCGAGGCACATCTAACCGTTATCACATTGGAAATTGCACTAGAAGATTGTGTATGATTTCGAGGTCATCTAACCAATGAAATATTTTACATGGTTATAAATCGTGTTTGTAAGATCGAAGCAATGAATTGGATCACCGTCTTAAGAGATCTATTTATACAACATGAGTTAAGGGTGTATGTATGAATGTAAGAAGACTATTACAGAGACACAGAGGTCACTGAGAAGGTTTTCAGAGAACAATCAAAGAACAGAGTAAAAAGAAGGGTTTACCAAGTTACTATATGGGTTACCGAGGTATGCTATAAGCAAGGTAATCTATTATGAGCACATAGAATCTACTATAACATTTCAGATGTAAAGTTGCAGATATTTGTAATGATTTTATTGTAATATTGTGAAGTTGAAAGAGAAACCTTTAACAGGGTAAAAGACTCTAATCAAGTCTATAAATTGTAAAGCCTCTAACCAGGTGCAACATTTAGATTACGTGTTGTAAAATCCTTTAGCAAGGTAGATCTAACAGATCTTGTTACTCCTAACAGGGTAAGCTATCAGAAATAGCTAAACATGTAGCTTTAATCGAGCACTCTTTATTATTGCAGTAGTGAAGTTGTGGGTGCCATTCCCACCGCAGTTTTTCTCTCTAACCAAGAGTTTCTGCGTAACCAAAATATATGTGTTATGGAGTGAATCATGTATGATTGTTATCTATTTGTTTTAGCTTTATTTTATGTTACTGCACTATTCGGTTTATGCATAACAGTAAAGATATTGTTGAAGAAATGTTTTGGAGTACTAATTCACCCCTCCCCTCTCAGTACATTAGCTTTCCATATTGGGCCTAACACTCTCTCCCTCTCTTCACCTCTCTCTCTCTCTCTCTAGTCTCTTATACTCTCCTTCCATCTCTTCCTCCCTCTCACTCGGGCTCTCTCTATCTCTCACCCTCTCTTTCTCTCTCTCTCACCATCCCTCCCTCCACCTCATAGGTATCTCTCTCACCTACCCTCCCTCTACCTCTTAGCTCTTTCTCTCACCTTCCCTCCCTCCACCTCTTAGAACTCTCTCTCTCTCAATCCCTCGATCCGCCTCTTATGTCTCTCTATATCTCCCCCATTCCTTATCTCTCTCCCCCCTCTCTTATGTGTCTCTCTCTCTATCTCTGATGTAGAGGTAAGGGAAAATAGGGTTAGAAAGTTAAGAAAAACTTGTTTGATCACACTTCTCAATATAAAGCATCATACTAGTCTCTCAACCACCTATTGGAGTCTTAACATGGTTTAATACTTGCAAGAACATAAAAAGATTGACCTTAATGACTTTACACAACACACAAATATAAAATGGAAGTATTCTATGTGTTTCCAAGGTCTAATTATGAATCTTCTTCCATGAATATGACTATTCCTAAGACAAGGTTTTGTGAACACTCTTAGGTTATCCAACATGTTTGCTCAACTAATCTCAATTAAGACACAAAAAAATTGTATTGTGAAGCATGGTGACTCCATGCACCTATTACACTCTCCTATGGACTCATGCAAACAAAAGCATTGACTATTTTTTATGATCCTTCACTTGGTATTGATGTATGAAACTAAGACAATGACTGCACTTCTTAGGAAAATCTTAAGGTTTGAGCCAAATCCAATGCTTAAAGGATTATATATGTTATTTTAGCTTGGTTTTTAGGACCCCAACCAACCACATGCAAGCATTGATCAAAGACCAAAATGAGAGTTTTACAAATTTTATCAACCTACTACTATGACTATCATAGTCATCTTCTCTAGGACAATCATACAAAGTGACTTGTCAATGGCACTTACAAGCTCCTCACAAGGAAATATCAAGAGGTTAGGGTCCCTACTTAATATCCTTGATTTCCACACACTCATACCCCTGAAATCTTTCCTTCCATACACCAACGCAACATAAAATTAGCATTGCTCTGTCTGATAAGGAATATCAGACTTTCAACACCTCAAAACCTTGTCATTCCTCCTCCTTTTGACCTACACTCCTGGGATAAGTAAAAACATACAAAAAAATAAAAATAAGAAAAATCAAGCATTTTCAAACATGTGCTTTGAAAGAAACTACATTTTGTACACCCACGGGTTGCCCTAGGTAGGGTTTTGACCCTTTATTACAAAAAATACAATATCTTTACAAAAACTCAATGAAATTGTACAAGACCAGATTCAAATGAGAGTAGATTTGAATCTCAAACAATCCCAATCAGTAAATTTTCATGGGATTGAAGAAAATAAGCTCAAATCGAGCCATAATCATACTGTTAACACACAAAAATCAGGAAAACTGAGGATTTTATTGAAAATTTCTCTTGAAATCTTGATCAATCCATACAATAGAGCCAAAAAGGCGTATTTAAGCCAAAAATCATCATATGTAATAGATCCACACCTTGTCATGACTTTTCACATTCTTTTCTTTATTTTTTTCCTCTTTTAGCAATTTTGACAAAAATGTATGACAATATTTTACAATTTTTTAAAGCAACTTTTGCATCTTTTTGCTAATAGGCTTATAACTTGACATAATGATCAAGAATGGTCTAAAATGGCCTAAGAAGACAAAATTTAACAAATATCTCATTTTGCCTCTATGAGGCCTAATAGGACCTAGAGGTGCCCTTGCACCATACTCCCCTAGGACAAGAACTCAAGTTCCCACTGAGTTAATACCTGCAATAGTATATCCATGCTTGATGATTTACTATTCATTCATCCAAGTGGCATTCTCCATTGGTAGCCATTTCAATTTGATTAGGTACTAATAATAGACTTCCCTCCTTGTCTTGTTGAGCTGTTTCTTGTCCAAAATTCTCTCTAACTCCACTAGTTGACTTGGAGGTAGATCTCTAATCCAATATTCATCTAATATCACTAATGAAACTGCATCTTCACCTTCAACCACAACTCCTTTGTAAGGGTAAAGGTCAGAGACATTAAAAATGATTGAGATAGCAACCCCAGGAGGGAGTTCTATCTCATAGGTATTAGTTCCAAATTTGTGGACCACTCTACATGGCCCTATCTTCTTCATTTGCAGCTTAGTATACTATCCTTTTTGAAAGATTTCTTTCCTCAAGTGAGACAAAACCAAATCCCCTACTTTAAAATGAACTTCTCTCCTTTTCAAATCAGCATGTTTCTTATACTTCTCAATGGTCTTTTGGAGATTTTGTTTAACTTGTTGATGGATTTCATTCATAGACATAACAAATTGCTCTCCTTCAGCACTTCTCCTCTCCATACTAGTGATATCTCTCAACTCAAACACTCCTCTAGGCTGCAATCCATATACTACTTCAAATGGACTCTTACCAATGCTTTTGTTGATGGAATCATTGTATGCATACTTAGCATGGGGTAAGATCATATCCCACTATGTTGAATGCTCCTTTGTTAGGCATCTTAGGAGATTACCAAGGCTCCTATTTACCACCTTTGTTTTCCCATCAGTTTGTGGGTGATAGGCTGAACTGAAACTTAAGTTAGTACTAAGTTTCTTCCACAAAGTTCTCCAAACACTAACTCATTTGAGGTCAAAATCCAACAAATTTTTTTGACAAAAGTGAATTAATTTTTTTTTTCATTGGGTACTGTTGTCATTTTATGACACCCTTGGTCCATCAGTGAGAACCGATTAGAGATATATTCCATGGACCAATGTTTCTCACTTGATCAAGGAGAAAAGCAGTGAAATCATGGTTTGAAGTGTTCCCTTGTCGGAAGTTCCTTGGCCCTCTCTTTCTCTTCTCCAGAACTCCGGAACCCCTAGGTTTGGGGTTCTGAGTTTCTTTGCCTTAGCCTCTTTCTTTACTACTCCGGAACTCCAAGTTTCCAAAGTTCCCTTCCTCCCCTTAGCTTTTCTTTTGTTCTCCTCCCCTGGAACTCTGGAACCCCCAGGTTCCCAAGTTCCTAAGTCTTCAACCCCGGAACTCCGAAACCCCCAGGTTCCCTACTTCCTACCCCAGAACCCCCAAGTTCCCAAGTTCCTTGTTCTTTTACCCCGAAACTCCAGAACCCCCAGGTTCCCAAGTTCCTTGTTCTTCTACCCCGGAACTCTGGAACCCCTAGGTTCCCAAGTTCCTACCTCAGAACCCTGGAACCCTTAGGTTCCCAAGTTCCTTGTCCTTCTAGCCCGGAACACCAGGAACCCCCAGGTTCCCTAGTTCCTACCTCGGAACCCCAGAACCCCTAGGTTCCCAAGTTCCTTGTTCTTTTACCCTGGAACTCTGGAACCCCCAGGTTCCCAAGTTCCTTGTTCTTCTACCCCGGAACTCTGAAACCCCTAGGTTCCCAAGTTCCTTGTCCTTCTAGCCTGGAACTCTGAAACCCCCAGGTTCCCAAGTTCCTTGTCCAACTATGGTGACTCCAGTCTCTGAAGTTCCCCAACTACGGTGACTCTAGTATCTGAAGTTCCCCTTCACTCTTTAACCCTTTCCTCTCTATCCCAGAACTCTGGAACCCCGAGGTTCCAAAGTTCCTTTCCTAGCCCTCCTTTCTCCTATCCTGGAACTCTAGAACCCCGAGGTTCCGAAGTTCCTTGCTCCTTCCCTTGTCTTCCTCACTTTGAGAGTCTAGTCTCTGAAGTCTTCCAAGCCTACTTCCGACTTGCAACACTTCCGGATGGCATGATCAAGAATCAAGGCTTTAAATGCTTCGACAGTTTTGGTGACTTATGCAGTTTTTTTTTGTGGAGCCACAGGGGTGCATTTAATGTTTTTGGCAGGATTTCCATCAAGGGAGGTACAGGGCCATGCTTGGTGACTTGTGTCATGACTGCATACTTTGACTTTGGAAGGCCAGTCAATTCACCTTCTCAGTGTTTCCCTTTGTGGGTATGGCTAGGTTGCTTGCATGTACAAGCCAAGTGCATGCACTTCCCTGCACTTCTAGATTGACATGCAAGGGTCATGATCACCATTGTAACCCATTTTTCTATATGAGGTTGTTAAGCCTCATTGTAAAGAGTTCTCTCCTTGCTGCCTTAAGCTTTCTTATGCGTTTGTCTGCTCTTGAAAACTTGTAATCTTTTGCATTTCTGCAACTGTAAGATTGTCTTTTGGCCTTATGATTAATTGAAGATAACCATTCTTGCCTTCTTTCAACTTATGTATGTTGTGTATGCTTTCTTATCTTCATCATAGGTGTATGTTGTGACTATTCTCTATATATATGTTGCGTTGACTGGTTTTCAGAGTGTGACTTGTGGGAATCCTTCTCCCCTCTTGACACTTAGCAAAATTCCAACCTCCATACATGCGTCTAAGTCACTTATGCAACTGAAGTTGTGCATCTCTTGGGTATTTCAGTTGATTCCTTGTGCCATTTTGAGTGGGGAGAGGAACAATCTCTTATCTTGGTGCATCACCTCCTTTTATTTCAAGCATTTTCTCTTCCTTTACCTTTGCAAAATTGTTAGGATAAGTCTAGGAGTTATTTTTAAAGTGTTGAGTTGGTTCAACACCTGCACCTAGATTGAGAAGGAAGTCGACCTTCTTTGGAGATTCAACCCCCTTGCGTAAGGTCCCACACTTCGGGGTTGTTTGCATGTTTCACAAGGTTGTTGAGTTGATAGCTCAGCAAGGGTGCAAGCTTTTGTGATAACAGTTTTTGGCATGCCCGGTGGGACTTATTCAATTCACATGCTAAGGATTTAGTGCTATTCTTAGTGTTTTGGCCTTTAGAGGCAGACATCTCTCAAGCACTTGGTGACTCTACTCAAGGGCCAGTTCATGCTCACACAAAGTTCATATATCTGGGACCCTAGAACCCTTAGGTTCCTAAGTCATCGTAGCTCTACTTACTCTGGAACCCCTAGGTTCCGAAGTGCTTAGACCTAGACACCCGTAACCCCCAGGTCCCAAACTCCCGAACCTCTGCAACTTTGGACCTCCGAACTTCTGAGGTCGATTGTGGATTTCATGCCCAGAATTCATACAAGGACGTCTTCTAGAGGAAAGTTCCAATTCATAGAGCTTCCATCTACAAGCTCTAGAAGGAGGAGAGGTAGACCCTCATTATCACCAGTCAGGGGTGATGAGGTTGTAAACACTCCATCTCCTAGGTCTCGTTCTACTCCTCCATTTACAAGACCTTTTCTATCAAGGGCTCCCGCCACTCATATCAATAGACCATTGTTTCACATGGCAAGAAATCAAGTCTTTATTACCTTCAATGGGGGGAGTCCCCTTATTTTGACTCAATGGAATGACATACCAAGGGCTGCATTGAAGAGCATACCATACTTCACTGGTGAAACAACTATTACACCCATTGAGCACATCCAAGACATTGCAAACATCTGCTTTGTCTATAACATCACCAGGGATGATGTTATTGTCAGACTCTTCGCCACATCCTTGAAAGGCAAAGCCTTGCAGTGGTATAGAGGGTTTACGTCTAGCTCCATCCACAATTGGGATGAATTGGGGGAGAAATTGTGCAACCATTTTGAAGACAAAAGTGATCACCTATCACTTGTGGAGCAGTTAACTATGATCAAGAGGGCACCCCACAATTTCATGGGAGAAATCAACTTCATATTCCATAAGATATAGAATAGGATTCCTGCTCTAGTGAAGCCATCCCCAAATCATGCGTTCTTGTATTATCTTAGAGCTCTCAACAACGATATAGCTATCATGGTACAATTGATGGGTGGAGTCTCTCTACCAGGTGCATATGACATAGCCATAAGAGCAGAAAATTGTTTGATTCAAGCCGGGAAGATAGCTCCAAGGCCTCCAATGCCTCTCTTCCCAGAAGCTCCTACTTAACAACCAACCTTGGCTCCTATTCCCATGGCACCTGCAAGTCAACCATCCACACCATCTACGCCCTATAATGAGCTCCATGAGGTTAAGGCTCTACTACAAAACTTTGGAAATGAATTGGTGGCACTAAAAAGACAACAAACTTAGTATAACAAACCTTACCAAGCACAAGGTCAGAATTATCAGCAAAACAGGTCACCCTTTCAAGGGCAAAACCAATGGAGCAATGCCAGGCCTTTGAATAGTGTGAACCCCATAAACGCAAGCAACTCAAAGGTGATAGTTCCAATGTAAAATAACCTTGTCAAAGAGCAAGATTGGTGTCAACCATGTAACCAGCCACACAACCAAGGTGTATGCCAAAGTGGAGGGTTTGTCCAAACTTTAGTAGTGCAAGATGAGCCGACCACTTTTGGCTAGCAATATGACCCAAATCAGCCTAGTGTTGGTCCCCAGGCTCATTACAAGGGGATTCTACCTTTGTCAATTGGCAGGAGGTAGAATTTTGTGGTTTGAACCAAACAAATGGTGAGTCCATGCTACAGTATGCAAGGTCAAAGAAGAGAGCCATGGAGGCTACCTCACCTTCAACATCAGTCCAAGCTCCAACACTCAATGTAGCCATCCATGATGCAAGCCAAAGTACCATGCAAGGGAACAAGAGGCAGAAGGAGACCCAAGTCATCTAAAGAGCAAAGGCAGACCTTGTAGCCTCAAAGGGGCCTCTAAAACCAACTGGTATCCCTTTCAACATAGTTGATCAAATGAAGAAGGCCAGTCTCAACGTCACTATGTGGGAGGCCCTTTTAATCCCATCTCAAAGGGATTTGCTTAAGGAGGCACTGAAGGAAGTCAATCAGTCAGGTGAGGAGGTAGAAGTTAGAGAAAAGGAAGTCTCCACCAGTTTGGTGCAACCCAAGGAGGAGGAAGATTCAAACAAGATCGGCAAGCCTCCCCCTTTCTATCTCTCCTTAATCATAGGAGACAACTTGGTTCACAACTGCATGATAGATTTGGGAGCTAGTAGCTCAGTCATGCCTAAGAAGGTAGTTGGTCTTCGTGGCATAGAATATGAACCTGTGACCAAAGGGGTGGCCCAGTTAGATGGCACTTCTATTAAGACAGTAGGGGTGGTAAAAAATTTGAAGTGAACCTTGCCTGCATGCCCTGGTTGCATTGTCTTGCAAGACATATCAATCATAGACCTTCCTGCCTTCTTTGCCATCTGCTTGTTTAGAGATTTCACAGCTAAGATAGGTGGGTACCTATCTTCTGACTGGTCCGAAATGCTATTTCAAACAAGGTATGGTACCAAGGTCACCATAAGGGCATAACCCATTGCCCAAAACCACATTGAACCCTACACCCCTAGCCCTATAAACATGAATTGCACTTTGCATGAAGAAGGGGAGGAGTGTGTTGTCCATGAGCCTACTAATCTTTTGCAAGAGGTTCCTAATTGCTTGTTGGATGAATGGGCCAATGTTTTCTAGTTTGATCCATTAGCTGAGACTAAAGAGACTGGGCTTGGCACATATTGTATCCATGAAGAGGATACTCCTATTCCTAACCTCATCAAGACATAAGGAGACTCAGAGGGGTTATGGAACATGTTTTTTGATAGTTCAAGAAATAAGAATGGTGCACGTGTCAGGGTGATGCTTGTTTCTCCTGAGCAGGAGAAATATTTATTTTCCTTTAGGCTTCAGTTTGGTTACACTAACAATGTCGCTGAGAATGAAGCCTTGATCCAAGGTCTCCAACTTGCGCAAAGTAGGAAGATCAGATCTTTGAAAGTTTTTGGAGATAGTGAGTTGGTTGTTAAACATATTCAAGCCAAAAGTGTAGCAAAAAACAACCTACTCAAGTCATACAAACATAGGGTTTGTGACTTGATTGAAGGATTTGAGGCCTTCAATATCTAGAGCATTCCTAGGGGTCAAAACAAACATGTTGATAGGCTTGCAGCGATTGGTGCTCAATTAGACATACCAATGCATGTTACAAGTGAGAGGGAGCAACACATCAGGCTTGTTGTGAGATCTGCTATCCTAGACAATCAAGTGAATTGGCAAGTGTTTGAAAGTGATCAACAGATCGTCAATTTCTTGCAAAATGAAGCTGAATTTTCTTCTAAAAATTAGTTTAGGTTGCAAGACAAGTATGAAGATCAAATCATGTAGCTCAACTCCAATAAGTTGCCTAAAGGTCTAGTTACCTTGGAGGGCATTTTCAACTCGGATGATCAGTTGAAGAAGAAAATGAACTTGGTTGCAAAGAGGGGTGATTACAAGCCAATTGTTGTCGCCAAAGGTAGGTCCTTAAACTTGGGCAAGGTGTGCTCCTCAATCAAGCAAGAGGCCTTTGTTGAGCTTTACCAAGAGTACGATGACATAGTTGCTTGGACCTATGAAGATTTGAAGGGTTTTGACCCTAGCTTAGCCCAGCATACCATAGAGCTAAACCCGGATGCAAAGCCAGTTAGGCAAAAGCAAAGGCCAATAAATCACAAAATTGAGCCACTTATGAGGAAGGAGTTGACCAAGCTCATAGAAGCCAATATCATCTTCCCTATCAAGCACTCCTCCTAGGTGGCCAACCTTGTCCCTATAAGGAAGAAGAATGGAGAGATCAAACTATGTGTAGACTATAGGGATCTCAATAGAGCCTCCCTTAAAGATCACTATCCCCTTCCCTCTATGGATTAGATTCTCCAAAAGGTCTGTGGCTCAAAAAGATTTTCATTCTTGGATGGGTATTCAGGCTACAATCAGATCTTGGTCCAAGAATCAAACCAATACAAGACCGTGTTTACTACTAAGTGGGGTACCTATGCTTATTATAAAATACCCTTTGGGATAACCAATGCAGGTGCCACATTCCAAAGAGCGATGGACATGGCTTTCAAGGGTGTATTAGCAAAGTTTGTTCTTGTATACCTTGATGACATAACTATTTATTCAAAGCATGCAACTAACCATCTTGGTCATCTTGAGCAAGTGTTCATGAAATGCAAGGAGTATGGTGTGTCTTTGAACCCTAACAAGTGTGTATTTGCTACTGATCAAGGAAGATTGCTAGGACACATCGTATCCAAGGAGGGTTTGACCATTGATCCAAAGCAAGTGGAGGCTATTCTTTCTCTTCCACTCCCCATTCACAAGAAAGGACTGCAAAATTTCCTTGGTAGGATCAACTTTGTGAGGAGGTTCATTCCCAACCTTGCCACCATGGTAAAACCCCTCACTTCCATGTTGAAGAAAAAATTGGCTTTCAATTGGACCAAGGAAGGAAGGGTTGGTTTCAAAGAGATCAAACAAGCAATTGCTTAGGACCTTACCCTTGTCGATCCTAATTATGAAAGGGACTTTATCCTCTATACCTTCGGAGGAGAATCCAACATTTCAGCTATCCTAACACAATTGAAGGATGACAAGTTGGAGAAACCTATTGATTTATTTAGTGAGGGGCTAAAGGAATATGAACTTAGATATAGCTATGTAGAGAAGCAAGTCCTCAGTATTGTAAGGGCATTAAAAAAGTTCTGGCACATGTTGTCCAACAATAGAATCCAGCTCTTAGTTCTGCAAGCAAGTCTCAAGGATTTCCTTCTAAACAAGGATATCAGTGAGAAGAGGGCTGGGTGGATAACCAAGGTCATGGAGTATGACATCAACATCAAGATCACCAAGCTTGTAAGAGGTAGGGGCCTATGTGAACAACTTGTTTCATCTTCCGAGACTACTTCAGAGGTCGCCCTTGTGTTACAAGAAGATCAACCAACTAACAACAACACTCAATTTAGTTGGGTAAGTGACATGACCACCTTCTTAATGGAAGGTAGATACCCCCAAGGTTTGGACAAGACCAAAAGAAGGCATTTTAGGTTGTAGTTCATTCCCTATGTCTTAGTGAATGACACTCTTTTTCGAAAAGACTCCAATGGAGTCTTACTAAGATGTATCAAGTAAAACCAAGTTAGCAGATTGTTAGAGGAATTTCATGATGGCTCTTCAGGGGGCCACTTCTCTGAAAAGACTATAGCTATCAAAATAATGAGGGCTGGTTATTACTAGCCATCCTTATTCAGTGACTCACATAGATGGGTGAGGAATTGCAAGAAATGTGCTCTCTTCTCTGGGAAGCAAAGACTAGCTACCCTATCTCTTCATCCCATCCAAGAAGATCAACCGTTCACCCAATGGGGTGTAGAATTAATTGGCATGATAAACCCACCTTCAAGTGCTGGCCATAAGTGGATCTTGGCCACAACAAATTACTTCACTAGGTGGACGGAGGCAGTCGCATTGAGGGATGCCACTGAGGCCTCAATGTTGGAATTCCTTGAGGGAATTGTGACAAGATTCGGTGTCCCCTCCACCATCATATCAGAAAATGCCAGGGAGTTTGTTGGAACCCAAATAAGTTCTTGGGCAGTTAAGCATGGTGTATACTTGAAGACATCATCCAACTATTGCCCTCAGAGTAACGACTTAGCTGAATCTTCCAACAAGAACCTCATCAAGATAATTAAAAGGACAACTAAAGACAATCAGAGGGCATGGCACACTAAGTTGAGGACAACCTTATGGGCTGACAGGATCACACCCAAGAGGGTGATTGGTAACTCCCCTTTCATGCTAGTATATGGGAAGGAAGCAAGACTCCCAACTTCCCTAGAGTTACCCTCTCTTGAACCAACACATCAGCTGGAATTAACAGAGAATGATGCCATGATAGTAAAACTAGCTGAGCTGATGGAGCTGGAGGAGGTTAGAAGTCAAGCTATGCATACACTTAAGACTCATCAAGAGCAGGTTAAGAAGATTTTTGACAAAAAGGCTTCTAATAGGGTCTTCAAAGAGGGAGATCTAGTTCTTAAATGGGATGCAGACAAAGCCAAAGTTAGGTGACACTCCAAATTCGATGCTATCTGGAGTGGTCCATATGTCATCACTAGTTGCAAGGAGGCCAATGCATTTCATCTCTCCAAGCTTGATGGCGAAGTTCTTCCAATCCCAGTGAATGGGATTCATCTCAAGCCTTGCTTCTAAAGAGGGTGTTGATGACTGTATACACATAAAATTGACTATGAGCAATTAAATAAATATTATATATTTATTTAATAGTTATTCTTCTATTAAATAGTTAATTTGAAAAGATTAATTTATTTAATTCATTTTCGTGTCTTTCTATTAATTAATTTAATTCAAATAATTTATTAATTAATTCATCTATTCTATTCCTCTAAATAATTAAATACCTAATATTTAATTATCCTTTTAACTAAGTTAATTAAATATCTAATATTTAATTATCTCCTCCAATCAATTAAATATCTAATTTTTAATAATTATTCTCCTATCCTATAGTCTCAAATATTAAATAATTTCTTAAATTATTTAATCTTTCTTATCAAACTCACCTTCCATCTCCACTTCATCTTCACTTTGCCAACTCATCCATCACGTGGCTAAGGAAATTAATATTTCTTAAATATTAATTCATCATTTATCTTCAAGCACCAAATTCAATGAATATTATGTACGTACACATATTTCATAACCATCTTCTATATTCTCTCCAACACCCCCTACATCTTAGGAAGGACTTGAGTCCACTTGTCCTCTCATGCCTAAATCTTCTCCAACCATCCCTAGATTCCCTCAGTCAGCAACCCAGTCAAGGTGAGATGAGTGGCACTTGTCTTCTCCTTCCCCCTTTCTCTCAACCTTCACCCTTTCTCACAACCATCCAAATCTAAAGATCTGATCATGACCGTTGATCTAAGCCACATCATCTCATCTTCTCAAGATCTATAAAATCAAGAGCTTCAGTTGAGAGAGAGTTAGAATTCAAGTGCATTTTCAAGCAAATCATTTGTAAAACTCGTGCATCCATGAGTTTTAATCTTGAAGCAAATAGCAATTATCATTTAGCATAATCATTTTAGCATAATCATGTAGTATTTCATATCATAACATTTGTGAACTATCAGTTATCAGTCCATTCTTCATATGCCATCTTGGAAGCTATCAATGCATTGTCTGAGAGCACACCATCTGCAACCAAGAACAGTGGAGTTAAGACATAATGAGACATAAACCATGAAGGTAATATTAGTATTTTTATTTCATATGTATTTCATGTAGTTTCATTGGTTGGGTTTGGATTTGCTGTAGTATTTCCATTAGTATTTTGTGAAACTAACTTGTTACAGGTAGCATCTGGATGATGAAATTCAAATTGACACATTCTGGCGCCCACCGTGGGGCTCATGGACCTCACATATACCTTTAAAAATCTCGCAAAAGTAAAATTAATGCATTTGTAATGCAGATTCATGCACGTGTGAATTCTGACAGTGCTTTTGTTCAATAGGTTAGCGCATTTGCATCTCAGGTTAGCACATTTGCATCTCAAGTTAACGCATTTGCATTGCAGGTCAATGCATATGTCATGTAGGTTAGCATTTTTGTTTGAAAATCTGTGCATTTGCATTACAGGTTAACGCTTTTGTCCTCTAGGTTAGCGCATTTATTAAAGAAATCACACTTTTGAGTCCGCAGAGCAACACTTTTGTAGTGCAGGTTAGCACTTTTGCTCTACAGATTAGCGCTTTTGAGGTGAAAGATAGCGCATATGTTGGAATAACGCTTTTGTTTGCAACTAACAAAATTTTCTTGCAGGTTCGAATGTCCAAGAAATTAAATTTTTTGAACTACTAACATGCATGTACAGGATGGTGTTTAAGGCAAATTTTATGTATTTCCTCACCTAGTTAATTAAAAGCCTTATTTTGGGAAGTAATATATCATGTCTTGCTCATTTATTCTAAGGGGATAAATTGACAACATGTAACTTGCATTTTGAGTAACTTCTCTAAAATAGTTGCACGTAGACTTTTAAAAAGGCTAAAATAAACACCATGTTTGTTGGAGAAACATCTCCAAATAGAGGATAGATCACATTGTTATGGAAAGTTAAAAAGAACACTTATATTCCATGTCTCGAAAGTGGTAGGTATATGCTCTCCCCTTAATTGGGTGATAAAAAAGTCAAACCCACTCTTTTATGCTTTCTTTACTTTCAAGCAATTAAATCCTTTAGAGGGCCTGCCTTCCCGAGCTACCTTGAGGGGGCCAGTGAGAGGGGAATGACCTAAAGTGGAAATGGCCTAATGCCAAGTCCTTCCAATCCACTCTAAATAAATCGTGTTTGTGACGAAAGTCCCAAACAACATGTGCTGATAAGTTCATACCGACACTATGTTTCCCCATAAACCATATGGAGCGTAACCTCTATAGGCTGGGAACCTTCTGTGTTTACAAAGTTGAAAGTGCTACATGTATGGCCACATGACTAGAAGCCTCTACTAAAAACCACATGTATTAGTTGCCAAAATCCTTCTAGTTGTTGGCGCAGGAGGTCAGACCTCTGAAGCCTCTCACACACATACGGTTCTTAGTAGAGATATAAAGTTTTCCATGGGGAGTTTTAATGGAAACTAGTGCTTGGCTACCCCAAAGAAGTGAGTGTCGAGGGTGGAGCTAGTGGGGTCAAGCATCTAAAAATCCGCTTTGAATAGCGTAGCCTCGAGGGAAACCCCATGTGAGATTCAACAACTATTGTCTCAGCTTGCCATAATATTTGTACTTGCTTGTGCATTTTGTTTATTAAACATTGTGTCTTCTATGTCCATAACATGTTCCAAATGGTCAAAAATTGAAGAAAATTATCATCTACGAATGAGCAAAAAATCCAGCAAATTGTTGGAAAAATTGATCAAAAGGGTAATACAAAGGCTTTCCAACATTTGAAACACCAAATCAAACTAAAGTGTCAAAACATCAGTATCAAAATACTTCTTGAGTAGATTTGTCTCTAAACCATCACATATTTTCAAACTAACTCAACAACTGGATCACTAATCCAGTAGGCTATTACCAAAAGGTTTCTATAAGCATAAACATTCAACAAGCTATTGATTCAAACATCTTAAGTGCAAAAAAAATCAACATCATTGTCAAGTCTCTCATTAGGATAATCAAATCCTCTATCACAAAGCTTGATCAATCTATACTAGGTTCATAATCTTGGATATATCTTTCCTATTTTGAACCTAGGTTATATCAAAATTAGAATCGCATCAACATTGGAATCAAACAAACTTATAAATTGTCAGATGCTTATATGAATTTTAAGTATCACCTTAAGAAAAAAAACCCAGTTATAAAGCTACTCAGAAAAGAATAAGATTCTTGTATCTCAATCACAAGATCTTATTAAAACATAGGACATTCCTACACCATTTTCATCACTACTTACGTGGTTGTGGTACAGAGTTTGATAGAGAAATTTTGCAAGGATGTGCTTTTCAAAAAAGAGACGCTTTATCACAACGAACAAACAATAGCAGTAAAATCAACAAAGCATATCTTCCTAAACCAATAATCACCTTTTGACTTTGTCCTTTGGAAATTAAAATAGTTTTGAAATAATCACATGCCAGTTTGGACTAGAGCTGAATATGAACAACTGAGAAAACAACAAATGGAGGAAGAAGATAATCCTACATTCCAAAATTTTAGGTTTACCGCTGTTGACAAAGAAGCAGTCAATAGCACCATTAGAGACCTAAAGCAAGATTTTAAATTTGATAGGCTAATGAAAAAATTGTTGGTAAAGCAAAAAGAGAAATATCTCTTGATGTTGGCAAAATCTGGAGCTAAACTACCACAAGACTTTAACATAGAAAGCTTGAAACAAGATGTGGAGGCAAGTAATACCCAAAACATAGATGATCCAAATAACGAAGACTTGAACAAAGAAAGTCATGAAGAAACAAGGAAAGAAAGGGATGACACAAGAAAAGAGTGTAGTGATAAAAGAACTCATGAAGAAACAAGGAGAAACTATGTGGATAATCCATTGTTAAACCTTACTCAACAAATGCAAACTCTACAACAACAAATACAAGACATGCAAAATAGAATAAGCTCCAAGAAGTATTCATTAGAATATATATGCCCATATCCTTTCGATAAGAATTTGAATATGCTACCATTTCCGCAACATTGCGAGATTCCTAAATATGACAAATTCGATGGAAAATTCGATCCTCAAGATCACATTAGGGAGTTTTGTGCTATGAGCATGAAATTTACTCACGATGAAACTTACCTTGTGCGTCTTTTTCCTAGGAGTTTAAATGAGCAATCAATGAGTGGTTTTCAAGATTACCATCCGGAATCAAATCTTTTGAAGAACTTGTGAATAGATTTATTTCACAATACTCCTACAATATAAGGAATGAGATAACAATGTTGGATCTATGCAATGTTAAACAAAAGAATGGTGAATCTTTTATGATCTTTTTACAACGATGGAAACACATGTTAATAGGTATCCTCGAGATGCACCTGATCAAGAAAAAATGGACATATTCATTGATAATCTTATCAGTGAAATGAGTTATCGAATAAGAATGCAATGTCCTCCCTCTTTTGCCAAAATGATCGAGAATGGTCTGAAAATAGAGAACGCGATGGTAAAGAACGGAGAGTTAAAACTTTACAATAATTCCTACAACAACAATGAAAAACCCAAGTTTTGGTCAAAGAATAGGAATGTAAGCAATGGAGGAAATGACGATAATAGTGCTACAAAACAACAACAACAACCAATCTTTAATCTATCAAGTCAAATCCCAAGCAATAACAATCCCGAAAACAATAAAGCCAAGTCCTTTTTCTCCAATCCTCGGAGGAAATTCACAAACATTGGAGAACCTTTGGAATCAGCTCTAAGAACTCTACTTGCCAACAAATTGATTGTTTACCAGAAGCAAGAAGTTATGAACCACCAGTCAAGCCAAATTGGTGGAATGACAATCATTTTTGCAATTACCATCAGAATAAAGGACACCAAAAAAATGATTGTCAGAGATTGAAACACCTTATCCAAGATCTAATCAATAATGGAACCATCACAGTGGATAGACATAAGACAAATGAATCACACCTAGCTTTCAAAACTCCACTTCCAAATTATGACAAAGGTGAACAATCCCAATTAAAAGATTACAAAGGAAAAGCCAAAGTGAGTTACACTTATACATATGATGATGTGGTAAATGTTATCATTGTTAAAGATAATCCATCTTCAGAGCCAATCAATGTTATTACGAGAAGCAAAGCAAAGGTTACCTTTCCAGGTATAACAAAAGACCCAACATCCAGTTCACAACAATACAATTTAGTGGAGCAATTACAAAGAATACCCGCTCAAATATCAATTCTGGAACTTCTCAAGGTTTCACCTATGCATCAGGAAATTTTGGAGAAAGCTTTAGTGGAAACAACAGTTTCAAAAGATTTGGATATAGACCAGTTCCAAAACATGGCAGGACACCTTATAGCTTCTCATTGCTTATCATTTTTCTAAAAATGATGACGCGTCCTTACAACATCCTCACAATGCTCCCTTACATGTTGAAGTCACTATCAATAAAACTCATGTCAAACATGTACTTATAGATGGAGGAGACAACTTAAACATTTGTGCATTAAGTTTGATAAAAGCTTTGGGATATTCAGAAAATGCAATGGACCTGAAAAAGAAAATAACCATCAAGGCTTATGATGAAGTAGAATGTTCTTTTAAAGGAACTGTTGTGTTGCCAATCAAAATAGGACCTATGGAAAGGAATAAATTGTGTCAGGTTTTAGATTTGAATATCTCTTACAACATTCTTCTAGGAAGACCATGGATTCACAAAATGCAAGAAGTTCCTTGTACATATCATCAATGCGTAAAATTTCCTCATGAAGGACAAGAGATCACTATAATTGCAGATTCTAGTCAATATTGCAATAATTTGAAGCCAACACAAGATGCAAGAGTTCCACATAAAAGAGAATCAACATATCCTACCAAAGAAATTCAAGAAAAGTTATGGGAAACTTTTCAGGAAAATCTCAAATTAAATGATGAAGGAATGGGAAAATATTCTTTGCATATTTTTCCACTTTCCCCTAAGTCATATGGAAAGCCTACAAATATTCAATCAATGACATCAGAAAGATCAAAACATATGTTTAAAGGAATATTTGTTAGTGTTGGAACTCTTGAAGAAGAAAATGAAGATAAAGACATTCTTGGTTGGTTGTACAAGGATGAAGATAAAACTATAGCAACAACAACAAAAGTCAATATTCCCATTAAACAATATGGCAAAGGTTATGAAATCATGCAAAAAATGGGATATGAAGGAAAAGGACCAATTGGTAAGATACATCAAGGTATTTCAGAACCTATTTGTCCACACTCACAATCCAAGAAGATAAATCTGGGCTTGGATATCTAAAATTCAATCAAAAGTAGCATAATCATCAACAACAAAAGTAGAAAAAGAAATCAGTCTCTAAAGAAGAAAATTGGTAAGAAAAGCTACATCAAGCGGCATAAATAGTAACCAATAAACAAAAGAAGCAAGAAGAACATGAAAAGAAAGACAAGGAGATTACCATCAAGGGTAAAGAAAAATCTTGTCAACAAGTTCTGGAAATACAAAAAAATGCAAAATTTGAACAAGATATTCTAGAAGTAGCAAAAATAGAGATGACAGAAATCAAGGAACTCTTTGCACCATACAACATTCCTGTATGGTATAGTGGAGTAGTTTGATATCATGATTCAGAGATAGATTCAAATGAGTATGAATGGGGTCCAGATGTCTTATCTACTGTATAAAGTAAGGAAAACAATGAAGACCAAGCAACTATCATGAAAGAAGACTTGCCTATTTCAAAATAAAAGATGGAGTTAGAAAGAAGGCAAGAAAAACTCAGAATTCAGAGAAAAGAGGTGTATGCAAAAAGGAAAGGGAATGAAAATGACAAAGAAGTAATGCCACAAGAAGTACAAATAGGGAAAGATCAAGCATCCAGAAATATAATATTTTCATCAAAAGAGGAACAAGATGTATCCAGATGTGGCAGAACCATAGAAGAATTAAGAGATAGTCAAGTTGGATTGACTATTAGTCCAAAAGAAGTTGAGTTTGAAAGGAGACAAACTCTAGCAAAAGAATTCTCTTTATCATGTACACAAGTATGTCAACTCCAAAATGCAAATGAGGTCAATCAAGAAGGAATTTGCAGTATTAAAGACGTGTGTGTTGATATAATCCATTCGTTTAAAGGACAAACATTAGTTGAAGAACCACTTGAGTATGAACTACAAAATACTAATATTGATTTTGTTAGAACTAATTGGGAGATGCTTGGGAAAGATAATTCTCAAAAACATTTAATCTATGACAGTACCTATTCTATGCCAAATTATGATCATTATGTCATGAACATTGAAGCACCTAATGATGACATTGATTATGATTTACCCCTTCTTCATCCTGAACTAATTGATTGGGATAATTTAGACAACCCTGAACTGAATGTCTTTTCCAATGATCATGACTTAGCTATGTACCTTAATTTTCTCGAACCCATCACACCTAAGATATCTTCCATTGCAGTATCAAGTAATGCTTCCCGTAGTCAGGAGAATGCCAAACTTTCTAGTCACAAAAGAGAAATAAAAAAAGGAAAGAGACCTATTGTTGAAAACCATTTCATGGCAACACTAGACCCATCAAAAGGGAAAATAAAGGACGTATTTGATGGTGCAAACCTCTTTGAGGCGCCAGAAGATGGAAAGTTTGACATTCTTCCTACATATTTTTAGGAGAGATTTGCTATCCTAATAGAACCAATAGAAGCAGTAAACATTGGTACATCAAAGTATCCTAAAATACTTCATTATGCTGCCTCATTATCAGAAGAAGAGAGGAAAGAATACATGGAATTATTTAAGCAAAGACAAATAAATTTTTCTTGGTCCTATGCGGATATGCCAGGACTGAATCTAGATCTTATCATGCATAATCTTAATGTGTATTTAAAAGCAAAACTAGTTAAGAAAAAGCTAAGAAAAGTGCATCCACGCATTGCTCTTCTTGTAAAAATTGAGCTAAAGAAACTATTAGATGTGGGTTTTATAGGACCCGTTGCTTATCCAAAATGGGTTTCAAGTATTGTACCAGTGTCAAAACCAGATAAGAGCATAAGAGTCTATACAAATTTCAGAGATCTAAATAAAGCATGTCCAAAAGATGATTTCCTGCTACCAAACATTGATATAATAGTGGACTTATCAGCAGGGCATGAGATGTTTTCATTAATGGATGGCTTCTCAGGATATAATCAAATAAGAATCACACCTGAAGATCAAGAAAAGAAATATTTCACCTGTACATGGGGAACTTATTGCTGAAATGTTATGCCATTTGGGCTTAAGAATGTAGGAGCAACTTATCAAAGGGCCATGACCACAATTTTCCATGATATGATGCATACATTTATGGAAGATTATGTCGATGATATACTTGAAAAATTTCATACAAGACAAGAACATTTGAACATCTTAAGCAAGATTTTTGACAGGCTGGAAAGATATCAATTGAGATTACATTCAAAGAAATGTGCATTTGGAGTAACCTCTGGAAAACTTCTTAGGTACATTATATCAGCTCGTGGAATTGAAGTAGATCTTGAAAAGGTCAAAGCCATCATGGAGATGGAGTCACCTAGGAACATAAGTCAATTGCGATCTTTACAAGGAAGATTGCAATCAATCAGGAGATTTGTCTCTCAATTAGCAGATATATGTCTTCCATTCACCCATCTTCTACATAAAAATATTCCATTCAAATGGGATCTAAAATGTGAATAATCTTTTTTGTAAATAAAAGAATATCTTTTGAGTCCTCCAGTACTGGTATCACCAACCAAAGGGAAACCATTGTTGCTCTATATCTTAGCAACAAATGTATCATTAGGAGCTCTCCTAGCTCAACATGATGAAGAAGGAAAAGAAAGAGCAACATATTATATTAGTAGAACGCTTGTTGGTTATGAATTAAATTATTCCTCAATAGAAAAGACATGTCTAGCAGTTGTATTTGCAACTCAAAAGCTACGACATTATATGTTGATTCATTCTGTAAAACCAATAGCAAAGATAGATCCCCTCAAATATTTGTTGAGAAAGTCAACCTTGATAGGGAGACTAGCCAAATGGGTTATGATACTAAGTGAATTTGATATAGAGTATGTTGATTGAAAAGCTATCAAGGGACAAGTCATCATTGATCAATTGGTTGATGCACCTTTACAAAATGAAAAGCCTTTGCACATCGAATTTCCTGATCCAAATATTTCAACAATAAGTACAAACTTTTGGGAATTGTACTTTGATGGTTCTTATACACAATATGGATCAGGCGCAAGAATCTTTTTCATCACACCTCAGGGACACACAATTTTGAAATCATATAGACTGCGGTTTCCATTGAATGCTTGAATTGAATTGCTTCATTTTTCTATTCTCATGTTCATTTGCCTTCTATATTCACAATTCCTAATTAACTAAAATGAGGGAGGATACCTTGCTTATATACCTTTCTCAAGCATTTCGAGGTGCAAAAATCAGAGTAGGTTCACATAGGCAAAGATTTCTTGCTTAAGCAAGTTGATTGTTAAGTGGTTTGAATTTGGGCCCAAACATCATGGAGCAAGTGTAGAATATGAAGCATTGGCTATTGGGCTTAAGATGGCCATTGAATGGAATGTCAAAGAACTACATGTCTATGGTGATTCACAACTTATCATCAATCAAATAAATGATGAATATCAAACTAAGGATGATAAGATCATGCCATACAAACAACTGGTAGAGGAATTTAAAGAACACTTTAAAGAAATATCATTCACCTAGATTCCAAGAAATGAGAATAAAGCAGCAGATGCAATGGCTACAATAGCATCTCTCTTGCAAAATAAAGAGAATCAATGTCGTTACAAATTTCTCATGGAAGATATCTTAACCCCTACCATTCAATCCCAACATACCTACCAAATTTGCCATATATCAGGAACCGGTCAATCCTCATACGGTCAAACTTATTAGTATTTAAAAGAAAATATCCTTCCTCTTGACTTTCCCACAATCAAAGAAGAAATTTTATCCATCAGTCCTCTCACTATACTATTATTGTCGATATCCTATATAGGTGTGGTCTAGATGTTACTTTGTTGAGATGTCTTGAACAAGAAGAATCTGAGAAATTTCTTAACGAAGTTCATGCAGGTATTTGTGGCACACACTCAAGTGGTTTGACATTGGCTAAGAAACTTCTTCGTATGGGTTACTATTGGCCTGCTATGGAGAGAGATTCATTCACATATGCTAGAAAATGCAAATAATGTCAGATCCATGGGAATCTCATTCATGCACCAACACAAGAGTTATATCCTATGACAGGATCATGGCCATTTTGTCAATGGGGCCTTGATTTGGTAGGAAAGATAAATCCCTTGTCTTCTAATGGACATAAGTTTATTCTGATTGCTACTGAATATTTTACTAAATGGATTGAAGCAGTTCCTTTAACAATAATGACAGGAAAACAAATATCATCATTCATTCTGAATTATATAATCTGTCACTATGGAGTTCCTATGACCATTATCACTGATAATGGAAGACCATTCAAAAATCAAGATGTGAAGGAGCTATATGAATAATTTCATATCCACCATAGGTTTCCTACTCCATATTATCCACAGGGAAATGGTCAAGTTGAGGCATCAAATAAAACTATCTTGAAAATCTTGAAGAAAATAGTCAATGAAGCTGGAAAAGACTGGCACATTCAGCTAAATCCTGCTCTTTGGGCATACCGAACTAGCATCCGTACTCCAATGGGGGAAACTCCATATTGTTTGGTCTATGGATTAGGAGCCATATTACTTATAGAAGTAGATATATCTTCTCTACGAGTATCCTTGAAAGGTCTTATGCCAGAAGAAGAACAACGAGTCTTTCGACTCCAGGAACTTGAATCGATTCAGGAACGTCGCCAAAATGCAATAGATCATTTAAAAGTATATCAACAAAGAATGGCAAGAATTTATAACCATAGGGTCAAGCCGCACATTTTTCAGATTGGAGATATAGTTCTAAGGGAGAATCCAAGAAATTAGCAAGACCGAGACAAGAAGGGAAAATTTGAACCAAATTGGCTAGGACTTTTTGTCATAGTAGCAACATATGGATCAGGAGCATACAAGTTATCTACCCCTGAAGGTGATTGGTTTGATGAACCTATCAATTCTATCCATCTCAAGAAATTCTATGCTTGAGATATAAAGTCCTGGAAAAAATCAATAAAAAGCATATAAAGTCCTGAAAAAAAAATCAATAAACATCCGAAAAGAAGAAAATCCCTAAAAAGCATAAAATAAAATAAAAAGAAGAAAGATAAAAAGAGAGAAAAGTGCAATAAATTTAGATGATGAAAACCTGGTAAACATGTGCTATCTACAAAGTATGTTCCTCCATCTATGAGATTGCTTTGCACACCAAATCCACTCCATCATATCGCATCTATCACTTCCATCTATCCTATCATGTCCATTCCATCTCTCACATCACTTTTTTGAACCATTTCGCAGGACATATGCAACTTACCAACAATTATCAATCTTTGACACACTTCTTGTAGTCACTATCTTAGATTTTATTAGAATCAATCAATCTGCATTTGTATCCTGCTATGGTTTGGATCTTGATCAATTCATATATCCATAATAAATTTTTGTTTCCGCCGTGGGAAAAATCCTAATTCCTTTTGCTAAAGTGATCTTTTAAATCTTTGAAAATCCAAAACATTCGGAAAACTTAGAAAAAACAAAAACACCTAGGGTTTTGAAACAAATAATGAGCAACAAAGCAATGAAAATCAAGGCATTTCATCAATAACTGAATCATGAAACTCAGAAAACTGAAGAATCAATTAGCAAGTAATAAAGGATTATCAAAGATCATTTATCGAGATGATTATATCAATTAATGACCATAAGAACATGTGAATGTCCTACAAGATTCAATGTTTATATCTCGATTTTATTGCTAATCATGTACTCTATGCAACTCAAGGATGTCCATGACTAGAGAAGCTATGATGGGGCATGATTATTTTTTTCTTTGATTGTTGTCTGTGGTTTATCTCTTACTACGGTATGTACTTGTCTCAAGATATGATTGGAAAAATATCAAGGAGGACGTTCCAAGTCATGCATGTAAGGAGATAATCCTTGTCGGTTCTGCGAGCAATACTCAGGTCAGCTTGATCCATTATATCAAGTTGCTTGTATTAAATTACTATATCAAAATCCATGTAAGAAATACTCAGGTCATCTTGAATCGTCATGTCAAGTTTCTTGTATTTTTCTTACAACATTTTAAAGTTCAATGATGAAATCAAGCACTGTTACAAGATCACATATGAAGAATGGTAGTATCATTTTTAGTTAGATCATTTTAGATTAGCTCATTATTAATTTGAATTATAAGCATTCATTGTCAGTTGCATTTTAAGCATTTCATTTCATTCACAGATCAATGGTCATAAATCAAGATTGAGCATACTTGGACAAACAAAAAAAATTTGCATTCATCATAAGTGCATTTCATTAATCATGTAGTGTATCATCATTATTATTTGCATTATCATTTCATCTCATTTAATTGCATCTTTTCACTTAGACTCATAATCATATAATCAATCAATCATTGCATTTGCATTTTCACATCATTTTCAAATTGCATAAAAAATAAAAAACATTTGAATAACATATTGCATAATCATTCTTTGCATTTCCATATAGATCATTGTATCATTTAAGTTAAATAATCATTCTCATTTGCATCCATGGTCTTCAAAATAAAAAATTAAAAAAAAAGAAAACAATCATTGCATCATCTAGATCATTATCATAAAGAAAGGAAAGAAAAATCATCATCATATCATCATCCATCTAATCACTGCATCCATATAATCAATGCATATAGATCATAAAATAGAGTAACATGCATAATCAAAATCATCATCATATAGAGTCCATGTTTGCATATAGATCATCATAAAATAATAAAATTCCAAGTATACAATGATATCACATAAAGAATACAAGTGCCTCCAAATCAAGTCACGACTGTCCTGTACCACTACCACCTGACTCTGTTCGTCTCTGTGGCTATGGGCGAGAAGATCCTCTAGATGCATGTCTCCCATGATCACCACTCCTCTAAGGAGGTCCCATGACTCCACCACTGCTAGTATCCATCAACATGGTGGTATGATAACTACCTGCTCTCTGGCTCTCTGCGACTACCTCCTCATATAGTTGTCGCCAATGGGAAGTCTCCTTCCCGACCCAAACTAGTGCTCTAACAGTGTCAGCTAAGAGAGTACCCGATCCAACCTGCTGAATATGATCAAGAAGTCCTTGAGTATCCTATTGTCTCCTAACAACTCTATCCCTCTCAGCCATGAAAGTTTGTACCTGTGCTCGAAGCTGATCAATCTGTGCTCTAAGACTATCAATGGTCTCCTGCTCTGGCATATCATGCTCTGGTGCATCCTTCTCTGGCAAATCCTTCATGTACTGTGGTACATGAACCCCAATCCCCTCATCACCACCTCCCTATCCACCTGCTGGAATCTCGGTCCGAGTAGCTCTTAGAACCCGTCGTCTAATAAGTAGAACTTTATCCTCTGAATCCTCATCCTCTCCACCATGAGCTACAATAACCCTAGGGTCTAGCTGAATCTGACCAAAATCAATGCCTCTCCTGCAACCCCCATCCAGTCCAGTCATCCTACCTCCTCCTGTCAATGGCAACCCTCTCGGTGATCTCATCCCTGCCTTGCTAGTATCCCTCCCAATCTGTCCAAAATCTCTCCCACCCATAGGACGTGGTCTCCCAATCCTGCCCACTGGTCCAAAGGGTCCTCCACAGACTCTCAATCGACACATGGTCTCCAGCCTCCTAAGCAGCTCTAAGCTCTCGTCTCCATCTCCATCTCCCCTAGCCTCCTGAATAACTCTAAGCTCTCATCTCCGTCTCTGTCTCCTAAAAACTGGATCATCTGAATCGTCATCCTCATATCTTGAGTTGGGAGGAGGATCTGCTAGATCACTAATAGGAGGACATGGATGTGCTAGTATATACTGAGCATACTCTGCAGTAACACCAGGATCAAGAATGTGCAATCTCATATCATAAGCCACTCTCGGATTAGTAAGAAACTCTGCGCGAGAAATCTCAAATGACAAAGAAGGTCCCCAATCTCGCCTATCTTTGTATCGTTGAGCATATATCGTCACACCAGTAGGCATAGGCTAAATGATACCAAACTGTCTAAGAATGCGACTAATCAACTATCGCTTAATAATGAAAGGAGTCCAACTAATGAGATATCTACTTTACATAATAAATGGTAATGTTTGTGCATCATCCATCCAAGGCTCACAATAAACATATGGTCTCCAAGTAATGCTATCCAATGAATCAAGCACCCAAAGCCAATACTCCATCTTACCCCGCTTATGCTGAGTAAGGATACCTACATATAGATACACATATGGTTACCTCTCTCCATGAACTCTGTGATGGATAGATCGAGTAATAGCAATGTGCTCCCATCACCTGATCTGCAAAAGTGTGCATCATGTAGACAAACTAGCACTCTCATCATACACCACTTGATGAAGATCATGATATAAATGAGCCAACATACAAACACCCCAAGCATATCGAGTCTGATGCTGCATCATACTCTGAAGAATCTCACCCCATCCAACAACAAAACCTCGTGATCACCTATCAGGACAAATAAATCCTCCAATCAAACTAGCAAGAATCACAGGGAAAGTCTCATAATACATAACCATATCCTCCCATCGGATCTCTCCTCTAGAGATGCTCTCCTAAGCAAAAACGGCTCTACAAGCCTCTGTCTCAACATGATCCTAAAAATCATACTGCACTAACTCGCCAGTCATTGGGATGTGCAGAATCCTATAGACATCCTCGATTGTCACACTAATCTCACTCGTGGGCAGGTGGAAAGTGTTATACTCACTATGCCATCTCTCGGATAACGCCACCAACAATCCTCTATTATGCGTAATCTCAGGCATATACAACAGGTGGCGTAAACCGCAGGCATCTATATGTCTCACCTCTTCCTGTGTCAACTTTGACACTAAATGACGTATTACCGGGAATTTCTCCCAACACTGGAGAACATCAAGTTTCTCCTATTTTACCAAGAGAATTAGATCAATCATCACTTATCTATCTATCAAATCAAACAGAAGCAACTTACACTATCAAATCAATCAAATCAAACTGAAGCAACTTATGCTATTAAATCAATAAAATCAAACTGAAGCAACTTACTCTATCAAATCAATCAAATCAAACTGAAGCAACTTAAGCTATCAAATCATTTTAACCTATCAATCATGGTTTTCTATCAATCACTGAGTTCAATCAAAATTCTGCTAAGCTCTTACATCAGAAACTAAATCGATTTCTTAGAGATAATCTATCAAAACAAATCAAATCGATCTTTCCAACAACATCAATCAATCAATCAATCAATCAAGTCCCTATTCATCATACACGCACATCAAACAAGTTAAATCTAATCAACAAAGTGTTTTTTTGGCTTTTGCATCTATCAAAAACATCAATTTAGAACATATGTGCTATCTTATTGAACATAAGCGCTAAACAAAGCATATGTGCTAACTTTTTCAAAAAACGCGCTAACCCTAAGCACGTATGCGCAAAACATGCAAAAGCGCTATCACACAATGCATATGTGCTAACAAACAATTCATAAGCGGTAACCTATGCATATGCGCTACAAAAATGAGCATAAGCACTATCATGAGAAAATGCACTAAACCTAATTGCATATGTGCTAAATCTAAATGCAAAAGCACTAACTAAATACCGAAAATCGAAAAAAAAATTCAAAATTCAAAAATGCGCCTAAAAACATGAAAAATTGCATGACAAGTTGAAACAAAAGCTCAAAATAAGATACATACTGGCAACCCATACTCAGGAGGTCGCTGATATCGTCGAACACGCTCAAATTGATGGTTCTCCATAGGAATCACCATTTCGCCACCTCACCAAGACAATTTTCTTCACAAGTTGACAAGGATAACAATGAAATTAAAATTAACCTTGGTTAATTTTATATCTTCTATTTGAAAGAGTAATTAATGCTATTCAATTGGGCAATTTAATTTGTTTTTTTACAAATGAATTTAATTGACAAACTTTTTATCAATTATCATGAGACCCATTGTTCAAACTAAAGTTTTCAATAATTTCACGATAAATCTCCTAAGGGGGCACACAATCAAGATTTTTAATCTTTGTCAGGCGCACTATCGAGACTTGATTTAATCTTTGAAACAATGTTGTCTTGACATTATTTCAAAGAGGGGCAAAATGTATACACATAAAATTGGTTGTGAGCAATTAAATAAATATGATATATTTATTTAATAGTTATTCTTCTATTAAATAGTTAATTTGAAAAGATTAATTTATTTAATTCATTTTCGTGTCTTTCTATTAATTAATTTATCTATTCCATTCCTCTAAATAAGTAAATATCTAATATTTAATTATCTTTTTAACCAAGTTAATTAAATATCTAATATTTAATTATCTCCTCCAATCAATTAAATATCTAATATTTAATAGTTATTCTCCTATCCTATAGTCTCAAATATTAAATAATTTCTTAAATTATTTAATCTTTCTTATCCAACTCACCTTCCATCTCCACTTCATCTTCCATTTTCCAACTCATCCATCATGTGGCTAAGGAAATTAATATTTCTTAAATATTAATTATCATTTATCTTCAGCCACCAAATTCAATGAATATTGTGTACGTACACATATTTCATAACCATCTTCTATATTCTCTCCAACACCCCCTACATCTTAGGAAGGACTTGAGTCCACTTGTTCTCTCATGCCTAAATCTTCTCCAACCATCCCTAGATTCCCTCAGTTAGCAACCCAGTCAAGGTGAGATGAGTGACACTTGTCTTCTCCTTCCCCCTTTCTCTCAACCTTCACCCTTGCTCACAACCATCCAAATCTGTAGATCTGATCATGACTGTTGATCTAAGCCACATCATCTTATCCTCTCAAGGTCTATAAAATCAAGCGCTTTAGTTGAGAGAGAGTTAGACTTCAAGTGCATTTTCAAGCAAATCATTTATAAAACTTATGCATTCGTGAGTTTTAATCTTGAAGCAAATAACAATTATCATTTAGTATAATCATTTTAGCATAATCATATAGTATTGCATATCATAGCATTTGTGAACTATCAGTTATTAGTCCATTCTTCATATGCCATCTTGGAAGCTATTAGTGCATTGTCTGAGAGCACACCATCTGCAACCAAGAACAGTGGAGTTAGGACACAATGAGACATAAACCATGAAGGTAATATTAGTATTTTTATTTCATATGTATTTCATGTAGTTTCATTGGTTGGGTTTGGATTTCCTGTAGTATTTCCATTGGTATTTTGTGAAACTAATTTGTTACAGGTAGCATCTGGATGATGAAATTCAAGTTGAAACAATGACTATGTAAATATTAGACTAGAGGTCGATTTGCTTTCATAAGTGCTTATGCACATGCCACATTCTCCTTAAGAGAGTGTATGCTCTAGTTTTCAGTTTTCCTCCAAGTGACGACACACACATGTTTGGGTCTTCCATGACTCAGTTCCCAATGGATGCTTAAGGCTTCTGGACTTTATGTTAGCAGGTAAGCATCCCACAAAAATTGCCAAAAATGTTGTCATTTTATGACACCCTTGATCCATCAGTGAGAACCAATCAGAGATATGTACCATGGACCAAAGTTGCCCAGTTGATCAAGGAGAAAAGCAGTGAAATCATGGTTTGAAGTGTTCCTGTTATCAATCAGGATTGCACCCTTAGCAAATATAAATTTTAGCTATCTTATTGAACATGGAAACACTCTCAGATTGTGGGAAATCTATAGAGAGAGTGGATCTCCGGAGAAGGCCGGCTTCCTCGGTACTTCACCTGAACTAACTTTCTTTCAAGGAAAAGGGTAAGAAGGGAACATGCAAATGCAAACTACAATCCTATAAGGTGATGCACCAAAAATCATTACTAAACGTGCATGATAGAAGCTTTTACAACCTGATGCTCAATTTAACTTCTTACAAACACAACTCACTGCCATATGACCTTGCATCATTAATTTATACGAAGATTGAAGAAAATAAAAAATTTCTAAGAAAGAAGAATATGATTTCTTCACAACTCCAAAAACCTATATTTCAATACAACTTATAACCTGCAAAATACACATGCTTATCTGTATAAAGATGTTTTGAAATAAACACAACATCACGGAAGATAAATGATTTCCACAAGCCGCTTTGCACAAACCAACACACTAATAATCAGAGAAAAATGGGAAGGCTCTAACAGTATTATTGATCTCTCAAGCATGAAAATCTGTCATATATTTGTATCTCTCTATTACAAACCAAAACCTTCTTGCCCAGAATCTGGAAAAATTACAAGGCCTAAAAATGCAAAATGGTTTGAACCCCCTTCAATGAAAAACTTCTCAAAACATATACCCCTGTGAATCCTGGATTCACCCAAAAAACCTACAAATTAGGCCCCAAAAACCATCCAATCAATGATGCCTAGAAAGGAAACTTTCCCTCTAAGCAAGTTGATTAAAAAAAACTCCACAAAAACAAGCATATCTGTCAAAAACTGAAAAGGAAATCTCAGTTTTTTACCTTTCTTTCCAAAATCCGCCCAAGACCAAAAAAGGAAACTAAATCTTCTCCTCACATTTTCCTGACTGCAATTTCCTTTTTTAAAATATCAGATATTAAGATAATTTATAGAAATATTATCTTAACATTGTTTTACAAATCCTGCAACTTCCTAATTTTCCCCAAAAGGCAATCCTATCTCTTGATTTGGATTTTTTCAACAAATCAACCTATGACTTATTGCATTATTAATAATATCAACTATAATAATTATTAATCTCACATAGTTGATATTTTACAATTGGCTTAATGCAATTCATAAGAAAAATATTTCTTCATCCTTTAATTAATATTTACATCTAAAAGCAAAATAACAATTAAGTGATAAATTTATCACTTCATTGATACTTTATTGTTTTTTTAAATGCAAATATTAATTACAAAAAATCAAAAGGAGAGCATTCAATGAAGCTAAGAAAGAAAATAAAGGCCAAGCAATGCCTTATATCAAAGATAACCCTAACTCATATGCAATTCATTTTTCTTTGCTCATCTTGCTTGGGTGCCGCCATGGTAATCTGCGTGGGGTTTAGATGGAGCTTTTCTGGAAATTTTGCACAGGTAACTGGGTCAATTTAATGGCTGGAAGTATATTTTGCTTTCTTTTTCTTGATATTTGCAGAAATTCGAAGTCTTATTGTGGGCTCCTTCATCTTTTTGAGCCATGTATTTGTTTGCAGGCTGCCTTTAACACTTGCGTTCTGACTTTAAACTTAGTTTTTACGGCTTGAAAGCTTGAGGAAAAAGGAAGGCCACCATGGTAAGAAACATATAGCTCTGTTTCCACACCTTTGCATCTTTACTTGAAGCTCTTTGTGAGTTCTATCTTCTGCAACATGATAAATATAAACTCAAAGTCTTTAACTTTGCTATTATTTAATATCTCAGACTTCTCTATGAAAACACATCGCATACTTTATGTGTCTATACGTAGCAGATATATGTTTATTGCAATTTGTGAATAATGCTGATATCTCTACAATTTTATCTTTAATAGTCATAATATTTATCCTGTAGGCTGTGACAATTCTTTGCAAACTATGAATATTTTTCTTATCTCCATCCTGTGAAAAGAACTTCTGTTTTTTCATCTTCAAAACTCATCAAAACAAAACATACTACTGTTGATAGTGATTTGTGGTGAAGAGAAGACCCATAAATTTGTAAATTGTGCATTCCTTTATCACATATTAGATCAGATCTGTTTCCTTGCATATCATTGTTCTGTAGGTAGCACCATTATAATTTCTTGGTTTTTGCTTATATGATACTATGGTGCCATTTAATGTCCACTTGTCATTTATATCAGTGGAGTAAACCCCACTTATGTGAATTTCAAAGTTTGTTTTTGATTGCGTCATAATGTCATATGAGCAAAACAACATAGTCAACAATCTTGCATGTTGGGCTCAACCCTTGTGGGAGCCTCATTTTACCCCACAAGCATAATTTGATCATGATCGCCTGCATAATTAATTTTTTGCAACAAGTGTACCTGTTCCTGCACATGAAGCAAACAATGTTAGCAAAAATAACAATCTTTTAGATTTCCTTTTGATGATGATGCCTTTCTGTTCTTGATGTTGTGACTGGATTAGATTGATAGCTCGTAAATTTAAGCTATTCAGCTATCGATAACATATGATGAGATTTCATATCCTGAGCTCTAACAATCTAAACATCTTGAGGTGCACGAGGAATCAAGAGACAAGGAGCAAGCTGTAGGGCTGAAGATGAATCAACATCACAACCTTGACCAAGCAATGAAGGATATGATCTTTCATTATATGTTTTGCTTACTCTATCTTCAGTTGCATAGCTTAGATCTTATGTGTACTCAAAGTGGTTAGTCATTCCCACGGCTTGTGTGGGGCACATTTCATTTCTCTTTGAATGAACATTCTATGCATTTTTTTTCTTGCAATCTTGTGCATTATGAACCTTGTTAAACAACCACCTTCTATTTGGAATATCTTTTCTCTTGTTCATAAGCACCTAAAGGATGAATGAATGCAGTCATTTTCAAAACTACACTGCATCATAAAAAAAAACCTCTCATTCAAACTCCAACAATGCAATGGCTCTTAAAACATAAATAAATTTGCACTTCTTATCATAAGAAAAACCATCAGTTGAAACAATTCTACCAATTTGAGCTGCAGGTGAAAAATGGTAACAGTTCCCTTGTCGAAAGTTCCTTGGCCCTCTCTTTCTCTTCTTCGGAACCTCGAGGTTTCGAGTTTCTTTGCCTTAGCCTCTTTCTTTCCTTCTCTAGAACTCCAAGTTTCTGAAGTTCCCTTCCTTCCTTAGTTTTTCTTCTGTTCTCCTTCCCCGGAACTCGAGAACCCCCAGGTTCCCAATTTACTAAGTGTAATGCCCCGCTAGGAAACCCCGATCTTTTCTTCTGTTCTCCTTCCCCGGAACTCGAGAACCCCCAGGTTCCCAATTTACTAAGTGTAATGCCCCGCTAGGAAACCCCGAAGGGATTAAGCAATAACACAAGAATAGAGTGCAATAATTTTATTTTTTAAAGATAAACACAACATTAAGATACAACGAGATATCAAAATTCAGATTACATAGCGGAAGACAACAACTAACACCTACAAAGTTTCCCAACGTGATTACTTAAATTTCACAATTCACTTAACTCACACAATTAATCCAATAAGCTGATTATCTTAATAACGAGATAATTCTTAATCAGGATAATTTCTTTTAGATAGATGAAAATATAATCCACATGCTAATGTTTATCCATTATGATTCATTCATATCTTTCGTTCAATCTTTTCATTAAAATATAATCCATGCATCTAATATTCTAACACACTAGAATTTCATCATAAACATATGAGATCTTTCCATGCATATTTAATTTCCTTAACAACAACTGAATATAATCCAATATCCTAAGCTACATTCTTTCATATTCCAATTTACTGCTTTCAAGAGAGGATTGCATATAAGCATTTAAAGTTAATTTCATCTTATCCACTTATACATTCCAACAAGAAGCCATTCATACATGATAAAGTTGAATAAGGGAAACATAAGAGAATAACATCACATAACACCATAATGATCTCGGAGTTCACCCCTAAAGGGCTACATCTATGGGTCTGCTCAACTGCAAAACCCCTCTGATAATTAATAAAGTTAAGAATACATGAGGTTCTCAGAATTTACAATCCGGCCATCAAGGTGAAACATAATCAATATACAAACGACCGCATCGGTCAATAAATACATAAATGATCCCTGAAAAGGAAAGGATCCAGCTAAACATAATTAAATCTAATACATAGGTCCATTTGAACATTCACAAAAGTGAGTCATCACCACCCAAGGTCTAACATGAAACCAGGTACTCACAAGGGGATAAGCAACAGGACGACTCCACAAAAGTGCTCCTATCAAGACCATACATCGACACCCAATCGCAAACATAGGGACAAGTGTCATCACACAACCTAGTATGGCTACTCTGGCAGGTCTTCATAGGTTTCGGCCCCATACACTCGGTTACCCTGGCAACCTAATTCGTACCTCCAGCTCATCCAAGCCTCATGTGGACCCACACATCCTTTCGTGAAGACAAGGATGATGGTTTGCCATTTCAGGCCTTCTCATAGCATGTCAAGTCTGTGTTAGCACTTGTCCCATGTGTGAGGCACAATTATCTTGCTTAGAGATTACATTCTAATCTACTGTTAGGTTATCACTTATTAGACTCACTTTCAATGAGTTACCCAACAGCCACTTTGGGCGCGGCCCCCAATCGAAAGCCACTTTCCCATACGACACTAGACTATATTCATACGAACTCAAAACCAAGGCATACACATGGTCAGACGAACGGAGTTCAAAAGGAGGGAACAACCATTTGGTCAAACATGACTCAAAAGAGGTACACTTACAGATGGTACTCTAACCAAAGACCTGACCAACTATGGTCAACCACGAATCATCATTCGACACCCCAAAAAGGATATGACCAATACAGCACCACAACAAAATAATAGTCAACTTGAAACCGAGGACATAAACAGGTACCCAAATCAACCATGCGACAGGGTCCAATCAAACAAGTCAAAGCTTGCCATTACATAAGCAAAAGCGAATACAGAAATTAAACTTGCATAAGTAATAATCTGTAGATACAATCTTTTCCGAAATGATTTAAACATTAAAAGTCGATCAAGTTTTCTACATGATCTATATTAGATTGCAGTTATCTACCTCATCTAGGTATAGGTTGTTCTTGGTTTTCTAACTCTCTAAGGTTCATTGCATCGAACACACATAATAAGCCACAATGAATTCTTAAACCAAATTCACATGAATATAATCAGACAACCATTAACCAATTAAATAAGATATTTAATCTTCAATTAAAACATCATTGACATACTGGTTTAAAATAAATCCTACACATTTGTCTTTTCCAGAACCAATTTACACTATACAGATCAAGGAAATATACATATTTAGGGAAGCCAATAAAGAAAATCCATTCCCAGATTAACATATTGCATTTAATAAAAACATCATTGATATTCTCTTTTGAATTAAAATAACTCAATCTCACTTCTTCAAATAAGTATATAGTTTCCAAAAATGGAAATATACCCTTAGAAAGGAGCTATAACAAAATAGGTAAACATTTTCCGAATTAACATAATATTTTAATTCCACAAAAACCTATTAACATAGGGGTTAATTTCCAAGAATTAACAACTAATAAATATTTGATTTTATTCTTTCTTTTTAATTTGCAAATGCCTATATTAGTTCCTTGCAAATACATCAAAATGCAATTTAACCAATTAACATATATATTAATTACTCATTAATTAATTATATACATTAATTAATAATTTAATGAATAACATTTAACATTAAAACATTATCATTAAATAATATTAAACTATCTCATTAAATAATATTAAATTGTTATATTTTTTTTTGATTTAAAAAAATATTAAAAAAATAAATTTTAAAAGCGAAATTTTAATAGGGCGAATGGGGAGCCGGGCCCACCCCCCCTTTCACGGGGGTTAGGGCCGGTCGTGCCCTAGCCGCAGTGGCGCCACCGCGGTGGGCACAAGACCTGCGGCTCCCACGCGAGGAACGCAGCGCCCTGCGACCACCGCGGCAGGGACGCAGAGACTGCGACCGCCGCGGGGGTCGCAGTGAGCTGCGGCCACTGTGGCTACCGTCGGCTGCGACTTGTGCGGGGGGGAGGAGGAGGTGGGTGGAGCTCCGCTCCCCGCCCTCCAAACCCCAACAATTTTTTTTTTTTAACATGCACAGTTCGATTTTTTTTTTTTTCAAAACAACAAATCGAATTTATTTTATAAATTTCGATTTACAATAAAATTAGGTTTATATGAAATATGTTTTGGTTTCATATTTTTTTTTGATGGGTATTCTTCCTTCCAAACACAAATGGGTTTCAAACACCCAAAATAAATTGAGGAATAACAAAAACCCCAAATAAATTTTCCAACAAAACCCATATTTGGGCACAAAGGGACCACTTTCATCACAATGATTCAACCATATTATATATTTTTTTTTCTTGAAGAACACAAGCTAATGAGCATAGTTCTAAACCCACAAATCCAAATTAATTCTAAAATCAATTTGAAAAATTTATTTATTTTAACAACAAGCATTTTCCTTTCAACCAACAGTCCATTTCTTTGGCAACAAGGAAGACAAATAAGGTAATTCCTACCTCCATACGCAATCTTGGAAGAGATTTGAAGGAGAGCCCAACCTACAAGCTCCAAAAACCTTCTTCCTCCCAAAACCCCCAATTTTTGCATCCAAAATATTCTCCAAAAATATTTTTCTCCAAAAACAATTCAATCCCCAATATTTTCCAAAAGTCTAGGTTAAATGGGAGAAGTTTGACCAAAAATCTCATTTTTGGATTTAAAATTTTTATTTAAAATAAATCACAAAAATCTTTATTTTCCAACTATATCAACAAATTAACTTGCTTTTCAATTTAAAAATTGATTTCCTCAATTAACTGAAACTAACCTTTCTATTTCCAAAATGCCAAGAAGATAAAATTAATTCTATTTCAATTAAATTTAAATCTTTCATTTCATAAGCATAAACATAAAGCATTTAATATTTAAAATTAACTATTTAATTGAACTTGCTCCCAATTTAAATTGAGCAATTCAAATTAACGATAAATCACATAAAGAAATCCTGTTTAATTTAGTCCATTAATCTTTAATGCGCAAACACATATTTAATCAAATTAAGTACTAAGGACTAATTACTCAATTTAACCACACACACCAAACACGCAAACCAAGAAGGTCAATCAGACAGACGACTCACAAACCCAACCAAAAGGGAATACCGACGATGACTGGCGATGCTTACTTGAGCATGACTATGGTCAACTAGGGTCTTACGACCACCTAATCCAACTCTAAGGATTAAAGAGGTACACTCAAACCTGCAAATCCAGGTGAAGACAAACCTCGCACTCATGCGGCGTTGTACTTGAAATCTCTTGCAACTAAGAGTCATACATGCATACATATATAAACTTAATGAAAGCATTAGCCCGATATTAATACTGCGAAATAGGAACACTAAACAACTTGCATACAAACTGGTGCAAAAACCACATTAATAGCTATGCACTAAATCAAAACACCTGACTATAATCATTATATTATGATAAACTAACTAAGATTAAACCGAGATTAGAAATTGATTAGGGCAGGGGTACTACACTAAGTCTTCAACCTCGAAACTCCAGAACAGCCTGGAAATCCAGAACCCCCATGTTCCCAAGTTCCTAGCCCGGAACTCCGGAACCCCCAGGTTCCCTAGTTCCTACCCTGGAACCCCTAGGTTCCCAAGTTCCTTGTTCTTTTACCTCGGAACTCTAAAACCCCCAAGTTCCCAAGTTCCTTGTTCTTATTATCCAAAACCCCCAGGTTCCCAAGTTCCTTGTTCTTCTACCCCAGAACTTTGGAACCCCTAGGTTCCCAAGTTCCTAAGTCTTCAACCCCAGAACTCCAAAACCCCCAGGTTTCCAAGTTCCTAGCTCGAAACTCCGGAACCCCCAGGTTCCCAAGTTGCTACCCCAGAACCCCCAGATTCCCAAGTTCCTTGTTCTTTTACCCTAGAACTCTAGAACCCTCTAGGTTCCCAAGTTCCTTGTTCTTCTACCCCGGAACTCCGAAACCCCCAGGTTCCCAAGTTCCTTGTCCTTCTATCCCAGAACTCTGGAACCCCCAGGTTTCCAAGTTCCTTGTCCAACTATGGTGACTTCGGTCTCCAAAGTTCCCCTTCTCTCTTTAATCCTTTCCCTCTCTATCCTGGAACTCCGGAACCCCAAGGTTCCAAAGTTCCTTTGAGCAGTTCCTCGAAACGTCGGAACCCCGAGGTTCCAAAGTTCCTTCCCCTTTTTCCTTCTCTCCCTAGTTCCTTCGGAACTCCAAAACCCTGAGGTTCCAAAGTTCCTTTCCTAGCCCTCCTTTCTCCTATCTCGGAACCCCGAGGTTCCAAAGTTCCTTGCTCCTTCCCTTGTCTTCCTCACTTTGAGAGTCCCGTCTTTGAAGTCTTCCAAGCCTACTTCCGACTTTCAACACTTCCAGATGGCATGATCGACACTCAAGGCTTTAAATACTTTGACAGTTTTGGTGACTTATGCACTTTTTTTGTGGAGCCACAAGGGTGCATTTAATGTGTTTGGCAGGTTTTCCATCAAGGGAGGTATGGGGCCATGCTTGGTGACTTGTGTCATGACTTCATACTCTGACTTTGGAAGGTCAGTCAATCCACCTTCTTAGTGTTTCCCTTTGTGGGTATGGCTAGGTTGCTTGCATGTACAAGCCAAGTGCATGCACTTCCCTGCACTTCCAGACTGACATGCAGGGGTCATGATCACCATTGTAACCCATTTTTCTATATAAGGCTATTAAGCCTCATTGTAAAGGGTTCTCTCCCTGCTGCCTTGAGCTTTCTTATGCTTTTCTCTTCTCTTGAAGACTCGTAATCTTTTGCATTTCTGCAACTGTAAGATTGGCATTTGGCCTTATGATTAATTAAAGATCACCATTCTTGCCTTCTTTCAACTTATGTATGTTGTGTATGCTTTCTTATCTTCATCATAGGTGTATGTTGTGACTCTTATCTATATATATGTTGTGTTGACTAATTTTCTGAGTGTGACTTGTAGGAATCCTTCTCCCCTCTTGACACTAAGCAAAATTCCAACCTCCATACATGCGTTTGAGTCACTTATGCAACTAAAGTTGTGCATCTCTTGGGTATTTTAGTTGATTCCTTGTGCCATTTCGAGTGGGGAGAGGAACAATCTCTTATCTTGGTGCATCACCTCCTTTTATTTCAAGTATTTTCTCTTCCCTTTACCTTTGCAAAATTACTAGGATAAGTCTAGGAGTTAGTTTTGAAGTGTTGATTTGGTTCAACACCTGCACCTGGATTGAGAAGGAAGTCGGCCTTCTCCGAAGATTCAACCCCCTTGTGCAAGGTCTGACACTTCGGGGTTGTTTCCATGTTTCACAAGGTTGCTGAGTTGATAGCTCAACAAGAGTGCAAGATTTTGTGATAACATGTGCCTTTCAATTTAGTGTGAGATTTTTATTTTTATTTTTAAATTGGTCTCTGATGTTCATCAAAATTTCAACGAACAATAATGTTTGTTGCTAGTCCGACGATATTTCATTGAACGCTTAAAGTCAACTTGTTTCCAACGATTGGTATATGGTTGGCGTCACCTTAATTTGTGGTCAACCAATGGGTATATGGTTTGATGCCCTATCCAACTGTTCTAATATGTTTAATTACAAACCTATTTGATGATTCCAATTGGCACTTGAGGTTGACATAATATTATGAGTAATCCAAACATTCCTCTACAGTCACTTGACAAGAAATTTTGTATGTTGTTTTAGTCTCTGATTTGAAGGCCATTGTCAAACTATCCCAAAAATAGTGACAATTACAGTTTGGAAGTTTTCTTTTGTTAAGTGCAATTGTCTCTCACTTTGTATTTATTTTAAAGAACCATGATTGTTATGACAAATGTACTATTACTTACTATATGGAGTTGTCTGATAATGACAAACAAATGATGACTATTTAGGTCTATCCTCATAGTAAACTTTAAAAGTCTGACTTGTTCCAAATTTTGGAGTCTTCCATTGTTTATAGGCCTTAAGTGTTGATAATTGACACTCATTGGATTCATATGTTGTCATTGATGGCAACAAGATTCTGTAGAAGGCAGATACTGACTGATACCGACACAGACACCAACACCGACATCCTACACTTCAGTGAAGTTGACATTAGTCTGGGATCCAGAAAAGGTTTCATTTATAAAATTAATTTGTAATTATTGTATAGAGCCGACATTGAATATCTTTTGTAACGTGTTGTAAGCTGACATAAGGTATATTGTTTTGTAAAGGGTACATAAGTCAGTTTATTAGGTCATTTTGATATAGGAGAATATATATAATGAATATGGAGAAGAAAAGTGATGCGAAGGATATGTATGTAGATCATTTGTATGTGAAAGTAATATCATGCAATGGTCAGTAGATAGTTTGTAAAGAGTTCTTAGAGTAAAGGAGATATCGGTAAAAGGGTTTAGGGTTTATGAACTGGTACAAAATAGAGCTATAACCGAAACTCTTTTTGGCATTGCAAATGTATTTTGTGAGTTCACCATTATTGTTTTATCTCAGTAGAAGCATGTAGTCAATGAGACTCTTTTGTGTTCAGCAGTGTGCCTTCCTGCATGTGCAGGCCCCCATGCTATGTAATATCTTTCATATGGCCAGTGAATTGATATTGTGGGTCACAAATCCCACCATGGTTTTTACTCTTTGAGGTTTTCCATGTATAAAATTCAGTGTGTTATGGTGTTCATTCATGTGGCTGGTTTATTTACTTCATGTTATATGTTTCTTCATTTACCGGTTTATATGTGTATGTTATAATAAAGTTAAATTTTATATCACCGGTAGAACATTGATTCACCCCCCCTCTTAGTGTTCTTGGATTCCTTCTATTCCAACAATTGGTATCAGAGCCTGGTGCGTCAGATGAAGTTTAACAGCTTGAGGAAGATCTTGAAATTAGAATAATTGAATATGGCTATGGAGAAGCAACTTGAGATGACACTTGAGGATTATGATGTTGAAAGGTTGAAGAACTTAAATTTGCAAGATGAATTGAATTCTGCTAATGAATTCATTCTTGTTCTGCAAGAAAGGTTATCATCTTCTCAAGCTAGGAGGAAGGAACTTTTGCAAAATTAGGATGATGAAGAGAAAAATGCACTTAAGGAACAATGTCGAAAGCTGAGTCAAGAAAACATGCTCATGAAGAATGAAATGCAAGACCTGACTATGAGGATGCCAAAATAAATTGAGGACAGAAAGAAGAAGGAAGAAAATGTTGTTGTATCTTTGAAGAACAAATTTGAAGAATGTGACAGATTGGCTCATGAGAATGATATGTTGAGAACTGATTTGGTAAAATCCCAAAATAATGAACAAGAGCTTGAAAGACAAATAATGACTCTGAGAAATGATCTCACTACTGCAAGTGAGTATAAAGAAAAATTTAGGATTAGTGTTGCACAACTGAATGATCTATTGAAAAGACAAAGGCAAAATGAAGATTCTAGAGGACTTGGATTTGAACAAGGTGAAAGCTCTGGTACTGCAAATAAAGATCAGACAATCGGTATATGCAGAACTCATCAGACTAGAGGAAATCGGTAAGGAAATCTAATGCTTACAAATTCAATGGTAGATGCTTTGTTTATAATAAATTTGGGCATATGGCTAAACAATGTATAAATAGAGCAAATCAAAATTATAACTCAGTTCCTGGTCAATGCACAAATTGCAAGAAATATGGTCATAAGTTAGAAGATTATAGAATGAATGTTAAGTATCATGCATGTGTAAAGTTTGGACATTTGGCTAACCAATGCAGATCAAGGAATAACACCGGATATGGCAAATAAATTCAAAAGAACAATTTTACATGTTATGCATGCAACAAAATAGATCATTTTGCTAAGTATTGCAGAAGCAAGACTAAACCGGTTAGCAATGACAGAGCAAATGAGAAAGAAAAGTAGAAGGTAGATTAATTACATAAAGATCACACCAAGAGCTGGGTTAGAAAGTCTGAAGAACCAAGTGGAGATGCAACTACACTGGTAACTGCACCAGTAACTCCATCGGTAGAATAGAGCATTCCTGCACCGATAGGAAATTCAACCGGTAACTAAGGCAAACACCTTAGGGGTTGGCAAATTCATTGCAAATCTTGCATATTCCCCATAAGAGATCTAGAAAGAGATATAGAGAGTTGTATTGATCATTGATGGAGGTTTATCCGACATAAAACTGTGAAACCAACATCCAGTAGGGCACACTGCTAAACATTTATGACAATGAAGAATTAGGGTTTACTCGTCGATAAAAGGGAAAATTGACTCATTTTCACTCACCTAGCACTCGAGCAAACCAGAGCGAAGCAAAGGTGAATCATAGGCGATCAAAAGTGAGCAAAGGCATTGTAAAGAGATTTCCAACATTCTTCTAAGAAGTCATCAAGATCTTTCAACCAACAATGACTGCAGTGAAAAGTGCTCCAGAGGTAAAGAGGCCAGAAACCTTTATATGTCCTATCACTTCTAACTCTAATATAGAGGATAAACAAACTCTTGCATTCAAAAGGGTACATAGGAAGAAAGTTGACAAGCCTCTGGTAGAAGAGAAGAAGATGGAACCAAGGAGGAAGCTAGTAAGAAAGGTGACAACAACATCCACACCTCTGGCTAGGAAACCTACCCAAAAGAGGAAGCCAACTCCATCCGCCCTTGCAACCCCTGACAAGAAGAAGAAAAAGAGTTAGATAGATGAAGCAATTGAATCCAGTAATATGACTTGTGCATAATTAATTGATGAGGTAACTAAAGATGGAATTTTGAAGAATGTGTCAATTTTTTGTGAGCATTTAGATGACAATGAACAAAATGAAATGGAAGAAACAATTTTTTTATATTTAGACATATATAAGAAGGCTTTGATAGAAAATTTGAAGGAAATTCCTTTATCTTTGTATAATAAGTTGGATGCAAGGAGATTACATGTAGTCAAGAGGGACAAAGAGATTAAGGAAGTTGAAATTTTAGGCATTTGTGGTTCTATAAATAATGAGGAAATGAAAAGATGTATAAAAGTTGCAAATAGAACAATCTTTAGCAGCAAACCTCAAGAAATAAGCTTAATGATAGGTAGAGTCAATGAAATAATTAATGAGAACAGAGAAGGATGGGCTAAATTCTTGCAAAAGAATCCTGATTTCCTTACTTCCCAAGAAGAATTTGCTAACACAACATCTCTCACCATTCTGGATAGATCCAAAGGAAAATAAATTTTGGGAAACTAGATCAAATTTTGAAAGAACCGATAGATAATTCTCAATCAGATCAGTGTGTACAGACTCCACTGGCATATCAACCTAAAATTAATGAGAGTGTATAGGCTAAATTGATAGAGACAACATATGTATAGTCTAAGAAAGGTAATATAGATAATGTATAGGATACTGATAATATTGTGGATAATAATCCACCGACACTGACAGATACTGCACCAACTGACAAAGCCACCGATGCAAAAGAGGATGAGAAAAGGGATACACCGAAAGAGGATTAAGAAAAGGAAAAGGAGATTGATAAGAGTAAAGCTACACAAACATCCAATACTAAACCAACAGTTGATTCCTCAGCAAAACTTTTGGCAATTGACACTTCTCAAGTTGAGAAGAAATCCATCACAAAGATGAGTCCCACAGAGCTAATGATGATGGCTTCTCAAAAACTAATGAAGGAGGGATCTACAAACAAGGGGATAATAGATCAGTCAATAACAATTTTGCACAGAATGATTCTGGAATGTATGATTGAAAATGAAGCGAGCCCTTCCGACAAGCTTAAGGTATTGACAGAGCACATCTCTAAAAACTTTCAATCATTACAATAGATTTCCGACCAGCAAGCACTTGAAATATTCACTTTGGCTAAGAAAGCCGCTTTTGACCAGATGATTGAGATAGAAAAGAGGAAGATTGTAGAGAAACTTATACTTATTGAAAATCCTTTGAAACAATGTACTAACATTTACAGGGTCTGTTGTAATAGAGAGATTCTTACATCAAATGTAGATAAGAGGATAAATGAGTTACAAGAAAAGATTGCTAACATTGCTAATTCTTTTGATGGACTAACTTCACTTACAACATCTATTGATGGACAAATTTTGACTTTGGAGAACCAAATTTTTGTTTTTGAAAAGGAAAGAGATAAGATCACTCGGAGAGCCATAAGTCTCAGAGGTTTGGTGAGTCCAAGATTGGATTCACTTGGTGTACATAAGAGGGAACACATGGATATGCTTGGGAAGCCCTCACCGAAAGAAGTCACTGAGAAAGAATCACTTGCATATTTACTGAGTGGACTTGTATCCATATCCGAAATATTCAAAACTAACAGGGATACCTATATAGAGTTACTAGAGAAAAATTATCTGGAAATCTTTGAATTTCTCAAGCTTCGGTAAAGTAATCTGTAATTATTCATTCTTTTGCACAAATTCCTAATAATTCTTTCAATTATTTCACCGGTCTTTAACATTGATGCCAAAGGGGGAGGATATGTATGTGAAAAATGAAATGAAAAGGAAAGTATGTATATAATCCTAGGGGGAGGATATTAGACATAGAGTATATGAATCAAACGAGGAGATAAATGCAATCATGGTCAATCAGCTCAGGGGGAGCATGTTTTAGTTCAGTTGAACCGGCAGGGAATCCATTTTTCACATGAGTGTTCCTATCAATGCCAAAGGGGGAGATTGTTGGAAATTGGCACTCATTGGATTCATATGTTGTCATTAATGACAACAAGATTCTGTAGAAGGCAGATACCAACAGATATCGACATAGACACCAGCACTGACATCCTACACTTCAGTGAAGCCGACATCAGTTTGGGATTCATAAAAGGTTTTATTTGTAAAATCATTTTATAATTATTGTATAGAGTTGACATTGAATATCTTTTGTAACATGTTGTAAGCCGACATAAGGCATATTATTTTGTAAAGGGTATATAAGTTAGTTTATTAGGTCATTTTGATATAGGAGAATATATATAACGAATGTGGAGAAGAAAAGTGATGTGAAGGATATGTATGTAGATCATTTGTATGTGAAAGTAATATCATGCAATGGTCAGTAGATAGTTTGTAAAGCTTTCTTAGAGTAAAGGATATATTGGTAAAAGGGTTTAGGGTTTATGAACCAGTACAGAACAAAGCTATAACCATAACTCTTTTTGATATTGCAGATGCATTTTGTGAGTTTACCATTATTGTTTTATCTCAATAGAAGCTTGTAGAAAGTGAGACTCTTTTGTGTTGAGCAGTGTGTTCTAGGTAGTGTGCCTTCCTACATGTGCAAGCCCCCATGCTATGTAATATCTTTCATCTGGCAAGTGAATTGATATTGTGGGTCACAAATCTCACCGTGGTTTTTCCTCTTTGAGGTTTTCCACGTATAAAATTTAGTGTGTTATGGTGTTCATTCATGGGGCTGGTTTATTTACTTCTTGTTATATGTTTCTTCATTTACCGATTTATATGTGTATGTTATAATAAGGTAAAATCTTATATCATTGATATAACACTGATTCAACCCCCCCTCTCAGTGTTCTTGGATTCCTTCTATTCCAACATTAAAGACCTTTTGAACGTTGCCTCAAGTGCATGTAGACATCCATGAAAGTACCTTGACTCCCCTTGTAATCCATGTGGAAGGTGAACAATTGTAAGGAGCATACAAAAGTTTGTAAGTCTGATTCTTGACAGTAAGTTCACAAACTTGATGGGGTGTTGTTACAAAACAAAAGCATATTGGAAAAGGTTGCATTACAAGGTTTAATGTCTATGTTCCCAAAGTATGATCCATGTGGCAAACGTTTGAATCCAAATTTCATAGTCCTTGTCAAGGTGCATTGAAATCATGAATGTATGTGTAAAGCAACATGTTTGAAGCATGGTTTCATTATTCCCTATTGTCCTATTGATCAAGAGTATTGTTCCTTTCAAGAACATGTTGTTCCTTTGTTCAAGCCTTGTATCCATGGAGTTGACCTTGTTATGTGTTAAATCCTGATGAGACATTGTGCCAAGAAGGCCTTGTGGGTGGGTTTGCTGATTGGAGCCTTGTTTCGACAATTTATCTAAATATTCAAGCTTGGTAAAGAAAAAACATGTTAGATAATATTAGTGTAGAACAAAATGAAGAAACATTTGCTAGATTGTGGGCTAGACTGAAAAGAAAGGGTGATGGGAAATGTTATTGTTCTTGCAATAATTGCAAGGGCTTAAAGATGAGAAGACTTTTAATCACAACAACTGAGAAACATTGAAGGCAACATGGTCATGTTGAAGGCGGGCGTGATTATCGTCCATTGGTAAGTTGTTCATTATATGTCTTTATATTGATTGAATTTGTAAATGTTTATATCATTTTAACATGATTTTTTATAAATATTAAAAATCACTTGATCATGATCATGGTTTATTTGTGTTGATCATTATTATAAAGGTGGAGTGCCCTAAGACACATGATATGGATTATCATAGCCTGACGAATATGGATTTGCAAGAGTAGGAACATGGAGCTGTGAATATAGAAGATGAAGTTAATGATCCTATGGAAGAAGATGATCATGCGCTAGAAAACACAATTGAAGATGATGGTACAAATACATTGGTCCATGACACATTTAGTGGTGCACCTGATCATGATGATGATTGATATGACTTTGGTGATGTTCATGATTTACATGTACTTGAGAAGACATGCAAGCCCCTTTATGAAGACTCCCAAACAACTCTTCTCTCTGCTATATTGTTGCTAGTGAAATTGAAGATTATGAATGGTTTATCCAACATAGCAATCTCACAGATGTTAAGGTATGTTATACATGTCATCTTTTTTCATCTATTTTTGTTGTTAGTTCATCACTAGTAAATAAAAGGATTAAATATGTACCTTTAATGTTCGTTATATTAATTAACAAACTATTTTTTTGTTGTAGATTGATAGGTTAATTTTTGTTACCACCATCAAATATTTTACCCCTCTCATACCAAGATTTATCTACCATTATGAAAGATATTAGAATGGAGTATCAAGAAATAGATGCATGTCCCAATGATCATATTATATATCATAAACAACATGTAGTTGCAATAGAATGCTTGAAATGTCATACTAGTAGATATCGAATAGATCAACTAACAAAAAAGGTGGCTTGCAAGGTTCTTCGTTATATTCCCATTATTCCACGTATGCAACAATTATTTAGGTGTGAAAGCTTAGTGCAATTTATGGATTACCATGCATAGAATAGAAGTGGAGATGACATTCTTTGAATGCCTCCAGATGGTTTTGCATTTAGGGTCATGGAGGAAAAATGGCCACACTTTAAAGAAGAACCTCATAATCTTAGGCTTTCATTGGCAGTGGACAGTGTCAATCCATTTGAAGAGATGAGATCTATTTATTCGGTGTGGCCTATTTTTGTTATCAATAATAACATTCCTCCATGGATGTCAATAAAGAGGGAGCACATAATGTTGGCAATGATTGTTCCAGGTATTTATTTACATCAATTTTCTTTAACATAGTAGCATCTCATTTGTCTTATTTGTTGCATAATGACATATCTTTTTCATTTAATTGTCATGTAGATTAATTTATATATATTGAAGTAAAATGGCTATAATAATTATGTAATGTTTATGTTCATTCAACTAGGTAAGTACCAAGTTAAAGATGTGAATGTATATATCGAGCCTCTTATTGATGAGTTACTAAAGTTATGGAATGGCATCACTATGTATGACGTCTCTAGACAAATAGGACAAAACCAATTTCAATTTCATGCAATGCTTGTATGGACAATTCATAATGCCCCAGGGCTAACACATTTTTGTGGTATGTTATAACGTTCAACTGCACTTTAATGATATTTAATTTTATGAAGTAGATATCATGCATTTTTTTAAAAATAATCTATTCTTTATATATAATTATAAAAATTGACATCTTTAATCCAATTATATATGATATTGCAGGTCTTCAAACAAAGGGAAAATTTGCATGTCCAGTTTGTGGTCCAAAGATGAAATCTCGTCATTCAACAAGTTTAGGAAAGTAGGTGTTTGATGAGTATAGGCACTTCCTCCACAAAAATCATATACTTCCTCCACAAAAATCATAAGTATCTAACTACTAAAAAATATCTTTTCAATGGGAAAGAAGAGACTATGTCAAAACCACGAAGAATGACACCTCGCCTATGGAAGTTGGAATATAATAGAATTGATCATCAAGGTTATACATCAGATCAAATTGTTTATCTATCATATATGATATGTTTGGAATTTATATTTTTATATTGCGTTTTATTGACTCATGTTGTAATTGACAATGATTGTTGTTGTTAGTTTGTTTAACTTATATGCTTCATGAAGGTCATCAAGGCATTAATGGTTGGCTTCCACATGGACTAAAAAGTTATCCCAGATAATTTAGTAGGTTGCCCTACTATGAGCAGTTACAAATTGTGTATTTGTTTGATACAATGCATATCAAAAAGAATTTAACAGAAATTTTATGGAAAATATTGGATGGAAGGCATGAAAAAGAAAAAATTGTCAAAATTTGTAGTTACATTCAGAAAGCCAATCATGCAATGAAAAATGTCATTCAATTAAATAACAATGGAGACCAAATTAATATAAGCACCCTTCCTTGGTTATTAATGAAGTGATACGAAAAATTCTATTTCCCACAGGATTTTTTGCAAACATAAACAATATCATAACAAAGAAAGGTGAGTTTGGGTCAGGGTTGAAAACACATGATTGGCATACCTTCATTAAGGTAATTATTCTGGTATATATGTGTGTGTGTGTGTGTGTGTGTGTGTGTGTGTGTGTGTGTGTGTGTGCATGCACTTTTCAGTGCCTTATGTTTAATACTTTAGAAAAATAATGAAAATATCATTTTATAATTGTTGCAGTAGGTTCTACTTCTATCTCTCCTAGACAACTTCGACAACAATGCCAAGTAAGTTATATATGATCTTGGAAAATACATGAGGTAAGTAGTGATATTTGTTCAATTTGTTGTATAGATCTTATATTTGCCATTTATTTTACTTTTTATGTAATATATTATATATTTTTGTTAAATATTTTTAATATATTTGCACCTTGAATCACTTGTAGATGGTTGTCATCTAAAGAAATTCATAAAGAAGATATAAATTATTGGAAGATAAAAATTCCTCATCTAATGTGTGAAATGCAAAAGTGTCTACCTTCAACATTTTTCAATGCACAAGAACACTACCTCATACACCAATTTGAGGAGATTTCATTGTGTGGACCTGTACACACAAGGTCAATGTGGATGGTTGAGAGGAACTTGAAGTTTTTGAAGGCTTTGGTTAGACAAAGAACACATCCTGAGGGTTCTATGGTGGAGGGATATATGGTATACCAAACCATGGTGTACATTATTGAATATCTTCTGAAGTTTGCATCAAAGTTCCATGTGGATCGCATTTGGGATCCCAACTCCATTAACAAATTTAAAGGGGAATATCTGATGGGGAAAGGTAGATTGAGGAAAGTGAGAGGTAATTATAAGATGGTCATGGAGATTAATTATGATACATTTTACATTTGGTTTTTATGTATATTGTATTTTTTTTAATTATTAATCTTCAATATACATCAATTATAAATTAAGGTCGTATATAGTGGTAATTACCTAATTACATGTCATTTGTGAATTTTAATTTTTTTTGATATAGTTGGTCGAGAGTGGGATGCAATACATTTGTACATCGCAAACAATCTTGATTGGATGATGGTATGGATTGAACGATGTCAACAATCTGGTCATGCATTAACATGGAAAGGTGTGGCTTCATTGGTTAAAGAAGCTCATCGTAATGGAGATTCCAATGTTACACCAAGGGAAATTGATTTAGCATATGGTTTAAGAGATAAACAGGTATGTATACATATATTAATCACCCATGTTATTTAATTATTTTTAATTATATTATTGATGTATGTATATGTTGAGCTTTTTTTCTTTGCATACACTAGACCAAGAATAAATATGTTTCTCAACTGACGATGCAATAATTTTTACATGTTTGACATATTGCAGGTGAAGCATCACAAGGCTATGGGGTGCACTGGTCATAAATTTTAAACCAAAAAGTTGGATGACACAAAGAAAACTTGTGATTCTGGGATAACTGTAGTCTTTCAGGTGACTAATGTTTCATCCAGAAGCGACATACATCTAGAAGTCTCAGAGAATCGATACTATGGGATTTTGGATGATATACTTGAGTGTGACTTTAAGTCCTTCAAATTAGTTATGTTCGTCGTCCAATGGTACAGGCTACGATTGAATGAAAATGATCCCGAGAGAATAGTTAACGAACATGATAATGGATTTACCATGGTGAATACAAGGTCGTTCGAGCAAGCTGGAAATGAGCCCTATGTTCTTCCAAGCCAATGTGAACAGGTATTTTACTCAGAGGTTCCAGGTAAACTGGGTTGGTCATTTGTTGTTAGACATGATCCAAGAGGAAGGCCGATAAAGTATAATGTGGTGGAAGAAGAAGATACTGAAGAACTAGAAGATAATGTAGATGATGATCATGATCAACAGTTAGTTGATGATGTGCCTAACGAAGATGTCAAAGAAGATGAACTAGATCATGATGATTTAGGAGTTAATGTTCATGAAGATGATATTTGTGTGGATGATGACATTATCGAAACTGATATCAATGACGACGACGATGATGATATGACCAATCTTTACAATGTTGAATTTGGATCAGATGATACAAAAAAAGAGTTGGATGAAGAAGAAGATCAATGACATTGAAATGTATGAGTTATGAAATTATATTATCTATTTGATATTGATTTCTTGATTGAATTATATTTGACATATATGGTTACATAATTAATTCACGATGTTTTAAATTTTTATGCCATTATATAATTAATTAATTCATGATGTACTTTTTAATGTTTTTAATTGATTATCATAATGAATAGTGTTTTGGGAAATTTCATGAAAAATGACACATTGATCGTAGTAATGAAATAATTGCAAAGTCGTTTAGATGTTTTAGACCAATCACCCTTCGCAGTGTCGTTTTTAAGATCATCTCCAATTTGATTACTAGGAACTTTGGGACTCATTCGCCCTTCTGCATATAATTAGTACCTTATAATAATTTGTTAATGAGATTTTTTTCTTACTCCATGATGGTGACATGTTACCAAATTTAGAATTCATCCTTTAAGCCTATTTTTTTCTTAATCTCTATTGCAGGAGTAATTTCTTGTTACATGAAAATTCAAGGTAAGCTTGCTTACACATGATTTTTTGTAATTTGCTAGATTTAATCCCTGATTCTTTTTGTGTTATACCCTGATTATTGAATTGCTTGTTAAATTGTTTATTATATTATCCTAAAGTAATCTGAGTTGTGTATTTTATTTGCCATTATCTGCTAAGTTGACATCATGTTCCATCTTCTTGTGCTATGACCTGACTATTCATATTGGTTAATCTGTTATCATGTGATAAAAAAAAAAACTAAATAAATAAATGTGAACAAATTTCTTAATGATTATAGGAGGGCAAGAGTTAATATGCATATTTTAGTGTCTTGTCCTATTTGAAATCCATTCTCTCTTTCCCCTTCCTTATCTCTTGACATGTGGATGAAAAGATTGGTAAAATGAATCTGTATGTGTCAAAGCATGTTTGGAAAGATAACAAAAAATTTATGCCATGATGTATGAGAAATTAGAAACCTATGAGTAAATAAGTCATTTATAAGTGTTATATGAAATATGTATGTCTGAAATCTCAAATGTATCTTGATGTTCCAACTATGTAACAACATGCAATTTCTGCACACAGTGACTTAGAGTAGCAATTATCAACCATAGATAATTATAACAAAGAACTGATTTGGAAATGAAAAAATCCACTGAACATTTGAAAATAAGACATCTGGCTTTTGTGTTGCTTGAAAATAAGAGTCTTTATAACTGGTTAATTATCATATATGTTCTACATATCTTAATATTATAAAATGATTTCCCATATATAGGGAAAATAAGAGTTCTTTCAACGAAAAAACATGTCTTTCTAAAAGAGAATAATTTTAACAACTAATTACCTCTATTGAAGATATTAACAGACCCCAAGTGGTCAACATATTCATGAGCTTGATAAACATTAGCATTTGAAAAGAGATGGCCCACCATGTATTAATAATCACAAAGGAATTCCTTTGCACAAATTTTAAAAATGGCAATAAAATAATCACAAAGGACCAATTTGACAAGAAGATAATTCCACACCACAATTGCAGAGAAAAGAAACTAGATCTTTATATTAATCTTCAAAGTATGAGTACGTGGTATACTGCTTCCTCTAATCTAGCTCCCATTCTATTTTCTAATGTCTTTTAGAATTTGGTCTTGGTTTCTCCTTTATACAAAATGAGGAGAAGCGACAAGCTTCATACCATTTACAATTGCATCCTTTCATAACTAACAACTTAAGATAAAACATAATAAACTAACACACCAAGAAGATAACTAAAAAAAACTTTTTGGAGAATATCATGCTTGAAATGAGGAAGAAATAACCCCAGGGTCTGATTCATCATTTGATTTTTTGCCAGTTTTCTCCTTTCCTTCGAGTACTTGTTTCTTCTTCTGGGAAGACATTCTGGTGGGTCTTAAGTACTCCTCTACCCATTCTAAGATTTGAACATGAGTAGGCCATTGGTAATGGAGAATATATGGCATACTAAGCAAATGGTCTTTCTATTTCTTGCTAGTAATTGCTCGAACTTCGACCACAAACTTTGAGAATCTATTTTCCAATACAAAAACCCTATCTAGGAACATGTTAAAACTTTTAACACTAAAGTCTTTATCTTCCTTCAAATGGGAAATGATCTATGAAACCACGTCTTTATACTCTATTTTTCATTCTTCCAAACTCTTTACACGATCCTCTTTATCAATGAATTCACGGATCCTCCAATGCTTAATAGTATGAAAGGAGGATGATTTTTTCTTTTATTCTTCCTTATTCCTTTTCTATGTATTCTATTTCCTTAATAATAGTATCGATCATTTCCTCTGTTTCTTTGATTTCACTAGGTGCATCTGGATCCCTCTGATTAACCTCATGAAGCCTGATCAAATCATAATGAGATGGTTTCCACCTCCTAGAGAACTCATCTAATTGTGGCTTATGTTTAGAAAATGTTGCTGACATGTCCAAAGAGTTTGTTATCCAACATATACTTAATCACATTTACTAATCACCAAATCAACCCTTTATGTTAGTACTTTCTCTAAAGCATTTAACATCTGCTCAGGGATTTCCTGTAAAAGCATTTCATTCATACTTCTTAATTGGTGATTTTCATCTGCATACTTATCCATTTTTCTGTTGGCACTTCATCATCCTTACATCAGTTGGTATAGAGGAGGCATCCTTATGTAGTAATAGTGCCTTTCTCTGGTTACTACTCTTTAATCTTTACAGTTCATTTTTCAAAGCAATATTCTCAAGGTACAATTGATTGATGACCCTGTTCATTTGTTTCAGCCTAGTCTGTGCCTCCTTTAATTTCTCTTGCATATGTTTGATCTAGTCTTTATTAAACATTTTTATGTGCATTAATTCTATAGTAGATACCAAAGGAGAAGTGTTTTCCATTGTTTACACTGATGCCATTCCATCATTTTCTTTGACAATGTAATTTGGGCTTATGAGTCCCCTTAAAACTCACCCATGTGGCCAAAAACTTCAGTTTTGGGATTGTACCTTGATCCAATTATCTTCTCATCAGTATCAAACTCAACAACAAATGTAGGGTCCTCTTGTTTTCTGACTTGGTCAAGCAAGAACACATGTTTAAGAGTCAACCCTGGAATAATGAGCATATCACTTTTCTACACCATCTCTCTAGCCTCTTCTAAGGTACAGTTGACCTCATCAAGATGTAACTCCTTGACTGGTTACTTAATAACCTCCTCATGTCTAGATTATTCAATCCCCATAAATTTCAATCGCTTTTTCTCCTTGAAATATTTCATTTTCATTTGAATCCAAATGTCCTTGAATTCTTGTGTTTTGACGAAGTCTTCATCTTCAACAAATCAGGCTGATATGGCTTCCCTTTCATCCATAAAATCAATAGGTTCTTCACCTTCTGAAAGCTGAGCCTTATAGCCATGGACTTCCTCTTAAAATACTGATGTTGAGCTAGGTGATCTATCAACCTCTTCACCTTTACCAAGCGATTTGAGCGCACTAGCAACTTCTTTAATATCCCCCTCTCCTTTTGAATCATTATAAGGGACTATATTTACCATCTCATCTTGTTTTTTTCTCTTTAGAGGGGGAGAGTTTGATGCATTCTCTGAATCTGAATCATGGATAATCAATTTTTTATGCCTTTTTGGAGGATTAGGATTAACCTCTTCTGATACATTGCTTGTAGCTTTTCCATATAGCTTCTCAAAATATTGCAAGCACAAATCCATCCTCAGTATTTCATGGGTTTGATCATGATGAAAACGTGGTTGCCCCTTCTTCTGTCTATCCTCTTCCAATTTCTTTAATAAGTTCCACTTTTTCCACCTTTTCATAACATCTTGAGGAGTCATGCAATTACGGGCAATATATTCCACCATGTCAATTTGATGTTTACATTATTTTATACAAGAATTAATATAACCTTCAGGGTTATAGAACCTCTCACTTCCATCCTTCAGACAATATGATTTCTTTAAATAATCCTAAACTTGTTCAAGGGAACCAGGAACCAATAGACAATCCAATATACCTGACTACATGAGGCAAGAAAGTCCCCTTCTTCCTTGGTCCATTCACTTCCTTCTCAAACCACATCATCTGCCAAATAAATTCTAAAAAGGCAACCCTTTCTGATACAAAGACTGGCAACTGGTGGGGGGCTTTCTTGCATCCATATACCCTAACGAGAGTATGATCATTATTTAAGATCCAATCAGTGAAATTATGAGTGTGACCCTTTTCTAGGATGTATTCTAATGACCTGAGAACTACCCTTATATTAGAAGGAATCCTTTCAACCTGAACCCCAAGTGCCCTGAATATCCACACACCAAAGGCATAATGAAATGCCTTGTAATCACAATCTCTATTGTTCTTGTCTCATATCCTACACCATAACTGAACTGGGACTCATTTTCCTTGACCATCCACAATAGGTAACTTCATTGTGTCTGTAAACACATTTATGTTTTGGAAGAGTATTAAATGACACAATAGAGAATAATTCTTAAAAGTTCTACTAGTATTCCAGTAAACCAGCTGATTGTGCAGAATTCTTTCAAGATCACTACCAATGTTAAATTCTAGGTTAATTTTAGGGTTATGGATCCTCCTAGAGATATACATTAAATCCACTGGCATTCTACTTCTATGATTATCACCATAAAGTTGACACCAACCATGATACGCTTTATGAAAGAAATCCATAAATTCGAGTGTAGGAAATGGAGCCTTATCATTCACAGCCATTGGTTTGTTATCCTTTCCTCTTTTCCTAAAATAAGATACCTCTCATAGTCCAAAACTATTTACCATCCTTTCATAATCCACCAGATATCCTTCCCTGTCAATCTTGGTAAGTTTCTGCCTATTCAGGCCAAAGCATTCTCCAATGCATGATCTTGTGATGACCAAAATAGGGTTTCCGTCAGTGCCCCTAACTATTCTCATTTATTTTTTATAATTATGGGCCAAGACCTCAATAAGTTCTACATCTATAAACACATTTGACACTATGACCTTCACTAAGTCAAGATTCCAGGGGTTGGACCGAGGCACTTTCTCATCTCTATTATTGTAAAAATGCCAAAAAAGGGATATACCAATGTGAGGAATGTTAGCATCTCTACATTCTCCCCAGGCATCCTGAAATATTATTTTAGTTTCTGTATCTACGGACCCTGGTAATGCATCTAGAAGGGCTTTTTGTAAAGGGGCCTTGTGCTGTTCATTTTTTCCTACATCCTCCTTCTTCTTCCTAGGCATTTCTTCATTTAAATGCAATTCGAGCAATGGAGAAGAAGATAGACTTACTTGTTCAACTCTGTCTATAGCACCCATCTCCCTATGACTTCTTACACCAGATCGACTCTCACTTACTCACTTCTTTGATGCTCAATTCGCACTTCTGATGTGATTTAAATCGAATTCCAACTCCTTTATTTCAAGTTCGCAACATTTAATTCTTTTCGAGCCTCCACATGTGTGCACTGTCCACTTAAATACTGTCGATGCCATTTTCCAAACCCACTTTATTCATCCTTGTGAAATGCTGACCTTTTCACCAATTCACAAGTGGTAGTTGATGCCCTTCGCGAAATAGCATTGGGTTCTCTATTTCACAATCCTCACTTTTGTCTTTCGCGAAATGGCGATGTCTTCTCTCTTTCACAATCCTCACTTTTGTCTTTTGCAAAATGGCAATGTCTTCTCTATTTCGCAATCCTCACTTTTGTCTTTCGCGAAATGGCGATGTCTTCACTATTTCACAAATCATTATTTTAGCTCCTGCGAAATAGTGCATCCTTTATTTTTTAGACTCCGCCAAATAGCGAAAGGTTCACCATTTCGCATCCTTCATTTTTAGACTCTGCAAAATAGAGAAAGGTTTGCCATTTCTCATCCTTTGTTTTTTGACTCTCGCAAAACAATGAATAGCATATGAACAGAGGTCCTCATTGATTGCACACACTATTTTAAATTTTTTTATGAAGGCTTATGAGGTATGAATCATGTAAAAATATATAAGGATATGAACAAACCCATGGGATGGTTTTTGGGATAATTAGGATAAATATGCTTCACAACATTCACATTCTGATAGGTGGGAATATACATTTTATCTAGGGTATTGTTGTGAAATTTTTTATAAGAAAACTTTTGTAGCTTCAACCTTTGTGATTAGTTTAATAAATTAGGGTTTATATCATGGTTAAGGTTACAATGAGGGTTAGGGTTTATATGTTGGTCATGGTTAGCATTAGGGTTAGTGTTTGGTTTAGATTTATTATTATGATTAGGGTTAGGGTTTAATGTTAAGATTTGATTTGTAGTCATGGTTAGGGGTAGAATTATGGTTAGGGTTAGGGTTTGGATTATAATTATAATAGGTTTTCAGTTTACGAATAGGGTTTTGGTTAGGATTAAGGGCAGGGTTGGAATTACTATTAGGGTTGGGATTGGAATTATAATTAGGAGTAGGGTGAATATTTATATTTGAAAGGGCTAGGGTTAGGATCAAGGTTAGGATTAAGGTTAAGATTACCATTAGGATTAGGATTTGGTTTAGGTTTATGATTAACCTATCAATGGGATACATTACCCAAGGATTCATAACTACTCCTAAGTTGGTATATTGCACCTCCTACCTATTGGCTTAAACTCATTAGTCTAATTAAATTTTAACATACCAATGAAATATCGATCATCATTATTTAACACATCTAGATATAATTTTGACCTTTTTTGGTTTCACTATCCCAAGTATCAAACCCATCAATCCAAAAATCCAAAAACATCAACCAAGTATTATAATCAAATCCTACACATCACCTTTGTCCAAGACATACCTAATCATAGTCTAAAGAACATAAAAAATAATCATGAATTGGTTTGACAAAATAATCATAGAAGTTAAAGCATCTATGTCAAACCCCAATCATCAAACCAAACTCCAAGCTAATCAACATCATTATCATACCAACCTTCATTCTCTTACAAAACCATGTCATCTAAATAAACCTATCAATCATACCAATCCAACTTATCCATGCCTCAAAGCTATCCAACCTCCAAAATATTCATGTTATACTACCCTTCATTATCTTACAAGACCATGTCATCCAAACCAACCTATCAATCATACCAATCCAACTTATCCATGCCTCAAAGTTATCCAACCTCCAAAACATTCATGTTAGTATGTCAATTACCACCAAATACATATCTAAATTCATACCCGATCATTAGAATTGGATCTATGTCAAGAGGATAACCCAAATTGTGAAGAAATAAGCCTGAAATGAATCAAGATTAAGATACCAAAACTCTCAAGTCTCCTCCAATTGCTGACCAAGATCCCATCTATCTAGAATCTCTTGATTATTTAATCATCCCTTTTCATTCCATCCAAGATGACCCCCTCACATATTAAAAAAAAGTATACCTTCCATTCAATCTAGTGATTCCATTCCCAATCAAGAGAAAAATATCCCTTTTAATCCCCTTCATGATCCCATATTTTCTACTTTTTCCAATGATACCGTTGCATATAAAGATCAAAGTATCCCTCCAAGTACCATTTATAATATACTTCATAAGAAAGATCAAGATACCTATTCCATCCCATCCAATGATCTCATTCAAAATCAAGAGAAAATTACCTCTTTCACTCCATCCAATGATCTCATTCTAAATTAAGAGTAAAGTGTCCCTTTTAATCCATCTCACGATCCAATCTTTTCCACCTTGTCCAATATTCCCCTTGCATACCAAGATCAAATCAACCCTCCAATTCCCATTCGTAACCCACTTCCTAAGAAAGATCAATATATCCCTTCCATCCCTCCCAATAATCCACCTCATTGCCAAAACATCCCATTCAACCCATCTCATGATCCCCTTATAAGTATCGATAAAAGTATCCCTTCATTTACATGTTGTGATCCTAATCTATTTCAAGAAACCATCATCCCTCCTAATCCCCTCCATAATCCTAATCCTCCTAAAAATATCATCACCCCTATCCAAAATATTCATGAACCTCATACTTATCAAATGGGTTTCTCCACTTTGATCCAATCCAGTTTACTTCATGAGACTATCATTCATTCCATATCATACCCTCCTCAAAATTGAATTGCATCTTGTTTTAAAAGAAAAAGTATCCCATTAGTAATATTATTTGTCAAAAAATACATTTTCAAGGAAAAGAGTTAGGTTTCCATGAACAAGGAATATTAGAAATCCTTCATATCAAATTAAATTTCAATTATCATGGCCTTGGTCTCATAGCTTACTCTCAATACATTTGTATCCCTACTAAATCTAAAGTCCCTCCATCTAAATCCAAATATTTGCATTCCCCATCCTCCAAATCTATATTGAACCCTTATTTTAATTCTAATTTTAGCCTAAACCCTAACGTAACCATAATTCTTGTAGACACAGAAAAATTTCCATTAATTTGTCCTCATTTAATTTCAAATTTCTTCGAACATCGGGCGAGTCCTTATTATTACATTATTATTTCTCCATAACTCATTATTCGTAATTCCCCTTTTATTATATTATTATTAATATCTTACCATTTATCCATTAAATTTATTAAATAAAACATTATATCATATTCATGCATATGCCTTCATGCATTCACCTTATATACATTTCTCTATTTATTTAATAAAACCCCTTAAATATCCCCTCCTACCACTTACCATTTCCCATTTACCACTCATCTTCCCTATACCACTTATCTTGCATTATCCCATATTCATCCCACAACATGAACTCGCCCGGAGAAAATCTATTTAAACAAGCCCCTCTCTTTTATTTGAGGATCTCATCTTTATGCGTCGAACTTATGTCAGTTTGTATTCTTCAACATCTTGGCACTTCATTTTCTTTAGCTTCCTTTGCATCAATAATCTTGAATCTCCAAAAAAACCATAGCTTCTTGTGTGTGCTTCTGAGAGCAATATTATCTACATAAGATCTTGGTTTAAGGAGTGCAATGGAGTGGATTATGTAACATGCATGTGTGTTTTAGCTTAGATATTTTCATTTGTATGTGTGTGTTTTGCAGGTACTTCATTGTTGGATGTTGTAAGATTGAATCTTGTATTCAATCCATTTCTTCCATCTACAATTGGCACGCCCGGTGGGACCTTTCCTTGTGTTTCATTTTCTTGATAGAAGTTATCATTTTGGTTTTTGATTCCAAGTGTTAACGTTTTTTGTCTACAAGAAGATTTTTTAATCTTTCATTTTACTTGCAGGCTGCACAATCTTATCATATTTCTGCTTGCTTGTGTCTTGTTTGTGCTTCATATCTTAAATCTGAATAGCTGGTAATATGTATATTCTTTTGGACTGAGTTTGTTTCCAGATTGTTTCATTTTGCACCATTAGTAATATCTACAAAAAAAAAAAATCATTTTCCAAATTGTATAATGCGTATTCTTTTGGACTGAGTTTGTGTCCCCTCTTTGTACTCAAATCTCGCTGCCTTCCTTGTTGCATGCACAGTCTATTTTAATCAATCTGTTCAATACGTTTGGGAAACAATTTTAAAGTCTTATCTGTGCATTTATATTTGGCAAACTTATCACAAGCCTCGTCTATATCCCTTTCATTTTTTTAGTATAAAACAGTCCCTAAACCTTGTGCATTCTGCGAGAGAGTACATCGTATTCTTCCAAAATAGTGCCACGTGCTTTACACATGCTTCTATAACGCACTCTGCAAAAGAAAAAAAAATGGTTTACGTTTGCTGTCAAACATCTTACATGCCTTGTTTGGCCTAATAACAGACTGAAATAATGACAAGCCTTTTCAAAAATAGATCGGAGTAATAACAAACGTTTCAATCTCCACTCCAAACAATAGTCAATATGCCTTGTCTCTGCATTCACATTTAAAAAACAAGTTAGCACGCCTTTTTGCATGCAAATCTGCTAGAACACTTTTTCTAAGATCCTAACTTGTTTTATTTATGTTCACTGCATTTTTCTTACGTGGATGAAGAGATTAGCTTTATTTGGTTTAAGTTTTTTTTTCTTTCTTAGTTTAACTTAGTTTCTTTTAGATTTACTCTTATTTAAATTAGTTTTTACTTTTAAATTAGTTTATTAATTAGCTAGTCTCTTATTAGTTCATGTCATGCCAGCAGGTTACTATAGCATCCTAGTTCCTGTCATGCTAGCAGGATACTATAGCATCCGTTGGATGCATTTGTTAATTTAGACTGTCCAATTAAATTGAAGTATTTTTGAACTACTTATTTTTTCTTAAATGTTTTGATTTTAAACACATTTAATAAATAGTATAAAATTATTTATCCTAATTTCTATTGGATACTGCCGCTAATTTTATTTATAAAAAATAAAACTTAATTCTAAGTAGAGACTTCTTGAAACTACCATGAAACTTCTGGAAACGTTCAGGATTTCTGCCATCGCACCTGATCACAACACACTGGAAATTGGAATCGATCGCAATACGCTGGAAATTGGAATCGATCTGAGTCCATATTTTATATTTGAAGTTATTTTCGTTTCTGCTTTGAGGAAAACCCCATGGCCATTGATCGACATTCTCAAAGCGACATTGAGAGCGCCCTGCTAAACCAAAAGCAACAAGTGGAGATGCAGAGCCAAGAGATTGTCGACCAGAAATGGAACTACATTACTTTCGCATTGGCCCTGTGGAATCTGTCTCTCATATCTTATCGCATTGCGTTTCACCCACACCCCCATTTTACCTCAATAGTGCTAGAGATTTACTTGTTGATTATTTGTACCGTCTTTGGTGTGCTCTTTTGCATTCTATATCAGAAAATTTTGGAGGAAGATCGATTAAAATCCAAGGATACCCAGATTTCATTCCAGCAATGCATTTTCATCTAATTGGCATCTTTGTTATTTGTAGATTATATTCTAAACAAAATGACGGAGAATTATTCATCAGAAAACGAAAAGACCAGAAGAATGTGGATGGATGATTCAGGAAGGTAGCTAAATGATTCGAGAAACCTGCACTCCATGGCAACATCCAAGCAAGCGCCGAATCCTCTTGGCCCTGGTTTTCCCTTATAATTTAAGCTGAACAGTTTTACAATTGCATAACCATTCAACATCCTTGTTAAGGAAGAGATGGGTTCCAAATGTGATAATAATGTGAGCAATGCATTTGATGATGAAATTGGAATCTAGGCATTTTTGTGCTGATTCAGATGATGATGGAAATAACTCAGGTACATCAGGCCATGGATTCTACTAGTGATTTGGTGAGTTTTTACCCTCCTAGTTCTATTTGTTTTGCTGGTCATTTGTATTTTAAAATTCAATTAATTTGTACCATATTGAGTTTGAGGGGATTTTTGGGGCACAAATCATTTATCTGGAAATTTATGATTTCCCGATTTTGGGAAATTTACCCCAATCTAGTAGATTTATTTAGGAAAATCACGGGAATAAAAAAAAGCATTTCCATTACCCTGCACCCGTATTTACATAGATGTACACATTGTTTATATATGCAACTCGAACCATCTATTACATCCAAACAAAAAATATGTTCCATTAGGCATTAATGATGTCCAAACCCTCTTCTAATTCTCCATTTGGCATAGAAGGATGCAGACAAAAATACCATTTCAGCACAGGTGTGAGGTTTTGGCATTTATCTTTACACCTGCCAAATGCATTTTTCTTGTGGGTTTCTCAAGCCTTTTCATCAAATCCATTTTGTGCAGATCTTGCAATCTTAGCATTCCATGAGACCACGAACATTCAAAGTTTTATGTCAAACAATCTTGATTCCTTGTTGATGCCTTCACATTTTGCAATAAATCTACCAGGGTATTTGCAAGTACAAAAATTGACAAAATCCTTCTATCCATTATTCTTTGATGGATGTCCATGCCCTATTTCAAAGTTCCCATTTCTACGTATGGTAGGAGGATTACTCCAAAGGTCATGGTGTTTAGCTTTATGCCTACTTGTTGCACTTGGTTGAAAGTTCCTAAAACAAAATAAAATCAACAAAACCAAGCATGATCAAAATCTGCCTACATATTCCAGTCTAATGCAATGTCTCTTTTTTCAAAACTAAGCCTAACTTGAAACAAAAAAACACCCATTATGAAAGCTCCATAAACACTATTTATTGCAAAATTTACATTCAAATTGACTAAGTCGCTATGAATCATTTTTCTTTTAAATCACCATCCTAAAAACACAACTCATAACTTTGCCTCTATCTTCAGCCTTTTAAACAGACTTAATAAATGTAAATCATGTTTAAATTATGTTTCTCCCACCATTTCTACTTCTTCAAAATTGCAGCAGAAATGGTTAATTTGGCTCCAAAGATCGCCCCAGCTATTGGGCACTCATGCATATACCGAAAATGGAGATTCCACGACTGCACAAACTTAAGCATCCTAAAAAGCATTTGAACTCTTAGCCTCACCAGCTAAAAAACAAAAATACACACCAAAAATAGATAGTAAACACACAGACTGATAAAATCATCCTCTACCGCAGCCTCCCATATAACAGACACAGATTGAAACATAGACCATAGAAGCTCTCAAGTGAGATAAAAAGAATACTTAGTTAAATACTCTTTTAATAAATCGGATCATGTGCTTCTAGAAGAAACTGCCAATCTCTGCATTTTGACACTAATTACAACTATATCAGTAAAACAACTGTGAGATATTGCAGCACAAAACTATTCTACAGAGCATTCATTATCATTGAGCATGAGAAACAACACTTATCAATATATTCCAGTTCAAAATACTTCTCAATCCATAACAAAAGGCCCTGTGTCTTCTTTCCAGTTTTTGTTAACAGATCAACCATACAACACAAATCTGTAATAGATAATTTTATATATTGGAATGTTGGGATAATTAGATTCAATCCTTAGGTTACATGGCCTCCAATTGCTCTCTTCATCCTTCGCCATCGATCCGGTTTTAGCAAATTTCCTCCCAAACCAGATCGATGAACTGAAAACAATGGATTAGGTGCTTATGGTTCTATAGTAGTCGTATCATCTGATTGCATTCCTGAAGAAGTAGTGCTCCACTTGCCAGCATGCATGCTTAAATCTTTTTGTTTTCCTCTCCACGTGTTTTTTTCCCAGATACATTTAATTTTACAGATGTTCTGTTGTTTAAATTCATATAGATATACCTAAATATGGTGGAGAATTAATATTTCAAACCCTTATCAGTTTTATATATATATAATTCTAAATACAATTTAAATGTACAATTTATTTAAAAAAAAATGGTATAATGTATTTTATATTGAAATTTTATTTTTTATATTTTTAATAATTTTTTCAAGGTTTTATATAACACTTCTTATTTTTATTTAATTTTTTAAAATATCTACAAATTTATTTATTTAATAATTTTAATTTATGGAATTTTAATTAACTCTTTTAAAAATCAAGAATTAAACTTGAAATTTAATTTCTATATTTTGTTCTACTGATTAATTGATTGTTAGTACACTATGACAAAAAATATCATTACCGTAGTTTACAATTTTATCTTATTCAATGCTATCCTTCACAATCAGAGATCTTATTTCTTTTGCAATGCTTTCAAATTTGTAATCACATCAATAGTTACAATTCCATCCAAATTTGATCTTGATATTATATCTAAACTAACAAATACATATATGCAAACTTCTATCCATAATTTCCAACGCTAGCTACGGTTAGAATTCATTGTCTTCAACTTATGGCCTTCGTAAATATCCCCTCTTCACCCTCCCTTGCCCAATCTACTTCTCTCACTACATCTCTACCACTAATTCAAACATTACGACAGGAACTTGACGCTTTGCATCTCTTGTTTATATTAGTTTTTAATTTTAAATTAGATTAATTTTTTTTGGTTAGTTTGCTTTAAATTAGTTTTTTTTATTAATATGTAATTTAGATTTAGAGTGGTTAATTTAGATTTTTTATTTGTTAGTTTAGATTAATTTAATTTAATTTTATTATTTTAGATTAACTTTACATTTTGGTTTTTTTATTTAGATTAGAATTTTAGATTTTGTTTTGTTTTACTAATTTAGATTAAAATTAGAATAGTTTTTAAAAAAAAAAAAATTTAACGTTTTTTTTATTTATTTAGCTTAAATTGTTAATTAGATCTTAGTTTATTTTTCTTTACTTGGATTAAATTAGACTAATTTTAGCTTAGGTTAGCTAGCTTGTTTTATGTTAGATTTTTCTATTATTAGTTTAAACTTTTTGTTAGATATAGGGTTTGCTTTGTTTGTTGAAGTTGTTTCACATCTTGGAGGCTAATCTTTTGAATTTTGTCTTGTACAGGTTCCCTCTTGTGACATCCAATCTCGTGTGCTGAAGATAATCTCCTGAAACTACTAATATCATTTTGACGTAGGACGCATGTCAAAGAAATCGTGACTTGAAACAAATTGTCTGATTTTTTAGATTAGATCACATTTTGAATTGGTGCTTTAAAATTAACCAGTGTCTTTCGTGTTTTGAGCATTAAGCTCTTTTGTGTTTACCTTTTTAGAGGGCCTACCTCCCGAGAAGCCCTTAAGGCTCAGTGAGAGGGAACGACCCAAGTGGTAACGGGCTAAAGCCAAGCTCTTCCGAACCACTATAAATAAATGTGTTTGTGACGAAAGTTGCAAGAAACGAGTGCTGATTAGTTCATACCGATGACATGTCTCCCCATAAACCCTATAGAGCGCAACCTCTATAGGCTGGGAGCCTTCCTTAACGAAGCGTACGCCGCTGAATGTATGGCCACTCAAACGGATGCCCTTACTAGACACCTCTTGTGATAGAAGCCAAAAAAATTTCTAGTTGTTGACGCAGGAGGTTGGACCTCTGAAGCGGCTCACATTCTTAGTAGAGATACAAAGTTCACCACGGGGAGTTTTCATGGGGACTGATGCTTGGATGCCCTGGAGAAGTGAGTGTCGAGGGTGGAGCTAGTGGGGTCAAGAATCTAAGTATCCGCTTTGAATTGCATAGCTCGGGGTAACCCCCCAAGTGAGATTCAACAACTATTGTCCTGGCCAGCCTTAGGATTGTGCTTGAATGTGTTTTTATTAAAAAATCAAACAAACATTTTATCTGCCATGTTTTCTGAGTGTGTGCACAAACAAACAAGAACATTTCACAATCAACATCACACTTGAAATTGAAACACTTTACAAAAACCTTGGTCTAAGCTTTGAAGTATCCATCCACATTGTAAAACAACATTGTCCTTGAAACGTTGAACTTGTGTTCTCAAAACAATCATTTCAAATCTCTTGAGACATCGCTTTTGAAGTTTTGATCTTTTAGGTCCTCACATAGTCACATCATTCTAGTTTCGCATACCCTTTTATATTCTTGCATAGTCTTCACCTAGTTGCACCTTTCATCCTTGCATATCTTATTTAATCATACCTAGTCTTTGCATATCCCCCCTAGATCAAACCTATGCATAATCCCCTTAGATCATACCCATAATCTTTGCATAGCCTTCCATCATTCCTTTAGGACATAACATTAAACCTTGCACAAGTTCCTTAGGTCATTTCATAATTGGTCCTAGCATTTCATTATTATTTGCATACCAAAATCCAAAAAAATAAAAAAATCCAAAAACAAAAAAACAAAACAAAAACACATTGCTTGCACTTAGGATTCTTATCACTTGAGGTACATCTTCCTTGAGTTAGGGAATCTATGAATGTCCTTGAGTTGGTATTCTGCTTGGAGTTCATCATCTCCTATTATAGCATTCCCTCTCTTTGATAACTTATCCTTGTGTCTATCCATCATAGCACAGGTCAAACCCCACATTGGAAATATTTTGCATCAACTCTTTAGCACATTCCCTTCTCAATCATGTCACATAGATTGCATTTTTGCATTGATCCTTACTACATCCTAATCTCACTTATATCATATAGTTCCCCCTTTGCACTTTAGTGCTTTCATCATACCTAGAGTCTCATACATTGTCCTAGGTCAAAGTTCAGAAGTATCGTAAATCTCCATGGCTACCTTGGCCCAACAAATTCAAGAGCTCAAGATAGAAATATCTGACATTCAAGTTCAACAAAATGAATCAATGACCCCTTTTGAGAAACAAATTCATGATATCAACAATGACAAACTTCAAGGAATGCTAAAATGACTATATAAGATGGAACAACAAATAATTGAAAATCAAAAGCCAAATCTCAAGAAAGATCACATGAATTCTTCACTAAGACAACAAGACATTTGTTCTAAGTATCCCCTAGATAGACAGTTTACACCATTGGGGCAATCTATTGAGTCGGCTTTGAAAGAGCTTCTTGAGCACAATCTTATCATACTGCCTAACAAGACTACATGGAGATGTGAATTTTTGAGCAATTATTGTGAATATCATAGACATAACAAACATAAGACTTCAGATTGCATGGAACTAAAACATAAGATTCAAGACCTCCTTGATAATGGTATCATTGAAATTGAAGATCCCAATGCCTCATCTATAGAGAAACAAGGCAGTACTCCTAAGAATGATCAAAATAATACACCTATGTCTAGCAAGGCTCCATATGTGGCCTCCATCTCTTCCACAATGCCTTCATCTCCTAAAACTTCTCAACAACAATCCATACCATCTCCTTCAAACAATGAACCTAATGGTGAAACTTCTCATGTTGAACCTCCAGGGCTATCAATAGTACAAATCCAAGCTAACCCATTATTTTATACAAATCTTTTATATGATTCAGATATCTTAGATCCTATGCCATCATGCACTCCAATTCCAACCATACCCACTCTAGAAGGCCCCATCCAAAATGCTTCACCATCATGCAAAGACATGAACACCTTCCAAGGATTCCCCATGCATATCGCAAACACTACCCCTTCCTTAGAAGTGGCTCCATGTCAAGAGCATAATCTGAAAAATGAAGAGATGAGTTCTATCATAAATCAAGATCAAGACACCAAAACTCTCCAACCCCATCCAATGGTTGAAAAAGACCCTACCTCCCTAGATTCCCATGATGATCCCCTTGTACCTTTCTATTTCTTCCAAGATGATCCCCTTCCATCTCAAGAGAAAAGCAGCCTTCCAAATCCCATTCCTAATCCACTTCCTAAGCAAGATCATGATGCCTCTTCCACCTTTTCAAATGGTCCTACTCAAAATGAAGTGTCAAACACCCTTCCTACTCTATCCAATGGTCCTCTTCCATGTCAAGATCAAAGTATCCCTTTATTCCCTTGTCATAATTCTCCATGTTTGCCTTAATATTCCATCATGCCCATAAAGCCCTCTCATGATCCTATCATCCCTTGCAAGCCAACTCCACCTCAAAATGGACTTGCCTCTAGCATCAAAAGTAAGAAGAAACCCTTTGTTAAAAAGATCTTCCAAAGCATGCATTATCAAAGAAAAGGGTTAGACATTCATGAACATGGTATATTAGAATTCCCTGATATAAAAGAAAATCTTGATTATAATGGCTACATTGCTCACTCTCAAGATGTTGGTATCCCTCATAAATCCTACATTTATTCGGTTAAATCCAAATACATGCCTTCCCCTTCACCTCTTCTATCTATTTTAGGTCCATATATCCCTCCATCCCTTATGCGGAATCAACAAAGGCACACATCTTCGAGCACCTTCCATCCATCCAAAATACCTTCATATCATTCCTATCCATCACCACATTTTTTTCCTTCTCCAAGCAATTTGGATGCCAAGCATACAAGTCACGAGTCAAACAATCCACATGCATTTAAGGATCAACATGTCCCATCTAATCGACATGTAAAAACAAATTAAAATGCGATCCAAAAAGAAAAAGAGATATACAAAAGGCCACAAAGACCCGTTGAGAAAAAGAAAGAAATTTCAAAAACCATATGAGTTCCTAAGGTGCTTATAGAAGCAATGCATTCCAAGACACTACAAAAGAAAGAAATTTCCAAAAGGCCACAAAGGCCCACAAAGAAAGAAGAAAATTCAAAATGTGTATGGCTTCCCAAGTCTTACATCGAGGAAATGCATTCTAAAGTATCACAAAAGATTGAAAATTTAAGAACCATGTGGATTCACAAGTCACTTGTACAGGACTTGCACACTAAAGAAAAATCAAAATTGGCATTCAAGTTTGCTACCCCAGCTTCTCCCACATCCACTATCCTAAAACTTATTTCAACTCCTACATCCATTTTGTCTCCTTGTGTCCTAAAATCCACCTCAACCTTTCCATCAAAATCTCAAACTCCAAAATCCACTATTCCTCCACCAGTCCACCACCCCTCAAGGTGTGTGCCAATGTTGATCTTACCATTATTTCCATCCAGCCATGAAAAATTCTTCCAATATCCTATCCATTATCCAACACCTATATTCTATCCTTCCATCCCTCTTATCCAATCATTTGCATAAATCTGTATAACCTTTCCATCTTATCATCCATTTCATCTCCCTTTACCATAACCCTATCGACATCTTTGAGCATACCTTCAATAGCCATGGATCATTATAGAACATCTTTCAGGGATATTATCTAGAGAACAACTTGATTCCTGAGTCATATCTCCTATCAAGTATCCATCATCTTCCAATAGTTCGAAAAAAGTCAAAAAAATGAAAGAAAGAAGTCAAAATGAGAAAAAAAGAAAAAAATAAAAAATAAGAGAAAAAGAAAAAAAAAGTCAAAAAAAGAAAAGAAAAGAAAAAAAGTGAAAAATAAAAAAAAAGTAAAGAGAAAAAAAAAATCGTCCATTGGTGAAAACCTGGCAAATAGGTACCTTGGGCAAGTACCATGATGAAAATCTAACAAACAGGCATCATGTGTAATTCATTATTTTCTTGCACTATTCACTGGGGGCAAGTTTCATTTGTGTGCATCCATCTATTATCCCTCATCCTCCATTATCCCTCATTCACTCTATATCCATCCATATCCCTTTTTCCACCTTTGATCTGGACAAGGTTAAGGATCTTTACAAGCTTTTGTGTGTCCTATCTATTGCACTTGATCCACAGCCTTAAGCTCCTATCCATTATTTTGTCCATTGCTTGCTTCCATCCATCATTACCCCCTTTTGATCTTGCTTATCATATCTGCCTCCTAGCCAAATCTATCCCTTGATCTTGATCCAAACTAAGGACATAAAATGTAACAAACCTCTTGACATGGTCATTTCTTTAGACCATATGACATTAGTTACACCATACCCTTGCTTTATATTGCTCTATCCGGTCCTTGAGCTTGGATTAACATGCTACCCTATTCTGTGATAATCCTTGACAATCATATAAGCTTTCTCCATCATTCACTTATCCATTCATGTCCTATTAATTCATTCATCCACTCAAAATCCCTTTTACCTTGCTAGACACAAGGGGCAAACATGAAAAAATCATAAAAATCATAAAATGTCTTGAAAAAATCATAAAAATTAAAAAATGTCTTGAAAAATTCATAAAAATAAAAAAATGTCTTGAAAAAATCATAAAAATAAAAAAATGTCCTGAAAAAATCTTAAACATCATAAAAAATGTCCTGAAAAAATCTTAAAAATCATAAAATGTCCTGAAAAAATCTTAAAAATCATAAAATGTCCTGAAAAAATCTTAAAAATCATAAAATGTCTTGAAAAAAATCTTAAAAATCATAAAATGTCCTGAAAAAAATCTTAAAAATCATAAAATGTCCTGAAAAACATCTTAAAAATAATAAAATGTCCTGAAAAAAAAAAAAATCATAAAATGTCCTGAAAAAAATCTAAAAAATCATAAAATGTCCTGAAAAAATCTTAAAAATCATAAAATGTCCTAAAAAAAATCTTAAAAATCATAAAATGTCCTGAAAAAATCTTAAAAATCATAAAATGTCCTGAAAAAATCTTTAAAATCATAAAATGTCCTGAAAAAATCTTAAAAATCATAAAATGTCTTGAGAAAATCTTAAAAATCATAAAATGTCCTGAAAAAATCTTAAAAATTAAAACATTCATAAAACCCTAAAAATTAAAACATTCATAAAACCCTAAAAATCATGAAACTCCAAAAACATGCAATAAACATTGCGATGACAAAAACACTTCGGACAAGCATGCAAATTTGGAACTTCAACGAACTCATGACAGGATGAGACTTAAATTGAACAAACAGGGCAATGCCTGATCGGCTCATACACCCGAACCCATCAACTGGGAACACAAAAAAATCATTCGACATGAAACATATTGTTTGCTTATTTTCTCTTGGTTGTTTCTGATTTTCCTTTTTCATGACATGTCTTTTAGCTTTTCCAGGATGTCTTTGATTAGAAAGGCGAGGATGGGGCATGTTCACTTGTTTGATACACCCTGAGGACATATTGGTTTGATACACACTAAGGCATTACTTTACTGTCTGATATATTTTCTTTCTCGCAATTGGTGCGACTGATTCATTTGGATTTAATTCATATCCAAATGATTTTTTGCCTTTTTGCTATATAAGCTCAATGATGATACAAGCACTTAAAAAGCACAAGAATTCTCATCACCTTTCATATCCTCTTTCTCATCATTCTTCATAAATCATCACTTTTCTCTTCTCATCCTCCTTTTCATCTATCTTTTTCATCATTTCTTTCATCATCTTCTTCATTCTTCTTATTGCAGTGAGATCGATCAAACACTTTATCCAACCGATGCATGTCTTTGAATCTTTAATCTCTTTTTCAACCAACGTGCTTCGTGCAATCTCAATGCCCTTGGAGTCAATCAATCAATCAATCAATCAATCATTGGATCACCTTATCTTGCGCTAGCATCAATCCCTATCAACTTAATAAGCTCAATCAACTTAATCAGCTTATCAACTTGGCTATACTGTTCATTTCCATCAATTGTTCAGTTACGCCTCATCAACTGTGCATTTCCATCAAATGTACATCTCAATCTAATTACTTGCACAATATCAATCATCCAATCTTTCTCTCCCACGATCTATCGAGAGACCAATCTCCATCAATCTGTTCGATCAATCTCTCGAGGGGGCATAACCAATCAATCATCATCCTTACCAAGACACCTTTGGGGCATAACCAATCAATCATCACCCTTACCAAGACACCTCTGGGGCATATATCAGTTGATCATTTTCTTTGAAACAACGTGACAGGCTGCGTTGTCTCAAAGAGGGGTAAAATGTAGACACATAAAAATTTCCATTAATTTGTCCTCATTTAATTTCAAATTTCTTCGAACATCGAGCGAGTCCTTATTATTACATTATTATTTCTCCATAACTCATTATTCATAATTCCCCTTTTATTATATTATTATTAATATCTTACCATTTATCCATTAAATTTATTAAATAAAACATTATATCATATTCATGCATATGCCTTCATGCATTCACCTTATATACATTTCTCTATTTATTTAATAAAACACCTTAAATATCCCCTCCTACCACTTACCATTTCCCATTTACCACTCATCTTCCCTATACCACTTATCTCGCATTATCTCATATTCATCCCACAACATGAACTCGCCTGGAGAAAATCTATTTAAACAAGCCCCTCTCTCTTATTTGAGGATCTCATCTTTATGCGTTGAACTTATGTCAGTTTGTATTCTTCAACATCTTGGCACTTCATTTTCTTTAGCTTCTTTTACATCAATCATCTTGAATCTCCAAAAAAATCATAGCTTCTTGTGTGTGCTTCTGAGAGCAATATTATCTACATAAGATCTTGGTTTAAGGAGTGCAATGGAGTGGATTATGTAACATGCATGTGTGTTTTAGCTTAGATATTTTCATTTGCATGTGTGTGTTTTGCAGGTACTTCATTGTTGGATGTTGGAAGATTGAATCTTGTATTCAATCCATTTCTTCCATCTACAATTCTAACCCTCACTCTAACCATATGCTAAACCTAAATCCTAACCCTTATAACCATAATCTCAAAACTAATCCTAAACCCTAACTCTAACCATAATCCAAATCCAAACCCTAACCCAAACTAAACCTTACCTCAAACACTAACCATTATGTAAACATCAATCATAACCATAATTCCAACCTGATAGTACTGATACTTAATGTAAGTACAGATGCCAAGCTAACAAGATGTGGGGGGGGGGGGGGGGGTGAATCATACAAACTTAATCTTCCATAAAATCAACAGATTCAACCTCGGTAACATATATTTCAGCAATATAACCAAAACTGCTAAACATGCAAACTCATAAGCATATAAACATCATAACACTCATAACACCCAGATTTAACGTGGAAACCCAAATAGGGAAAAACCACTGTGGGATTTCGGACCCACTAAGAAATATACTCTTCTAGAGTATGCTCGGTTAAAAGCAAATCTTGTTAAAGATTACAAACATATTGCTAGATGTGACCCGGTTAAGGGATTTCCCTCAGACCTGTTAGGATCTTCACCTTGTTAGAAGTGACCTTGTTAAAGGATTTCAAACACTCAATCAGAATGTCACCTTGCTAGAGGGTTTTACAAATAAGACTGTTAAGTCCACTTGGTTAAGAGATTTTCTGTCACTTCACAAAATAACAGTAATAAAAATCTATCTGCAACTTCACATCTAAAATGCTAAAGCAGATTCTTATTTGCTCAATACAATCTAGTCATAGGACTTATCTTGTCCATCTGCTGGGCTCTATACTCTGTTATTCAAACAGGTCTTCAAGCTTCTGTGCTCGGTAATCACTATGTAGCATCCCTGTGCATACACTTGCCCGCATACATTGTTTATCAACAGTTCCTTATTTATAAACAATTTGCTAACCGCTTAATCTCCTTGATCACATATCCCATGATCAATCATAGCCATTAGATCTTCAAACTTGACCAGGTTCAATGTATCCTTCGATCTAAAAATGTTTTACCTCACCTTGGAACTTGCATACATTTCTTGGAACTTGTGCTAAGGTATTGCAGTTCAATCTACGCTGTAGATCTTTCTACCGATTTTCCTTTGCCATAGATTCTTAACAAACTTCATACACGACATACCAATCATTTAATCAATTCCAGCTCATCAGCTTCCTTCATTAAATAACGCTTTTAATCATTTAATGCATTTTGTTGCAGCTCGGTTGCAACTCGGTAAATACTAAACTTCACTTGGTAGACATTTCGCCTTCATTAACCGATAGCGATAACCTTAGGGTTTATCGACTAGGTTCCTTAGGGTTTACCGACTAGGTTCTTTGCTCGATAACATAGTATAGTATTAACCTTACAATCAACAACATATGTAGGATATCAAAACAATCTAAACATCATGATCTCATCATTGTCTAACTTGGTAATAGTTGCCCATTGAATAACTTATTCCTCCCCTTATTCATCACATTCTTTCTGTGTCTTTTACCGACATCTTTATACTCATCAAATCATACTTCTTAAGATATGGCAACATCATACTGAATTAGAAAATCAATTTCTTGACATCAATGACAAAATAATAATATTAAGATAGAAAACATCCTTAATCAGTTATATCCATAATCATCAACAACCTTCTCAATATCCTTATTGAAATGCCAACAATCTCTTATTGTCTGTTAAAATGCCAACAATCTCCCCATTTGGCATTGATGGCAAAACTAATTGATTTGGCCTAATTGATTCGGATTGTTGTGAGATTTTGAAATGCTCTCCCCCTGTCATCAGACTTCTCCCCCATACAATAGTCTTCTCCCCTTTTGACAACAATGCCAAAAAGTAAAAGAGCTAAAACATGATTTCTTCCACTGAGAAGTGAATTCCCTGCTGTTATGTGTCAACTCAGTCTCGGTCATAACATTATGTCTTCAATTCTTGTTCCCTATATTTGTTTTCCTACACACCTTTAGAAAACATCCTAAAGTGTGTAAATAAGCATCAATCCACACATAATATTTTGTAGATTCATCGAATTGATGCTTTCACCGAACTCGGTCAGTGAGTAGAAGATAGGGGTAGGACCCCTAACTTGCTTCTGAGATACTCAAAAGTGTCCCTTGGCAGTGGCTTGGTGAAGATATTTGCTATTTGTTCCTTTGTGCTAACATACTCCAACACCACTTTCTTCTCTTGAGCTTCTTCTCTAAGATAATGATATTTGATAGAGATGTGCTTTGTCTTAGAGTGCATAACAAGATTCTTTGAAATGTTAATAGCACTAGTATTGTCACAGAATATAGTTACTGGCTCGGTAACTTTCTCATTTATACCTTCCAACAGTTGTTTGATCCATGCTATATTGGTACAATTCAATGCTGCAACAACATATTTAGCTTCTGCTGTTGACTGTGAAACACATCCTTGTTTCTTGCTAAGCCAACTCACTAGTCTTTCTCCTAAAAAGAAATCTCCTCCACTTGTACTCTTTTTTTTCATCAATGTTGCCTGCCCAATCAGCATCAGTATAAACTTTTAAATCAAAATCATTTCTTTTGTTATATACTAAGCCATAATCTTCAGTGCCTTTCAAGTATCTGAAAATTCTCTTGATTGCTGTCATGTGTGTTTCCTTGGGATCTGCAGAAAATCTTGCAACTATACCTACTGCATGTGCTATGTCTGGTCTTTTGTTAACAACATATTGTAGCTTTCCAATCATGGATCGGTAAAGTGTCACATCAACAGATGCAGATTCATCATTCTTTGATAGTTTACAGTTGGTAGTCATAGGAGTACTTACTGGTTTTGAATCCTCCATTCCAAATTTCTTCAAGATTTCCTTTATGTACTTGGATTGAGTAATGAAAATCTCATTTTTCATTTGCAGTATTTGTAAACCTATAAAATACTTTATCTCAATGATTAATGACATCTCAAATTCTTTGCTCATTTCATTTCCAGAGTTCTTGTATAAAGAGTCATTTCCACAAAAGATAATATCATCAACAAATATGGCTGAGATCAGTATTCCATTTTCATCATTCTTCATGTACATATTGCGGTTTTCACTTGTCCTTATAAAACCAATCGTGATTAGATAAGAGTGCAATCTTTCATACCATGCTCTAGGTGCTTGTTTCAGACCATATAAAGCTTTGTTCAATTTACATACCTGATCTTTATTCTTGTCTTCAACAAATCCTTCAGGTTGTTCAATATAAACTTCTTCTTCTAATATACCATTCAGAAATGCAGATTTGACATCCATTTGATATACCTTGATATTTTTGAAAGTAGCATATGCCAACAGTGTTCTTACTCCTTCAAGTCTTGCCACAGGTGCAAAAGTCTTGCCATAATCAATTCCCTCTTCTTGAGCATAACCTTTGCAAACTAGTCTTGCTTTATTTCAAATGACCTCACCTTTTTCATTCAGCTTGTTTATGAAAATCCACTTTGTATCGATTACATTTTTGTCCTTCGATCTTGGGACCAGTGTCCATGTGCCATTCTTCTTGATTTGATCAATCTCTTCTGTCATAGCATTTATCCAATCTTCACTGTTAAATGCCTCTTTCACTATTCTCGGTTCAAATTCAAATATCAGACATGTTTTCTGTCTCAGTTTGTTCCTTGTCATCATTGGATCATCTTGATCTCCTATAATTTGACTTGATGCATGATTCCTTCTAACATACTTGGCTAATACAGGCTCGATAGGCTCTGTATGATCTTCTTCATCACTCGGTAACTGGACATTATCTTCATTTTCTTCAGCAACTCTCTCGGTAGGACTTGTCGGTTGAACATATACAAATTCTTCATAATCTTTTGGTTCTTTGGAGTTTCCTTCATCATTTCTTTTTGCAAATTCATCAATTTTCACATTTGCACTTTCTACTATTTTGTTAGATGATTTGATCAGACATTTAAATGCTTTACTTCTAGAAGAATAACCAAGAAATGTTCCTTCTTCACTTTTCTGATCAAACTTTCCATTTCTATCATCTTTGTGTACATAGCATCTACTTCCAAAGATTTTGAAGTAACTTACATTAGGTTTCTTGTCATACCAGATTTCATATGGTGTCTTCAAAGTTCCTTTCTTCAGTTGTACTTGGTTCAGGGTGCAAATTGCTGTGCTTATTGCTTCTCTCCAAAATGTTTGTGGCACTTTCTTTTCAATCATCAGGGTTCTGACACAATCCACAATAGATCTATTTCTTCTCTCAGCTATCCCATTTTGCTGTGGAGTTCTTGGTGTAGAGACTTATCTTTTTATACCATGATCATTGCAGAATAAGTTAAATTCATCAGAAGTGAATTCTCCTCCTCTATCAGATCTAAGATATTTCAGTTGTCTTCTTGTTTCATTTTCAACTCTTGCCTTGTACCATTTAAACATTTGAAAAGCTTCTGATTTTTCTTTTAAAAACATAACTGACATCATCCTTAAATAATCATCCACAAATAATATGAAATATTTATCACCATAATAACTTTGAACTTTCATAGGACCACAAAGATCAGTGTGCACAAGATCTAAAATTCCCTTAGAAGTGTAGGACTTACTTGTAAAGCTTGATCTTGCCATCTTACCCATATGGCATCCTCGACACATAGCATTCTCAGGTTTCTCAAGACTTGGTAGACCTCTTACTCGATGCTTCCTGCTTATTTTGATCAAATTATTAAAATTTACATGACAAAACCTTTTATGCCATAACCAGGTATCATCTATCTTTGCATAAAGATAATTATTTAGAGTTGAGTCAAGGTGAAATGTGTTACCTTTTGTTTGTGTCCCAGTAGCAGCTAACTTTCCATGCTTGTCATGAACTTTGACAATTCCTTTCTGAAAGTCTATTCGGTAACCTGTGTTGTTTAGCTGTGCTACACTCAACAAATTATATTTCAAACCTTAAACCCAATAAACATCATTACATTTAGCATTGTCAAGAAGTGTTATGGATCCTTTACCTTTTACTGGACATGGTGCATCATTACCAAATCTTACATAACCTCCATCATAATCTTCTAACATAAAAAACTTGTGTTTATCACCTGTCATGTGATGTGAGCATCCACTATCTATGATCCAAGAATCATTAGTATTTATGTGAGATATTAGGGCTTTTTCTTCATACCTTTCTTCATCTGATCCATCTTTGATAGCCACATAAACTACTTCCTCTGTATCAGTTTCATCTGATTCCTCATCGGCTATTAGGCATGACTTTCTATCTCTTCTTCTGAAGTCTCGGTATCCTCTGTATTGATTATTTTTCTATCTGTCATCTCGGTAATCTCTCTTTTCAGTAGAATCTTTGTCAGGATAGTTAGAAGCCATATGTCCTATCTTATCACAATTGAAACATTTCAAAGGTAGTTTTCCTTTATACTTACCTTTTCCTCTCGGTAACCTTCTGGCTAATAGTGCTTCAAACTCTTCTTGCTTTTTGATTTCCTCATACAGTTTGTGTACTTCTTCCATGTTCTTATGAAATCTTTCACTTGCTCCACTGTGATCTCCTTCAGAATACTTACTCATTCTACCATTGTAATCATCAGATTCACCAAGATGAAAAGAACTGAATGCAGATTCAACTTTATTTACTGAAGACCCACTGTTATCAAAATTACTTAATTCAAATGCATGTAGCTTACCAATAGTAGCATCCAAAGAAACTAGCATATTGGGTACAGACCTCAATTCATTTATTGCAGAGACTCGGATTGCATAAGCAGGTAGAAGGGTTCTCAATAACTTACTTGTGACATCCTTTTCTTCAATGGTTCCTCCTGCTCCTTTGATTTGATTGACAATCTCCTTTAGTCTTGTACTGTACTAGGTTATGTTCTCACCTTCATTCATTCTCATAGATTCAAGTTGTCCTCTTCGACTATCCACTTTTTCTCTTTGAACATGTTCATCACCGCGATACACAGATATGAGCTTGTCCCACATTGCCTTGGCATCATTGCAACCTTCTAGATCATTAAACTCTGAGTCGTTCAATGCAGATGTTATTTCAATCATTGCTTGAATATGTTCTTGCTTTGCCTTTATCTCTTCCATTGTCAATGGATAGGTGCTCAATGTAATGAAATCATTCTCCAGATAATATACAACATATTCTCCAACTCCTGATAGGTGTAGCTTCATCCTTTTCTGCCATATAGAGAAACTTGACTTGTTCAGCTTCGGTGCATCCCTCTTATACATCTTTGGATCTTTTCCTCAAGTACCTTTAAACTTTTTCTTCTGGAGTCCAAGGCTCTGATACCAATTGATAGTACTGATACTTAATATAAGTACAGATGCCAAGCTAACAAGATGAGAGGGGGGGGGGGGTGAATCATACAAACTTAATCTTCCATAAAATCAACAGATTCAACCTCGGTAACATATATTTTAGCAATATAACCAAAACTGCTAAACATGCAAACTCATAAGCATATAAACATCATAACATTCATAACACTAGATTTAACGTGGAAACCCAAATAGGGAAAAACCACTGTGGAATTTTAGACCCACTAAGAAATATACTCTTCTAGAGTATGCTCGGTTAAAAGCAAATCTTGTTAAAGATTACAAACACATTGCTAGATGTGACCCGGTTAAGGGATTTCCCTCATATCTGTTAGGATCTTCACTTTGTTAGAAGTGACCTTGTTAAAGGATTTCAAACATTCAATCAGAATGTCACCTTGCTAAAGGGTTTTACAAATAAGACTGTTAAGTCCACTCGGTTAAGGGATTTTCTGTCACTTCACAAAATAATAGTAATAAAAATCTATTCGCAACTTTACATCTAAAATGCTAAAGCAGATTATTATTTGCTCAATACAATCTAGTCATAGGACTTATCTTGTCCATCTGCTGGGCTCTATACTCTGTTATTCAAACAGGTCTTCAAGCTTCTGTGCTCGGTAATCACTATGTAGCATCCCTGTGCATACACTTGCCCGCATACATTGTTTATCAACAGTTCCTTATTTATAAACAATTTGCTAACCACTTAATCTCCTTGATCACATATCCCATGATCAATCATAGCCATCAGATCTTCAAACTTGACCAGGTTCAATGTATCCTTCGATCTGAAAATGTTTTACCTCGCCTTGGAACTTGCATACATTTCTTGGAACTTGTGCTAAGGTATTGCAGTTCAATCTACGCTGTAGATCTTTCTACCAATTTTCCTTTGCCATAGATTCTTAACAAACTTCATACACGGTATACCAATCATTTAATCAATTCCAGCTCATTAGCTTCCTTCATTAATTAATGCTTTTAATCATTTAATGCATTTTGTTGCAGCTCAGTTGCAACTCGATATATACTAAACTTCACTCGGTAGACATTCCACCTTCATTAACCAATAGCGATAACCTTAGGGTTTACTGACTAGGTTCTTTGCTCGGTAACATAGTATAGTATTAACCTTACAATCAATAACATATGTAGGATATCAAAAAAATCTAAACATCATGATCTCATCATTGTCTAACTCGGTAATAGTTGCCCATTGAATAACTTATTCCTCCCCTTATTCATCACATTCTTTCTGTGTCTTTTATCGACATCTTTATACTCATCAAATCATACTTCTTAAGCTATGGCAACATCATACTGAATTAAAAAATCAATTTCTTGACATCAATGACAAAATAATAATATTTAGACAGTAAACATCCTTAATTAGTTATATCCATAATCATCAACAACCTTCTCAATATCCTTATTGAAATGCCAACAATCTCTTATTGTTTGTTAAAATGCCAACACAACCCTATCCTAGGTAACCCTATCCCTAAACCCTAACCCCAACCATAATCATAAACCTAAACCAAATCCTAATCCTAATGCTAATATTAACCTTAATCGTAACCTTGACCCTAACCCTAGCCCTAACCAAATCTAAATCTTCACCCTACTCCTAATTATAATTCTGATCCCAACCCTAATAGTAATTCCAACCTACCCTTAATGCTAACCAAAACCTTATTCGTAAACTCAAAGCCTGTTATAATTATATTCCAAGCCATAACCCTAACCATAATTCTAACCATGACATTAAACTGTAACCATGACTATAAATAAAATATTAACACTAAACCCTAACCCTAATCATAATAAATTGCCTATAGCACTAAAATGTCCCTAACCATAATTCTAACCCTAATCCAAATCATAATAAATAAGTTTCCTAGGGCCACCCATTTGTTATAAATTGCCCATAGAACTAAAATGTCCCCCTTGTGAAGCATGCATTGAAGATCATAATTCATATATGAAGAGCACATCTTTATTAAACTATCCATTTGAAAATAGACCCAAAATCATGAATTATTAAAAGCCTTCATGGCGTAAGAAAAGACTCAATCATATCATCATATCCTTATCTACCACCTAGATACTTTGTACCATCTACTCTTATTGACTAGATACTTTGCACCATCTACTCTTATTGACTTGGCATATATTTACATATTTATATCTATCTTATATTTAAGCTATGAAGATGTTTAGTCATGCAAACTAAAGAGATTACTTAGAGGAAATGTTGCATTATATTATATGTTAGATCAAACTTTTTAATCAAAAGCCAACTAAAATGGACAAATAATATTACAACACATTAATTTAGTGAAATGTGCATATTATTCTATAATGTCAGATCAATTTCTAATGTAGCATTATTATTGTTGATATGTGGCGACTGATCAACAAAGTACTGTACACAAATAGCGAATAGTAGAAGATAAGAGATGGAACTTAGAAGATAAATCTCTTGATTCAAGGTCTCGATTTTGACCAATTATGTATGTTCTTGTAGGCCTGTGTGCCAATCTATGTAACCCGGATAATTACCGGTTGATTGTATTAATAATTCATGATATAATTCCATTAGTTTTACATTGCCTCCATCATATCTCTGTGTATCCATTGTGTTTACTCTTGTTGACCGGCAGGATAGATCTCTTTGAGGTTTCTCCTTGCCGGTGGCTACACCAATTATGGATTATTAAGTATGCTCTATTACAAATTTCATGATCTTTGTTGTATGAAAATACATAGATTGATGTTTCTTGATTTCAATTTTTTCTCCTCTATGAATTGTGACTCTATTTCCCAATTCAATAGGCATTGGTCTAGAACCCTTTTATCAATCTCATGCACCATCAAACAAGACCTAAAACAATAGTGTGGGAGTAGAAATGGTTATTTGCAATCATGAACCCATTATTTAACTATGGGTTTATCTTTAGAGGGCCTCTAGTTAAGTCATTTCATATGGTTATGATTGCATATTGTCATTAGCTATCTAGAGATTTTAAAGCAAGAATTTTTTCTTGGTTTAGTGACAGCCTTTGGGACCAAGTTAGCGACTTGGGTCTGACTATCAATACTAGTAATTATCTTTTTTATTTGAGTTTAATACCTATTAACATATACCCTTGGGAACATGCTCTTGAGTCTAAGTTGAGCTCAAAGCGTAAGAGATATAAAACCCACTCTCATATAGTTGACGATTAACCCTCCATAATTTGTTTTTGATTAAGGAAAAATAGGTTTTAAGGGACTTGAAACCCACTTACATATCATAAAGAAAAGAATTAGAGAAACAAGAAAGGACAAAACAAAGAAAGAAAGGCAGCAAAAGATCAACACAAAAGACAACAGCTAGAGAAAAGTACAACAAAAGACCAACGAGATATTGGCACACCTAAAACAAAACTAGAACATCTAGGTGAAAATATTTATGGTCTCCTCAGCATCCTTGACAAGAATCATCATTGCATTTTTTGCCTCTTTAAGGTCTTTTCTTTCCTGCACCTGTTGATTACCTTTAGTCTTCAACTCCAACTCTTTAGCATTTTGCCTAGTTCTGCGTTTGGAAGAATGCTTGACAGAGCAAGAACCCAGCTCATCATCAACAATCACAGTATCTTTGTTCTTCTTATCCTTCTCCCGACAGGCAACCATCACATTCATATTTTGAGAAGTTACCGTCATCACAGCCAAGCTATGCTCCATGATTTTCCTCAGAGAACTCTCAATTTTTTGAACCTTGTTGTTTATCAGTTCATAATCAGACTCACCCTTTTCTTTGAGAGTCCTCACCACATCCTCTAGGTGCTTCACATCTCCCTTTATGATCTCACCCTTCTACCAGTCAGGAATATCTTTTTCATCCTCTGCTTCACTATTATCCTCATAATTTTCCTCTCTTCCTTTATCATTAATATCCTTAACCACATTATCAATTTTGAGCTCCAACTCTCTCTGTTTTTCCTGAATGTTGGTAATATTATCAACCACCCACTTCTAGAACTTAAACATTTCTAGAGAGCTATTTATAACAACATTCAGAATAGTATTCGCATCCTCCATGTCTTGGGAAGAATCCTCAGGCCTAGGGTTGCCCTCCTCCATATTATTCTGAACCTAATCCTTGTTGTCTATATCATAGGGACTCTCCTTCTCCTCCGACTCATCAAAATCCTCTTTACCCTACTCATTATCCTTGTCTCCTTTCTCACCCTCCACCTCCTTCTCTTGCTCCTTCTCTTGCTCCTTCTCTTGCTCCTTCTCAGGATCAGCCATCTCTTCAGTGTCTTCTTCAGCTTTCTTACTAACCCTGAATTTCTTTTTAGGGGGAGAATTAGTAGAATCCTCATCAGACTCAGAACTGTCATGATCCTGAGAGATATGGGAACTCTCCACAAGGGGATCATCCTTATTGGCCTTAACTCTATCCTTAAGATACTCATAAATTAATATAATAAGACCTTGGTGGGCAATGGGGTAGGAATTGGGTTTCTTAGCATGGTCATCCATACTATCATTAAGGGAGGAGGCCAGATAGAAGGGCAGAGATATCTTAGAACAATGGCGAAAGTGATTAAGGATAACAAATTGATAATTATAGACTTTCGAGAACCTACCATCAATAGTAAGATACTCCATTAACACTTGAACAACATTTTCTGCCAAAAGGAGTTTACTTGGTTAGGGAGATAATAGGAAATATTATCCTTTTTGGCAAGGCGAGCCCTTTCTTCTTCGTTCTTGGGGAAATTTTTGATGGCTTCCACCAAGAACTTATGATCTCTATAAAACTTGATGTCGTCCTTCTACAAACCAGTCACCTTGGCCACCAAATCTTCATCCACTCTCTAGGTCTGACCAAACAGAGTAACTCTGTTATTTTTCCCCCTGACAAAACCACAGGAAATGGGCTTCTTGCTCCCATGCAATTTCTCCATATAATCAGTGAGGCCATTTTTATGCAGCCTTCTCCAAATTTTCCTTTCATCCTTCCAACTATCACAACTGGTGGGCTCATTACGGTTGAGATTTCCACCCATAATGTAGAAGCAATTCAAATTGAAACCCTCAGGGGAGCACAAACTAACCAGATGCTAAAGAACAAAGAAGATGGAATTGAAAACCAAGGTAATTATCTTATTTTTCAAGTAGCCCTTTAAAACATGCAAATTGACCCAATACTTAATATGATAAGTCCTTTCACACCTATACTCATTAATGAGACACCTGAGACAGGTCATCATCTAACAATCCGCCTCACTTCAAACTTTGTCATTGAAGTTTAGACCAAAAATGATAATGATGAGATTAATATGTATCATTGATCGTGTCATAAAATAATTGCTATCTAAATTTATTCTTACATGATGACTCTCTGATATAATTAACATCTTCCGCTAAAATGACCCCCTCATTAGCTAACAAATCGGCTAGCCTATTACCTTCCCTAAAGGTATGGGTAATAACCACACTATCACAAGAATCTAACATTTTTTTTGCCTTATCTATGATATTTTGGATATTCCAAGAAGGGGAACTAATACCTTTTGTAGATGTATAAAAACGACCATATTCCTAAATGAATATTGTATACGGTGAAAATGGATAACAACAATGACAATATTGAAAGACTAAATGAATTCAACCACAAAAACCCTAGCTTAACAACAACAAAGATCCACCATAACATATGAAGATTACCTAAGACAATGCAAATCAAATGAAATCACAAAGATTATAGCATCACATGTCCAATAGGGTTTGAATCTCCATTCTTCCTATCTCCATTGATCTTGCTTGATATATTTGCTCTCAGATTTTATGTGCACAAGAGCTCAACAAAGAACGAAAATGTGGTTGCAAGTAGGATCGCATATGAAAAGCATAGTGTAGTCAGTTGATCAAGTAGTTAGTTAGGGTTTGATAATGAAGGAAGCATCTCCTTATATAGAAGACACCATAAGAAATGGAGGGATAAGATTGACAGGTGTAAAAGAGGTCGGCTATGATTAGAGGGTAGGTAGAGAAAATAATAAAATAATGAAAGGGGTAGGTAGTGTATGAATTAAGAGATGAATGACATGTGTCATGGGTAGAAAAAGCTAATGAATTAATTAAATAAATAAAGATTTATTTAATTAATAGAGGAAATGGGATCAATTAAATAAGATATTTATTTAATTTAAGAAAATGATAATTTAAATAAATAAATGTATTTATTTAAATGAGAAATAAGGCTAGAAGAGGATAAATGAATTAATTAAATAAATAAAGATTTATTTAATTAATAGAAGAATTAGGCTTAGATAATTAAATAAATAAAATATTTATTTAATTAGACAGGACAATTTTAGGTGTCTACATTTTGCCCCTCTTTAAGACAATGCGGCTTATCACGTTGTTTCAAAGAAGATAATATGAATTGATACAAAGTTGCCCCAAGATGGGAATGATATGCCCCCTCGAGAGATTGGATGAAAATGTCTAAAAAGATTGCAGACAATCTCTCGATAAGAAAGAAAAGCTAGAATGGACTGACTGGATAGAGTGACAGAGTCACGGGATAATGAAGACTGACTCGGGAAATGAGGGCTAGGACTAGGGCTAGGGCAGTCTATAAATAGACCACAAGGGGAAAACATCCTCATTGTCATCCACACATCCACGAGATCAGAGTGCAGAGCAAGATAGAGCAGCAACAGTCAGTAGCGATGGCAATGGTTCATAGATTCGATCGCGTTCGCCGATTTCAGAGGCCAGCAGATGCAGGAGAGCCGGTGAGTACCACAAAAAATCCTTGTACTTTGTTGCATTAATTGTTGTCATAAATGCATGCTAGGTAGTGCAATAAATGCGCTTTTAGGATAATGTCAAAAATGTCCAAAATGTGTAGGTGCGTCTGTGTTTGTGCCAGGCGCGTCTGTGCTGAAAAAGGCATCTGTGTAGGATGCGATCGCGTTTGAGTTGTGTAGGCGCATTTGTGCTAGGCAGGCACATTTGTCTCTTTTAGGCATGTCTATGCAGAGCATAGGCACCTCTGTGTGTTTCAGGCATGTCTGTGCTAGGCAAGCACGCTTATGCAATCTTTAAGTGCGTTTATGTCATGAAATCGTGTTTGTGTCCAAAAATGTGAATTTGTGTCTTCTAGGTCAAATCGGCAGTTCTGTGATGAACATACGCTGTCGATTGGATAAGCTACTGAGAGGATACACTCAAGCAGGTCCTCTAGGGAAGACTAGGATAGCAAATAGGGCTAGGATTGACAATTCTGTGATAGAACATATGTTGCCAATTAGGAAACTACTCAAGAGGATTCACTCAAGCAGAGGCCCTAGGATAGGATAGATCAAGGTACTTTGTGATGAACAGTGGGTACCAAGATATAGTACTTTGTGATGAACAAGGAGTACTAAAATATGAGCAGCACTTTGTGATGAACAATGAGTGCAAATGTGAGCAGCACTTTGTGATGAACAGGGAGTGCGAAACACGTAGTACTTTGTGATGAACAGGGAGTACCACTAGGATAGAAGCAACACTTTGTGATGAACAGTGAGTGTCACTAGGATAGAAGCAACACTTTGTGATGAACAGTGAGTGTTACTAGGACTGACATGATTGATTTGCTTGACTATAGGAGTATTTGCCTATGTTGGAGTCGCGGGAGAGATTCTCGTCGACACAGAGACTGCGACCAAAGTTGATAGCTGAGGACCGAGTTGCTATTGAGGCTATGGGTCTGAGACATATTCTGTATGTGCCTGAGTTTCGGGCAAACATGGGTTTGTTGACTGCGCTAGCTGAGAGATGGCAATCAGAGATGTGCACATTCCATTTGTCAATGGGTGAGATGGCAGTCACCCTGGAGGATGTGTACCGAATTCTGAGGATATCGATCGATGGGGAGTTAGTACCCTATGATCGAGACGGAGACAGGGATGACCTAAGATGAGTATTCTGAGACCCAGGACTAGATATGAGGGCAGGACATGTCGCATGGGACACAATGACAGCGATAAGACTAGCACTACCAGCAGTGCTAGGAGGAGTGATCAGTGGATTCTTGTGTCCAGATCAGGCGACATGAGGGTTGGCTGGGGGAGCACCTTGGAGACTCTGGTTACACAGCACACCAGATATGCCTGGGGACCGTGTGTGCTGGCACACTTGTACTATGAGTTGCATCAGTTTGTTTATCATGGATCCATGGGATTGGGCTGCGGGGTTACATTGCTATAGGTGTGGGCATATGAGCATTTGCCAGTGACACGACCTATACACTTCAGGGGCAGGGGTCATGGATGCAGCTTTGTGCATTTGTATGACATGATTACATTGCAGCCATGGATTGGTAGGTTGAAGTACTGGCGTCGAGTCTTGGATGAGATCGACAGTGTGAAATGGAGGCCATACCTTGGGTGTGAGCAGTGGGAGGATGATGCAGTAGAGTTACCATACACCTTCTGGAGTAGATATTTGATTGGGTAGATGCCCTATGTATTGGAGAGGCAGCTAGTGGATAGAGTGGGTAGACAATTTGGCAGGATTCAATGGATGCCACGGGGCTCAGGTATGTATGCGCGGACAGTCCGCGACCAGGCACACTTTGGGCCACTGCTATCATATGATCAGGCCGTGATGCAGTTGGTAGAGATGGTTCCTGTGCCATGGGATATGTGGCCAGAGATTGAGGATGCAAGGATGGATGCATAGTATACTACATATTGGGCTAAGCATCCCTTCCCACGCCTTACAGATCCTAGAGAGCTGATAGATGGGGATGGCAGAGGAGATGATGATGATGATAGAGATGGTGGGGGCAGAGGCTGACGGAGGAGGTGAGGTGTGGTAGGAGAGAGGAGAGTGGCTCCATGGAGGGAGGGTGGGGAGGAGAGACAGGCTCAGGTGGTGAGGGGTCGCAGTGGGTTTCCATTACAGGTACCAGTAGCGCAGGGTCCGAGATAGGTGCAGAGATAGGGACAGGGACAGAGGCAGGCACAGATACCGACACAAGGACAGGCTCAGGAACCCATACAGGGGGAGCCACAGGCAGAGGCACAGGGGGTCGAGGCGGAGGAGGATGAGCTGGTTGAGCTGAGGGAGATCTTCCAGGGACAGGCAGATGAAATTCAGGACTTGGAGAGGGAGAGGGATAGACTCAGGAGGTGGCTCAGAGATACTGAGCGGGAGCTAGATTAGGCTATACAATGCTACACTGAGGTTGAGACAGCACTGAGGGTTGGGAGGCAGGCGATAGAGGACACAGGGGCTGGATATGCCTTTGTCCTTTGGGCAGGGGAGGAGATCGCTTACTGGTGAGATCTCTATTACAGGGCAGTGCCACCAGAGCACTAGGCGAGGAGCTTCCGCAGACCATCATGGACAATGACAACTACGAGAGGGAGCCAGAGGAGACAGGCATCTAGCAGTGGGGTTATGGGTCCTCCACCACCACTAGATAGAGGGGATAGGAGAGATGATCTTGAGGTGGGTCCTTCCAGGGTTCAGATTCCGTCGAGGCCAAGCGGCTCCGAGGGAGGGAGTTCATCATAGCCGTAGAGGGCTCCCTATGTATCAGTATTGTACCATTTTTGTATGATGATGTAGACACCTACGGGTGATTGTAGCCATATGATTTTGACATTATTGTATCATGACACTTTATATATATATATATGAGATGATTCATCTTTGTGGCAGCTATATGCATGTGTACCTATGTGATGAGATGTTTAATGATGTATGTTTTATGTCATGGTTATGATATAGATGCAAATATGTATATGATGCCATGCAATATTTTTGTTCTTTTATGTTTTAAATATTATGCAAATGTGAATGTAAATGTATGAAATGCAAATGAATATGATAATGCAAAAGAACTATTTACATGATAAAAATGTAAGATGTGCTAACATGTGTTGTGTGCAGGATGTGATGCTATTGTGATATCGATATGTATGTACGAAATGCTTAATATGTGGTAATGCAGGTGCAACTACATGAAAGGCAAATGTTTTTGGCGTGTCATTATACTCAGTCATGTGATAGAAGGCTACGCGGACTCAAGAAGGACTATGGAGGTCAATCAAGAACAGGGGATGGAAGACAAAAGATATTAAAGTGAAAGAGCTTCTTGTGCGTTATCATCATTGAGCTGTATTATGGTAAGTAGGTTATGACAATCGAGGCATATGTGCGACCCAGAAAGTCATTATACCCGTTTGCATGGAGATAAGATAGTCACAAAGAAGGAATGCCCCAGTTCATACTAGACTCACAGTGTCCTCATATCCTTGGACAAGTCATAGCATTACTAAGAGACAATCCACAGACAACAAAAGAAAAATAGGTGATGATACCCCATCCTCGCCTTTCTAGTCAAAGACATCCTGGAGATAGAATCTCTAGTCAAAGACAGCCCGGAAAAGCTAAAAGACATGTCACCAAAAGATAAAATCAAAAGAAAACCAATACTCAACACCAACATTCAGTGTAGTCCTCAAGTTTAGTGTCTCTTGTCACTTGTATAGTCTTATTTGATTGTGGTCACAATGTTTACTTTCACAAAAAAGGATAGATAGCACTGAACCATATGTTGTCTGAGTCTGTTGAAAGATTTGATTTGTTGAAGCCCATTGTTGCTACTATGTCTCATTTGAAACTGACTGAATCCATGAAACTGATACTTTATTATGGAGAAGATGAAACTTTATTGCGGATCGGCGATGCAAATGCTGCTTTATTGCGGATTGTGCGCGGCTAGACTGAAGAAACTGTACTCCTCAGAACGTGTGATGCTCTTAGTTCCACACCCATTACTAGACGTAGGATTTGCCTTAGCCACAGATAGGAGCTGATTTATTATGGATGGAAAGGGATGAAAAGGGAGGTTATTATGGATGGCTAACCAATTGTGGGTAGGTCAATAACAAGCCATGATGGGAATGGGTATGTTTATTATGGATGAATTGGTCGTGAGTGTGTGCAAAGTGAAGTGATGAAAGAGAATCCTGAAGGAGGGAGGAGCAATGTCTCTACACATGGAACTGGTGACCCAGTTTTCACCATGGTACTTGCCAGGGCGCCACCGAAGTGGTTTTCACCGTTGGACGAAATGTTTTTTCTGTTTTTCAAATTTTTTTTTTGTTTTGTTTTGTTTTTTGTATTTTTTTTTTGATTTTTTTTGTATTTTTGAATTGGGGTACTCTGAAGAGCTATGTGTAAAACCTGCGAAGGTGCATGCTGTTGATAGGATCCTCTAAAGGTTCACCCTCTGTGGTTGAGAGTTGATATGCACCAGATCCATATGCTGCTGTAATGATGTATGGACCAAGCCAGTTTGATTCGAATTTGCCCTTCTTCTCTCTATCTTGCTGATTCTTAAGATTTTTCTCTGAGAACTAAGTCTCCTACCTCAAATTTGCTAGGCTTGACTTTATGATTGTAGCTGTGACTCATTCATTGCTGATAAGCCTTGAGATGATTAAAAGCAGTTTGTCTTCGTTCATCTAATAGTTCAAGTTCTTGTAAGAGAGAGACCCTATATTCTTCATCACTGATAATGTTTTGCAAAGAGACTCGTAAAGAGGGTAACTCGACCTCAATAGGAAAGATAGCTTCAGTGCCGTAGACAAGTGAATAGGGTGTAGCTCCTATAGGTGTGCAGACACTTGTGCGGTAAGCCCAAAGTGCAGGATTAAGTTGTATATGCCAATTACGGCCAGCGTCGTCGACTGTCTTTTTTAAGATTTTAAGGATTGTTTTATTAGATGCCTTAGCTTGACCGTTACCTTGAGGGTAATGGTGTGGAGAAATGATGGGAAATATGGAAGCGGTCATAGAGTTCATGAACATCCTGATTTTTGAAGGGACGCCCGTTATCGGTGATAATGGAAAAAGGAATACCATATCAACAAATGATATAGTTGAGAATGAAGGTAGCAATTTGTTTTCCAGTGACTTGCATGAGAGGCATGACTTCGATCCATTTTGTGAAATTCTCTGTGGCAGTGATAATGAATTTATGACCATTGGAAGAAGGAGGGTGAATCTTGCCTATGAGATCGAGTCCCCACTGACAAAAAGGCCAAGGAGTCGCAATTGGTTGAAGTTCTTGTGCTGGTGCGTGAATGAGGTCTCCATGAAATTGACATTGCTTACATTTCCTGACAAACTGATATGAGTCTTTTTCCATATTGGGCCAGTAATATCCAGTCCTGATGAGTTTCTTGGCTAAGGTAGGACCACTAGAATGTGGACCACATATCCCTTCATGTACTTCACGTAATGCAATCTGAGCTTCGTCGCTTTCCAAACATCTAAGAAGAGTGCCATCTAGACCTCGACGGTATAGGATATCGGCTAAAATGATGTATCGAGAAGATTGACGAATGAAAGTGCGATGTTGGTTATTGGATAGATCAGGAGGTAGGGTATTGTCACGAAGGTATGTGAAAATGGAACCGTATAACTGGGACTTAGGACTGACGACACATATTATCTCAGTAGGAGTGATTTCATATGAAGGAACCAAAAGGTTATCCACCAAGAACTCATAGCGGGTCTCATTCGAAGGTAGATTGATTAGTGAAGCAATTGTAGCCATGGCGTCTGTGGCTCGATTCTGCTCTCTTGGTATCTGCTCAAAGTCTATCTTTGTGAAATTTTGTTTTAGGTCATCCACCATTCTTTTGTAAGGCATTAATTTCTCATCCTTTGTTTTGTAATCATTAGTTGCTTGACGGATTACAAGTTGAGAGTCCCCAAAAACATGAAGTTCCTGGATCTTCCACTAAACTGCAATCCGTAATCCTATTGTTAATGCCTCATATTCCACTATGTTATTAGTGCAAGGAAATGATAAGTGGTATGATTTTGGTATAGAATCCCCTTGAGGAGATATAAAGAGGATGCCAGCTCCTGCCCCATGCTGTGTGTATGAGCCGTCAAAGTATAATTCCCATGGTTTTGCATGTGACACTGTTAAAATGGATTCATCTGGAAATTCTGAAATTAGAGGAGCATCATCTATCATGGGAGCATCTGCTAATTGAACTGCGATGGCTTTTCCTTTTATTGCTTTTTTGTCCACATACTCGATGTCGAATTCACTCAGGATCATCATCCATTTGGCTAGTTGCCCAGTAAGCATTGCTTTATTGAGAAGGTATTTCAATGGATCGATCCTTGCAACGAACTTAGTCTTATGAGTTAGCATGTAATCTCATAATTTCTGTGAAGAAAAGACCATGGCGAGACATGCACACTCAATTGGTGTGTAGTTTAGCTCATATCCCACCAATGTGCGACTGATATAGTATACTGCCTTTTCTTTGCCCTCAGCAACTTGTTGTGTTAAGAGTGCCCCCAATGCTGTTGAAGTAGCTGATATGTATAGTAATAAAGGCTGATCTGGAATTGGTGGCATCAAAACTGGCGGATTCAGAAGATAATCTTTGAGTATCTGGAAATCCTGTTGACAGTTATCATCCCATTTGAATTTGATGTTTTTATGTAGCAAGTGCTGAAAGGGATTACATTTATCTGCAAGTTGTGCTATGAATCTTCGTATGGACTGGAGTCTCCCTTGTAAAGATCGAAGCTGACTGATGTTTCATGGTAGTTGCATCTCTAGGATGGCCTTGACTTTTGTTGGATCGACTTTGATTCCTCTTTTTGATACAATGAATCCTAGGAGCTTCCTGGAGGTTACTCCAAAGACACATTTCTTAGGGTTTAATCTTACTTTGTATTTTTCCAACCGATCAAAGATGACTGAAAGTATGTCCAAATGTGTATCTCTGTCTACTAATTTTCCCAAGAGGTCGTCAACATAATCTTCCACAGTAACGTGCATGAGATCATGAAAGATAGTAGTCATGGCTCTTTGATATGTAGCGCCTGCATTTTTTAGCCCAAAGGGCATGACATTCCAGCAGAAGGTTCCCCAAGGACAAGTGAATGATGTTTTGTGTTGATCCTTAGACGCGATCTTTATTTGATTATAACTAGAGAATCCATCCATCAACGATAACATCGTATGACCTACTATGAGATCGACAATCAGGTCAATATTTGGTAACGGAAAATCATCCTTTGGACAAGCTTTGTTGATGTCTCTAAAATCTATACATATTCTAATGCTATAGTCTGGTTTACTGACAGGCACTAAGTTGGAGATCCATTCAGAATAATCGATTGGGCGTATGAATCCGACATCCAATAATTTCTCAAGTTCTGCTTTGACTAGTAATGCCACTTGTGGATGTATCTTTCTTAAATTTTGTTTCACTGGTTTTGCCCCCGGTTTAACTGTCAAATGGTGCATTACCAAATCCAGATCCAATCCAGGCATATCAGCGTATGACCATGCAAAGTTGATTTGTTGTTCCATGAAGAACCTTATGAATTTTGACCTTTCTGACTCTGTCAAAGATTGAGCCGAGAATATGTTATGTGGAACTTCTTCTATACCAATGTTTGTTTTGATAGTCTCCTCTACCAACATGGATGACTTTTCCTCATATGATGCTGGGAGAATGTCAAGCCTTCCATCTTCGGGTGCCTCAAAGAGGTTTTTGCCCTCAGATACGTCCTTTCTTTTTACTTTTTTGGGGTCAAACAACGCCACAGTGTGGTTTTCACCATAAGACCCTTGGTTTGTTTTTATTTTTATATTTTTGCGACTATAAGGCTCGACACCCTCACCGAAATATGCCACGCTATTGAGTTCTATAGTGTATCCCACTTTATGGTCCTCAGGGGGAAGATCATCTCGTATGCCAAGATAGTCAACAAAAGCTTCATCATTTTGGAATGTGTCAAACTGTGCAGGTCCTTCATGATCCCAGTCAATAAGTTGGTGGTGGACAAGGGGAAGGCCTTTGATGTCTTTGAAGTTAGCGGGGCTAAGAGTGAAAATGCAGTTATATTCTGGTATGTCGAGGTAGTTATTGAGGTCATCATTGGCACTCTCCTCATCAGTCTTGATCGTGAACGAATCCAAATTATCATCACTAGTAGCACATTCTGGGACAGGTGTTCTCATTCTATGTGATTTCAACCTAGGACCTAGAGACAAGGACTGTGCGGAATCCTCAGGGGTTGTTTCTTGACCAACTTTGAGTTTTTCATAAAATTCCTCTTCTTTTGTTCGTTCACTTGGTTCTCTGAATGTCTCGATGAGCTCATAGTCACTAAAGGATTTATTTGAACCCCATTCCCATTCATTGGAGTCTGTGGAATAGCGATTTTCTTGTTGAATTTTGGCAGCTTTGATTTGTAATGCTTCTTTTGTCTTTTGAGTATGAACCTTGGAAGTCATGAAATCAAGTCCTTTGGAACGTTCCTTTTTGAATGTCAATTCAGGTTGTAAAGGTTCAATGATGCCTTCCTTTCTTAACCCAAGAGGACTTTTGCCGTCATACCCAAATTTTTGTAGAATCTTGAACCCTTTGCCATACTTCTCACATGATAAACTAATGTGATCTTGTGTATCATTTTCAAGGTCTTTGTAAAGCATTTTGTATAAGTCTTCCTCTTCCAGTTCACCCCATCTTTGAAAGATAGTAGGGTCCCATTTGAGTATAATGATAGATACCTGCTTATTAGGATGTGGTCTTCCATATTCTTTTGGTGAATTCATTACTTGTTGTAAGTACATGGTCTGATTCAAAGTGTATTCACCCATGCCCTTGTCCTGGAATTTGCCCTTAAGTTCACCTTGTTTTGATGTCGAAGGTTTTAATGACTCAGGATCAATGTATGCAGAAGAAGGAACATCTTCGCGATTACTGGGAATGATGGTCTCAGCTTTTGGTCTCAAGTTATTACAATATATGAATGGATTAGGATCTCCATTAATTGTTATTTCAACTCCATTGTGAGGAAACTTGATGCATTGGTGATACGTAGATGGGACCGCCCTCATTTCATGAATCCAAGGATGTCCTAATAATATGTTGTATGTGAGATCAAGATCAAGTACTTGACAAACCACATCCTTTGTAACTGGCCCAACTCTGAGAGGTAAGGTGACTGTGCCCTTGGATGAATGCTCTTCATCATCATATGCTTTGATGGTAATTTTGTTTGTAGAATTCACAACTTTGTCAGAATATCCCAATTGTTTAATAGTGCTCAATGTACAAATGTTTAGACCTGCTCCTCCATCTATTAGGACTCGTTTGATTCTATGTTTGTGTATGAAGGCTTCAATGTGTAATGGTGCATTATGTGGCTGACTTACAGAGGCGTCATCAGCTTCTGTGAATGTAAGAAAGTGTGGAATGGAAAGGTATCCCACCATGGCTTGAAATTGGTCCACGTTTAGATTAGTAGGAATGACAGTGTCTCTCAAGATTTTGTCAAGAATAGCTTTATGTGCGGGGGATATGCGTAAAACCTCATGGAAATAAGCGTAGGTGTTTTTCCTAACTGTTCTACAAGATCATACTCAGGCTTGGTTGATGAAGAAGCAGTATTTTTAGCTTGAGCACCTTGCAAAGTGAGTTTACCTCGACGAGTTGTAACATGACATTCAGAGGTAGGTTCGAAAGAAGATCCAACACCTTTTAGGACAATCTTGGGTCTTTGGGTAGAATTCTCAGGTTTTTTGTCCTTGATGATAATGGTAGAGACATAATTATCCATCGAGATGTGATCGATAGTTGAATCATAGTTATAGGACGCTTTGGTATAGTTGGTCTGATCATCTGTGGATGCAGCTTTTCCCTTGTCATGCTTTGGGAATGGTTCCTTAAACATTTCATGTTCTTGATTGGCTGAGTGTCCTTCAATCTCAATGTCACCTCTATCAATGAGATCTTGTATGATGTTCTTCAGTCGGTGACAATTTCTTGTTTTATGACCCTTGCTTTTATGGAATTCACAATATTCATCATCATTCCACCAATTTGGTTTGACCTTTGGCTCATATGGAGGAAAATATGGAATTGTGATTACTTTGTTTGCCACTAGCTTCTTGAAAACTGACTCAAGTGGTTCTCCCAATGGAGTGTACTTCCTTCATGATCTAGAAGTTGTTTGAGTGTTTACTTGATTGTTTGTAGAGCTTGATCTTGAAAAAATGATTTTGGGTCGCACTGAATTGGCGTCAACAACACCATCATTGACTGTGTTCTTGTTTTTATTCCAAAATCTTGGCTTATCTTTTCCTTTAAAGTCATCTTTGTTTTCTTTGAATATTTTGATGATGCCTTGCTCAATTAGGACCTTTTCTGTTGCCAAGACTTTTTCAATGACGTCCTTGAAGGTGGACAAACAAGCATTCCTTAGATCATAGCCAATGTCTTTGTTAACATTCTGGGTGAACATTTCTACCATTTGTTTTTGTGGAATTTCACAAGAGCACTTCTGGATAGATTCCTCCATCTTTGTAAAAATGATGAAAAAGACTCTCCATCTTTTTTCTTGGTGTTGCACAAAGTAGTGACTGATATGTCTGTCTCTATGTTGTAGGAGAAATGTTGAATAAATGCCTCTGCTAAGTCACCCCATGACTTAATAATAGGTGGAAGTTGGGAGAACCATTCCATAGCTTGATCACCTAGGCTTTGTGGGAATAATCTCATCAAATATGTCTCTTCTGAAGCTACCTCAATGCAAGCTGTGAAAAACTATCTTATGTGTGCCTTAGGATCCCCTTTTCCTCTATACTTATCAAACTTAGGTGTCACAAAGTGTGTAGGAAAAGGAGGCATTGGAATGCTCTTGTCAAATGGATAAGGACATATGTCTCTCATTGTGTATGTTGGCTTCGGTGTATTTATGTCCTCCATTTTCTTTTGTAAGTCCCTGATTTGTTGCTCCAAATTGTTCTTCGGTGGAGACCGACTTCTTGGACCATACCCCATGCCAGAAGCACCGGGTGGAAGAGGAGCATGTTGCATATATGGATAATATTGATCATACACATGTTCATATGGAGGAGGTCTATAATGATGCTGCATATGTACGTTAGGAAATAGGAAATCATCACAAGCAAGATAAACATAATAGCTCAATCACAAATGCATTCATTGCAATGAATCTATCCTAAGACACATTCAATAGAGACATGAAACAAAAACATTCAAAAGCAAAGAAATTATGCAAACCATAGACACGATTTGAATGCTCCTTCATGCGGCTCCATTGTTCTTCTTTCTTCTCCAAATAGTTGTGGATCTCACCTACAAGTGCACACACAATTGAAAGCAAGTAGACGGGATTTTTGATCAAGAGTACTAGAAGCATAAATTCGATAGCCTGATTAAGGATTATTCTCATTATTAGTCTTGATTGATGAAAATAATCCAATTTATAGAAGAATGGGAGAGATGACAAGATTAGCATGATTCAATTCAAATGGAAATTGCAAATCAATTATGTCAATTATGACAAATTATGACAAATTATGCACTTTCTATGCAAAATTTGTTGATTGATAATTTATGACAAATTATGACAACTTCTATGTCAAAATTGATTGATTGTCAATTATGAAAAATTTATGACAAATTGACATGTCATTTCCATGAATTTGGGAGAGAAATAGGAGGAAATTGAAATTAGGAATTAGAAAATTAAGAAATTAGGAAATTGATGGAAATTAGAAATTAGGTAAATTAATTAATAATTTGTCATTTATTAATTAATTCACAAAGAGGAATAATTAGCCAATTAAATGAACATTTAATTGCAATGAGAAGACTTAGGATAAATAAATAATTTATTAATCCTAAAGGAAGAAATGACACACACAAGGTTAAATGATTAAATCATGAAACCCTAGAAGATGAATTAGGTCTTGAAAGATAATTGACTCGATCATGATTTGATTTTGGATTGATAAATGACCAATGTGATAAATGATTTGATTGAGAAAATGCGCCAATTGACGAGGAACAATGACAAATTGATCCAAATTGACATAATTGAGACAAACAATGATCGATGGCAAATTAATCGCCAAATGACAAAATCGAACAAGATGACCAGAGTTGATGATAAATAGATTGCAAAATGATAGGATTGAAAAAGACCATGATCAATAACAAATTGATCGCGAAATGACAAGATCGAACATGACAACAATTGATGACAAATCGATCGTTAAGAGGACAAGATTGAAGGATTGATGATAAATCGACAAGATTGATAAGAGGACAATGATCAATGACAAATCAATCGCAAATAGACAAGATTGATAAGAGGACAAAACCCTAATTAGGATTGACGATGTCCAAAATGATGACAAATTAGCACGCATATTGATGCGACAAGATAAAATCGATCAAAATCATGATTGGATAGTGTTGTCGACAAGACCAAATTCGAAAGCGAGATAATTGAAGAATGTAGAAAAATGACTCGATGTTCGCAAATGATAAAAACCAAGTACGAATCATAGGAGAAATGTTAATGCGACACAAAAACCTAAAATGAGGCAATGCGCAAATGTTAAAGTATGACTCCGCAAGCGTCGACCATTTTTAGGTGTCTACAGCATATATGGACCACTTGGTATAGATTCATGTTGAGGAACGAAATATCTGCTTTGTCCATGTATACCATACTCTACAGGCATGTCATGTTCTAATGTGTTGCCCCCAAATTTGACGCGGGGTTTCCTTGTGTCCAAATTTTGAGCATGCCTTTGGATATCCAATTGCTTTGGTGGTAGGTCTTTAGCATTAGCTTGTGCTTGAGTGTATTTTTCTGCATAAGACTTCCATAATGGTCTGCGGAGATGAGTATCATATGCTTGATCATGTTTGTTTGGGACCTATGGTTTTTGAAACAAAGATGATGGTGATTCAAGCACAAGATGTGGTCCTCTAGTGCCTCCACTATTAGGCCTCCTTTGATCCATGTTGAGGTGAGGTTGTTGCAAAGGTCGATTTTCCATTATTTGAGACATGTCAAAATCATGAGGTATCTTGGCTCCACTTTGTGCCATCACCTATAGAAAGTATTGTCTATCTCTCCTCATTATTTCCTCAACCAATCGATTGAAATGGGGATTCATAATGGTGTCTTCCACTTCTACTGAATGTACGGAAAAGTTGTTCATATTGTCATTGTGTGTATCATTGTTGTTTGTAGTGTTCTTGTTCTCAACATTTGGAATGTTTCTATAAGCATACATGCCAGGTAATGTAGTATGATTAGAATTGAAAAAGATATCATTGTCATACTCATAGGAACTCATGTTTGTGGACTCTTGAGCCTTTTTAGTTTCTCTCCTAGATTTTTGTAAACGAGTTTCAACCATGAACTAGGTATTGACCAAGATGTGTGAGACTAGATGAAAATGGAAAGAGTATGGAAGACCAAGAGTTGGATGGAATGTAAATGAATCTGAAGTTTACTTGCAATGTCCAAAGTGTAAGACCAAGTATGTATGTAGTAGAGTAGGTGTGGCTTCCAAAGAGAGGATAGTTTCTCTTAGGTGTGGCTTCCAAAGAGAGGATAGTTTCTCTTGATGAGGTAAGTTGACCTTGACTCTAAGTAAGACCAAATGAGACCCAAAGGTGATAGACCTTGATGAGGGACCACTTAGCAAAATGTTGTTGTATGTAGTGTGTTGACAAAGCAAGATGAGGACAAGCAAGTGACCTTTTGACTCAAGTTTAGACAGATGTGAATGTAATGTAAGGTATAAAGCAATGATGGATTGTGTGAGACCCAAAGATAGGTTGAATTCTAGATGAAAACCTAAAGAGATAACCTAGGAAGCTCAAGAATTCTGAAACTGACTGTGTTTGTTTGCTGGACTGTAAAAGTTTTTCAATACTGAACATAGACGTGCCTGTATACTGTACAGACACGATTTCCTGACACAAATGTGGTTCTGTTTAACATAGACAAGTTTATGAGATTTTGTAAATGCAATGTTGATTCTGAGAACATGGGCGCGTTTCTGCCCTTCACAGACGTGGTTATACAACACATACACTATTATGTCAGACAAAGATGCGTTTCTGCAAAATTTGTGCAAGTTTTTCCAATCTGTGAAGTTGTTTTGTTGTGACGAAATCTGACTGTTTGACTATTTTTTCGTGACAAGAGGACACCGTGTTGATGAGGACTCAATGTTTGCAAGTGTCTAGACTCAAAAATATAACTCAAAGAAAGTGTGTTGTTCAATGTAAAATTGTTTTGCATACACTTGAAGACACAAAAGACACAATGTTTTGCTGTTTGGTCTTGAATGTTTTGAATGTTTAAAATAAGTCAAACACAATTCTTATGGCTAGCCAAGACAATAGTTGTTGATCCCACATGAGGTTTTACCCCCGAGGCTATGCTATTAAGAGCGGATACTTAGATGCTTGACCCCACTGGCTTCACCCTCGGCACTCACTTCTCAAGATAGCCAAGCATCAGTCACCACAAAAACTCCTTGTGGCGAACTTTGTATCTCTACTAAGAACCGTATGTGTGTGGGTTACTACCAGAGGTCCGACCTCCTGCCCCAACAACTAGAAGGATTTGGGCTTCTAAAACAAAAAGGTGCTAGTAAGGGCATCTGCTCGTGTGGCCATACATGCAGCACTTTCAGCTCTGTAAATACAAAAGGCTCCCAACCAATAGGGGTTATGCCCTACAAATGATAAAATAAATTTGATCAAATGGGTTTATGGGGAGACATAGTGTCGGTATGAACTAATTAGCACATGTTATCTATAGTTTTCACCATGAATACAATTGTTTATAGTGGTTCGGAAGAGGTGGGTTTTCCTCGCTACCACTTGGGTCATTCTCTTCTCACTAGTAGTCTTAATGACCACATGAGAAGACAAGCCCTCTAAAGATGAAACAAAAAGAGCCTATTGCTCAAGACACAAAAGACAATGATTCAGTTTTAGTGCACCAATTGAAGTGTTTGCTAGTTTATGAAAACAAGGCACACAATAAAAATCAAAAACCCTTTCCAAGGTCCTGCAACAAAGAATTGTTAGTAATTTGGATGGTTTCAAATGATCACCCCTTCCTGCAAGCACACAAGTTAGGTAAATTTTAGATCCAAAAGACTTTGTGAAATAGGGGCCTTCAACAAACGATTTTGCTTTCAAGACAAGCTGCACCAATTTCGTTAGCTAGATCTGAATATATTAGCTCAAAATAAATCGGATCTAAAAAACCGAATGACTAAAAACTTGAATCAATGAAAATCCAAAATGCAAAATAAGTGTACACAGACGCGGTTACCATAAACACAAACATGACTTCTGAATGCAGACGCGCCTAAAAATCACACAGACGTAGTTTCAGAATGCAGACGCAGCTTCTGGACGCAGACGCGCCTAAAAATCCCACATACGCGATTAGGGAACACAGACGCGATTTCTGGAATCTGCAAAAAAAATGAAACTGTCGAGGGTGCAGACGCGATCCTAGATGTCGCAGACACGACAAAAAACCAAAAATGCGATCCAAAAGTACGTAGACGCGAAAATACCAAAATGTTGTCGAAAATGTCAGATCTGCAACTTCAAAACACAAAATTTGCAACAAGGATGTTAAATGCAAAAGGGACAAGAGTCCCACCGGGCGTGCCAAAATGTATACGGGGAAAATGGATAACAACAATGACAATATTGAAAGACTAAATGAATTCAACCACAAAAACCCTAGCTTAACAACAACAAAGATCCACCATAACATATGAAGATTACCTAAGACAATGCAAATCAAATGAAATCACAAAGATTATAGCATCACATGTCCAATAGGGTTTGAATCTCCATTCTTCCTATCTCCATTGATCTTGCTTGATATATTTTCTCTCTGATTTTATGTGCACAAGAGCTCAACAAAGAACGGAAATGTGGTTGCAAGTAGGATCGCATATGAAAAGCATAGTGTAGTCAGTTGATCAAGTAGTTAGTTAGGGTTTGATAATGAAGGAAGCATCTCCTTATATAGAAGACACCATAAGAAATGGAGGGATAAGATTGAGAGGTGTAAAAGAGGTTGGCTATGATTAGAGGGTAGGTAGAGAAAATAATAAAATAATGAAAGGGGTAGGTAGTGTATGAATTAAGAGATGAATGACATGTGTCATGGGTAGAAAAGGCTAATGAATTAATTAAATAAATAAAGATTTATTTAATTAATAGAGGAAATGGGATCAATTAAATAAGATATTTATTTAATTTAAGAAAATGATAATTTAAATAAATAAATGTATTTATTTAAATGAGGAATAAGGCTAGAAGAGGATAAATGAATTAATTAAATAAATAAAGATTTATTTAATTAATAGAAGAATTAGGCTTAGATAATTAAATAAATTTAATTAGACAGGACAATTTTAGGTGTCTACAAATATTTAATGTTCATTTTATTCTCATTCCTCTATTTAGTTAAATCTAATTTAATGAAATCATCCACATTCTTCTATTTAATAAGTAAATTATTCAATTTATTTATTTAAATTCACTTAGGACCTTTATATCTGTTAGGTCCCAGAGACAACTGAGAGAGGGGGGGTGAATCAGTTGTCGAATGAATTTAAACCAAACTTAATTTAACCGAAACTCAATTCTTAATACTGGTAAACCAAACTTAATGCCGGTAGACAATTTATCAGTTAGTTGTAGTACCGATAAAGATTAATGCATGAAACAGAAAGACAACAACATCCAGAACACATAACACCAATGTTTGTATGTGGAAACCCTGTAAGGGGAAAAACCACCATGGGAAACCTTACCCACAATCAGATGATACTACTACAGATAGTATGTGTATACAATAGGGAGTCTGCACATGCAGAAAGGCCAAGCGCCTAGAGCTCATTGCGCAAACACAAATGGGAGTCACACTGACTACAATTGGGTGGTTAAATCCAATAATTATGAACTGCTCAAAATATCATCTTGATATGTTGGATTCAGTACCTGTTCAGTTCTGATATGTCTTCACAAAACCTTCCTTCAACCTTCATATGATGTCTGCATGTATAGATTTTCTTATTCTTGCATATACCTTATTACAATCCTTTTTCGCATTTGTATTCCTCACTTCCCACTTCGATCAAATAAGATCTTACATATATACTGAAACCTAGGACCAAAATCTATAGGTCGACTTTACAAGAGATATTACAATAAAACAATTTATAGGTAAAACAATAACCGATGCAATATTTGATTCAACATGTCGTCTTAATGCATTTCCAACAATAATAAATCATCTCCATAGCGTGTCGTGCTGATCTGGAATAGATAAGGCTATCGGTGCTTATCCTGGACCTATTTGTGGGTAACAACAAATATGCAAACTCGAATATACCAATGAATAAATCTCAAAGACAAAGTCTCCAAACGATGTCTAAAACATAACCAAGTACTTTCCATGTCGTTCCAAGTTCCGATGAACAATATATCCTACCGGTGAACTAGATATCGGTGACTGTGCATAAGTCACTTGCTTGCCCGTGAACATTGCCAATTCTCCAAGTGTCAGTAGGCTGACCAGAGTTGATAAGTATTGACATCAATGAAAAAACCATATCAACATATCCAAAATACCAACAATCTCCCCCTTTGGCATTGATGGAAACACAAGATGGAAAAACCATCAAAGTGCCAAAATAGAAATGCCAAGTAACAAAAACCAACAATCTCAAAAGAGATCATAACCAGAAATCGAAATTTAGATACAAAGAGTAATCAATCTCTCCCAAAATAACAATCTCTCCCCAAGGGATAAAGTCTCTCCCCTTAGGAGTAACATGTGTTTTTCCATATCTATCTCTCCCCCTTTGACATCAAATGCCAAAGCAATACAAAAACCAGGTTCAGATACGAAATACCAACTTATTCAGTATACCAACTACTCCCCCTAAGAAGTAGCTCTCCTCATCAAAGCCGGAGTAAAATATTTCTCTGTTAGTTCTGCCGGTTGATGACAAACATCAACTGTCTAAGTCTCTACTGGTGGGGGTATGACCCCAAGATGATCTCTAAAATATTCAAAAGTCTTCTTAGGCAAAGGGTTAGTGAAAATATCTGCAATCTGCTCTTCAGTATTCACATAAACTAGTTTTACTTCTTTTGCTTCAACATTCTCTTTCAGAAAATTCAGTTTGATAGAGACATGTTTAGTTTTAGAATGTAGTACTGGATTCTTAGATATATCAATTACTGTTGTATTATCACAATAGATAGTTATAGGTTCCTTGCATTTTACCTTTATGTCCTTCAACATTTTCTTAAGCCATAATACTTGTGTAGAGTTAGTTGTTGCTGCAACATATTCTGATTTTGTTGTTGATAAACTTGTACAACTCTGTATCTTACTCAACCAAGAAATTAATCTGCTTCCAAGAAAAAATGCTCCACCGATGGTGCTTTTTCTGTCATCTACATCTCCTGCCCAATTTGCATCTGTGTATGCACATAATTCAAAGTTTTCATCTCTAGGATACCATAAGCCAAGATTTGTAGTGCCTTGTAAGTACCAAAAAATCCTTTTTACTGTTGATTCATGATTTTCTTTAGGATTACTCTGAAATCTTGAAACAATACATACTGCATTCATAATATCAGGTCTTGTTTGTGTCAAATACAATAGTCCTCCTGTCATAGACTTGTACCTAGTCAGATTAATAGGTGTTGATTCATCCCTTAGTGATAATTTGTCATTTGTAGTCATAGGTGTGCTTACCGGTTTAGAGTTCTCCATGCCAAATTTCTTTAGTAACTCCTTCAACTGCTTAGATTGACTCAAGAATATACCTTTATTAGTCTGTGAAATCTGCAATCCTAAAAAGAATTTTATCTCTCCAATCATAGACATTTCAAATTCTTGCTGTATTTCAAAAGAAAAGTGTTTACATAGTCCATCTTCTCCTCCAAAGATTATATCATCAACAAAAACTTCTATAACCAAGATGTCATCATTAGTCACTTTATAGTATAAGTTGTTGTCAGCATTACCTTTAGAAAAACCAATCTTCAAAAGATATTTATCTAATCTAGCATACCAAGCTCTTGGAGCTTGATTCAATCCATACAAAGCTTTCCTTAACTTGCAAACCATATCTTTGTTATCTGTCAAAGAAAATCCATTAGGATCCTCAATGTAAACTTATTCTTCAAGATCTCCATTATGAAATGCATATTTAATATCCATTTGATATACTTTGTAGTTCTTGTGTGTTGCAAAAGCCAAGAATAATCTGACTCCCTCAATTCTAGCTACCGGTGCAAAGGTTTCGTTGTAATCAATTCCTTCTTTATGTGAATATCCCTTACACACTAGTCTTGATTTATTTATGATTACCTTACCATCTTCATTAAGTTTGTTTCTGAATACCCATTTTGTTCGAATTACATTTTTGTCTTTAGGCCGGGGAACTAATGTCCATGTGTTATTCTTTTCAATTTGTTCTAGCTCTTCTTCCATAGCTTTAATCCAGTGTTTATCTTCACACGCCTCATTAATTGATGCTAGTTCAATTTGAGAAATAAGACATACCTCTTCATTTGTCAATATTCCTCTTGTCATAACTCCTTGATACTTGTTCCCAATTATCTGATCTTCAGAGTGGTTCAATCTAACATACCGGGGTGTCTTTGTTTGCTATTGTTCTTCAGTTATAGTGGAATTTTCAGATGATACCGGTGTAACTGGATCTTCATTCTGTACCAGTGTGTTCAATGTAGGTTCATTTTTTAGTATCTCTGTTGCTAGTTTAGAGTCTATATACCTTGAAGTTCCTCTAAACTGTTCATCAATTTTTACATTTGTACTCTCAACAATTTTCTGCAAACTCTTGTTAAAACATCTATATGTTTTGCTCTTAGATGAATAACCAAGAAATATTCATTCACCACTTCTAAGATCAAATTTTCCAATATACTCATCTCTTCTAATATAGCATTTACTTCCAAATATTCTGAAATATTTAAGAGTAGGAGTAATACCAAACCATAGTTCATGAGGGGTCTTACCAGTTTCACCTTTGATGTGAACTTTGTTGAATGTGTAGACTGTTGTTCTTACTGCCTCTCTCCAATATACATGTGGTAGATTTTCTTCTGATAACATACTTCTGGATGCATCCAAGATAGTTCTATTTTTCCTTTCTACAACTCCATTCTACTGGGGTGTCCGGGGTGCTGATAACTGTCTTCTAATTCCATTTACTTCATAGAATGTATTAAATTCCTTAGATGTGAATTCACCTCCTTGATCTAATCTCATACATTTTATTTTCTTATCGGTTTCAATCTCTACCATTGCCTTGAATAGCTTGAATTTCCTAGGTGCTTCTGATTTTTCTCTTAGAAAAGTAACCCAACACATTCTAGAATAGTCATCAATGATTAGCATGAAATATCTATCACCTTATAAGCTTTTAGTTCTAGCTCAACCACATAAATTAGTATGAATTAAGTCAAGAGCATTATTGGATTTTTCTGGAATACTTTTAAAAGATGCTCTAACTTGTTTTTCAAATTGACATTCCTTACAAACCGGATTGTGAGGTTTGACAATTCTAGGTAAATCTCTAACTACTTTAGTTGTACTGATTTTCACAATGCAATCAAAATTTACATGACAGAGTCTCTTATGCCATAGCCAACTTTCATCAATATGTGCAATCAAGCATGTCTTTTCACTGTTGTTCAAATGAAAGATATTACCTCTAGTTTGATTATCGGTTGTAATTTCCAAACCATTTCTGTTCATAATTTTGCATTTCCCATTCTTGAATTGTAACTGAAATCCTTTTTCAACTAATTGACCAACACTCAGAAGATTATGCTTTAAACCTTCAACATAGTAAACATTGTCAGTATTATGCTTACCATCAAGAGATATAGTACCTTTTCCTTTGATCAAACAAGCTTTATCATCTCCAAATCTTACTAGACCTCCATTATACTCCTGAAGAGTCAAAAAATTACTTTTATCACCAGTCATATGATGTGAACATCTTGAATCAATGATCCATTCATCCTTATTTTCAACTTTAGCTACCAAGGTTTGCTTTACCGGTTGAACAATAGGTGCTGGTTGATCTTCTGTTATAGCAACAAAGACCCATCCATTGTCTATCAGATTCTCATCAGAATCATCAGTGACTCCTTCATCAACAAGATAACAAGATTTATCTTTATTCTTCTTAAATCTGTATCTCTGATATTCAGGGTTAGGCTTGTATGTCCTTCTAGCTTCTTCTTTCAATCTTGCATGTCTATCAGGGCATCTTGAAGCCATATGACCAATCTTATTACAGTTAAAACATTTAAAGGGTTCTTTACCTTCATACTTACTTCCAACTGGACCTTTAGGCATTTTCCTTGCAAATAGTGCTTCAACTTCTTCAAGTTCTTCATTTTCTCTCCTGCTTTCTTCAATTTCTCTTGCATAAAAGGCTTTCCAATCAGACTTGTCAAATGATGATGATGCAGATGATGTTGATGTCTTAACATCTAAATCTATCTTAATAGTAGCAACATGACCAAATTCCTCAATATCAAAAGCTAAAAGTTTTCCAATCAATATATCTCTAGTTACTGATGTATTAAGCATTGTTCTTAACTCATTTATAGCAGTAACTTTCATCTTGTATGCTAGTGGCAATCCTCTTCAAACAATTTCATCTTCACTTAAGGTTCCTCCACAACATTTAATACCCAAAACAATTTCATTTACTCTTTCCATAAAAGCTGAAATCTTTTCATCTTCTTCCATTTTTAAATTTTCATACCTGACCCGGAAGCTTTCAAGTTTTGCAATTTTTACTATGGAATCTCCTTCATTCAATGTTTCCAAATGATCCCAGATAGCTTTAGCAGTAGATCTATCTGATAATCCCATGATTTGTTGATATGATAATGCGCTCAAAAGTGCTTCTCTTGCTTTGCAATCATTTTCTTCATCTTTATCCAAGTTAGGTGGATTAGGCTGACCTTGAGTAGGAGCAGTATAGCCATTCTTTGTAACTTCCCAGATGTCCTTTCCAATGCAATTTAGATGTGTCTCCATCCCAATCTTCCATATGCCATAGTTGGTTCCATCAAGTTTAGGACTGTCCTTCCTAAAATAGTTAGAAGACATTGGATCTCCTCAAGCTGTTAAACTTCTGCAAAAAGAGGACTAATGGTATGATACCAATTGTTACATCCCAGAGACAACTCAGAGGGGGGGGAGGGTGAATCAGTTGTCAAATGAATTTAAACCAAAATTAATTTAACCAAAACTCAATGCTTAATATCGGTAAACCAAACTTAATGCCAGTAGACAGTTTATCAGTTAGTTGCAGTACTGGTAAAGATTAATGGATGAAATAGAAAGACAACAACATCCACAACACATAACACCAATGTTTGTACATGGAAACCCTATAAGGGGAAAAAACACGGTGGGAAACCTTACCCACAATCAGATGATACTACTGCAGATAGTATGTGTATACAATAGGGGGTCTGCACATGCAAAAAGGCCAAGCGCCTAGAGCTCACTACTTAAACACAAATGGGAGTCACACTGACTACAATTGGGTGGTTAAATCCAATAATGATGTACTGCTCAAAATAGCATCTTGATATGTTGGATTCAGTACCTATTCAGTTCTGATATGTCTTCACAAAACCTTCCTTCAACCTTCATATGATGTCTGCGTGTATAGCTCTGTTTATTCTCGCATATACCTTATTACAATCCTTTTCGCATTCGCATTCCTCACTTCCCACTTTGATCAAATAAGATCTTACATATATACCGAAGCCTAGGACCAAAATCTATAGGTCGACTTTACAAAAGATATTACAGTAAAACAATTTACAAGTAAAACAATAACCAATGCAATATCTGATTCAACATGTTGGCTTAATGCATTTCCAACAATAATAAATCATCTCCATAGTGTGTCGTGCTGATCTAGAATAGATAAGCCTGTCGGTGCTTATCCTGGACCTATTTGTTGGTAACAACAAATATGCAAACTCGAATATACCAATGAACAAATCTCAAAGACAAAGTGTCCAAATGATGTCTTCGACATAACCAAGTATTTTCCATGTCATTACAAGTGCCGGTGAACAATATATCCTACCAGTGAACCAGATATCGGTGACTGTGCATAAGTCACTTGCTTGCCGGTGAACATTACCAATTCTCCAAGTGCCAGTAGGCTGACCAGAGTTGATAAGTGTTGACATCAATAACAAAACCATATCAACATATCCAAAATACCAACAATATCATTTAATTGAATAAATAATTTTATTTAATTAAATCCCTTCTCTCTACTTTTTAATTAAATTAATTTTAATTAAATAGTTCACCCCAATTAAATAAGTTTAATTTATTTAAATGCTCAACTTGCAACCAAATTGAAATAAAGCAATTTATTTTAATTAAATCCTATTATCCCTCACCCACTTGTATTTTCCTACATCTCCCACTTGCCTCCTAAACCCCCTTCTATATTCTTCTAATCATTTCTAAATTAGCCTAACGCATCTACTAAATATTGTCACATCCCTAAACAAAGGGAAGTCACTTCTCAAACCCTCAAAGTCTTTGAAAACCATTAAAGGCTTTATGTCTTCAACAAGTTAACCTTGAAAGTCTTCCAAACCATTAATGGTTAACTCAACCCTCTTGCATGACTAAAGACTTTCTCTCTAAACTCAACCCACATCTAACCCAAGGGTCTCATCAAGAATTCATTGCTTTGACCATGGTTGTCCCTTTAACCCTTGCAGAAGAGTTTACCCTTTGGGTAAAAGCTTTATCCAAGGGATAATCTTAACCTAACCTTAACCCTTACCTCCTAAGGTAACCATGAGGTCTTCTCAAGCATTTAATGCTCCTTACACCCCTTCTCAACCAGTCTTATGTTGACAAATGTCACCATTTCATTGTTGAGAATTGCAAACATGGATTGATAACTTTCAATCCTGGCCCTTGATAAGGTTATCCAATCTTGACCATCCATTGCCCTATTTCTTCTATAAATAGAGCCCTCATTTCTTCATTTTCATCATCCAAGTCCTTAGCATCATACTTATACTCAATTTTAAAGCATTTAGCCTCTCCTTGCAAATAAGAAATGATCTAATAAGCATTTTAGAATATTTCTATTATCATTAGTTTAAATCATATAACTAGTATATCATGTTAGGATAGCATTGTTACTAACCTTGTCATCTTATCATCTAGTTTAACTCATTTGTTAGAATCATGCATAAATAGGATGCATTCATATTAAATTCAATCAAAAGAATCCCTTGTTCTCACATTCGTCATCCCTAAGTCACTTTGCTCAGTAATCTGAGAGCAAAGGCATTGGCTTGACGAATCTTGTGAGATAGAGAACCATAGAACACACCTTGGGGAGTTGAGCTATCCTTCATAGATCCATAACTTGCACCAAGAGTCCCATGGGTGTGTGGACAAGCACTTTGAATAGTTTTCACATTTTAAGTTTCATTGAACCACTTTTCCTGCATACATTTCTGGCACCCATTGTGGGGCATAACCCCATTAATCAAATCGGTTTTTGAATCTAACCATCTTTGTAGGTATGCAGGAAAAGAGAATCAACATGTGGGGAACATCCCTTTGCACATCTGGTTAACATTCTAGCGTATCTGGTACACTTTTCGGTGCGTGGGACTCATTTCCTAGTGCGTAGAAAGCATCCCTTAGCACATAGGTTTTTTAGCATTTTCTTGTAAGTCTCAGCACGAGAACTTAACAAAACAGCACATCGGGCTAACAGTTCAATGCTATTGATATGTAGTGACTGATTAGCAAAGTACTATACACTCAGCACGTATCCTCATTGGGGTTTGGGGCTTGGGGCCAGGCCAGGCCTTGGGAACACGGGCGAAAGCCCGTGGCGAGGGTTCGGGGGCGGCAGCCCCCAAGAAATTTTTTTTTGCCATTTTTTTGTTGATGAAAACTGACATTGTAATAAAACCCTAAAAAGACCGACTTTATTTTTTTCCCTAAAAACACATATTATAAGCGGCTGGGATGCTTAAGGCATTGTAAGGTAGATGTACTATTTTTGCTGGATGATAAGAAAGATTGGACAACTGTGTATGGTGGACGTAACCCATTCTAGGTGAACCACGTTAAATCTCTGTGTTATCTGTGTCCTATTTTATTTCTTTATCTTTTGTATTTAAATCTGCATATAATTGTTAGTTCATATTTGCTTCGGATTTGCTTGAAACCCTAACAATTATTAGATTATTATTTTTCGGCCTTGATATCTTCTAGGAGGTGTTCAAATAAAGTGTTTTGTAGACATTTTGTAGTTCAAGTTTACATAATAATTAAAATGAAGGAAAGTAATTGGACCCAAATTCTATTTTAAATTTGAAATTAAAAATTTTCTTTTGAAAGTATAAAAATAAACTTATAGTCTATTTGGCTCATTATTTGAATCACGCGCGTAGTAGCGGTGTTGGGGCTACGATACATAAGGAATAATCTAGTTCTGTAAGCAATCCTAGAAGAACCCCCATTGGCATAATGACTGCAAGGATCAATTGAAATACTAAGCCGCCTACAAAGCATCCAGCCAACTGGAAATTGAAAAATGGAGGGAGAAAGAGGATGAAGAAGTGCAAGTGCCAACAAATCCATTGTAAGTGTTGAATTCTATATTTTGGTCAACTCCCATTAATCTTCAAATCCACTATAAAATCCTTCCAATTTAATAAATATGGTTGAAATGGTAGTGTGATTTTTTACATTGAGTGGGTAGGGCTTATTGGGGCATAAAATTGTGTTTTTTGCAAAACCTACAACAAGCATTGTGCCTTATGAACCATTCATTATAGAGCCTTTTAGCTCATCAATTAAATAGCTTGATTTGAATAACTTGATCTCGTGTTAAATAGCTTGATCTTGTGGCAAGCCTAAAACAAGGAGAATGTATGCAATCAACCTTAATCAATTTTGGATGATGAGTTTTGACATAAAGTTTAATCTAAACATGGTTAAAGGTCAAAGTATACTAGAACACAACACCAAAGTATTGGGTATCCAAAATTAACACATAGATGTAAGGAATGAAGAGTTTGTGCTGGAAGAAGCTAATCTGAGAAATCTCACAAGTAAACTACTTTAGAAGGCTTGACATTAGAAATAATAACATTTTTTTTTAAGCAAAAGGCCGAGGCCTATAATATATTAATATAAAATAAAAAGAAATTACATAGAGATTACAAGATCCAAACTAAAAACACCTCGACTAATATTGCCCAACTATGGACTATAGGAGATTCCCAACCTGCAAAATTGGAAAATCAGATGTTCATGCAAAAGGTAAAATAGCATGAACAATGAACTCGTACGATAGACCTTTACATTTTTGTTTGCTATTACAATACATATGTCCCATTTGAACTCCCACTCAAAAAACTGGAGCAAAAGACTAGCTTGACAAAATATACAAAGTATGAATAGGGAGCAACAAAATTGTAGTAGGGAGACAACTAATATCAGCCTAATTCAACACCCTCTTGAGCTTTTCTCATGTAGCAATGTTGGACTCCTGAGAAGAGGCATCATCCATTAGAAGAGGGAATGCAAAATGTGTTCCATGTGGATCTAACAAAGCGTTCTCTCTAAGAACCCAGATTGCATAAAACTTTTCCATTGCTATTGTAGCCAGGGGCTCACCAATTTGGAGGGTGTGTTGCCAGACCCATTGAAGAAAGGGTTATGGAGAAGCATATCCAAACCCATATATGAAGGAGAGAAGAACCGAATGCGACACTAAATAAAAAAGAAAGAAATCCCTATTCAAGAAACCATCCCACCATATATCTCCAACAAAAAGATCATATTTATTTAACTGTAAATTGAGCTCTTCCCAAGTGAAAACAAAGGAGTGAACAAAGGCCCTAATTATTATCCTGGTATAGTCTTTTGAATGTGTGAGATCCATAACCACCAAAGCTAGCCTTGAAGCCACCATACTTGGAGTAACCACTAGATGTGCCATAATCCATTCTTTGCCCATGACTATCCTCATAGCCCATTTGACACTTCCACACAGTATTGCAATTGTGTCAAACATGCTCAGTGGATGGACATTTACGTAAAGACCCAAGTTCATCGTTCTCTTGTGAAGCTGGATTCTTGATGTCATAATAACTTCTTATGAAGGTAGACCACTCAAAAGTGTAGAACACTGTTTGTAATGAAGACCTCGGAGCCAGAACACTCCATAGAAATGAATTTAACCTTTCAACATTATAATTTTTCTTGGAATACAAATATATAAAATTACACAACCGATAAGGAAGGACATTGGAATTCCAGTAATTCATGTGGAGTAGCTATGTATGCAGTCCTTAATTTGTCCTCAGCTTCCGTCTTGGTAGCCTTTTCCTACATCAAATTGAATGCTGAAATGATTTCCATAATGTCATACATAAGAATCCCCATTGTAAAGGATATGGATTATTTTTCAAATCCTTCGCCACTTTTGAATAGACTGTTTCCCTAGTTCTTGATTGTCCATGTGTCTTCCTATCTTTGGCCCAATGTCATGAAGTACCCGCCATTGTGAAAAACATGCTCTTTAATTCTCATTTTTGAACATTGTGGGATGTTTTTCCGAATATGCGATCCAACTATTTTGAGTCGGTGTACACCCCGTACACAAGCCATTATTTCCAATTACATCATTGCACTGAATACTTCGCATCCATTTGAAGTGGCATTCCAAGTCATGGGAGTACATTTTCAGTTGTGTCCTTCATAAGCCCGACCTACCATATCTTTATCCATACAACGGTTAATAAAAAAGAAACCTATTTTTGGATAAGACATTTACATCTTATCTCACTGATTTATTGCACAGAAGGTATCTCCTGTGATCAACAACAATAAAATATATTAGTAAAATGATACTTAAACTTTGTTCAAATCCCTGTCCAAGTGCTCCATTAGAATTTTGTCTTCGTGGAGCTCCCTTGATGAAAGAGTAATCTTTTTCTCTTCTTGTTGACATCCCCTATTTGCCAAAATGTCTACCATATTGTTGGCTTCTCTATAGCAATGCATAATCTGATATGAATCTAGACAAGAGAGCAACTCTCTTACTTCCTGGATGATATAATATAACTGCCAGTTGGGGGTTTGAGACTTGATCAAAGCTGTGATAGTGATCTGAGAATCCCCTTCAATTATAAGATTCTTGACCTTATTTTTAATTGTTAATATAACACCAAATAGCAGAGCCCTTGCTTCTGCCAGGTTGTTGGTTCCATTTGGTATCCTCCCATAGCCTGCTACCATTGCATGATCTTCTAGATCTTGAATGACACAAGATGACATACGTCTTAGCTTTATCAATGCCTTTTGAAATCAAATCAAAGTCCATGAAAAATAACCGACCAAGTTGAAGGGTGAGAAAAACTAAGTCCATCTTCAGAGAAACCTCTACTAAGTCCATGATCTCTTGTAGATTCTCTTTGTCACCTTATAGATATGCTCACCCGCGTCTTGATGTACCATGAAAAACCTCAAGGAATTTTTGGTAACTGTCTCTCTCATTCGATGGAGTGTAGGTACCACCAAATAGGTATTTGTCAGATCTATCTTCCTCAAGCGAGGGAAATTCGAGAAGAGAAGAGGAAAGAAAGACATGTAGTAGGTCTAAAAGAGGGAGATCAACTAGAGGTGAAAATATTAGAAGAAAATTTCGTAAATGCATGGAATGTTTTCTTGTTGAAGGGGGGTCATGTTCTAATGATGATGAGAGCATAGGCGACAATGGGGTGCCCCTTGAGGTACAAACATCTATGGAAACAATGGGTACCCAACTTCCTCCAATAAACACTTATTTTTGTGTCAACAAGAGGATATATCGCATAGCACCATTGTCATTACATGGTTTGGGCCTGTGTGGGGGAAAAAGCGAGACTAGGTTAACATGCCCTAATCCTACCTTTTGACACACATTACGGAATACAAAAGAGCCTAGAGATATCGCACAATTGGCTACTTCTTTTTGTGAAAGAGAGAGCCACGGGATATCTATTAGGATTTCTATTCCCTTGTTGAAATTGTAAGATCAAGTAATGCAAGTTCAAACCCTAATCCCAAAATGCAAGTATGAACTAATAACAAGATTGCAGTATTGAGATTAAACAATGAACAACTGTAAATACAAGGATGAAATAAGAATGCAGATGTGTACCCGGAGTCAAAATCGGACTGAAAATGTTCGGGACGGGGGAGCGGGCGCCACTGTCCTGGAAACTGCACCGGAAACTGCTGTTCTGCACTCTGGAACACTGTCGGAAAGCTGTCTGCAAACTGTCTGTCCGGAGGACTAGGGCGCCCAGCGCCTCTGTCCCAGGGACCAGGGCACCCAGCGCCTCTGTCCTAGCAGGACCAGGGCGCCCAGGGCCCCTGTCCTAGTCTTCTACTCTGCAATTTGATACAGAGTGCTGTCTCGACCTTCACTCTCCGGATCTGTATCCCGCGGCGTCGTCTGAATCCCGAAACCTGCAGTGATATCTAGAAAAGGGTGTATGGGCGGCTATATAGGGTTTTGCCTTAGTCAAACCCCCGCTTCGGTGATTTCCACCTCCACGAATAGCCAAGTTGTTTTGTAAAATGTATTGTGTGTGCAGACCTAGTGTGTGTGCAAGGTCCTAAAATGCAAGAAAGCAAACTAGAGCAACCTAGAAAGTAAACCCTAATTGCTTGTAAATGATAATGTAAATGCTCTAAATCAAGATGCAAAGTGATCTAAAGCATGAATAAATGATGTATTGAAGCTTATGTAAAGACATGAAAACAACATGAAATCATACCCAACCCTCAAGGGAGGAGTACAAGCCAATCTTCAGTCGGTAATCTCCTATTGTTCTTCAATGTCTTCCAAGCCCTAAGTGGATGAATGAATTTGATAGATGCTTGATAGAAAGATGTTGTAAGATGTTGAAGTCTTCAAAGATCTGCCCTTTCGCTGCATATGAAGTTCCTGAAAACAAAATTCCAATCCTTCCAAATGAAGAAAGAGAGCTCTTATGTAGGAAACCCTAGATCGTAAATTCGTATTTTGGCCGACCTAGAGATTGAATATCCTGCCAATTTCTTGGGGTTAAGCTTTATTTTATGATTGGATCGCGCTCCTAAAATTTTAGGAAAAATGTCCGGGACCATGTTGCACTCCGGGCGCCATGGTCCCGACAACTTTTCACCAAATTTTCAGGGCCGTCGGATATGATGATTTTAGAGAGAATCCCAAAGTTACAGCTGATTTCGAGATGTTTTGACCCCCGAAATTAAGCCCCCAAGCTCGAAATAGGACTTAATTAGGGTTTTTGATTGAGTGATGTATTGGAGGAATAAAATGCGAAGGGCGCGCTTTAGTGAAAGGGCCCAACTTTATGATGTAGAGAATGATGAAATAGGACCTTAGACCTAATTAATTTGATTAATTAAGTGCTAAAGGAGAAATGCAATGCAGAATGTAAAATGCACTAAGGCAGGTGCTAAACTAGGTGTGAAATTGTACCACCTTAGCGAGTGCGTACAATTTACGACGCTACATTTAGCCCCCACTTTAGCGGTCATATGAGTACTACGTGCATATGCAAGCTAAAGTACAAAAAAGTAAACATTATTTGAAAAAGGATATATCCATAAGTTGTCGGACGAAGCCCCCAGCGACATCTGCAGTACATAGTTAGGAACCGCACCCTACAAAACACACGTTAGATCACAAAATCACCTAATGCTTACTAGGGAAAGTGATGAAATCTGTGAGTAGCTATATGCCCCCCCCTGTTTCGACTTGCTTATTAGGGAGGTGAAACAGGGTAGCATGTTTACTTGCAACAAATTGTGTAAGGTAGTATTGATGAGGGGTGTTCACTAAATAGGCTTCATCAGAGCACTTTTTGGAACATCCCGAGAGTAGGGGAAGGAAAATACGATTCCAACACAACAAACGGCTCGAAAATCGCATCTCCCAAACCCAAGTTATGATAAAATGAATGGTAGAGGAAAATTAGGGTTTCAAAAAGTAAGAATAAGCAAACGAGAGTATATACCTCGAAAGTGACACTTGTATTCGTCACTTTGTTGATTTCTGAATACTATTCAATGCAGCGGAGCCCACATAGCCATCATCATGCCTTCACGACGACCGGAGCGTCCCACGAGGATCGAGATCCTGCGCCAGGCCGTGAACGACGACGAGCCACTGGACGAGGTGAGTTGACTGAACGTTTGACTTTTGATTTTTCGCATGTTTGACTTTTCTGTGATTGTATGCGGGCCCTGAAGGCTGACCGGGGCCCACCCAGGGCGCCATGGTCCCTGTGGGGTGCCCTGGTCCCCCCAGGGCGCCATGGTCCCTGACAGGGGCGCCCTGGTCCCTTCAGGGCGCCATGGTCCCTTCAGGGGGCCATGGTCCCCTCAGGGCGCCATGGTCCCCTTAGGGCTCCATGGTCCCTGACAGGGCGCCATGGTCCCTGACAGGACACTATGGTCCCCAATTAGGGCCTGGCGAGGGGTTTCAGGACTAGCACATGATGTTCGACAGTTTGCATTAGTGATTTTGATGATTGAGTACTGATTACGGTTATGTTTTTGTGTTGCAGGGCCTTCCGTACATGAGAGAGCATACAACGGGACATATTCTTCGCAGTTTGCGAGATCAGATTCCACGGCTTACTCAGTCAGAGAGAGACACACTGTCGATTGTGGGATTGTGGTATGTGATCCTCATGCCAGCCATTCGGTTCCATCCTGCGATGCTGATGGCATTGATGGAGCGATGGGATCCTGACACATGCACTTTTCACCTTCCAGTAGGAGAGCTGACGGTTACACTCGAGGATGTGTACCGTATACTTCGTCTGCCTATCAGAGGAGCGACTGTTACATACGCGATCGATCGGTCAGCGGAGGATCATCAAAGAGAGCAGGTGTATTGCATAGGGAGAGTCATGCCGAGCGAGACGAGAGGTCGCATCATGGTCAGCTGGCTCTTACATCCTATAGGGGAGGTACCCCTTCTGAGACATCTTATGATAGCCATCATAGCACTAGCCATCTGCCCTAATGGGCGAGGCACGCACATGCATGGGGGTCTCACATGGTGTATCAGAGCGATGGAGAGACACAGGAGAGTGTACGCTTGGGGTCGGAGTATGCTTGCACATCTCTATCACGACCTTGAGGAGTACGTATTTGGACAGGGTTGCAGTTTGATGACATGCACACTTCTGCAGGTGTGGATTTTAGAGCACTTCACATGCACCAGGCCCGTCGGCTTTCCGCTGAGTACAACGAGCGAGCGACCTAGGGTGTTCGCTTATCCACTTACCAGCGAGTGGAGATTTGGAGATTTATTATATTGGAGAGTGATTTTTGACAGAGTGACAGCCGAGGTGACAGTGTGGAGACCTTACCTACGGATGCACAGATGGGATGGGATGGAGAGATAGTTAGCATGCCTACAGAGGAACCACCTACTGCGGGGACGATATGCACACATCATAGTCCCTTTCTACTTTGACCGAGTACGGAGGCAGTTTGGACTAGAGTAGTGTGTTCCAGCCGATGTGCCCATCTATACTCGACACTCGCGGGTCCTTCCCAGACCTAGAGCAGTAGCAAGACCGATGATAGATGACATCGAGACTACAGACTTAGAGGGATCTGATCAGGATGTAGTCACTGATTATTCTGCAGAGCCTAGAGCACAGCGCAGGTATGTCTCATGGTTTATGAGATCATATCCAGGTCCTATCTTTCCACCAGATCATCTGACAGGCTATCCAGGCCCATGGAGACATGGAGACCAAGACGAGGACCAGGGATCCAGGTCAGAGGAGCCAGAGGAGGGAGAGGGTCATGAGGAGGCGGGAGATCCTGATCCACCTACAGGCGATCAGCTCAGTGCCGAGGAGGAGGAGGAGGATACAGATAGAGAGGAGGACGAGGGAGATGCAGGTGCTGATGCAGATGAGGACGAGGATGAGGATGACGAGGAGGACGACAAGGAGGAGGATAGAGATGATGAGGAGGAGTCAGATGCAGCTCCCCACCATTCAGGAGACGATACCATAGCACTAGATCCACCTCTTATTCCCCAACAGGGGGAACATGAGGTGATACAGAGGCCTGTCCCTAGTACCGTCCAGCCTACACCCATAGTGGATAGATTATTCGAGCGAGGGGAGCCTAGCAGTTCCCAGGCACAGATACTACCATATCATGATCCCTACTGGCGCGAGGGAGATCCAGGTATAGTAGGTTTATATTGATTGATTGATGTTTTGATGATATAGAATGGTACTAACAAAAAAAATCTGTTCTACTACCACAGCTAATGTGCAGGAGTGGCGTTCCTTAATTCAGCAGGCAATGACAGACATTTCCACGATAGCACAGATCCCCAGTTCCTCACAGATTGCCTATAGGCCTCAGGGGAACGTGGGTCGGCATGAGGATTTGTTTTTCCCATTTCGAGTATAGGTAGATATATGGAGGGAGAGAGAGAGAGTCCTATCAGAGGACCTCCAGCAGGCACGACAGAGAGAGAGAGTCCTATCAGAGGACCTCCAATAGGCGCGGTGAGATCTAGCAGCGGCTCAGACCGAGGCTACCACCTATCGCGCGATCCTTATGGATAGGGATCACAGGAGTTCCTCTCGGAGTCACTCATGATCTGTATCACGCTACACACCCATGGGTCTACCTTCACGGCCAGATCAGGAGGGAGCGTCCAGTCAACATTCTTTAGCCACTAGCCCTAGGGATAGGAGATGATTTTATGATGTAGGAGAGGTCACATTTTTGGATGTATAGTGACCTATATTTGTATACGATCCACACATATATATATGTATATATACATGCTTCTCTTTTGTCTCAAATGTGTTATCTTTAATGCTTAAAACAATGTATGTTTTGCTTTGATTAAATCTAATACATCTGGTAAATGTACATGTATGTTCAAAATTTAATTTCCATGTGATTGATTTCTCAATGCTCCATGATTAAATTGATACATGTGTGACTTAATTAAATATTTAATCAAGTACTACATTGATGATAGGGAAGAGATATGCATTAAGTCTAAGAATCATATAACTAATGTGATTTAATTTTGAATTTAAACACAACATGATACGATTCTACTTAACACATAAAGACACTGTATAATATGCTAGCATAATGGAATGTAAATCTTTCACAATTTACATAAATGAATTCAAGACAAACCATAAAGTAGGAAGACACGCTTGTCAGGAATGAAGCAATATAGATTAAACATCATAACATTTAATTCTATTTTGCTTTAATTAAGAGACACTAACATATTATCCAATGTTTGAAGAATTGAAAAGAAGATAAATAAGGAATGAAGAATTAAGCATAATATCTACGCAAGTGCATAGCATTTATAGGTTCTTTAAGAGGCGTACCGTCTACATCCGCTATTTTGTAAGCACCTGATCCATAATCCTCAATAACGATGTATGGTCCAAGCCAATTAGGACTGAATTTTCCCTTTTCTGTAGGTAAGGCATTCACATTGCGCTGATTCTCATAAAGGACTAAGTCACCTACTGAGAAGGAACGTTGAATAACCTTATCATTATAGCTTCGTTGTAGAGTTTTGTGATACGCTTGAATATGCTCAAGAGCGTTTATACGCTGTTCATCAAGCATCTCAAGCTGTTGAAGTCGTTGTTCTCTATAAGAGTCATCATCTACTATACCTTTGAGAGAAACCCTAAGTGATGGAATCTCTAATTCTAAGGGCATAATAGCGTCAGCACCATAAACAAGATTATAAGGAGTAGTTCCCGTAGCAATTTGTACACTTGTTCGGTAGGCCCAAAGAGCATAGATTAGCTGGTTACTCCAATCCTTACCATGCTTATTCACAGTTTTGCGAAGAATTTGTTCAATTATCTTATTGGATGATTCGGCTTGACCATTTGACTGAGGATAGTATGGTGTAGAAAATCGATGTTTGATATGATACTTCTCGAGGAATTTCTTCACGTCCTTGTTCTTAAACGATGTCCCATTATCTGAGATAATAGTAGAAGGTATCCTGAATCGAGAAATGATGTTTTCTAGAAGAAATTGACAAATCACTTCAGCAGTGGTAGAGCGAAGGGGAATAGCTTCTACCCACTTCGTAAAGTAATCTGTTGTGGTTATAATGAAGGTGTGTCCTTGAGATGAAGGAGGAGAGATTTTACCAATAAGATCCAAACCCCATGCGAAAAAAGGCCAAGAAGCTACTTGAGAACGGAGTTCTTGGGCAGGAGCATGAATTAGATTATTGTGTTGTTGACATTGATGACATTTTTTAACAAATGAAAAGGAATCCTTCTGCATAGTTTGCCAATAGTATCCCATACGAAGCAATCTATGAACCAAGGATTTGCCCCCAAAATGCCCCCCACAGGCACCTGAATGTGCCTCTTCAAGAGCAACAGGGATTTCCGACTTGTTAAGACAACGAAGGAGAAGACCATCATAACCCCTTTGGTAAAGGACATTAGAAAGAATGATATACCTAGCAGACAACTTGCGGATTCTAGCCCTAGTGTTTCTATTAGCGGAATCAGGAAAGGTACCATCGGTCAAATATCTTACGATATGCGAGTACCATTCATTTGAGTCTATAAAATCACAACATGTTACCAAGCTAGAATCGTCTACAATAGCTGGAGAAATAAGGTTGTGAATAACAAATTTAAGATCAACCACAGGGTCCTCTAAAGATACAAGAGAAGCCACACATGCCATTGCATCCGCATGTCGATTATCTTTTCGAGGAACAGGTTCCATGGTATAAGAATCAAATTTTTGTAATAAAGAGATGGCAAGATCTTTATATTGTGATAATTTGTCTTGTTTTGCTTGATATATTCCTGTTACTTGTCTTATAATCAATTGCGAATCTCCATAGATATGTATGTGTTTTATATTCAGAGCTAAGGCTGCTTTTATTCCCGCTATAAGAGCCTCATACTCAGCAATGTTATTGGTACACAGGAAATTTAGGCGATAGGATAAGGGAATGGGTTTCTTTGTAGGAGAAATCAGAACAACACCTGCCCCCGATCCCGTACGACACTTAGAGCCATCAAAGTATAACTCCCAAGTTTCATCTTTCTCTATAGAAAGAATGAAGTCATCAGGAAAGGACTCAGGGTTAGGGAAGGAGAAAGGTGAAGGGGCCTCAACTAAGTGATTGGTCAACGCTTGTCCTTTAATTTCTCTTTGTGAAACAAATTTAAGGTCAAATTCAGTTAACATCATAACCCACTTAGCTAGACGTCCTGATAAATCAATTTTAGAGAAAAGATGCTTCAAAGGATCAAACTTTACCATGACATGGACTTCTGAATTTAAAAGATAATGTCTCAATTTCTGAGTTGCAAATACCAAGGCCAAGCATTGTCTTTCTATCGCAGAATATCGGGTCTCATAATCGAGTAAGGTACGACTTATGTAATAAACCGGACATTCCTTACCATCTTTATCATGTTGTGCCAACAATGCTGCGAGAGCATGAGAGGAAGCAACTGTATACAGAAGGAAGGGTTTAGAAGGTTCGGCAGGTTGAAGAATAGGAGGACTAGCCAAATACACTTTTAAATCTTCAAATGCTTGCTGACAATCCTCATTCCATTGAAAAGTGATATCCTTTTTAAGAAGTTGAGTAAAAGGAAAGGTAACGATCCGCAAGCTGAGACACAAACCTACGAATAGCTTGAATCTTTCCTTGTAAGCTTTTAAGTTGAGACACATTTCTAGGAGGTGGCATGTTGACAATAGCATCTATTTTCTTAGTATCCACCTCAATCCCACGATGCGAAACTATGAACCCTAATAGTTTTCCACTATCCACACCAAAAACACATTTTCGGGGATTCAAGCGCATGTGATATTTATGAATTCTTTCAAAGATTTGATGAAGGATTTTAACATGATCCATGCGAAGAAAGGATTTGGCCAAAATATCATCAACATAATCCTCTAAAATCTTATGCATATAATCATGAAAGATAAGGGTCATCGCTCGTTGATAAGTTGCACCGGCGTTTTTAAGTCCAAAAGGCATCATTATCCAACAAAACGTACCCCAAGGAGTGGTGAAAGCAGTTTTGAATTGATCTTGAGGGTTAATAAAAATTTGATTGTAGCCTGAAAAACCATCCATGAAGGATAACAAGGCATGTCCTGCCGTAGAATCAACTATCATGTCAATGTTTGGAAGAGGGAAATCATCTTTTAAAGAGGCCTTATTTAGATCCCGAAAGTCAGTACACATTCTTATTTTGTTGTCTGGTTTAGCCACAGCGACAATATTTGAAATCCATGGGGAATAGTCAATAGGGCGAATAAATCCAGCCTCCAATAATTTTTCAATCTCAGCCTTAACAAGCAAAGCTACCTTAGGATTCATTTTTCGAATCTTTTGTTTCACGGGCTTAGCATCAGGAACTAAGACAATATTATGAGTAACGATCTTAGGATCTATACCAGGCATGTCAGAATATGCCCAAGCAAAGATCTCAGGGAATTCATGCAATAGTTCTTCATATTGTTTCTGTTCCTCTTCATCCAAACATTTCCCAATTTTAATGACTTTCTCTTTATTGCAAGGATCCATCTTAACATCAGTGGTGTCACTTATGAGAAGGTTACTTTGTTGAGGAGTATCCTTTAACTGAGGGAATTCTTTCACAATCTCGTCATTATCAATCTCTTTTCCAAAATAGGCTTCAGTGTTCAAACAATAAGGGAGTCCCCTATTGTGATGATAACGAGGAAGAGTGTCATAGGCTCCCAAGAACTCAGCTAAAGCATCATTGGTAGGGAAGACATCCAAAGCACAGGCACAGGAAGGATCCCCATCAATATACTCAGGATGTTGTATTGATAAAGATGTAGAGATAGCATTAACACTAATGCATGGTCTTTTAGAAGCTTTAGTACGTTTGCAGGGATTAAAGCCAAGTCCAAAGGCATAATTGTGAAAATTAGTCTCTAGAGGAACTCTTATCCCTTGTTCATGAGCACCACAACCTTTTCCATGATACCCATGCTTAGCAAAAATGCAAAAACCACGACCATAACGATCAGCCATTTCAGGAAGAGAAGGTGGTTTTTCATAAGACAAAGAATCAAACTCTTCATAATTAGAGATGTGAGAAGAAGAAGTTTGAGAGGCGGCCACAAAATTATTACTCATAGATTCAGGTAAGGTTGATTCTTTCTTTTCAACTTTATGATTTTCAGCTTCTTCCTTCTTTTCAACTTTAATTTCTCTAGAAGGAACCTTATATTCACCCACAAAGGTAGGATTAAAATCAAGGGATCCCCAATCGTCGTCTTCGAGGATCTTCCCAAGATCAAAATCCTTCTTATGTGTAGTTTTAAGTCGAGAAGAATCTTCTCCAAGAGCTCCAGACTCATCCAAAGAATTTTGATCATCGGAGAGCGAGGATTCACCGATAGGTATCTTATTTAAAGATTCATCACTAGATGAGGACGGCGTAGAAGAACCCCCCTTAGAAGTGGATGTTTGCAAACAAGCTTGAAAATTAGTATCACCTATCAAGGTATATGTCTTATTGTTATAAATTAAATTTAACTTGTCTATGCAATGTAGAAGGGACAGCTTGCATACTGTGAATCCAAGGTCTCCCCAGTAGCAAGTTGTACGTTAGATTTCCCGACATAACATGGATAGGTGTAGGCAAAGTAACAGGCCCCACTGTGATGGGTAAGGTGATAGTACCTAATGAAGTTTTAGCCACATTATCAAAGCCTCGAATAGGATGAGAGTCCGGTTCAATTAAGGATGTATCCACATTCATCTTATGCAAAAGATTAATGCTACACACATTAAGACCAGAGCCATTATCTACTAGTGTTCGCCTTATAGCCGTGTCTTTCATGATAACCACAATCATCAAGGGATCATATTGATGTTGAATTTGACTAGTAGGCAACTCATCTTGGGTAAACACAATTTGAGCTTTAGGATTCATCACAGAGTTAACCAAAGATGCTATATTAATAGATGTATTTGGTGGAGGCACATTCAAATCTTTCAAGGCATCTTGTAACATTCCATGATGAGCGGAAGAAGTTTGAATCAAATCCCAAAGGGATATCTTAGCAGGGGTAGCTTTAAGTTGTTCTATGAGATCATATTCCTTACTAAGAACTTGTGAAATACGGGGAGCTTGTGGAAGAATCGGTTGAGGATTCGGAAGAGAAACTGGGATAACAGGAGGAGGACTAGGCTGCCTATTATTTCTGGTATGATAAGTATGGGCCACCGCATGATAACTCTCTCTAGTTATTTGCTTGGCATAATTATAAGGACTTATAGGTTTTCTTCCTTGCACAGTGATGATTGGTTTATTCGGAGTACGAAAGGAATCATGATCATACCCTCCTTGGACAGTAAGGAGAGGTGTCTTAGGAACTTGGAAGGTGGGAGAAGGATAAGCTCCTTGGACTTCAAAGAGAGGCTTCTTATGCTCATTCAAGTTTATCATGTTAACCAATTTAGAAGTTTTGTTCTTGTTTAAAGATTTCGATAAAGCCACAAGGTCATCAAGAGCATCATCCAACAAAGCATGATCATATCTATTGAAAGGTTTATCTTTTGATTCAAAAGGAGACATCTCCTCATAGAGGGGATTGTTGAAAACAACCATGTTACTAGATTTAGTGGAAGAGTGGATAGGAATGTATCCTTGAGAGGAATCATTCGACTTATCTTTCTCATCACACCTAAATGGCATAGTAACAAGGTTTATGAGTTTTTGGTAAAATGAAGGTTTGGCATCCTTAGGGTTCAAAAACTCATCTAAAGCTTCATCTAATTCATCTTGGCTATACTCATAATAATCATCGAAAGCATGAACATTTTGCAAATAAAAATTTGACATTTTGAAAAGATTACACAAAACTTAAACACCCAATGCAAAGAAACACACTTTTTTTTTTCTTTTTCTTTTTAATGAAAATGAAATGAAAACACACTAAATCTAGATCTAGATCTAACAAATGCAATGCAAGAGGAAGCAATGATAGATTCACGTCGGGTTCACCAAAATGTGTGGGGGAAAAAGCGAGACTAGGTTAACATGCCCTAATCCTACCTTTTGACACACATTACGGAATACGAAAGAGCCTAGAGATATCGCACAATTGGCTACTTCTTTTTGTGAAAGAGAGAGCCACGGGATATCTATTAGGATTTTTATTCCCTTGTTGAAATTGTAAGATCAAGTAATGCAAGTTCAAACCCTAATCCCAAAATGCAAGTATGAACTAATAACAAGATTGCAGTATGAGATTAAACAATGAACAACTGTAAATACAAGGATGAAATAAGAATGCAGATGTGTACCCGGAGTCAAAATCGGACTGAAAATGTTCGGGATGGGGGCATGGGTGCCACTGTCCTGGAAACTGCACCGGAAACTGCTGTTCTGCACTCTGGAACACTGTCGGAAAGCTGTCTGCAAACTGTCTGTTTGGAGGACCAGGGCGCCCAGCGCCTCTATCCCAGGGACCAGGGCACCCAGCGCCTCTGTCCTGGCAGGACCAGGGTGCCCAGTGCCCCTGTCCCAGTCTTCTGCTCTGCAATTTGATACAGAGTGCTGTCTCGACCTTCTCTCTCCGGATCTGTATCCCGCGGCGTCGTCTGAATCCCGAAACCTGCAATGATATCTGGAAAAGGGTGTATGGGCGGCTATATAGGGTTTTGCCTTAGTCAAACCCCCGCTTCGGTGATTTCCACCTCCACGAATAGCCAAGTTGTTTTGTAAAATGTATTGTGTGTGCAGACCTAGTGTGTGTGCAAGGTCCTAAAATGCAAGAAAGCAAACTAGAGCAACCTAGAAAGTAAACCCTAATTGCTTGTAAATGATAATGTAAATGCTCTAAATCAAGATGCAAAGTGATCTAAAGCATTAATAAATGATGTATTGAAGCTTATGTAAAGACATGAAAACAACATGAAATCATACCCAACCCTCAAGGGAGGAGTACAAGCCAATCTTCAGTCGGTAATCTCCTATTGTTCTTCAATGTCTTCCAAGCCCTAAGTGGATGAATGAATTTGATAGACGCTTGATAGAAAGATGTTGTAAGATGTTGAAGTCTTCAAAGATCTGCCCTTTCGCTGCATATGAAGTTCCTGAAAACAAAATTCCGATCCTTCCAAATGAAGAAAGAGAGCTCTTATGTAGGAAACCCTAGATCGTAAATTCGTATTTTGGCCGACCTAGAGATTGAATATCCCGCCAATTTCTTGGGGTTAAGCTTTATTTTATGATTGGATCGCGCTCCTAAAATTTTGGGAAAAATGTCCGGGACCATGTTGCACTCCGGGCGCCATGGTCCCGACAACTTTTCACCAAATTTTCAGGGCCGTCGGATATGATGATTTTAGAGAGAATCCCGAAGTTACAGCTGATTTCGAGATGTTTTGACCCCCGAAATTAAGCCCCCAAGCTCGAAATAGGACTTAATTAGGGTTTTTGATTGAGTGACGTATTGGAGGAATAAAATGCAAAGGGCGCGCTTTAGTGAAAGGGCCCAACTTTATGATGTAGAGAATGATGAAATAGGACCTTAGACCTAATTAATTTGATTAATTAAGTGCTAAAGGAGAAATGCAATGCAGAATGTAAAATGCACTAAGGCAGGTGCTAAACTAGGTGTGAAATTGTACCACCCTAGCGAGTGCGTACAATTTACGACGCTACAGGGCCTATTTTGCATGGATGACATAAAGGTCTGTTATGGAAAAGTTACTGGTTCAATATACACGAAGTATGCGTAGGTATGCACTGTTAGCAAATTATGTATAGCTAAAAGATAAGGATCAAAATAAAGGAGTGGTTATGTACATTGATGGAAGACCAAAAGCATTAGGGAATATTGCAGGGTTTATAAACAGTACATGACTTGGGTCAACAAACAAGCAACCCAATTGCATTTTTCGAGATGCGCGAGGGAAACTGTGTATTCATATGTGCAATAAAATCAATAACTGTAGGGTTAGAGTTGCTAATTGATTACAATTTGAGTTGCTCAGATACAAACACAGTTACTATGGGGTGGTACATACTATATACCATTTTACCCAACCTCCAATTAATGACTCCAATATACCATTTTATTATTATGTCATTTTTTGTAAGTTTATTGGTTTCATTTCACTAATATTTTTTTATATTTAATTTTTGTCACATCGGGACATTGTTCGTATGGGGAAGGCTTCAACCTAGATCACAAATAATAATGCATCTTCAAGCACTTCTATCTGAAAGGTTTACCTCACTGTTTCATGTTATTGTCTCCAATTAGGACTGTCAATTTCTTTCTTTCATTACCTGATCACATTCTGATTTTGATCACAATCTTTCATAAAGAAAACACAGTTGGGAGTGAATCCTATTGTCTTGGATCCTTCAAGGATTTCATACTACAACTCAATCCACACTCAATGATAATGTTAATTTTGATAATGTTTTTAATATTCTTCTCATAGTCGGATGGTCGGGGAAAGGCACTAGCAGTAGAGGAGATCATCCATAGGGAGGTGCAGTCACTATTATGTGATGATGACATTGCATATTCCGTAAACCCTCTGGATATGATAAGGAAAACCCCCCAAAAATGCAATGAATAAATCCTTCAGTTATTATTTATAGTGCCTCAAACAAATGAGATAAGAGAAAGGGTTAAAATATTGACTGAGAGAGCATGAAACTTGCAAGTAAGTTGTCACGAGATCTTTAATTATAACATAAGTTCATTCATGGTTTTATATTTTGTACTCTTTTATGTCATGAACTAAAATGTGTGTTATTTCAACATTATTTTTTGCATCCTCATGATGCCGCTAGCCATGATTAGGGTATTGCAGGTGCTGCCCAGGGAGTAGGGGTTGGAACAAGTATCGATCCCGCCCTTCCTGTGCATACATCACATTATTTGACCCCATCATCTATGCCTATATTGTTGACTAAAATGTCGGCAATACATAGCATGCAGGCATCAAGTAGTGCACACTTTTATAGCGAACACATGTCGAAACATGCATTAGAACATATACCTGGGGATGCAGAGGCCGCTATTACTAGTGATGTTTTAGCAACATTTCCTGGATCTTCCTGTATTACTAGTACGGGAAAATTGTCGGTCACATTTGTGGTGACCGAGGATTTCACTCCTATAAAGATAGAGAAGGTCCCAGGTACTTAAAAAAATAATTATTATATATAATCCATTTGAAATTTGCTTATTGATCACTCTTTTTAGATCTTTTTGCATGGAATGATGTTTTTTATAAACATCTAAATTATATTAGATTGTAGATCTTCGGGCCCACCATACATACATGATGGAATGCCCAAAATGAAGATTTAAAAGATGAGCTCATTAACCGTTTAGTTGTATTGTTCAATAATAACACATTCAACCAAACCAAGGTCCTTAAGAAAGCTGGTACCTATCTAAAGTATGTGAGGGACCAATGTAAGTGTCATTTAGAGAAGAACAAAAAATATGAGTGTCCCCCCATGATTCCGGAGAGGGAGTGGAAGGACCTAGTGTCAGATGGAAAGGAGAAGGCTAAAAAGATAAAAGGAAAGACACCACCAGGCCAAGGAAGGTATGTGATACCATCAACAATGTAATTATATACTGATCACTCTTTCCTTTTACATAATCTAATGTATTTCAAACTTTTCATAGGTTGTCTGACACATTGAAGGCAACAAAGGCAAGAGTAGAAAAACACAGGCAACACAAACTTGGCTCTTGTGGTTATATGAAATTAGTCGCATGAATTGTAAGTATCAATAAATGAAATATAGCATCCAAATAATAAATTCCAAACAATTTTGGTTTTATAACACCATATAAGAAAAAATCATGACCTTATGCAAAAATGCAAAGCTCTGAATTCAAGAGAGTGCCCACAGAAGAGGACTTGAAGATTGTCTTCCAGCAAGGCTATGGAGCTATGACTGAATGCCTAAGACTCTTGATAGGGAAAACACAAGATTCCACTGCATCTAACATGCAAGTAAATAAAATCAATGAATATTATTTAAAATTGAATACTTGTGCAATCTATTCAATATTAATTTCCACCATAAAGTAATTATGTGCCTGTTTGTTTTAAATAGGCAAGTAATGATAATACTGCACATGACATTGGAATGCAACCTGGTGAGGGTGGAGCACAACAAGAAGATGAAGGTCATGGTTTTGTGCATCCCGATATTGGATGTATTCATGTGCTATACAAAATGTATTATGGATTAATACAATTAAACATCTTTAATTGCAATTGGTGTATTAATTAATGTAACCTTTCGTGTTTCAACTTTAGAGCATGTAGAGCGTGATCAACATGTTGAGCATGATTAGCCTAGACAAGATAAGGAACATGAAGTGGCCCCATTAGGTAAAGAGGACCACTCTAATGTTATTTTAAACATTTTTAATTGCAATTGGTGTATTAATTAATGTAACATTTCATGTTTCAACTCCAGAGGATTTAGAGGGTGTTTAGCATGTTGAGCATGAGGCTATAAGACAAGATCAGGAACATGATGTGAACCCATCAGGTAAAGAGCACCACTCTACTGTATTTTTAATTAATGAAATACTTGTAACAATAATAATAAAACATATCAATTTAACATTTCTTTGTTATTGCAGCAGACCCCCCATGCAACGGCCTTCATGTCGTGAGTACATGACTAGGAACACATTAAGATCATGAGCAAGGGGCAGAACAAATGAAGGGGGGACATATGATTTAGAAAATTATGCTCCACTTCTTCTCTATTTAGCTGCAAAAAAGAAACCAAAAAAAGGTGTTTGTAATCATATTAGGACAACCATATTTTTGGTAATATGTAAAAATTGAAACAATGAATGTTATATGTTATTGAATGAATGTGAATATGTTAATGAATGAATACTATATGTTATTAATGGATGGATGAATGAGTGTTATATGTTATTAATGGATGAATGAATGATTAATGTTATATGATCGGGTATGGGGAATTGAGAGTGATGTGAAGGTGGGGGGGAGGGGCCAAATGAGCTTCCACCTTCACTTGGTTGGCCCTTTTAAGTAGAGAATATTAAACTATTCTCAAAACAAAGAGAAGTTATTATACTTATATTCTAATACTTATAGTTATATTTTATTGTGTTATGATGTTGTTACAAGAATAAAGCGTTGTTACTGTAGCTTTTTCTTACTGTAGTTTTCTGTTTGGGAAGACAACACTATTCAAGACATCTTGTGAGGGCTCTTGAGTACATAAGAGGCTAATTCTTGTTGGGAGACCATCCCATCCACCCTAAAGGCCAAACAAAAATTTATAGTAACAACATTGTCTTCTTGTATTAGTCACAAATACTTAGGACAATCATAACAAATGGGGTCCTCTCCTCCCACTAGGACTTTCTAGCACCTCCAAGGGTCTCTAAAAGTCTCCACACTCATTTCCAAGTTGTTTCCCACTCATCAAATCCATTCCTTGCATCTTATTCATAAGATCTCATCAGTCCGCTAGTCTTTTAGGACAACAACATACCCAGTTTAGGACATTCATTAAAACAGTGAGTATTTTGACTAATCAAGGGCAAAAAATACTTGATTAGGGTTCTCCAAGCCTTCACCCAACCTTTGGGAGCCCAATATTGTACTTATATCAACCCATACATTGCCAACTTACTGTTATTTTCAGTCTAAGACACAAAATAAGACTTTGTGTTAGCCTCAGCACATGCCAAAATGAAAAAAACACAAAAAAATATGACTATAAGTATGCTAACTTCTCTTTGTTAGAATATTCTCGAAACAAGAATTAGACTATAAGTATACCAATAAAGTTATTTGTTACCAATAATAGCATACATTTGAACGATTTTTTTTTTATAAAAACAACACGTTTTCATCATAATTTTGACGAACACAAATCGACAAACCACTAAAACTCCAACGAAGTTGTTGTATGCACGATGAAATTTTCATCATAATGAATGCTGAACATCATCGAAATTATGACGAACCACTACAAACTTTTGGGTTTAATTTGTTGTATACGTGACATTATGTTCATCGTAATGGCATGCTCCACATCGTCTAAATTGCGACGAACAACCACAAAATTCCGATGAATTTTTTGTATGTGTGACGATATTTTTGATCGTAATGACATGCTCAATATCATTGCAATTGCGACGAACCACTAAAAAACTTCCGACGAAGTCACTGTATGCACGATGATATTTACGTCGTAATATATGCTCCCCATCGTCGAAATTGTGATGAACTTTTGGTGCTTTTTTTTACATTTTGAAAGAGACATTTTCAATGTTTTTGGTTTTTCTTCATCGCAATATGGACAAAGTTTCCATCGCTTTTCTGACGTAAAGCGGCCTCACTTTTGGTAGCATTTTCTGATGGCTCTTTGTCGGGGTTTTGACGAAATTTGGTTCATTGAAAAAGAGACAAAATTTTAGCGACAAAATTTTTATGGGCATTTCGATGGTAACCTGAAAATAGTTTGCCAAAGTTTCAACAAACATTCATTGGGAATTGGTGCCAAATATAGTACTGAAAAATGCCCAACACATTTACTATCTCTATCTAAAACAATATTCAAAGGCAAACCATGGATTCTTACCACCTCCTTGAAGAACAAACCAACAATATATGGTGCATCATTAGTGCTCTTACATGGTATGAAGTGTTCTATTTTTGAGAAACTGTCTACAACAACATAAATAGAATCAAATCCTCTAGGTGTTTTGGGTAAGCCAAGTGTAGACACCTAAAATTGTCATGTCTAATTAAATAAATATTTTATTTATTTAATTATCTAAGCCTAATTCTTCTATTAATTAAATAATTTTTTATTTATTTAATTAATTCATTTATCCTCTTCTAGCCTTATTTCTCATTTAAATAAATACATTTATTTATTTAAATTATCCCTTTCCTAAATTAAATAAATATTTTATTTATTTAATTGTCCTACTTCTTCTATTAATTAAATAAATCTTTATTTATTTAATTAATTAATTATCTTTTTTTACACATGGCACATGTCATTCATCTCTTATTTTCTACACTACCTACCTCTTTCATTATTTTGGTATTTCTTTTACCTACCCTCTAATCCTAGCCGACCTCTCTTTTTACACCTCTCAATCTTAACCCTCCATTTCTTATTGTGTCTTCTATTTAAGGAGATGCTTTCTTCATTGTCAAAGGTTAATGACTAATGACTGATTTTGGAGTACTTGGCTACACTATGATCCTACTTGCAACCACATTCCGTTCTTTGTTGAGCTCTTGTGCATATAAAAATCTGAGAGCAAATATATCAAGCAAGATCAATGGAGATAGGAAGAATGGAGATCAAAACCCTATTGGACATGTGATGGTATAATCTTTGTGATTTTGAGTTATTTTGCATTGTCTTAGGTTATCTTCATACGTTATGGTGGATCTTTGTTCATTGTTAGGCTAGGGTTTGGTGGTTGAATTCATTTAGCCTTTCAATATTATTGTTATTATTGTTATCCATTTTCACCATAAACATTTTGGCACGCCCAGTGGGACCCTTGTCCCTTTGCATTTAACATTTTTGTTGCAGATTTTGCATTTTTGAAGTTGCAGATCGGACAATTTCGATGACATTTTAGGTTTTTTCCGCGTCTGCGAGTGTTCGGATCGCGTTTTTGTGTTTCAGCAGCGTCTGTGATATCGTAAATTACGTCTGTGTTTCTGCCAATTTTTATTTTTGCAGGTTTCTGGAATCGCGTCTGAGAATTTTAACCGCGTCTGCGCTGGATCTTATCGCGTCTGTGTTCGGGAGAGGCGTCTGTGACCTCTGGTTGCGTCTGTGAACTACAGAACGACGTCTGTGTCGTTCAGACGCGTCTGTGTCTGGTATAAAGGTGTCTGTGCATTCTGTTTTGCAATTTGTCAATTTTTCTTTGATTTGGGTTTTCGGATTTTGTACTTAGGGTTTCAGATCTAGTTTGTTTTCGGCTAACTCTTGCAGATCTAGCTAACCTGGTTTGTGCAGCTTGCTTTGGAGGCAAATACGTTTTGTTGAAGGCCCCTTTTCACAAAGTCTTTTTGGGTTTTTTAAAATTTACCTAACTTGTGTGCTTGCAGGAAGGGGTTATCATTTGAAACAACCCAAACTACTAACAATTTTGTTGCAGGGCCTTAGCTAGGGTTTTGTAATTTTTATTGTGTGCCTTGTTTTCATAGCCTAGCAAACACTTCAATTGGTGCACTAAAATTGAATCATTGTCTTTTGTGTCTTGAGCAATAGGCTCTTTTTGTTTACTCTTTAGAGGGCCTGTCTTCCCGTGTGGTCATTAGGACTACTAGTGAGAAGAGAACGACCCAAGTGGTAGCGAGGAAAACCCACCTCATCCAAACCACTATAATCAAATGTATTCATGGTGAAAACTATGAATAACGTGTGCTGATTAGTTCATACCAACACTATGTCTCCCCATAAACCCGTTTGATCAAATTTATTTGATCATTTGTAGGGCGTAACCCCTACCAGCTGGGAGCCTTCTGTATTTACAGAGCTGAAAGTGCCGCATGTATGGCCACACGAGCGGATGCCCTTACTAGCACCTCTTTGTTTTAGATGCCCAAATCCTTCTAGTTGTTGAGGCAGGAGGTCGGACCTCTGGTAGCGGCCCACACACATACAGTTCTTAGTAGAGATACAAAGTTCGCCATGGGGAGTTTTCATGGGGACTGATGCTTGGCTGACCCGAGAAGTGAGTGCCGAGGGTGGAGCCAGTGAGGTCAAGCATCTAAGTATCCGCTCTGAATAGCGTAGCCTCGGGGGTAAAACCCTATGTGGGATCAACAACTATTGTCTTGGCCAGCCCTAAGATTTGTGCTTGTCTTATGCTAAACACTCAAACATTCAAGACAAAATAGCAAAACATTGTGTCTTTTGTGTCTTCAAGTGTATGCAAAAACTTTTTACATCAAACAACACACTTTTGGAGTCTAAACAGTCTGAAAACATTGAGTCATCAACACTGTGTCCTCTTGTCACGAAAAACAGTCGAACAATCAGATTTGGTCACAACAAAACAACTTCACAGATAGGAAAAATTGCACTAAGGTTACAGAAATGTGTCTGTGTTTGTTAAAACCGCGTCTGTGTCGGATAAGCGCGTCTGTGAAGTACAGAATAGCGTCTGTGTTTTTGTCAGCGTCTGCGTCAAACAGAGTAGCGTCTGTGTCTTGGAACCGCGTCTGTGAAGTATACAGAGGCGTCTGTGTCAGGATTTGAAAACTTTAACAGTCAAGCAAACAAAGAAAATCAGTTTCGACATATTTGAGCTTCTTAGGTTGTTTCTTCAGGTTTCATCTAGCATTCAGCCTGTTCTAAGGTCTTACACGGTCCATCATTGCTTCACATCTCATTTTACATTCATACTTGTCTAAAACTTGAGTCAAAAGGTCACTTGCTTGTCCTCATCATACTTTGTCAACACACTACATACTACTACACATTGCTAAGTGGTCCCTCATCAAGGTTTCTTACCTTTGGGTCTCATTTGGTCTTACTTAGAGTCAAGGTCAGCTTACCTCATCAAGAGAAACTATCCTCTCTTTGGAAGTCACACCTACTCTACTACTTACATACTTGGTCTTACACTTTGGACATTGCAAGTACACCTCAAGATTCATTTACACTCCATACAACTCTTGGTCTTCCATACTCTTGTCATTTTCGTCTAGTCTCTCACATATTGGTCAAACACCTAGTTCATGGTTGAAACCCGCCTTCAAAAATCTAGGAGAATAGCTAAAGAAGCTCAAGGATCCGTAAACATGAGTTCTTATGAGTATGACAATGATCTATTCTACAATCCTGAGCACACTACATTACCAGACATGAATGTTTATAGACACAATCCAAATGTAGAAAGCGCAAATACTATACACAATGCTACACACAATGACACCGTGGACAATTCTTCAATACTATCAGCAGACATACAAGAATCTATAATGGATCCTCAATTCAATAGATTGGTTGAAGAGATAATGAGGAGAGATCGTCAATACTTTTTAAACATGATGGCACAAAGTGGAGCTAAAATACCACATGATTTTGACTTATCTCAACTTATGGAAAGTCGACCCTCACAACAAACTCAACCTAACATGGATCAAAGGAGACCAAATAGTGGAGGAAATAGAGGACCAAATAATATGATGCCAGAGTCACCATCAGTTTTGCTTCAAAAACCAGCAATCCCACATACACAAGCTCAAGCATATGATACTTACATTCAAAGACCCTCATGGAGGCCCTATGCTCAAACACATACGCAAGGTATAGATCCATCAAGACAAGTGGATACTCAAGGACATCCTCAAAATTTTGACACAAGGAGATCCCATGTCAAAATTGGGGGCAACACAATGGAAAATGAAAGACCTCTTGAATATGGTTTATACACACAAAACAGATATGGGTTCCCTCAACAAGAAGTTATGCCAAGTGCTCCATATATGTCACAACAATATAGACCTCCATATGGACATGTCTATGATCAGTATCATCCATATATGCAACAAGTCCCTCCTCAAATGGGTGTTTCAAACATGGGGTATGCTGCAAGAAATCAATCCCCACCCAAGAATAATTTGGAGCAGCAAATTAGAGATCTACAAAAGAAGGTGGAGGACATGGGTACATCAAAACCTACATACACCATGAGAGATATATGCCCTTATCCCTTCGATAAGAGCATTCCAATGCCGCCATTTCCTCCACATTTTGTGACACCAAAATTCGACAAATATAGAGGGAGAGGAGACCCCAAGGCACACACAAGACAATTCTTCATAGCTTGCATTGAGATAGCGGCAGAAGAAACATACTTAATGAGGTTGTTCCCACAGAGCTTAGGAGATCAAGCGATGGAATGGTTTTCTCAATTACCTCCCGGTATTAAGTCATGGGGCGACTTGGCAGAGGCATTCATTCAACATTTCTCTTACAACATTGAAACAGATGTCTCAGTTACTACCTTGTGCAATACGAAACAAAAAGAAGGAGAATCTTTCCCAACATTTTTACAGAGATGGAGAAACCTAGCTAGTAGATGCTCTTGTGAAATCCCGCAGAAACAAATGGTGGAGATGTTCACACAAAACGTTAATAAAGCTATTGGCTATGATCTCAGAAAAGCTTGTTTGTCTACATTCAAGGATGTCATTGAAAAGGGCCTAGCAACAAAAAAAGTCTTAATTGAACAAGGAGTTATCAAACTATTCAAAGAAAACAAAGAGGACTTCAAAGGAAAGGACAAACCAAAATTTTGGAACAAGAACAAGAACACGGTTAATGATGGTGTTGTTGATGCCAACACAGTGAGACCAAAGTTCGTCTTTTCTGGATCAAATTCTACCAACAATCAAGTGAACAATCAAACAACTTCTAAACCACGAAGGAAGTACACTCCATTGGGAGAACCACTTGAATCAGTATTCAAAAAGCTTGTAGCAAACAAAGTGATCACAGTCCCAGACTTTCCTCCATATGAACCAAAGGTCAAACCAAATTGGTGGAATGATGATGAGTATTGCGAATTTCATAAGAGCAAGGGTCATAAGACAAGTAATTGCCATCGACTGAAAAACATTGTACAAGATCTCATTGACAGAGGAGATATTGAGATTGAGGGACATTCATCTAACCAAGAGCATGAGGTGTTTAAGGAACCATTCCCAAAACATGACAAAGGAAAAGGCAAAGTCACAGATGAGCAAGCCAATTACACTAGAGCACCTTACAATTATGATTCTACTATCAATCACATCTCAATGGACAATCATATTTCTACCATTACTATCAAAAATAAAAATCCTGAGAATTCTTCTCAAAGACCCAAAATTGTCCTAAAAGGTGTGGGATCTTCGTCCGCATCTACCTCTGAATGTCATGTTACAACCCGTCGAGGTAAGATTACATTGCCAGGTACCTCTACTAAGAATACCAATCTTTCATCAACCAAGCCTGAGTACGACCTTGTAGAACAACTAGGGAAGACACCTGTGCTCATATCTATTCTTGAGCTATTACGTATATCTCCTGCACATAAAGCTATCCTTGATAAAACCTTGAGAGATAATGCTGTCCCTACTGATCTGAACGTGGACCAGTTTCAAGCCATGGTGGGATACTTATCCGTTCCACACTCCCTCACATTTACAGAAGCCGATGACGCCTCCATAAGTCAACCACATAATGCACCTCTACATATTGAAGCCTTCATACATAAACACCGAATAAAGCGAGTCCTGATAGATGGAGGAGCAGGTCTTAATATTTGTACATTGAGCACCATCAGACAATTGGGATATTCTGACAAGGATGTGAATTCTACAAACCAAATCACCATTAAGGCTTATGATGATGAAGAGCGCTCGTCCAAGGGTACAGTCACCTTACCACTAAGAATAGGACTAGTCACAAAGGATGTGGTTTGTCAAGTCCTAGATCTAGATCTCACGTATAACATATTGCTAGGACGACCGTGGATTCATGAAATGAGGGCAGTCCCATCAACATACCATCAGTGCATTAAGTTTCCTCATAATGGAGTCGAGGTAACGGTCAATGGTGATCCAAATCCATTCATATATTGCAATAACTTGAGATCACATACTGAGACTATCATTCCCAGCAATCGAGAGGCTACTCCTTCTTCAGCATATATTGATCCTGAGTCATTAAAGCCCTCGACATCCAAACAAGGTGAACTTAGAGCCAAGTTTCAAGACAAAGGCATGGGAGAATACACTTTGAATCAAACAATGTTTTTACGACAAGTCATGACCTCTCCCAAGGAATATGGGAGGCCACATCCTAACAAGCAAATCTCCATCATGATGCTCAAATGGGATCCTACCATCTTTCAAAAATGGGGCGAATTAGAAGAAGAAAATTTATATAAAATGCTCTATAAGGATGTTGAAGAGGAAACACATGACCAGATTATAATACCCTGTGAGAACTATGGCAAAGGCTTCAAAATTCTGCAAAGATTCGGGTATGATGGAAAAAGCCCTCTCGGACTACGCAAAGAAGGTGTCATGGAGCCCTTACAACCTGAGCTAACTACAAGAAGGGAACGCTCAAAAGGGCTTGGTTTTCTAAATCCCAGACTACACAATAAAGGAACAAAACAGGTATGGTGAGTCAAAGTCGCTGAAGTTCAACAAGAGGATTACTATTCCACAGACTCCAATGAGTGGGAATGGGGTTCAAACAAATCCTCCAGTGACAGAGGAGGAAGAATTTTACAAAAAGTTCAGAGTTGGTCAAGAACCAACCCATAAGGATCCCGCACAAGCCTCGTTTCAAGGTCTGAGGTCAAAATCACATAGGATGAGGACACCTATCCCTGAGGGTGCTACTAGTGACGATAATTTGGACTCACTCACGATCGAAACTGATGAGGAGAGTGCCATCGATGACCTCGACGATTACCTTGACATACCTGAATATAACCACATCTTCACTCTTCATCCAGCAAATCCTGAAAGCACTAATGACCTTCCCCTTGTTCATCCTCAACTCATTGACTGGGATCATGACGGACCAGCACAGTTTGATACATTTCAAAATGACGAAGCTATTGTCGACTATCTTGGCATTCGCGATGATCTTCCTCCTAGAGACCACAAAGAAGGATACGCCATAGAGCTTAATAACATGGCATACTTTGGTGAGGGTGTCGGGCCTTCTAGTCTCAAAAATGTGAAAATAAAAACAAAACAAGGGTCTTATGGCGAAAACCACACTGTGGCGCTATCTGACTCTAAAAAAGTAAAAAGAAAGGACGTATCTGAAGGTGAAAACCTCTCTGAGGCGCCCGAAGATGGAAGGCTCGACATTCTCCCAGCATCATACGAGGAAAAATCATCCATGTTGGTAGAGGAGACTATAAAGACAAACATTGGTACAGCAGAGGTTCCACACAACATATTTTTGGCTCAATCATTGACAGAGGCCGAGAGAGCAAGATTCATAAGCTTCTTTAAGGAACGACAAGTCAACTTCGCATGGTCTTATGCTGATATGCCTGGACTAGACCCGGATTTAGTAATGCATCATTTAATAGTCAAACCGGGGGCAAAACCAGTAAAGCAGAAATTAAGGAAAATGCATCCACAAGTGGCATTGCTAGTCAAGGCAGAGCTAGAGAAATTATTGGATGTCGGATTCATACGCCCAATTGATTATCCTGAATGGATTTCCAATTTAGTACCTGTCAGCAAACCGGATCGCAGCATCCGAATATGTACAGACTTCAGAGATATCAACAAGGCTTGTCCAAAGGACGATTTCCCATTACCAAACATTGACTTGATCGTTGATCTCACAGCAGGCCATGAAATGTTATCTTTAATGGACGGATTTTCTGGATATAATCAGATCAGGATTGCACCTGAATATCAACATAAAACATCATTCACTTGTCCATGGGGAACCTTCTGTTGGAATGTCATGCCCTTTGGGCTGAAAAATGCAGGCGCCACTTATCAAAGAGCGATGACCACTATTTTTCATGATCTCATGCACATAACCGTGGAAGATTATGTTGACGATCTTTTGGGAAAATCAATAGACAGAAACATACACTTGGACATACTTTCAGTTGTCTTTGATAGGCTGGAAAAATACAAGGTAAGATTAAACCCAAAGAAATGTGTCTTTGGAGTAACCTCCAGGAAGCTCCTAGGATTCATTGTGTCTAAAAGAGGAATAGAAGCTGATCCAGCAAAAGTCAAGGCTATCTTGGATATGCCGCCACCCAAGAATATCAGTCAACTTCGATCTTTACAAGGGAGACTCCAGTCCATACGAAGATTCATAGCACAACTTGCAGATAAGTGTAACCCTTTCCAGCACCTACTACACAAAAATATCAAGTTCAAATGGGATGAAAACTGTCAACAGGCCTTTCAGGCACTCAAAGACTATCTTTTGAACCCACCATTTTTGATGCCACCAATTCCAGATCAACCATTGCTACTTTACATATCAGCTACTCCGACAACACTGGGGGCACTCCTAGCACAGCAAATACCTGACGACAAGGAAAAAGCAGTCTACTATATCAGTCGCACATTGGTGGGATATGAGCTGAACTACACACCAATTGAGCATGCATGTCTCGCTGTGGTCTTTGCTTCACAGAAATTATGACATTATATGCTCACTCACAAGACTAAGTTGATTGCCAGAATTGATCCACTAAAATATCTTCTCAACAAGGCTACACTTACTGGGCGGCTAGCCAAGTGGGTAATGATCTTGAGTGAATTCGACATTGAATACGTGGACAGAAAAGCCATAAAAGGACAAGCAATTGCAGATCAATTGGCAGATGCTCCCATGATAGATGATGCTCCTCTACAGTCAGAATTTCCAGATGAGTCCATTCTAACAATATCACCTGCAAAGCCATGGCAATTATATTTTGACGGCTCATACACACAACACGGAGCAGGAGCAGGTATACTCTTTATAACTCCCCAGGGCGATTCTATACCAAAGTCATACCGCTTATCATTTCCTTGCACCAACAATATAGCGGAATACGAGGCATTAACAATTGGGCTAAGAATTGCAGTTCAGTGGAAGATCCAAGAACTTCGTGTTTTTGGGGATTCTCAACTTGTCATCCGTCAAGTAACTGATGATTATCAAACAAAAGATGAAAAGCTAATGCCTTACAAACGACTGGTAGATGATCTGGAACAGCACTTTGCAAAGATAGAGTTTGAGCAGATACCAAGAGAACGGAATCGCGCTGCTGATGCCATGGCTACAATTGCTTCGCTCATTGATCTACTGCAAAATGAGACCTGCTATGAATTCCTGGTAGACAACCTGTTGATTCCGTCATATGAGATCACTCCTACGGAAATGATATGTGTTGTTGGTCCTGAATCCCAGTTATATGGTCCCATATTCACATACCTTCGCGACAATATCTTACCTCCTGATCTATCGAACAATCAACGCCGCACTTTCATTCGCCAATCCTCTCGATACGTCATTTTAGCTGATATCCTATACCGACGAGGTCTAGATGGCACCCTTCTTAGATGTTTAGAGAGTGACGAAGCTCAGATTGCGTTACGAGAAGTGCACGAAGGGATATGTGGTCCGCATACTAGTGGTCCTACCTTGGCCAAGAAACTCATCAGGACTGGATACTACTGGCCTACTATGGAAAAAGATGCATATCAGTTTGTCAAAAAGTGTAAGCAGTGTCAAATTCATGGAGACCTCATACATGCACCAGCACAGGAACTACAACCACTTGCATCTCCTTGGCCCTTTTGTCAATGGGGACTCGATCTCATAGGCAAGATTCACCCTCCTTCTTCCAATGGACATAAATTCATTATCACAGCTATAGAGTATTTCACAAAGTGGATTGAAGCCGTGCCTCTCACACAAGTTACTGGGAAACAAATCGCTACTTTCATCCTGAACTACATCATTTGCCGATATGGGATTCCTACTTCCATTATTACTGATAACGAGCGTCCCTTCAAAAATCAGGATGTTCGTGAACTCTGTGAGCGCTTCCATATCTCCCATCGTTTCTCCACACCATATTACCCCCAAGGTAATGGCCAAGCTGAGGCGTCTAATAAAACAATTCTCAAAATCCTTAAAAAGACAGTCGACGACGCTGGTCGTAACTGGCATGTCCAACTCAATCCTGCACTTTGGGCCTACCGCACAAGTGTCCGCACACCTACAGGAGCTACACCCTACTCACTTGTCTACGGCGCTGAAGCCATCTTGCCTATTGAGGTCGAGCTACCTTCTTTACGGGTCTCCTTGAGAAACATAATCAACGATGAAGACTACAGGGTCTCTCGCTTACAAGAACTAGAACTGCTGGAGGAACGACGACACACTGCTTTTAATCATCTCAAGGCTTACCAACAATGAATGAGTCGCAGTTACAATCACAAGGTCAAGCCTCGCACATTTGAGGTAGGTGACTTAGTCCTCAGAGAGAACCCCAAGAATCAGCAAGACAGAGATAAGAAGGGCAAGTTTGAACCAAACTGGCTTGGTCCTTACATTATTACAGCAGTATATGGCTCTGGGGCATATCAGCTCTCAACTACAGAAGGTGAACCTTTGGAGGATCCTATCAACAACATGCACCTTCGCAGGTTTTACACATAGCTCTTCAGAGTATCCTAATTCGAAAACACAAAAAAATCAAAAAATCGCAAAAATACAAAAAAATTATAAAACAAAAAAAATCGTCACTTGGTGAAAACCTGGCAAACAGGCGCCTTGTGACAACAAAAAAATTGAAAAATAAAAAAAGTAAAGAGAAATAATTTCGTCCAACGATGAAAACCACTTCGGTGGCGCCCTGGGCAAGTACCATGGTGAAAACTGGGTCACCAGCACCATGCGTAGAGACATTGCTCCTCCCTCCTTCAAGATTCTCTTTCATCTTTCACTTTGCACACACTCACAACTTATTCGCTCACAATAAACTTACCCATTCCCATCATGGCTTGTTATTGATCTACCCAAGATTGGTTAGCCATTCATAATAAATCTCCCTTTTCACCTCCCTTTCCATCCATAATAAATCAGATCCTATCTATGGCTAAGCCAATTCCTATGTCTAGTAATGGGTGTGGAACTGAGAACATCACATGTTTCGAGGAGTACAGTTTCTTCCATCTTCCTTCAAGTCTATCCGCGCACAATCCGCAATAAAGCAACATCTGCATCACCAGATCTGCAATAAAGTTCCATCTTCTCCGCAATAAAAGTATCAGTTTCATGGATTCAGTCAGTTTCAGATGAGACACAATAGCAACAATGGGCTTCAACAAACCAAATATTTCAACAGACTCAGACAACATATGGTTCAGTGCTATCTCCCCTTTTTGTGAAAGTGAACATTGTGACCATAATCAAATAAGACTTATACAAGTGACAAGAGACACTAAACTTGAGGACTACAGTGGATGTTGGTGTCGAGTCTTGGTTTTCTTTTGATTTTATCCTTTTGGTGACATGTCTTTTAGCTTTTCCAGGATGTCTTTGACTAGAGATTCTATCTCCAGGATGTCTTTGACTAGAAAAGCGAGGATGGGGTATCGTCACCTATTTGCATTTGCTGTCTGTGGATTGTCTTTTAGTAATGCTATGACTTGTCCAAGGATATGAGGACACTGTGAGTCTAGTATGAACTGGGGCATTCCTTGTTTGTGACTGTCTTATCTCCATGCAAATAGATACAATGACTTTCTGGGCCGAACAGATGCCTCGATTGTCATAACCTACTTGCCATAATAAGCTCAATGATGATAACGCACAAGAAGCTCTTTCACGTTCATATCTTCTATCTTCCATCCCCCTTTCTTGATTGACTTTCATCGTCCTTCTCGAGTCCGCGTAGCCTACTATCACATGACTGAGTATAATGACACACCAAAAACATTTGCATTTCATGTAGCTACACCTACATCACCACATATAAGCATTTCATACATACATATAGATATCACAATTGCATCACATCCTGCATACAACACATGTTAGCACATCTTACATTTCCATCATGTAAATAATCATTTGCATTATCATATTCATTTGCATTACATACATTCACATTTGCATCATGCATCACATATACAACATAAAAGAACAAAAATATATTGCATTACATCATATAAGCATCCATATCATAAAACATGCATCACATAAGAACATCTCATCACATAAGGTACACATGCATATAGCTACCGCAAAAATGGATCATCTCTCATATATAATCAAAATGTGTCATGATACAATGATGTCAAAAGAATCATATGGCTACAAAATCACCCGCAGGTGTCTACAATACAAAAATGGTACATATACTGATACAAAGGGGAGCCCTCTATGGCTATGATGAACTCCCTCCCTCGGAGCCGCCTGGCCTCGACGGAGTCTGAGCTCTAGATGGTCCCGCTCCAGGATCCCCCTGCCTGTCTGGTGGTGGTGGTGGAGGACCCATGACCCCACCGCTAGAGGCTTGTCTCCTGCGACTCCCTCCCGTAGCCGTCGCTGTGCGCGATGATCTATGGAAGCTCCTCGCCCGCTGATCTACTGGCACGACAGCATAGTATAGATCCCTCCAGTAGGCGATCTCCTCTCCGGCTCGCAAGACATATGCGTAGCCTGCCCTTGCATCCTCTGCTGCCCGCCTCCCTGCCCTCAGAGCTGTCTCGGCCTCAGTATATCTCTGGATGGCCTGGTCCCTCTCTCGCTCTGTGTCCCTGAGCCTGATCCTGAAGTGATCCCTCTCCCGCACCAAATCCTCAATCTCATCTGCCTAGCCCTGGCAGATCTCTCGCAGCCTCAACAGCTCATCCTCCTCAGGATCTCCGCCCTCAGCCTCTGCCTGTGGCTCCTCCTCTACCTGTGCCTGTACCTATGCCTCTACCTGCACCTGTCTAGGTGCCTGAATAGGTACCTGTGCCTGTACCTGTCCCTGTCCCTGCACCTGTCTAGGTCCCTGTGCTCTAGGACCCTGTGCTGCTGGTACATGTAGGGGCAATCCACCCCGACCCCTCACCACCGGAGCTGCTCTCTCCTGTCCTCCCTCCCTCTGAGGTGCTACTCGCCTCTCCCCCACCACTCCTCTCCGCCTCCATCTACCCCTGCCTCCATCTCCTCCTCCATCATCATCATCATCCCCCCGGCCTCTCCCTCCAACAGCTCTCCCGGATCTGTCAATCTGAGAAACGGATGCTCTGCCCAATACGCAGAGTACTCTGCGTCCATCCCTGCATCCTCTACCTCCGACCACATGTCCCATGGTAATGGCATCATCTCTGCCAGCTGTGTCACAGCCTGATCATATGATAGAAGCGGCCCGAACTGTACCTGATCTCTGACTGTACGGGCATACATGCCCGAGCCTCGTGGCATCCGCTGAATACGACCAAACTACTTGCATACCCTGTCTACAAGCTGCCTCTCCAGAATATAGGGCGTCCGCCCAATCAGATACCTGCTCCTGAATGCATAGGGTAGCTCCAATGCATCGTCATCCCACTCCTCGCACCCCAGGTACGGCCTCCAGATAACCATGTCTATGTCATCTATGACGCGCCTCCAATGCTCCAATCTACCAATCCGAGGCTGGGATGTGATCATGTCGTACAAATGCACGAAGCTCCGTCCCTGCCCTCTACCTCTAAAGTGGATCGGCCGTGTGATGGGAAGGTGCTCATATGCCCACACCTGAAGGAGAGTAACGCCGCAGCCCAAGCCCACTGATCCGTGGTACACAAACTGATGCAGCTCATAATACAAATGTGCCAAGACGCATGGCCCCCATGCATATCTGTGTGCTCTATCATCAGCGTCTCCAATGCCCCTCCCCAGCCAACTACCAATCCCCGTGTGGCTCTGTCCGGACACAAGTAACCACTGATGGCTCCTCCAATAACAGCCGACAATGCTAAACCTGTGGCGGTCATGGTATCCCAGGCCACATGACCTGCTCACATCTCCAAACCGGGATCCTGAAACACCCGTCTCAAAGCCTCTCTGTCTCCGTCACGATCGTATGGAATCAACTCTCCATCGATCGGGATATGCAGTATCCTGTACACATCCTCCAATGTCACTGTCATCTCACCCATCGGCAGGTGAAACGTGCACGTCTCAGAGTGCCATCTCTCAGCCAACGCAGTCAGCAAACCCATGTTTGCCCGAAACTCAGGCACAAATAGCACATGTGTAAGACCCATCTCCTTAATAGAAATCCTATCCTGGATCGACAACTCTGGTCGCAACCTCTGAGTCGATGGGAATCTCTCTCGTGACTCCAACATCGGCAAGTACTCTTGCAGTCACACAATCAATCTTGTCAGTTATTGTGGCATTCACTGTTTATCACAAAATGCTACTTGCTACCTAAATGCATACGCTTACCTATCCTAGTAACACTCACTGTTCATCACAAAGTGTTGCTATCTACCCTAGTAGTACTCCCTGTTCATCACAAAGTACTACGTGTGTGACATTCCCTGTTCATCACAAAGTGTCACTCACATTCGCACTCCCTATTCATCACAAAGTGCTGCCTATCTTGGTGCTCCCTGTTCATCACAAAGTGCCTTGATCTATCCTAATCTTCCTAGAGGACCTGCTTGAGTGTATCCTCTCAGCAGCTTATCCAATCGACAGCGTATGTTCATCACAGAACTGCCGATTTGACCTAAAAGACTAAAACCATGCATTTTGACACACAAACGCACTTTTAACTCCTAAACGCGCTTATAGACTGCATAAACGCACCTCTGCAACACAGACGCGTTTCCTGAACACAAACGTGCCTATGCCATGCACAAACGCGACCAGGGAACACAAACGTCCCTACATGACATAAACGCTCCTAAAAAGCACAGACGCTTCTACATTTCACAAACGCGTCCGCACTTAGCACAAACGAGGCTCCAGGCACAGATGCGCCTGGACCCGACACAAACGCGCCTGTCCGACACAGACGCGCTTGGCACTGACACAGACGCGGTTGCGCATTTTTGCATATTTAAATTATCCTATTCCTAGCACATTTATTGCTACTAAACATGCATTTATGACAAAACTCGAAATGCATGAAAGTACGAGGAGGTTTTCGGGTACTTACCGGCTCTCCTGCATCGGCTGGTCGCTGGAATCGGCGAACACGGTCGAATCTATGAATGAATGCCATCGCTGCTGACTGCTGCTGCTCTTTTCTCGCTCTGCACTGTGATCTTCTAAGGGTGTGGATGACAATGAGGATGTCTTTTGCCCGTGGTCTATCTTATAGCCTACCCTAGCCCTCGCCCTCATTTCCCGAGTCAGTATTCTTCATCCCGTGACTTTGTCACTCTATTCGCTTAACCCATTCTAGCCTTTCTTTCTTATCGAGAGATTGTCTGCAATCTTTTCAGACATTTTCATCCAATCTCTCGAGGGGGCATATAATTCCCATCCTGGGGCAACTCTGTATCAGTTCATCTTATCTTCTTTGAAACAACGCGACAAGCCGCATTGTCTCAAAGAGGGGCAAAATGTAGACACCTAAAATTGTCATGTCTAATTAAATAAATATTTTATTTATTTAATTATCTAAGCCTAATTCTTCTATTAATTAAATAAATTTTTATTTATTTAATTAATTCATTTATCCTCTTCTAGCCTTATTTCTCATTTAAATAAATACATTTATTTATTTAAATTATCCCTTTCCTAAATTAAATAAATATTTTATTTATTTAATTGTCCTACTTCTTCTATTAATTAAATAAATCTTTATTTATTTAATTAATTCATTATCTTTTTTTACACATGACACATGTCATTCATCTCTTATTTTCTACACTACCTACCTCTTTCATTATTTTGGTATTTCTTTTACCTACCCTCTAATCCTAGTCGACCTCTCTTTTTACACCTCTCAATCTTAACCCTCCATTTCTTATTGTGTCTTCTATTTAAGGAGATGCTTTCTTCATTGTCAAAGGTTAATGACTAATGACTGATTTTGGAGTACTTGGCTACACTACGATCCTACTTGCAACCACATTCCGTTCTTTGTTGAGCTCTTGTGCATATAAAAATCTGAGAGCAAATATATCAAGCAAGATCAATGGAGATAGGAAGAATGGAGATCAAAACCCTATTGGACATGTGATGGTATAATCTTTGTGATTTTGAGTTATTTTGCATTGTCTTAGGTTATCTTCATACGTTATGGTGGATCTTTGTTCATTGTTAGGCTAGGGTTTGGTGGTTGAATTCATTTAGCCTTTCAATATTATTGTTATCCATTTTCACCATAAACACCAAGTACAAAATCCATAATTATAGACTCCCATGGCCTGCTTGGAATTGGTAAAGGTTGATAAAGACTTGCATTTGTGTTAGTTCCTTTGGCCCTTTGACAAATAACAGACCTTTCAACAAATTTCCTTATATCACTTTGCATTCTAGGCCAATAATAGTGCTTTCTCAACTGCTCTAAGATCTTATCTAGACCAAAATGTCCTGCAAGACTACCATTGTGCTTCTCCTTGATTAAATTATCTGTCATAGAACATTTGGGCACACATAATTGAGCCCCTTTGAACAATAGACCTTCTTGAATCAGAAAATCAGAATTATCATCATGATAAACACCATTAGATTGTTTACAAGAAGCATAAATATCCTTGAAATCAACATCATCATCATACATACCTTTGAAGGATTCTATACCAACACTTCCCAACTTGATCTCTTGAATCATTGCCCTTCTAATCAATGCATCCACCACCTTGTTGGACTGCCCCTTCTTGTGCTTGATAGTAAATGTGAAGCTTTGTAGATACTCCACCCATTTCATGTGCATGTGGCTAAGCTTATCCTGACTATTAAAAAACTGAAGTGCATGATTGTTAGTATAAACAATAAACTCTCTAGGAAGAAGAGAGTGTCTCCATTTTTTCAACGCTTCAACCATAGCATACATTTCTAAATCATAAGATGAATATTTCTTCTTAGCATCATTTATTTTTTCACTAAAGAAGGCAACCGACCTATTTTCTTGACTAAGGACAACCCCTATTGCATAACCACTTGCATCACATTCAATGGTGAAAACCTTATTAAAATCAGGTAAGGCAAGGATAGGCTGCTCTATAACCTTTCTTTTTAAAATTTGAAAGTTCTTTTCAGCTTATGGAGTCCAAACAAACTTCTTTCTATTCTCACCCTTTCTAGTATCCAGAATAGGAGCACACACATGACTGAAACCTCTTATAAACTTGCTATAAAATCTTGCTAAACCATGGAAACTTCTCACCTCAAAAACTCATTTAGGAGTTGGCCAAGTCAAAATAGCTTCCACCTTGCTAGGATCCATCTTCAAAGAACCATTAGTCACTACAAATCCAGGATAAAGCAACTCTGTTTTCATAAACTCACACTTTTTCAGATTTATCATTAACTTTTCTTCATTCAATATTTTCAAAACCATATCCAAATGATGTAGGTGCTCTTCTTTACTAGAACTATAAATTAAAATGTCATTAAGATAAACTACTACACATTTACCAATAAAAGGCTTCAATACCTCATTCATAAGCCTCATAAAATTACTAGGAGCATTTGAGAGGCTAAAAGGAATCACCATCCATTCATAGAGTCCTTCATTGGTTTTGAAAACAATCTTCCATTCATCTCCACTTTTGATCCTGATTTGGTGATATCCACTCTTTAAGTCTATCTTGCTGAAGTAGGTGGCTCCACTCAAACAGTCCATGAGATCTTCAATCCTTGGTATTGGAAACCTGTATCTTATTGTGATCTTGTTGATGGCCCTGGAATCGATACACATTCTCCATCCACCATCTTTCTTGGGTGCTAGAACAACTGGTACTGCACAAGGGCTTAAACTCTCTTTAATCAACCCTTTCTCAAGCAAGTCTTTCACTTGTTTGATGATCTCCTCATTCTGTTGTGGGGTCATCTTGTAGGCTTCCTTATTAGGTAGATAATCTTTAGGAATGAAATCAATGCAATGACTTATGTCTCTCATAGGTGGGAGTGAACTTGGGAATTCATCCACCATTATGTCCTCATACTTTTTCAACAACTTTTGGCCTTCCTATGATACATCTTTTACCTTCTCTATTGCTGCAATAGTATTAGGTCCGATTAGGATAGCAAACCCTATTTTCTCCTCCTTCCTAGTATTCAAAAATTCTTTTTCTCCTACCAACACATTGTTTCCAACTTGTGTAATGTGGTCTTCATCTTTGAGTGGTGTAAGAGTAAAGGTAACTCCATCCTTTTCAATGACATATGTGTTTTTCCTTACATAATGTTTTGTATACTTGTCATATTCACATGGAATTCCAAGCAAGATATGACAAACATCCATAGGAATGATGTCACACAATACTTTTTCCTTGTACCCTCCAATGTGAAAATCCACCCAACATTGTTCATTCACCAATACTTTCTAACCCTTATTCAACCATGTGATCTTGTAGGGAGTTGTATGAGGGATCCTTTTCAGTTTTAGTTTCTCTACCATCTCCACAGAGACCAAATTATCTATGCTACTGGAATCCATCATAACTTTGCAACATTTTACTTGACTCTTACATGGTGGTTCTAAAAAATGACTTTCTTTGGGGGGGGTTGTTTTTCCACTGGTACTTTAATAAATGTTCTTCTCATCAGGAGTGATTCTCCAACCTCAAGCACAATTTTTTGAGGAGATGAGCTTACACTTTCACTATCCTCAACTTTAGCAATCTGACTTCTTCTTTCGCCACTAAATGAAGTTATAGACTTGTTTCTAGAACATTGTCAAGCTTGATGGCCAACAAACTTATTACATTTATAGCATTTCCTAGTGAATGCATTAGATCCACCTCTTTTACCTCCAAATCTGCCCCTAGAATTTGGTCTTCTTCCCCTAAAACCTCCTCTTGTCTTAGACTTAAATTGTTCTCGGGGTTCACTTGTTTCTTGTTGAGATCTTTGAGATTGACCTCTACCAAAGAAAGTGCCTCTTCCTCTAAAGTTTGATCTGCCCCTACCTCTACCTTGTTTTCCTTGTGTTCTCTTCAACTTATCTACAACCTTTAGTGCCAACTGAAAACACTCTTCTAATATTTTTAGATTTGTAAGGATAATTTCATCTTGGATATTGAACCTTAGTCCATTAATGTATCTTGACACCTTTTCAACCTCATATTCTTCATGGCTGTCTCTTATACTCAATTTGTAAAATTCCTTCGGGTAGGCTTGCACTTCCATGTCCTTCTGTCTTAGATTTTGGAGTCTCTTATATAGTTGAATAGAATAATCACTTGGGAGGAATTTTCCCTTGAGTTTGGAAACTATTCTATCCCATGAAGTAATTATAGACTTTCCATTCTTCCTTCTTTCAGATTGTATATAATCCCACCAAAGTGAGGCATGACCATTCAACTTGGTCTTTGCTAACTTCACCTTCTGCTCTTCTGACATCTTCTCATACTCAAAATAGCTATCCATTTCTCCCATCCAATCTAAGAGCTCCTCACCATCCAAATTTCCTCCATACATTGGTAGATCCAACTTTATCTTAGAACCATCCCCTTTGACAACCTTCAACATCCTGGCCATCCTTTCTTCTTCAGTGTCCACCTTCTCTGAGGTTTCTTATCCTTCTCCTTATTTTTCTCCTTTCTCTTGGTCACTTACATCTCCTGTTACTGCTCCTCTCTTCTGACTTATCTCAACTGTGGCTAGTCTAGATTGAAGACTCTCTATCAATTCTTTCAACTCTCTTATCTCTTTGGCTTTTTTCTCTTGAAACTCACTCATCTTCCTAGCAACTGTCTTCTTAGGAGGCATCTTGAAATGGTTTAATATGACAGTCTCTAAACTCTTTGCTGACCCAACCTACACTTTGATACCAATTTGATGCAGAGGTAAGGGAAAATAGGTTTTGAAATTTAAGAAAAAATTGTTTGATCACACTTCTCAATTAGGTGATATGGTGAGGATAAAGCATCATACTAGTCTCTCAACTGCTATGTTTGATACATAAGGGATATTAGACTTTCAACGCCTCAAAAACTTGTCATTCCTCCTCCTTTCGACCTGCGCTCCTGGAACAAGTAAAAAAATACAAAAAAAAGACTAAAATAAAAAATTTGAGAATTTTCCATTGTGTGGTTTTGAAGAAATTACATTTTGTACACCCACAGGTTGCCCTAGGTAGGGTTTTGACCCTTTATTACAAAAATTACAATATCTTTACAAAAACTCAATGAAATTTTACAAGAATAGGTTTAAATGAGATTATATTTTAAGCTCAAACAATACCAATTAGTAAATTTCAATGGGAGTGAAGAAAATAATCTCAAATCGAGCCAAAATCAGATTGTTAACACACAAAAATCAGGAAAATTGAGGATTTTATTGAAAATTTCTCTTGAAATCTTGATAAATCTGTACAATAGAGCCAAAAAGGCTTATTTAAGCCAAAAATCATCATATGTAACTGATCCATGCCTTGTTATGACTTTTCACCTTCTTTTCTTGATTTTTTTCCTCTTTTAGCAATTTTGACAAAAATGCATGACAACATTTTACAATTTTTTTAATCAACTTTTGCATCTTTTTGCCAATAGGCTTACAACTTGACATAATGATCAAGAATGGTTTAAAATGACCTAAGAAGACCTTATTAGGATAATTTAAGATAAAATTTATCAAAAATCCTATTTTGCCTAAATGAGGCCTAATAGGACCTAGAGGTGCCCTTGCAACTCTCTCTCTCTCTCCGAGTCCCCTTCTCCCTGTTGTCCTCTATCTCTATATCTCCCTCTCTTTCCCTCTTTCCATCTCTCTATCTATCCCTCTCTCTATCCCATTCTCTCTCTCTCTTCTCCCCCTCCCTCTCTCCCTTGTTACAAGTGCGGTTTTTATTGCACAAAAAAATCGACCTATTAATGCCGGATACAACCACTAGACTTGTAGAATCAATAGGAGGCAGTTAATCCATATCAAAAACCCGAGCTTTGCATTGCACAACACAAGGAGACCAAGGGCACACACCTTGAAACAATCACCCCCCAACGCAAGTGAGGGGTTTGAACCTATGACCAAGCTCTGATACCACTCGTTACAAGTGTGGTTGCCATTGTGCCAAAAGATCGACCTGTTAATGCATGACACAACCACTAGACTTGTATAATCCACAGGAGGCAGTTAAGCCATGCCACAAACCTGAGCCCTATGCTACACAACACAAGGAGACCAAGGGTTCACAACTTGAAACATCCCTTTCTCATTATCTCTCTTTCTCACTCTCTCCCTCTCTCCTCTCTTCACCTCTCTATCTCTCTATTCTCGTATACTCTCCTTCCATCCCTTCCTCACTCTCACTCAGGCTCTCTCTATCTCTCACCCTCTCTTTCTCTCTCTCACCATACTCCTTCCACCTCTCAGGTATCTCTCTCACCTTCCCTCTCTCTACCTCTTAGGTCTCTATGTCACCTTCCCCCCCTCCACCTCTTAGGTTTCTCTCTCTCAATCCCTCCATCCACCTCTTAGGTCTCTCTTTCTCAATCCCTCCATCCACCTCTTAGGTCTCTCTCTCTCAATCCCTCCATCCACCTCTTACGTCTCTCTCTCTCTCTCTCTCTCTCTCTCTCTCTCTCTCTCTCTCTCTCTCTCCCATTATCTCCCTCTCTCCCCCCTCCCTCTCTTTGTTTCTCATTATCTCTCTCTTTCTCAATCTCTCCCTGTCTCCCTCTCTTCACCTCTCTTTCTCTCTAGTCTCTTGTACTCTCCTTCCATCCCTTCCTCCCTCTCACTCAGTATCTCTCTATCTCACTCTCCTCCTCTCTCAAGTGTATCTCTCTCCATTCTCTCCCTCTCTCCTCCCCTCCCTCCCTCTCTAGGGTCATATGGTATCCTAAGGGGTCATATGGTGTCCTAATGGGCCACACATGTGTTAGAACACCATATGACCCCTTAGGACACCATATGACCCATTAGGACATCATATTGTCCTAAGGGATTATATGTTGTCCTAAGACATCATATTGTGTCCTAAGGGGTCATATGGTGTTGTTAGGGCTCATACGGGGTCCTAACGGACCAGACATGTGTTAGAACACCATATTAAAATATTATAAACTCCTAATAATCAAATACACATTTATATTTAAATACCAAACCAACCATTAATTAATATAATCACTAATAAACTATATTAATTGATTGATTAATAATTTAATTAATTAATAGCCACAACTCCACAGGGCAATCCGGCATAGGAAACATAAAATACCACATGACGCCTACAAGGCAACTCTAGCCATGACACTAGGACCAACAAGGTACCAACTAAGCCTAGAGTGTGTGATAGGGTTTAATGTCACCTTCGATCAACTTGCCATTGGGATTAGAGACATGCTCAGACTTGTGAAATCAAATGGAATTGATGTCTAGTACCTACATTCTTGCATAACACTAATTTCTATACAACAACATATACATTGCATATAAAATGAAATAATTAGACAGGTGAAGGAGAATTGCAACATCACACCTTTCTCGTAAACCAGTGGTATAACACCGTCTCTTTCACGAATACAATGATAATACAATCACGACAACCATAACATCATCATTGATATCATCATATCCCATAAAGCTTGAAGTAGGGTTAGCACATAACATGATATCATCATAAGAAAAATATAAAACTCCACAACATATAATGTGTGCTCACAAATATCCAACATAAGTCCAATCATCATAATAGTCTTGAATTTATCATCATCCACGTAAACCATAATGTATCAATTGTCAATATGAAATGTCAAGTACCAACTATAAGAATTGCAACTATAAATAGATCTATAAGAATCCATCAAAAGCATCACAATAAGTCTAAGCTAGGTCTATAAAGCCTATCAATGCACAAAAAAAAAGATGAATCAGAGAGAGGCACTACAAATATCATTGTGTTAATTTAAATATTGATAATCAAGTATTAATCATTATCCTATATGTTGATCTGATATGTTGTTTATTAGGAATGATAAAGGAACTTAAAGGCCAATTATCTTGTACCTTTGATATGAAAGATTTGGGGGCTGCAAGATATATCTTGGGTATGCAGATTAATAGGAAGCATGTTGAAATTTTCTTACAACTAAATCAAACTACTAACACTACTTTGCAATATATTTTTGGGCTTGATTGTAAACTCAATAATATTCCCTTTTTGGCTGGCACTAGGCCTATCTCTTGACCAATGTCTTAAAATTGATATATTGAATGTGAAGAGATGTATAAATTTCCATATGCTAGTGTTATAAGAAACCTTACGTATATTATGGTCTATACAAGATAATATTTCCCATGTATTGGGTGAACTGTAAGCAGGTTTATGGAAATTCTTGGTAAGTTAAATTAATTTTATGTAAAAAGCATTTTCAAATATCTATGTGGGACTTCTAAAAATTGAAATTATTATCATAAATCTATTGATGTGGCTAGGAAGAAGATTGATTTGTAGGGGTTTTTTAAATTTAGATTGGGTTGGGGATCTTGATTGTAGAAGGTCCATATGTAGCTATGTTTTTAATTTGTTGAGATTAGTAGTTATTTGGATGAGAAAACAAAAAGATACAATCACAAATACAATATAAAAGTAGAGTATATGACTGCAACACATACTTGTAAAAAGATAGTTTGCTTAGAAATATTGTATTCAAGTATTTGATTTTAGTGTAAATGATTAATGATCAAATGTGATAGTTAGAGACCAGTTTGTTTGGATACAAATCTAATGTATTATTCTTGCAAAAAATGTATTGATGCTCAATATCACTTCAAAAAATTATTGAAAGTGGTAGAGTCGTGCTAGAAAAAGTGGACACTTTAAAGAATGATACAGATTCTCTCACTAATCCAATATCAATATTAGAATCCTATACTATGCATTTTAGCTTAAATATTTTTTATTTAATTCTTATTTTATGTGAATGCAAGAATAATGGAAGAGGATATTTTATGTCCCACATTAGGTGTAACATTTTTTGTAATTAAGTATTAATTTTATAGATATAAAAGTGATGAAATATTCTTTGTAAGGTAGCATTGAGTGGGGAGGCTTAATCAAGATAATGGTAGCACATAAAAACACTTGGCATGTAGTCAAAGAGAATCTCACCATTTATAATTGTTTACGAGAAACTATTAGAGTGTAAGAGGTGTGACAAACCATCTTCAACTATGGGTATAAGTGAGTATACCTTTTTAGACATAAGGAGTAATTACTTTGTCTTACTAGGCTATTTTTGTCTCTTTATGAATTTGGATGGCCAAGCTCATGTAAAATTTCTTGAATCTTCTAGAAAGATGCTTGTAACTCTTTGACACATGCCATTAGCTAATGTAGAACACTTGGATCATGGTTTTAGTCAATGGTAATAGAAAATACTTATAGTTAACTATATTATTTTTGGCTATATATTAGAGTATATATAAGGACGAAAGTAAATTATTTAATAGATTGTAGAAGTAACAAAGTTCTACAAAAATTTAGAGAGAAGTTAAATTGATGTAAACCAATTAAAATATTAATACAAGCTTTGATCTATTTAGGTGTGGAGTTTTTCTTGAAAGGGTTTCTCCATGTATATCTTGTATAATGGTTTGGATATCTTGTTTGGTTATAATTATTTTCATCTATTATTTAGTATTATTTTATACTTGGATGTTTTGAGTTTGTAACATACTTTCACTTGTAATTTATAACTTATTTTAATACAGTATTAGGGGAGAAAAATTTGGGATGACAACTTTTTAAGTAAAATTTCACAAGTAGCAAAGAATGGCTTCTATAATATAAGCGTTGAAAGTACCAACTCTATTTTGTATGTCACGTATAAATGAATGACTAACATTAGTATGCTATCATATGTCATCATAATGAGGTCTAGAGATGTTGGACATGCTTTGTTTGATGGAAGTAAGTGGAACATTTTTTGGTTTATGCTTAGAGATGGATGTATCATATATGGTCTCTAGTGTGCTTATGAAATCTACAACTCTAATAATATTCAATTCTATAGCTACATGGAAGGCTTTAATTTAATAGACAATCATGCCTAGGATTCATAAGAGTGGTGTTCTAGTGGCTATGTTCAATAGAGCCTAATAAATTACATTGTAAAAAATAGAATCCTCAACAGGTTCATCAATAAATAATTGAATATTCTTTTAGTGTATTTATCTTATCGAACAATGTTCAATATGCTACCATGGATAAGTAACTAGAGACACATATTTGAAATTTTAAGATAAGAAAAGAATGAGAACTATAGTATTTTGAATCTAGTTTTTAGACTACTCATTTTCAAAAAACCTATTAAGATTAACAAAGTACAATGTTGTGGGCATACAAAAGTGTTTCCATATTTTTTTAATATTATTTTGTGTATACCTCTATTTTTTTGTTGTTTTGAATATTTTTAAACCTTCCCTGGTCAAAATATAGTCAAGAATGTGTATTAGAAGTTGTGCATTTTTTAATAATTTTTATTGAATATTTTCTTTATGAATTTAAAGTGGGCACATTTTCAAAATTGCATCACTGAGTGTGTGTGTCACATAACTAACACAAAAATAATCAAAGATATAATTTTAATTTAATGTGAAAAGGATGAAGCATAAACAACACTATTTTTTTAAAAGTTTTGACAAATAGGTCAAAGTGCTATATTTCCATATTATTTAATGAGTATTATCATAGTGTATGTACATGATTTTTCAATAGGTTAAGTGGAGAAGGACCCCAACCCATTACACATTAGTATAGAAAACCACTAGATCACCAAAAAGAAACTAGGGCTTGGAGATCAAACCCTCTAAAAGATGTAGAGTTTATCTAGATATACAAAGTATAATAGAAAAAGTAACAATTCAGTAAAAGCAGGCTTGAAGACAACTAAGACTAAGGACAAAAAAATAAAACAATAGAGAGCCCTAGAAGATAAAATAACCCCAACTATCCAACATATCATATTCAACTCCTTGCAAGGTAGTTTATACAAGTTGTTGTTCTTATTTCCCTTTGCCCATCCATCGCTTGTGCTAGCAAGGGCCTTTATTTTCTTCTTCCTATTGATCTTCTTTTCCATAGTCACAACCTCCATCACACACTTTTGCATCAACATTTGTTGATCTTTATTAGGTTCCCAATGCCGCCTTCCATTCACCTTATTTGATATCTATTTCGATCACATCCAAGGCAATTTTGAGGAGTTTTTAGGTTCTCAACCCTAACATTAAGATTATCAATCTTCACAACCATAGCCTACCAATCACAATGTTAAACCCACTTCAAGACTGAGGGGGGGTGAATGAGTCTTGATCAATCACTTACAAAATTTATATCTCAAATCAATATCAAATTATCCCTAATCTTATCAACAATAATGAAAAATAAAACATTGAATACATGCACAAGAGAAAACTAGATTTACATGGAAAACCCAAAGGCAATAAAACCAATTATAATATTCTTGTAGGCTTGTTGCTAGGGAAGTTCATTTCTCTTGGAAGGACTTGCAGGCTGAGGTGCACTACCCCTTGGCAAGATACAAGGGACTTTCAGGCTGAGACTCATTACCTCAGGGTAAGATACAAAGGACTTGCTAGGGAGACACACTATCTCTGAGAAAGGTACATAAAAATATGAATCGAGATGAAAAAACCTTTAGCAACACTGCATCCAACAATCTCCAAATGTGAAGTTGTCGTTGAATCTTTGTCTCAAGCAATCAACTTAAAAAATAATTACCACACACTCTACCTTGACTTTTCATCACATACTTTGTAACTGATATGATCATGTAAGCACACACAATATGATCCACACACTCATGCTGATCCACACAACATGTAGACTAGTCCAAACTAATATGACCTTCTATATATACCATCCTCTTCATTGAAAAATATTTATTAGGTTAGCTAGAATAGGGGACAAGCATAAGTCCTAGCAAGTCGGCCACGAAAGACAATTATGGTGAAAGCGGTTTAATCTAGGAGATAGATACGATGAAAAAAATATCATATCAAATATTTTTAAGAATATCAAAATATCACACATGCGGGCACACATCCTCCAAAGTTGGCAACAAGGTGATGCATAGATAAACCATGTAACACATAAGCAGTTAACCTAAAAACACAACTTTCAAAAAAGTCAACTTAATGGAAATCCTTACATGCCAAAGTAGGAGACAAACAAAACTTAACACAACCTCCAATGCTAGAGAAGACACCCAAGCATATACTGCAAGAAAGAAAATAAATTTTGTCAGCCAAACCACAACAAATACCTTGAAATGCAAATACCAGTCACAATGTAGCATCAAATAGATCATCTGACATCATGAAAAGACCATAAGGATATTTATTAAACATCCCACAACATTACCAAATACTTCTTTCATATGACCTCATCAAAACGTATGTGTGCAACACAAACATATACAAAACACTTAATTTTAGAAGACCAGAAACCTCAATCAAGAATAAAAAATCATTATCAACTCTTGCAGAACACAACAAATCTTAAAACTTGAAATGAGACACAAAACAAATGTTACAAACATATCATCCAAGCCGCAACAGCAAAAAAACCAATGTAAAGAAATGCAATGCATTTTTCCGACCAATCTTGACAGATAGCCAGATTGCTAGCAAATTACAATTACTGACCACATCAACTACAACAACAGGGACCTAAAAAGATAGGAGTGCAATGTCCACAGAGAGTACACATTATGTTCAAATCCACAAGACCATACCACAAAATGCAGAACATTATTCCAAACTATCTTTGAAATACATCCCTACAACAACATGCTACATCAAACTTTCAAGGAGAAGAATGTCCATGAAACATAATTTTCTTACTCAAGAACAAACAAGAGATATAGCCACCATCCTGTATCATATACAATATCATCACAAATACATCCACTTTATTGCCATGCTTCTAATACTCACCTTAACACTTCTAATTTTCATCTCAATGCATCTAATCCTCATCTTAATACGATATTATCATTATACCAACTTTTCCATCAAGCACACTATCAACATCATCATCAACATCAACACAACATACCAAGTGTAGATATAAGACACCAAGAAGGTGGACATCCATAATTATTCTTCATTAGTGACAACACCTGACAACTAGTAACAACACCTAGTACACCAACAATCTTTCCATACTCTAAAAATCATTACACCAAACATATCATCAATGACAACACACAACAACTATTGCAGGTTGACACCAATGACAACAATTGCCAATGCACAATGCTCACCCAAACCATCACCAACCTCATGCACGTGGTTATAGTTTTTCATGTATATATTTATGGAATATGTTGAAACTTCTATAAACCATGTAGTTATCAACGCCTTAGGAACTTCAAATAGAACCTACTCTAATTTTGTAATCTTTCATAGATGTATTATGAAATAAGATTATGCAATCAACTATAATACATTGTGTAAAAAATGGTTTTATGTGTGTGTCAATTTGTCTATAATTATTATTTTTTTTCTCAAGTAGTAATACATGCATATTTTTTATTATAGAAGATTTTGTTATGTTTTGAAATTACACAAATAATATTTTCATTGATAAAGAATATTGATCTAGATTATGAACAAAGTTTCGAATTTTTTATGTAAACTATATTTTGAGTACCAAAAAATTTATGAAACATAGAATTATGAATTAAAAAAAATCAGTGTCATTTATTGACAATAGATATACATGGTAGACAAAGTCTTATGAAAAATATGCTATGCAAAATTATTTGACCTCTACACTATATTAAATTGAGATAATGACTTTGTTTTCATCTTCTAGAAATAAAAAATGGATTGTAGCCCTGTTAAAGTCCATAATAAACCTTATCCACTCACAATATCTTTAAAATGGAACGGAAATCACAATTAATCTTACCAACTTATCCTTTCAATGGCAAAAACTTAGAAAGATAAAAATGGTAGACAAATAAGAGTTTGATTTTGCCAAAATGTTAAACTTGACTTACCTTCCTTATAACGTGTCTCTGAATCCTTAAAACTTTAGTTAACTAGATTTATAATTATTATTATTTTTTAATATTGGTAATCAAATATCAATATTTGTTAATAGAGCATTGATGTGGGACTAGTACAAATTATTTTTGAACAATCATTTTAGATATTATTTATAGAAGATCAAAAGTGATTACTTAAAAATTTAATTATTTAAAAACCGCTTTCATATTAGAAAATAATTAGCGAAGATCAAAAGTCACAACTTAAAATTCTATGGTAGACATCTCTTTGAAATTTGAACATGGTTTTCTATAATTAGAATTGAATGTCATAACCAATCAAGCTCAACTCTTTGAACATAAATACACTGTTTTAAATATGCTCATGTTTATTACGTTTAATTTTTCACATAGTTGATAGATAATTATCTTTTCTTATGTGAATAAAGTATGTTAAGCTGTCTATTCATTCATTTTTTGATTCTATTGAAGCATAAATAGATGCTTGAACTATTAGCATCAATAAAATTCATTACTAAATGGTAAAGTATGTATTAATCATCATATTTATAGATTACATACTATTGAAGCAAGTTTATATAAATTATGGGTTGCAAAGATCCGAGAGAAGCAATGTCTGTACTCGTCTATGCACTGTTGCAATATTAGATATTGTTTCCTTTTTTGAAGCCACCTTACCTCTTTATGTCTTGAAATGATTCTTTGTTCACATAGTTATATTTTTGTCATAAAACCTTGTTGCCTCATACCATTTGGATGATAAAAAAACTTTTACAAGTTCCAATACCTTTGTCCTTGAACTGTCTTGGACTACATAACTACCAACTTGGCATTGTTCCCATATGCAAGGTTGTTGCATCTTGTTTGATTGTAATAGTTGTAGATAAAGAAAAAGCTAGAATGAGAAAAGTGTAGGGATTGCATATTAAAAAAAAGAAAAACAATACAATTGAGAAAGATATTGTGTCAAGGTCTCAAGTTATTCTTGGTGCCAAAATTTATACTTGCATAGAGGTGAAGGGTATGATTTTTATATAATTATTTCATGAATATATAGATGGAATTCCTTTTCAATTTATTTTATGTGTTGCATATATTAGCTAGGGACATGCCCTTATGGTTTCACCAATTTTGAGGACTTGAGAGCTTGCCAAGCCATTTTGAGGAGAATTATTCCAATGGTTCTTTGTTAATGATATTTAGGGACCACCAAAAACATTCTAATTAAGGACATGCAATTTAAAAATAGATCCATTTTACTTATAAATGACAAGAAAAGTGTCTTTTATTGTTCCAGAGTATTTGATGGTTTGGTTTCTTTTTCATTTTGATGTCTAATCTTATGCCTTCTAATGTTTGGGAAGGTGAGGGGAACTCTTAGCTACCTTCTCCATATTTGATAGATGAAAGATATTTCTAGTAATTGTTGTTATAACCATCATAGGAAGACATAACATGTGTATGAAATTCTAATAAAGTTGGAAAGTGGTTGTTAAGATTTTTGTGAGCTCTTTAAAGTATTGTTGGAGCTTGTTGAGACCAGAATGATCATTTCAAAACATATTTACTTCCTTATTTATTAGTGGAATGGTGAGTTTTTACTTGATATACTTAATATTTTGAATTAAAGTGGGTTTTCTTAAGGGTAATATGTGTTGTTCCACTGTTTTGTATGTTTTTTCGTGTTTAATTTTCATATTATTGATGGATAATATGTTTATGTACATGAATTGCATATTCTAAGTTATTGGTTCATCAATTTGTTGATTGGATTTTAGTGCACAAGATATCATTAATGATAATGCCATGAAGGAAATTTGTTATTAAAGATTAGAGTGTGGCTTAAACATCCTATTCATAGATCATATGCAAGATTATAAATTTCCATTCCATGTTTAGTTAGGCATGATTTGTCATTCTATTGTTGTATTTGATCAATATTATGATTGTTGCAAGTGTATGTAGTAGTTTTCTTCTTGTAGAGAGTTGTCATAGGCATAGTGGAAACTACAAAAGTGTACAAGGACTCTACTAATGCCAAGAGTGTATTCTAGGTGGTAACATTCATCCTAATGGGATAGGAATTCATCACACACACGTATGTATGTGTATATGGATATGTATATTGTATATGTATAATATGTATATGTATATGTATGCATATATGTGTGTGTGTGTGTATACACACACACATACATATTGTGATAGACATCCAAGTCTCTATTTTATGAAGGTTGTAATCCTTTTTGTCATTGTAAGAATTTTTTTTGAAGGTGCATTTAATATTTAGTATAATATATCCAAGTGTGGTAGTTTAGAATGTAAGTGGATTTTTGAAAAACTAAGCTAACATAGCATAAAACATTTGTATTACTATGTATGAGGGATGAGTGCTCTTTTTTACTGGAAATTTCTATATTTGTGAAAGTTTCTCAAGTGGTAAATTTTGTCTTACAATTATAGACAAGTTCATGAAAATGGGGATTCAAAGAGCATCAAAAGTGATAAGTTTTTTTTAAACCAATAAAATTGAGCTATGCAAAGAAATTCAAGATATCTATACTTAAAATTGATGATGTGATAAGAACAAGAATATTACTGCCGAGAACATAATTTGTAGACTACTATTTTTTATTTTTTTTAATGTGGAGATTAAGAGGGTAAAATACCAAGAGTGCACAAAGTGGTCATATTTTTTCGCAAGAATATAGATTGGCATTAGGCAATGCTTCCCTCATTTTTTGTTTTTTATTAATCTTTTTGTACATCCCTTAAAGAGAAAATTAGTTAATATAATGTATTCAATTACTTTTTCTTAATCTTTTAACTTTTTTTTTTACTAATTTTCTAAGTGGATACTTCTTACAAATTGAATAATTGAGTCTACTAAACTTAATTTTGAGTAGAATAATAGTATTTTTTTTAAATGTGACATGTGTAGAATGAACCTTAGAATTTCCAAATATTTTTTTATAAAAAACTTGGGTAAACAATTAATAAATGATAAAAAAATTAATAAATATGTGTTTGGACAAAAATAAACACAATTAAAAGTAACTAAATATGAAAAACTTAATATACTTGATTTAAAAAAAAAAATCTGGTTAGAAATCTAAAACAAAGCTTTACATTATACATATATGTTTTTTAAGAATATAGCATTAAATATCTCAAACTAATGGATAACATGCTTGACATTTACCTATTTTTGAGACTGTGTGTAAAAAATAAATTTGGGTAGCTAGCATGCAAGCCCAATACTTAGACTTAAATATCCAAGTCAAATCCAAGCCTAAGGAAAGATAGTTTTTAGGAAAACGCATAGTACATGTGTACTATAATATGCACATATTATAATGTGTTCAAATAGTTTTTAGGAAAACGCATAGTACATGTGTACTATAATATGCACATATTATAATGTGTTCAAATTTTTTCTATATAAAAGATAAATTGACAACTAAGAAAACACAAGTCATATTTTAAATTCTATAAACTTGCCAAGTCGGATTAAAAGAGCCAGTATAATTGAAATGAAAAATCATTTAAAAAGAGTAGCTATCATTACCCATACCATCCTTTCCCCCATTTTTGAGGTATCTCATTATTATGCAGTTCCCTCATATTGGGAAACTATAGATTTGTATTTAATAAAAATTCATATTAATTGGTAGGATACACTTAATGTACATAGAATCATTTAGGTTTGGAAGCTAATTAAACACTAAACAAGAAAATGATATACACTCAAATTTATATAGAAACGTTTATATGGTACCTTGTTGAAATATTATAAAGCTTATATAATTAAAATTGTTCACAAGAAACCCACTCCTCTAGATGATGACGTGGTTAGGCTAGGTAGATAATATCAAATCCTTATAGCATCTGAATTTATAATCATGGAAGAGTAGCAAGAAATAAAGAAAATTGATCATGAAGAAATGAAACAATAGTAATAAGTACAATAGAGAAATATAAACATGTTTCAATACTTTTGTAAATCATGTAATCATCAATGGTTTAGGAACTTTCAATAGAACCTACTCTAATTTTGTAGTGTTTCATATGTGGATTATGAAATAAGATGTGTAACCAAAATTAACACATTATATGTACACAATGGTTTCATGCATATATGTGTGCGTTTGTAAAATTTGATAGTTTGTATATGAAGTTTTGTTATTTTTTAAAGCAACTTATAAGAAAAATTTTCATTATAGAGAATTTAGTTATGCTTTGATATAATGCACAAAAAAAATTCATTGATAAAAAAGCCTAATATAGACTATGAAACAGGATTTGAAATTTTTATTGAAAACCGCATTTGAAATCTCTAATACTTTTTAGAATGCAAAGGAAAATACAATGGTTAGAACTATGAATTAAAGAAAAAATCAAGTTATTTGTTGACACTAGATGCCTATAGTAGAACAAATTTTATTGGAATTTTTTTTTTATGTAAAATTATTTGATCCATCGATTATACTAAATTAGGATAACAACCCTTTAATTTATCTTATTCTATCTCAAGAAGACTTTATTTGCAAACATCAATAAATTCTTGACTTTGATTTTTTTGTGCAAAATGACTTGGAAAAATCGAGATATTGAATTAGTATGGGAATCTTATATACAAGATGTAGATCATACATCCACATGTTTCAAACTTATTTAACTACATAGATTTGGGGTATATATTATTAGTTACTTTAACAAACACTTCCAAAAGACATTGCTAACATGTCATTGATTAAACAACACTCATAACAAAAATAAAATATCATTGAAACAAAATAGTAAAATATAAATGACAAAATTAAACGAGGGCTGACACAAGGGCGATGGAGGGAAAGGATGATATGTTTTGGAAGGCCGCTAGTGATATAGTTGGAAAATTAGAAAAAAAAGGACAATGTTGAAGTAATTCTAGATAATATTAATGAGAATTTGTCTCAAAGGGTTGAAAGAAATGTAGTGGTGAAGTTGAAGGAGGTCCTTAAGAGAAAAGTTGGGGAAATTTTTGTTGAGCTAGGAGATGTCTTCAAAATATTTGGCCTCCTTGCTCACAATTAAGAAGGAAATTGAACATAGAAAGGTGAAGTAGAAAAGATAAACAGAGTCTCCCTCTGCAACGATGGATCCCCCTGCCTCTTTGGTTATTAAGGCTACCCTAGAGTTTGGCACTTTAGTCTCTACAAAGGACTCTAACAAAAATATTATTTTTTAGATAAAGTCATAGGTCTATGTAAAGATTGGCAAGAGGGGAATGTCTTTATCTAGTAGACCATCCTTTCATGTCTTTGGTGGGTGTTTGTTTGGTTTTTTCCTTTTGATTTTGTCTCTAGTATTTGTATGGGTGTCTGGTTATCTCTGGTCTTTATTTGGTTTCTAGCATTTTTGGGTAGTATCTTTTTTGGTTGGGTGTGCGTTCCTTATGTTCCCTAGGTGTTGTTGTTTAGTGGTTATGTAAAGGTTGAGGTCTATCCCATTTTTAATAATCAGAACAAAGTATATTTACACTAAATAATATGAATAATGCTATGAATTTAAGACATGTCAAATTTTTTTAAAATCGAAACATATAAGTGTTTGTAATTTCTAAACCTTAAAAGTTTTAAAATCCTCTACAATATTCTAAATTCTATATCCTTTAGATATGAAAAATGTGTCATAGTCTTAATGAAGTCAAAATTAACTTTTACTTACTCACAATGCTAAATTTTAATTGTATCTAAGAGTTTAGCTTTGCAAATATGTTGTACTTGACTAAACTTGTCTTTAGTGCAATATGTCTTTGAACTCTTTCATATGTAACACAATGCAAGAAACCGACTTTGTTCCAAACTCCTCTACAATATTCTAAATGCTATATCTTTTAGATATAAAAAATTCATCATAGTATTAATGAAGTCAAAATTAAACTTTGCTAGTTCACAATGTTAATTTTTCAAGTATCTAAGAGTTTACCCTTGCAAATATGTTGAACTTTAATAGACTTGTCTCATGTGCAACACATTTCTGAACCCTTTTGCATGCAACACAACACAAGAAACCAAATTTGTCCCAAAATCCTCTACAATATTCTAAATGCTATATCCTTTGGACATAAAATGTGTCGTAGTCTTAATGAAGTCAAAATTAATCTTTACCTACTCATAGTGTTAATTTTTTAGTTTATCTATGAATTTATTTTTGCAAACATGTTGAACTTGACTAGATTTGTCTTTTGTGTAGCATGTCTCTGAACCCTTTTGCATGTAACACAATGCAAGAAATCAAATTTGGCTCAAACTACCCTACAATATTCTCAATGCTATATCTTTTAGATATAAAAAGTGTGTCATAGTCTTAATGAAGTCAAAATTAACTTTTACCTACTCACAACATGAAATTTTCAATTGTATCTTAGAGTTTACCTTTGCAAATATGTTGAATTTGACTAGGCTTGTCTTTTATGCAACATGTCTCTAATCCCTTTTGCATGCAACACGACACAAGAAACCAAATTTGTCCAAACTCCTTTACAATATTCTAAATGCTACATCCTTTAGATATAAAAATGCGTCATAATCTTAATGAAGTCAAAAGTATCCTTTACCTACTCACAATGTGAGATTTTTAATTGTATATAAGAGTTTACATTTGCAAATATGTTGAACTTGACTAGAATTGTCTTTTGTGCAACATGTCTCTAAACTGTTTTGCACGCAACACAACACAAGAATCCAAATTTGTTCTAAACTCCTCTACAATGTTCTAAATGTTATATCTTTTAGATATAAAAAATGCATCATAATCTTAATGAAGTCATTATTAACCTTTACGTACTCAAAATGTGAAATTTTCAATTGTATCTAAAGTTTACCTTTGCATATATATCAAACTTAATTAGACTTATCTTTTGTGCAACATGTCTTGAACCTTTTTACATGCAACACAACACAAAAAAATCAAATTTGTTCCAAACTCCTTTACAATATTCTAAATGCTATACCTTTTAGATATAAAAAATGTATAAATTTTCAATTGTATCTAAAAGTTTACCTTTACAAACCTGTTGAACTTGACTAGACTTGTCCTTGACGCAACATGTCTCTCGACCCTTTCACGCGCAACACAACAAAAGAAACGGTAGAGGGAAGTTCATTCAATCGCTACCACTCTGCGATGGACGAAAAGAGAGCAAAATCCTGCTTAAGCCTGCTTTTTGCAGTTGCAGTGTTTATTGAACTGCAGAGTTATGTTGCTGCAGTCCAGGTTGGAGATACTCTTCCCTTGAGCAGCTCGCTTGCTGGAAATCAGACATTAATGTCAAAGAACGGCACATTTGAATTGGGATTCTTCAGTCCAAATGGGAGCAATAATTGGTATATTGGTATCTGGTTTGCTAGTATACCGGAGAAGACGATCGTTTGGGTGGCCAACAGAGAGACTCCCGCGAGAAGCAGGCCTGGCGTTTTGAAGTTGGCCGATTTCGGGTTGGCTAAGTTTGTGAGTAGAGATTTCAGCCGCATACTGACCACAACGAGAGGAACAAGAGGGTATTTGGCTCCAGAATGGATTTCCGGCCTTCCCATCACTCAAAAGGTTGATGTGTACAGTTTTGGTATGACGCTCTTGGAAATCATCTCCGGGCAAAGAACTCTGGATTTAAACGTGCAAGATTCAAGTATGTATTACTTTCCTCCGTGGGCTGCAAGACAAATTTACAAGGGGAACACAATTAATATTATGGATCAAAAGGGTGTTGCAGAGGAGAAAGATATTGCAGAGGTGAGAAGAGCAAGTGTTGTAGCATTGCTATGCATTGAAAAAGATGAGGAGATGAGACCAAATCTAGAGCCTGCTCAAACCTCTGTGCTCATGGACAAGCCAGCAAACCGAAGCGACAGTGATAGCGATAACAATGGCGATGTGGTCAAGCCAGAATAATATCTAAGCGGAGGACGCATCTGAAAACAAAATAGGAGCGTAGCTTGCGCACAAGTTAAGCTTAAAATGTAGGTTTACATGTAATTTTAATTATTAGTTCCTGCTATGGAACTGCAGCAAAGGGGGCAGCTTTAAATGGTGATTAATCTATGCTCAAACAGCCAATGACAATTTATATTTTTGTTAATTATTTTTGCATTAAGTTAGAAATTATGATAAAAGAAATATTTTTGAGGTGAACGGGCTGTTGATAGATTGAAAGTGAGAAAATGTGAATGTAAGTCAGAGAATGCTTGACTTATTATGTCTTTGTCACTGTGTTCTAGAGGCTGTTATGGTAGGGAGAGGCATCTACAATGACATTAAAATGTCTGTAAATAAAAATCTATTTTTGAAACAATTTGACATGCAAATGACATGTAAGACTTTAATGGATTTGTATTCTTCTTGTTTAGTATTTTAGAAGAACATTTATTTTACAGATGATTCTCTTCTATTATAAGATACCTCTCGGTATATTTTACTTATTGTAAAGCGGAAAATCGCGATCGAACCCTAGTTGTTCCCCCCTCTTCCAACTCCGAGGAGAGAGAAGGGAGGTTCGCTAGGATTTGATGGTTTTCACTTAGGGGAGAGACTTTACATTCAAAAGAGGGGTTGAAACTCATAAGATCCAATCCCACGCAATGCAAGATTGGATGCTAAATGAATTTCAAGGGGTAGGAAAGCAAGGCTACCCTCTTTTGTAAAGAATGTTGTTAAGGAAATTAAGCTAAGCATGCATAGAAAGTCATAAAGATTCGCTTATAAACTGAGTTCGGGTTATAGGATGAAGCTGCGGACCTGGAATTAGTAGTAGAATGTCGATACGGCGCTGTCCTGCAAATTTGAGCAAAAGTTGTCGGGACGATGGCGCCCGGCGCCACGGTCCTCCGAAAAATCCGCGAAACGAAGGGGGATCTGTTCGTCTCTGCACAAGGATTCCAGATCTTCAATTTCAGCCGCGTACCTGCAACCTACACACAGAAAAGCGAAAACGATTGGGGGGTTAGGGATTGGGGGTTTGCCTTTAGGTCAAACCCCGGTTTTGGAATTAACCAAGAAATGAGCAAGAGCTGTAAATGTAAATGACTATAAAACAAGTACTAATACCTTGTTCTAAGGATGTTGGTATCCTTATGTGCGAAGGTTTAGATGTTGTATGTTGTATGTTGTAGCATGTAGTATATGATCTCCTCTTCAATGGTTGAATCCTTGACTTGAATGCAACACTTAGCCTTGAATGGAGACTTGAAATGATCAATTGCTTGAATGCTTGAATGCTTGAATGCTTGAATGTTTGAGTATAGTTTCCACGCCTTTTTCATCATATGACCTTCTTCCTCAAATGGGAGAGGCAAATGTAGTTTATATACTTGTCATTTAGGGCTGATAGACTGATTTTCCCGACCTTAGGCCGACCAGGGAAAGTTAATTTCCAAATTGCAAACAAAAAGACCCGAGCCCCTTAGGAGACCGGGCCCAAAATAGGACCTAGGGACCAGGGCGCTGGGCGCCCTGGTCCTGACCAGGGCGCTGGGCGCCCTGGTCCTGACCAGGGCGCTGGGCGCTCTGGTCCCACCTCTCGGAACATCAGGGTGCAAGGAGGTTCAGGCCAGGGTACTTGAAAAATGCAGTTTTCAGTGTCGCGAGCAAGTTTTGGGGTCTCCATTCAGGTTGCATGTTGCGTCGCCATTGTGAAGACCGAAATGCAGTCGAAATTGCAAGTGTCGCAATTTTAGGACGCTACACTTATATTTTTTAAATATAGGTATACTAGTTAATATGAGTAGCAATAATTAACTAAGACAGAGATGTCGAGTTTGGGTTAATGTTTATGGATTTATTTTGGTTATAATAATTAATTGCTTAAGTGTCTAGATTCGTAGGATTCTTTACTTAAGATTTGTGTCATTGTGCTTTGTAATCTTATAAACATAACACACTTTTTTTTTAATTTTTATTTTCTGTTTCAAGCTCATTGATGGGCACAAAACTTGATCAAGTAGGGGAAGAGTACCAATAGTGGATATAGTTCTAATAGTGAATAGCTTTTTGTCAACCCAACCCCCCAATTACTAATTTTAAAGGAGTCAGAAAAGTGATAATGAGAAGTTCATTAATAAATTTCACATGTATCAATAGTCAATCATTTTTTAGCTTTTTTGACCTTTTTAATCCATAATTGGTCTATTTGTGCACCACTACTGGGACATTTGTGCACAACTACTGGGGCATTTGTCCACAAGTACTAGCAATTTTGAGTTGATGGTAAGTATCAGGGGACACTTTGAAATGTGTACATTTTGACCCTTGTGCGCATATCTAATCCCACAACAAGCATTGCTACTACTCAAAAGCCAAAATCTTAATTATAAGCAGTTACGTCGCATATGAAGACAACAAAAAGAAAAAATTGTCGAAATCCAATATACGGTTTACGAATTCTATGTACCTGAAATTAGCTGTATCCACTATTGGTACTCTTCCAAGCACTTCATTTTAGAATGTGAAGCTTTCACGGGCAGCAGGGAAAGCTATATTAACATCTTGACAGCTAACTCTTGGGACAATCTTTTCAGTGAGGGAATTGTTGAGAATCTGGGAGCACTTATCATCACGCTGCATAAGAAGAGAGCTAAAATGCAGAAGGCAATCAATGCTTAATCCAATGTGGTTGTGGTAGTTTTGTCCCATAGACCATATTTAATCTCTTGGACGTTAAAATTTACTCCTCTTCTTCTTCTCCTATAACATTATTAATTTTTCCTTTCTTTATATAAACTATATGATACATGTTTACTATATCACTGATTTTATGAACAATCATCTAAGATTCATTAAAACACATATATTTTTAGAGAATTTTAATTTTTCTTTCTCATAGTTAAACTGTAATCTAACACTTTACCATAGTTCTCGGCAAACCTGGAGCTCGGAACAAGAGCAATTTTTTTATTCTCCTTTTTTGAAGGCGGTTATCTTGAAATATTTATGCTAAAAAAGCTTGGAAACACTTCTTTTTCAAGGGAGTTTCCAAGTTTAGAAGTTTATTGGTTTTAACGGCAGAGAGGGGTTTGTTCAACGCTAACAATTTGGCGATGGACGGAAAGTTGGACGGAAAGTGGGCAACCTCTTGTTAGTTGTTTGTGTTTGTTGGTGCTTTCGTTTGTTCTTTCATATTTTGAGGGTTTGATCATCAAGTCTGAGTTATGATGGTTTTTGGTTCATATCTGTAATGATTTGGGACCCTTCCTCACTTAATCTAATAAAAAAATTAAAATTTATTAAAAAATGCATATTGAATGTTGAAAACTCTAAAAATTTTATATATTTATTTATCAAAATTAAAATTATAAATACACTAAATTTACATAAGGATTATTCCAAAACAACTCACATTATATGAAAATTTATCATTACTAGATTCTCTTGCCCATTATTGATACATATCTCTTTGATCATGAATTGTGGATATGAAAAAAATTCCTCCTAGAATTTAATTTTAATCCTTTATCTTATTTTCCATTAGATAATGGAAATTATTCATATGAATTGAACTAATATATTGTATGTTTTACAACATGAACAAATATTTTTAGTTTATTAATAATTTAAAGTATGAAAAATATGGTTGGATGAAATTATTAATAATCATCTAGACAATTGACACGTGTATCATCAATAGGCGTTCCTATCATGACTAGACCACCATCATCACCCGAAAATGTCATATTGATGCCTAAATCAACCATTTTAGAGAATAGGAAAATGATAGGCAACCTACTATCTATAAATAAGCCCTTGCCAAATGGGTTGGTAGCTCTTGTAAATAATAAACTTTTGTGTCATTATAATTACACTTATCTTAGTCACAATGTGCTTCTAAAACAGTTGAAGAATCAAATAGAAAATAATAGTATTCAAACAAAACCATTAATAATTTGAAGATGATATGGACTAGTGATTTTTGAGAATTTGTGTGGAGATTCTAAATATACATTTTACATTTAAAAAGTAAGTTTTCTCATTTTAATTTTTTTTAATAACTAATTCAATACTTTATAATGTTTATAATGACTATTTTTTACTCCATAATGCATATTTTTATTAGATTTAAGATTTTTTTTTTAATTTACTAAACATATATCACTAGGCTAATATATCTAGTACATGTGTAATTTTTCATATTTTAATTATTTTATTCATTATTAATTTTTTTTTCTCATTAACTATAATTTAGAGTGTCTTTTGGATTTGATAGGGAGGATCTTCTTGGGGAGTGGAAGGTTGTTGCAGAGGTTTTGATGAGGTATGTGACTCTTGATGGCACATTTAAAAAGTTTCATTCTTAACTCTTCTCTTTCTAGATTCACTCTTCCCTATCTTAGTCAATTGTGAAAGCCCAGTCAAAACCTAATGGGTCACCCCTTCACAAAGGTTTCATTCTCAAATTTTATAACTTCTATTTTGAGCCTCGTCTTGATATGTAATTCTTTGCCTTGTATTATTAATTCTTCTTTGATTATGGATTTAACCTAATCACATGCACCTAATGTCTTGGGAGCCTCTTCTTGGACCATGCTTAACACCTTCCCCCCTAAAGTTAAGCCTTCCCATGTCAACCCTCAACACATTACTGATATGAAGAATATTGATGCCTTTGTTGAGTATCGGACATGGGAACAAAATGTTTTCTCTAAACCCCTAGAATAAATGTAAGATGATTCCTCTTCTTCTTGGTCCTATTCACCTAAATAGTCCCCTAATGACTCTCATCCTCACATTTATAGGTCTATGCCTATGCATTTTTTCTTAAATTGCGATGCCTCGACTCATTTCCCTATTTATCACTTTGTTTTTCCTAGTTCTATGGAGGTATCAACCAAGATCAATGATTTATGCAAGGCCTATAATTTATAGAATGAGATCATTAAGTAGTTGTGGTCTAGTTTAATACTATAAAGGGAAAGATCAACATATTGGAATCTCTAGCTACAATTGAGGACATGACTAGGGATCGGTCTTTTAAGGTGATTGGTGAGGTGGTTTGGTCTACTACTCAAGGTTTATTTGAGAGGTTGGAAAAGCGGTCTTCCTTGGAGGATGAAGTGAATTCTTTAAAAGCCAATGTTGTCACGAATTAGGAAAGGAATATTATAGAGAAGACCATCATTAATATATAGAAGAAGTAGAATAAAATGATGAAAGATATGGAAGATATCATTTCTTTTAGTAAGAAGATGATAAGAAAATTGGCAGTCTCAATGCAAGTCCTACAAAAGGATCTAGAAGGGAAACATGTGAATCACAAGAGCTTTGATGAGGATTTAGCTCATTCTCTAGATAGGTCTACTAAAAAAGAAATGTTATTTCTTCCCTAGATTCCACTCCCTCTAATGAGATTTCAACTAATAGGGGGTTTTTTTCTCTTGAGAAGATCAATATTCTCAAACAAAAGTGGCAAGCCCCAAAGAGCCTTAGTCTCATAGGAAACTAGTAGGTGATTTTTACACGGTCTATTTTTTGATCATTTTCTATTCCTAGCTTGTTTTATGTTTGGTCGTTGGTCCTTTATGGTTTTTGGTCCCTAGTGTTTTGTAGTCAAATTGCTCATGATAAATTTCTTCTCTATCTAATGGTTTCCATGTAAGAGTTTAGAACCTAACCCGGTTCACTTAATTAAAACTATAATTTAGAGTAATTTTATTCGATAATAAATATATTCTTTAATATATCACAAATATTTTTTGTTGAAACAAGGATGTATTTATAGAGTACAAACTTTATGGATTTAATTTCTTTCTTTCTTTTACTTTTTTATTTGCATAAAAAAATTCTTATGTTTGATACATTTTTTTTTGGGCAAAAGTGGAGAACCACTAGAATATATTAAAATTAATATTAGAAATTACAAAATTTGGTTCAAAGGACATACCAGAGGAAAGAACCAAAGGAAGAAAACCTCTGGTTATAGCCCTAAAGAGATTACAAACTTCTTCAATTTATAAGTATCATTGTATAAACCTAGAACAAAGCTATCACCAGTCACAATTAATGACGATGACTAATCAAAAAGACAAAAATAGCAATTGATAACAATAAAAAATTTGCATAGTAGCAGATAAACAATTCGACCACCTTTAGGGAATTTGGCCAAAAATAGGAGATAGAACTTTTATTCTTGTATTGCATCTGAAATCATCAAATTCTCATTCTGCGCATGAGGCATCGGGTCCCACAAACCAACAATTGGGACTTGAGTAGAGGAAGCAACCTTTACATTGCCCTGAAAATCTACATGCTCTACTGGTATGTTGAGGTCTGGAACCGTTTCCAGGTTATCCTATGGAAGAGAGGGCTGAAGGAGAGGGTCCCAACATCCTTGGGGGGAACACGAAGGAGAATAAGAAGAGTGTTAACTTTCCTTTTCACAATTTCAATCATTAATCTCTAGAAGAAGTAGAATAAATTGATGAAAGATATGGAAGATATCATTTCTTTTAGTAAGGAGATGAAAAGAAAATTGGCAGTCTCAATGCAAGTCCTACAAAAGGATCTAGAAGGGAAACATGTGAATCAAAAGAGCTTTGATGAGGATTTATCTCTTTCTCTAGATAGGTCTACTAAAAAAGAAATGTTATTGCTTCCCTAGATGCCACTCCCTCTAATGAGATTTCAACTAACAAGGGGTTGTTTTCTCTTTAGAAGCTCAAGATTCTCAATCAAAAGTGGCAAGCCCCGAAGAGCCTTAGTCTCATAGGAAACTAGTAGGTGATTTTTAAATGGTCTATTTTTTGATCATTTCTATTCCTAGCTTGTTTTTTGTTTGGTCGTTGGTCCTTTATGGTTTTTGGTCCCTAGTGTTTTGTAGTCTAATTGCTCATGAGAACTTTCTTCTCTACCTAATGGTTTCCATGTAAGAGTTTAGAACCTAAACCGGTTCACTTAATCAAAACTATAATTTAGAGTAATTTTATTTGATAATAAATATATTCTTTAATATATCACAAATATTTTTTGTTGAAACAAGGACATATTTATATAGTACAAACTTTATGGATTTAATTTCTTTCTTTCTTTTACTTTTTTATTTGCATAATTTTTGTTCTTATGTTTGATACATTTTTTGGGGGGCAAAAGTGGAGAACCACTAGAATATATTAAAATTAATATTAGAAATTACAAAATTTGGTTCAAAGGGCATACCAGAGGAAAGAACCAAAGGAAGAAAACCTCTGGTTAGAGCCTGAAAGAGATTACAAACTTCTTCAATTTACAAGTATCATTGTGTAAACCTAGAACAAATCTATCACCAGTCACAATTAATGACGATGACTAATCAAAAAGACAAAAATGGCAATTGATAACAATATAAAATTTGCATAGTAGCAGATAAACAATTCAACCACCTTTGGGGAATTTGGCCAAAACTACGAGATATAACTTTCATTCCTCTATTGCATCTGAAATCATCACATTCTAATTCTGCACATGAGGCATCGGGTCCCACGAACCAACAATTGGGACTTGAGAAGAGGAAGCAACCTCTACATTGCCCTGAAAATCTACATGCTCTATTGATATGTTGAGGTCTAAAATCGTTTCTAGGTTATCCTATAGAAGAGAGGGCTGAAGGAGAGGGCTCCCAACATCCTCGGGGGGAGCACAAAGGAGAATAAGAAGAGCGTTAACTTTCTTTTTCATAATTTCAATCATCTCTTGCCCAATTGCTATGTGATGTTTGTCCAAGGCCCTTTGAATATATTTGAAATTCTGCATTTGCAGAGTACTTTTGATGTTATCATAAATTGAGGGGACTACATGCGTATGAAGAAGAAAATCCCGCGGGAAGATGCCTCCAAAATGAGCTTGCGCTTCCCCGAGATCGTATTTCTGAACAACTAGTAATAGCTTGTTATTTGGCAAGAAAGATTCTCTAACAACTTTATTAGCAATATTTTCTAGCAACGAAAGAGATTGGAGCAGATCTAGAGCATTTGAGAGAAAAACTGAGACTAGTTGTGAAGGGAAAATAAGCCTACGAGATTGGGGGAACAAGAGTCCTTCCCCAATTACCCACTTGATGCTCTTTCTCACCTGAAAGTTTTGAGTGAAGAAAACTTGCGCAAGGTGGTCGTTTGTGATTTGTTTTGTAAAAGGACGTTCCCATTGTGCCGCAAAATTGAGGACTTTGTAATTTTGTGGCAAATAATCCATATGTTCTAAGTGACATGAGTAACACTCGCTACTGCTTTGCATTTTCCCTGCAATAGTTACCACAACTCTGCAACAAAAAAACCCTTCCAAAAATTTGCACTAGAATGAAAGCCTTATGCAGAGGGTGGAGCTTGAAGAGAGTATGTGAGAATAAAATGAGAGCTGGAGGTTTTTATTTGAAAAACTAATCGTTACAGCTGTCCTTAGAATTACGAAAATAGTAAATGCCTCCACAATGGTACTAATTTTAATAGAATCCTAAGCATGTGAGTGAGATGTGAGGGATGCGAGGGTCGAGCCCATACTTTCACAAGGGCCAAGATGAGGGACTTGTACTAGAAACCGTACTTTTGCATGAGCTAGCGATAGAAGAATGTGGCTGAACTTCATGGTTATAACTGCCAGGAAATATAGGCTATATGGTCCTTTATGCCATCATAAGATATGCACAGGGATAGAAAGATTCAGATGCTTCCCAAATTATGAGGCTTGATTAAAACTGGGAGACGTGATATGATAAGAAATCAATTTTTAATGATTGTTAAATCAATATCATAAAGCTAGCTCAATATTAATTATGTCATCTAAGAGGGGGAGAACATGATGAAAGGAATTATCGACCTTAGCTGAGTCAGCTTCTATGTCGTCACACCCCAGATTTTCTAGTTTATCCGCTAATCTATTTCCTTCTCTATACGTGTGTGACAACTAGGCTTCTTTGAAGGAATCTATAAGATCCCAAGCTTGCGAAAGTACATATTGAATGTGCCCATTGGAGGAATGTCTAAATTTGCAAGCATTTATAATAATGGAAGAATCCCCTTCAATAGGGATTTTTGAGTAGGCCCATCTTCTTAGCAAGAATCAAACCGATCAGTAATGCTTGTGCTTCTGCCATGTTATTTGTTCCCGCTGGTAGACTAGAGGATTTAAAGGCTTTCAATTCACCTCAATTATTCCTGATACACACTCCTGCTCCTGAAACACCTATATTACCTCGAGAAGAGCCATCAAAGTTAATCTTTACAAAATTAGATTGAGGAGTTTTCCAAGGGAAACAAGATCTATCAATTTTCCCTTTACTACTAGCTATTACATATTTGCAAGTGGGAATGCAAATTTGTTTCCAATTCTTAACAATCTTTGCATCCCAAGAGGTGAATAAAGAGCTAGAAATGATGTTCTTCTGCACATAAGCATTAATTGATTCTGAAATAGAATTTTTTTAAACCTCAAGGATTGTTAAGATAGAAGAAACAACTTTTCTAAAAAAATATTTTATTCCTTTCCCACCATACTGACCACAGAAGAGTTGCTTGGATAATCAGCTAGATGTAGGAGAAAAGGGAGGATTTGTAAAGAATTGGCCATGAGCTAAAAAAGTCCCAAAGAGAACTAGGGAGAGGCATTGAGAGGTCCAATTTGTTCATAATAAAAACCCAACATTGATGGGCGAAGGGACAATGGAGGAACAAATGATCAACATTTTCCATTTCTTGATTACACAAAACACAAGAGAAGGGCTGGGTTATTTGAAGCTTAACAAGTTTGTCACTTGTTAAGATCTTTTTTTGGAGAGCTAGCCATGAAAAGCATCCTACCTTAGGCACGACTGAATTATTCCAACATTTAAGAAAAACACTCTTTGATTTTGCTGAAGATTAAAGATGTATTGAAGGGCTTTATATCCATTTTTGGCTGAGTAATTGCCATCTTTGGATGGAGCCCAAAAGACCATGTCCTCTTTGTTTGATAGGAAAACTACTCTTTGAGATAAAATTTGCTGCAAATTTGTGATAATATTTTCATCCTTAATAACATCTGAAAAGTCTTTCTAAATCACTTTGCCCAAATATAATTCAACTCCATTCACATAGTCAATTAACTTGTCCCCCCAATCAGCAGAGAGAGTTTGAATAATTGTTTACAGGTGTTGCAACTGAGCTAGAGGAGTATATCCATTCCAAGAATCATTCCAGAAGTGAATTGACTGACCATCATGAACCTGCCAAGATATATATGTGGTTATGACTTCCTTGGATAATATCATGAAATTCCACATGGCAGAACCTTCTGGGGTACATTAGAGATAGTTAGGATTCTAAGAGGGTTTTGAGTATCCAGATATTTAGCTTGCATGATTTGACACCATTTAGAATTTGGCTTAAAGTATCCTTAGCATTTGAGAGTAGTGTTCCTAAGATTGCATCCTTGATAGAGAAAATAGATGTAGCTGCCCCCTTTGCTTTGGCTAAAGCATGAATTTTTTTTGTGTTCCTATCCCGTTCCTTCAGCCAAAGCTCCCTAGATTTTTGTCTCCAATAGATTTCCTCTCTTTTGCTCATCTCCTCCCACTTTTCTTGTAAGATTTTTTGCTTATCATAAGTAAGCGTGTCCATACCATGTAGGGAAATATGCTCATGAAACTGGTTCAATTCTTTACTTACTGCTTCTTTCTCAATGAAGATGTTTTTAAAAGTGTGCGGATTGCAGATCTTAATTTGGGACTTAACATGCTGCATTTTATTATGAAACTGAAACATTTTGGTTCCAATCATTGGAGGTGCACTAACCCACCACTGACGCAATAGTGGGAGGAAATGCGGATTTCTAAACCACATTCTTTCAAACTTAAAATATGGATGATGCAAAGAAGGAGTTGAAGAAGGGGAAATAGCAATGGAGATAGAAAATTGGTATGAATAGATAAGGGGCAAGATATCTAAAACAAATGTAAAACTCTGAAGCAGCCACTATTGTGAAACAAGAAATTTGTCCAATCTCAGCTATTTGTACAAAATGCCTCCTTTTATTTGTCCAAGTAAACAACACCCTGTTGGGAACTATATCTTTTAAGGCATTGTTAGCAATAAAGATGACAAAATCATCAATAGACTTTTTTTTTTTGGGGGGGGGGGCAAAGACCACCAATTTTTTCTTGGTTAGACACAAGGGCATTAAAATCCCCGCCTAAAATAATATTTTGATTTGCAGAGTTCTGAATGAAAGTTGTCAAGGTGTCCCAAAGCCTTCTTTTAGCATAAGGAGGAGTAGGCCCGTATACATTTATCAATATAAAGGATAAATCAAAACTCTTTACATTCATTAGCTGCCAATTATTTCATTTACTAACTGATTCTATAACCTTTTTCTTAGGATCCCATAGTGTTAGAAGGCCTCCTGAGGCTCTTGATGCTGGAACGTGAGCTGCTTTCCACTTTGACCATCTAGAGATTGTTGATTGGAAGATGTCTAGAGACATTTTAGTTTCTTGGAGTATGATAATGTCAACTCTTGATGAGTCAAGTTGTTGCTTGACTCGGTTCCTCTTGTCAGAGGTATTGATGCCTATGACATTCCATGAAATAATGCTCATTGCCCTTGAGGAGAGAAGCATGCCCTCCTTGACCTTTTGGTGATTGAGAATTTCCCATCTAGCATGGTTTGAATACCTGCCTCTATTTCTTCTCTAATTTTTACTGACTTGGGCTTCTTTCCCCTTGGTTTTGGAGAATTAACAACTTGCTCTTGGCTAGCCGGATATTGAGATATGGAGAGGGACTAGGAAAAATCGAAAGTTTCATCAAGATGTTGAAAAACATATGGACCATTGTTATTTAAATTAACTTCCTTATTAAAAGAAGGAAGATAATTTTTTGATTCTTGAATCATAGGAGGCACCATAGTTAAATGTTGGGGCTCTAATTCATCATCTTCATTTAATATCACTTCTGCAATTTCATTAAAAACTTGAGAGGCTACTGATTCGAGAAGGCCATTGGCTACTTATTCCAGATTTTCTGGAGGAGTTTGAACCTGCGAGTGATCATTCCATTTGGGTCTAGGTAACTGTTTGGGAGTGCCCATCAATAATGTCTTTGAAATATCAAAGGGGTGTTTATTAAGCACCAAGTTTTGGCTTAGAGGATCCAACATTGTAAGATGCAATGGAGAGTGATCTGATTTTCTCTGTGAAAAGATTTCTAGAAATGTCCAGAATAAGTCACTACTCTCTTGAAGCGGAGGGCTAAAATAGAGAGCCCCATTAGTGGTGTTATTCTCGGGGATCTGAAATGAAGATGGAGGGAGGATCAAATTCTGTGTCCCTTGATGTAAAAATTGGCAGGTGGATTTTACAAAGATTATATTAGATATTGGAGATCTGATCCTCATATTTAGTGCTAAAAAATACTAGACTTGCTTTTTTAGGTTAGCCTGTGAAGCCTGTTTGTTAATCATTATGTTCAAACTTTTATCCTCCTCTTGGATATCTAGGATAGGGTCATTTTATTCACAAGGAGAATTCATGAGAGAAAATTTAGAGGGATCGGAGGAATGATCATCACAAACCTTAATGGTTGAACAATGTGCACCTTGACATTGAGAATTGAAGTGACCTAAAAATTATGAGAAACAGTCAACTGATTCTGGTTTTTCAATAGATCAGTGGTTTGTTTCTAGGTTCCAAATGTTGAAATGATTGACAAGTTATCTGGGAGTGGCTTGGAAAGGTCCATTAGTAGACACACTCAAATTGGGAGATGACTCAATTCGAAGGGGATGAGATCATGTTTGACAAAAATCCCCAATGGATTTGAAAAAAGCTCTATAATTTTTAGATCTCTATATTCCAATGGCAAAGAAGGGAGTGTGATCCAAAAAGGGTCAAATCTGCAAATTTCCTTATCCAACTTAAACTTTGGAATCCAAGGAACTGTAAAGAGACCAAAAACCTTCCAGAACCATCCTTTATATCTATGGACCACATTCATGTAATCTTTAGTTTCAAAAATTGCAATAAAAAACCCAAAAGCATTATCAATGTAAAAACATTTTTGATCCCTTTCCAATGAATTTTGGCCCATGCAAGTAAATCAGAAGGAGAAGGCGAGGATTTCCAAAACTTACCAATGAGGTCTCTATCTCGAAGATGTGTAATTTATGGTTGAAGGAATTGATCCAATAGGGTAACCGAGCAACGTGGAACACATCTGATAGAACGCTCATTAATAGAGGTATCCTTGTCTTGAAAACCTTCATTTGGAATCTGTTTCCTTCGCTAGAATTTCAAAGTTTGACCAGAGGGTTGATTTCATTCTCCATCTACCTGCCTCTTTGTCTGCAAGTGAGAGATTGAGTTGAAGGGCTCACTTATTTTAGAGAAACAGAGGTGCCCACTATCATTGAGGGGAATATTATTTGGGCAAGACAAAAAAGAGGGTTTATGAAGGGGAATCGAGTTTGACCAAGAGGGAAAGGGTTTATGAAGAGGAATCATGTTAGGCCAAGATAGAAAAGATGGGAGACGCCCCTTCAATGTAGGTCCATGCACATCATTAGTGCTAGAAACCACCTCTGTATCCTTCCTCAACCCTTGTGAGCCCTTACTTCTAAGATATTCCTCTGAATCCTTCCATAGTTTTTCTAGAAAAATTCTATCATTTTCTGATTCATGAGAATGCAATGAACAAAGAGCCCTCACAAATTTCAAAAACCAGTTGTTTTTCCTTGGAAAAGTTTTTGGGAAATTTACTCTGAAGTCTCGAGAATAATTCTTTTTTTCGAGCATCATGGTAAAAAAATGTTGACTAGGTCCAAGGGGTTGAGCTTAACTAGTTAAAACACTGGGTTCTCACTGTGGAAAGCCAAGCTCAATTCCCAATAGAGACATCTAAAGTGGAATCTAAGCTGTGACTCTTGGCCTTTCATAGGATGAGGAAGGTCTTGGGGTCAATCTAATCAAACATAATAATAATAATAATAATGATTCAAATATATGTAATGGGGATGGGGCCCCTTATTGTGTACCCATTGGTTCATAGCTCCAGTCAAAAGCTATTCAGGCTTTGGCCAATTATCGATCAAAAAATAAATAAATAAATGTTGACTAAAAAATAGAAAATATCACAATAAAATAAAAAATCTACAAATTGTAATTTTTAGGAAACTTAAAATGGTCCACTATAAATTATATTATTTTTATAAAATAAATTAAATATCATTTCGTGAGGAATCTATCTTTTTAATGGTCCAATCCTAGCATCAAAATAAAAATTTATTAGTAGGAGGGCAATGGCATCAAAAGAGCCTTAGAAATCACTTAAATAAAGTCTTTTGAACATGAAACATTTATATATGAAAAAAAATACTTTCATTTGAATGTTAAAATCTTCATTTGAATCCTTTCATTCAAATTTCATATTGACATCACCTTCAATGGAAGGTATTTTATTCAATGAATGTATTCATATTATTTTTTAATAATTTTTTTGCACTTTATAATTATTTTTTTCACCATCTAACAACTAGAACATATGCTAGAGAGTTTTTTTGTTCTCATTATCTTTTAAAGGAGCTCAACTCCACTTTCATTGTCTTAATCTCAAAGAAATCAGATGTCAACTTCTTTCAAGATTTCAAACCTACTAGCTTATGTAACTCTATCTACAAAATCTTCACTAAAATTCTTGTTTTTAGACTGAAGAAAGTTCTTTCGCTTTTGATCTTGAAGCACCATAATGGTTTTATTCCTGGGAGACAAATTCTCGATTTTATCATTGTGGTCCATGAGAACATTTACTCACTCTCGGTAAACAAGAGACCTGGTTTTTTGCTAAAGATGGACTTGCTTAATGCTTATGATAGGGTTAACTGGGAATTTTTGGTCAAAATTCTGTGGGCTTTTGGTTTTTGCAACCAGTTCATTCAACTAGTGAATCAATACATCTCCACAACAAAGTTCTCTATTTTAATCAATGGATCTCCTTCAGGTTCCTTCTTGGCCTCTAGAGGTATTAGATAGGGTGATTACCTCTCTCCATTCCTTTTCATTTTGATGGTTGAAGCTTTCAGCAAAATTATTCAAAGAGAGGTCAATTCTGGAAGACTCAAAGGGCTCTGCCCTTCTTCTCATTCCCAAGTTTTCTCCCATCACAAATTTGTGGATGATACTCTGCTGATGGGGGAAAGTTTTGTAGTGGAAGCTAAGATTTTGAAGTCTATTCTTAATCTTGATGAAAGAGGATCAGGGCAGAGGATTAGCTTGCCAAAGAGTTCATTTTTTTCCCTCAATACGTCTTCCAATAGAAAAATCAAGATAGATGATATTTTAGGGTGTAAATTAGCCTCTTTACCAGATACCTACTTGGGATTACCATTGTGTTGGAGACTTGCTCCTTATTCCTTCTGGTCTGGTTTGATTGAATGCTTCCAGAATAAGCTGGTCGCTTGGAAAGCTGCCCTTTTGAGCCAAGCTGGTAAAATCTAGTTAATTAAGGCCTCCTTGAAAAATCTTCTAGTCTATGCCATGAGTTTGTTTAAAGTTCCTTCAAAATTCGTTGATTGTATGAAAAAAATCCAAAAGAATTTTCTATGGACATGTACTGAATCTAAAAACCGCCTTCATCTTGTGGCTCGGGATCAAGTGTGTCTTCCAAAGAGACTTGGAGGCCTTGTCATTAGGCACATTCATGATTTCAACAAAACCCTCATGGCCAAACAATTGTGGAGATTCCTGAAGGATTATAATGAATGGATCTCTATTTGTCACAACAAATACTATGTTAACGATATCTCTGCCCAAAGTGTTTTAGAAGATTACAATTTGCTTGTGGCAGCCTATAATCTGTGGACTAATTTACACAATTCCAAATATTTTATTCTTAAAGGATCAAGATGGGTCCTTAGAAATGGGAGGAATTTTTTTTGGGGGGATGATTGGTGGGTTGGTGATGGGCCTCTCATTGACTGTCATTGGGATGCTCAACTTTAAGAGAGATGTGTGGGACGGTCTGTCTACTGGGTCGTTGATTATTTCAGAGAAGGTAACTGGATCAATCTTATTAGTGTGGATCCCATCCTGAAACCCCTTCAATTATGGCTAGCAAATATTCACATTCCCTCTTTCCAGGTTGAAGACTCTTTGGTGTGGAGTGGTTCCTCCTCTGGAGTTTTTTCTGACACTCATTCTTTCTACCTATTGATAAGATCCTTTGCGTCAGCCTCTTTCTGGGCTAGTATTTGGAGCAATTTGTTGATTCCTAATATTAATATCTTCTTCTGGCTCTTTATGCAGAATAAGATTCTTTCCATTGACAACTTGTGCAAAAGGGGTATGGCTATCCCTAATAGATGTTTTTTGTGCAAAGAGGATGTTGAAGATGCTTCATATTTGCTAATCCACTACTCCTTCTCTAGAGATATCTAGGCCCATTTTTTTTATCTCTGGAGAATTGTGTGGTGCCTTCCCGAGAGCCTCTTGGTCTGCTGGCTTTGCAGGTGTTGCCCTTTGGACAATCCTTCTCTCAAGGTACTATGATACCTTATGTTACCCCATTTGGCTTGGGGGATTTGGAACAAAAGAAATAATTGGATCTTCAAGGACAAAGAGTATCTGCTCTTTCTGTTGCTCAAAGAATCCATAATTCCATTAAGGAGAACTTTGTTTCTTCTTGCCCTTCCCGCAAGCTTGATCCCCCTATTCCTACTTTGTCTTAGAACTAGGAGATTATCAATCGATGGCATATCAGCTAGGATATTTCTAAACCTACTATCAAGTTAAAGCAGATGAAAAATAATGTAGTTTAGGTTTCTCTCCCAAGTGGGTGGATCAAAATCAATGTTGATGGGACGACTAAAGGTAATCTTGGGCCGACTGGCTGTGGGGGACTTTCTCGTGACCACAATGGTAGGCTTGTTTAGGGGGTGGCACTCCCACTGGGCACCCAGACAAACCACTATGTCGAAGCTAAAGATGCTTACATTGGGTACCACATGGTAATCAGAGAAGGGTTCAAAAAAGTATGGCTCGAGAGTGATTCTTTAAATATCATCAGATGTGTGAGTAAGCAAACCGAGCCCAACTGGACCATTGAGTGTTTGATTCAAGAGTGCTATATCATGATTACTAAATTTAAGGATTTCAAAATCTCCCACGTATATCAGGAAGGTAAAAGGCTAGCGGAACACCTGACAAACATGGGTGTGGATTATGTGGAAATATGGCAGTGGACGAGAAAGGAAACTTTCCCAATACAATTATACGAATTGATCAGAAAGGACACCAAATGCATTGGCCACTCCTATCGCATTAATGATGATGGATTTCCAAATGAATTATAATTTTTCATGGAATTTTTGTTTGAATTCCAAAACCAAGTTTTCTAGAGCCTTCTTTCATATCTGGTTTTTCATTGCCTAGTTTTGGTTTGGTTTCTATTGATGTAGAGGCAATTTGTTCATGGAAGGTGACAAAAATAGAATGAAGCCCACATCCTACGAGAAATGGGAAAAGAACAAAGAGCTATGGATGGAGATTACAAATGGAGGCCTTGTGTCGTATCTCGAGAGTCTGCATGGCTATGATCTGAAAGTGAGAGAGGATTTTGTGAATGGTTGGGAAAAAGGCATCCTCACGACCTTTGGAGCGAAGTTCAGAATTGATGAAACCTTCATTGCTAAGATATTTGGTTTGCAGATGGAAGACAAGAAGTTTTATAGAGAAAGGAAGGCGGTGGAAGAAGCCATTGTGGCTTTCTTTGACAAATAAAGCAAGAGTAAAAGGTCATAAAAGATGAAGGGTGACAACTATAATAGGAAGGACCTACAATCACTTTGGGTGGAGATGGCCGAAGTGATCATGAGGTACATTACTTTTGATGGGCACTATTCTAGTATTTTATCTTACCACTTTATGATATTAAACCATTTTAGGCACAACACAATAATTTCTTTGTCTTTCTATCTGTTATCTTCTCTTGAAAATAGCTTGGCGAATCATGCCAAAAATGGTGATAACCCTATTCTGCATGAGGGGATAATCATGCTCATCATGGAATATGCTAAGGATCATGGGGTTAAACCCTCCTTGGTGGTTAAAGCTCCTAACTCTATGACCAACACTAAGGTTCATTATATGTCTGATACGAAGATGGATGAAGAAGAATTTGGTAGGGCTATAGATTGGTGGGACCTCAATGTCTCAGATGATTCAAAATACCGTCCTTCTCAGGAGGAGGGACCCCAACAAAATATTACACCTAGCAATGGAAGTAGCAGAAGAAGAAAACACCCCACATGGGCTGCCAGTAAGTATAAAATGGGCCCAACCCCAAGTTACAGGGTTCTGGTCCACCGAATATGAAGAAGTCTAAAACTAGAAAAATAGGGGATACCAAGGGAAAGGAGAAGGAAATAAAGTTAGAAATCCCCATTAATGTTGAATAGGGGGAACAAGAGGATACCCAAAAAGATGTCAATTTTGGTACTCTCCTTAGCAACTTTGTTAAAATCCAAGAGAATTGCTTTCTTTGGGTCTGTAAGGAACTTAATTTGTTGAAGGATGAAATTAAAGACATCGTTGATACTTTTACTTGGACACCCATGCCAAGAAAAATGGATAGACTTCTTCGAATGACATAGGATCTCACTAAAGGTGTAAAGACCATGAAAACTGATCATGAATCAAGGATTGATCAGTTGGAGATCATCTTGGAGGAAATTAAGGGTAATCTGAAGAACCTCTAGTGGATATTACAGAGAAGCTATGAATAACAATTCCTGGGGTCTTAAGAAGGTAAATGCGATGATAGCGGATCAAAGAGATTAGTCCATCACCAGTTTGCCTTCCTCTGCCACCAAAAAGAAGAAGAAAAGGCAGGAACCGAACTTGCAGTGTATGTGACTTGTTAGACCACCACAAACCCCTATACGAGGACTAGAAGCAGGAACCGAGAGAAGAATATCTCCAAGTTCATCATGGATGAGCTTGAGGACATCAACAAGAGAATGATTTAGAGAAATTCGGAGATGATGCAATCTCTGGTCTCGTGATTTTTAGGTTTTTTCCTTGTTCTGTATTTTTGTTTTGCATGGGCTTGGCCCCTATTTTTGTGGCTGATATGTCATTGGATCTAGACCGGTTTGCAACTTCTTATTTTTTGTGTTACTCTTTAACTTTGGGTTTCGGGTCCCTGTAAAACCCGTTTATCTTAATAAAAAACTAGAGCATATTATTGTGAGTTGACCCTCTACCTTTGGTAATAATTTTACTTAATTTTAATATTTCAAACATCTAGTTGCATAGTTTAAATCCAATCAACAAATGGATGAACCAACAATATAATATGTATAATTCAACTAGATTAAGATAAATCATCTATAAAATATGAGAATTTTAAACATGATAAAAATGTACAAATATGCAACATGGGGTCTTGGCTTGATTGTCAAGCACTTCCAATAGTAGAAACATGGTCTCAAGATCTAATCTCCCCCCACCCATGTGGAACCAAAGAGCATGTAATTATAGCTCACCACCCATCATGTTAAAAAAGTTTCACCAGTACATTGCAAGTTGTAGGGGGCTACCCAATTAGTGCAATCTAAAAAAAATACATATACAAATATGAAACAATATTTTTTTCCTTGGATGATAATCATGATCCATGTAAGTTCCAAATGTCCTTGAAAAATATTAGAAACATGTCGAAGAATACAATGTTATACTTGTATACATTTGATATGTCTTACTACAATGGAGCTAACACTTCCTACCAAAAATTTATAACATGTTCCAAATAAGGAGAAGGTAGCTAAGAACTCCCATCAAATACCTAAAGGACATAAAATAGAAGTTGAACACCAAAATGGATGACAAACCAAAGAGTTGCACTTTGGATTGCCAAAATGTACTTTGTTAGGGAATTTCTAATTAGTTCACGACTTCTTCTATTACTTATGGAATAGTTATTATGTTTTGTTTGTATATATGAACTATTTTATTCATATAGAATGATTGTATCACCTTTATAAGATACCAAAATAATCAAATAGATATTTTGTAGGTTAAAACATGTTTAACAAAATTTAGTAGCAATTTTATTAGTTTTAAAACAACTTAAAAAAATATTTCTTAAAGAAATAAATTCCACATTTGAAATCAAAATAAGGATTTTTTTAATCACAAAATTTTGAGAGGAATCTAAATATGCAAACATATACATTTATTGATATCATATGAACATTGCTCTTAGTCTTGCAAAAACACTCCATTTAAGAATTCATTTGTTGTTTATATTATTACTAAATTATAAAAAAATCAATCCATTTTTAGATCAATAGTTAAAATGTTCAAGTACTTTTGCATCTTTGAATCTAAACAAAAATTCACCATTAGTGAAGTTTCTAAAATCTAGAAACTCAATGCCATAGGGATGTGCTTCATCCATGTGCTAAGAGACTACATAGAGTAAATAAAAATATCAATGCAATTATCTTGTTGTTAACTTTGGAACAAACTCTCTCACACTTGAATGCCATATTAAATTTTTCTTTCTAATAAGTGATGCAAAATTTCAATTAAGAATTATATTAAGTCAAAATATCATAAAACAAAATCAATAATAAAACTAATATGAATAACTCTAAAAATATACATAAATAAAACCCTCCAACTTAAATGAATCCTCCAATGGTTTTTTTAATTACAATATTAAATTTTAAAACTATAATTAACTTTAATTAACACTTCTCAATAAAATTCAATAAAAATATAATTTAAAATTATAATTTATACTTATATTTCTTATGATTAATTTAAACATATTAAAAACTAGCATTTGCACCAAAAGGAGGTGTAATGGTTACACTGATAGTAAAATATGCTTTGAATAATATATTGGACCGTACATGAACAAACTAATGCGAGTTAATTTAAGATCTTAAGTTGCACATGAACATATAGAATTTGAAAAAAAAATAAAAAATTACGAATCTCTTGCTCGAATCATAAGTGGCTGACGATGGCTGGTAAAATTCTTTTAATTAAGTCATTTTTGAATGCCATCCCCACATATTTGATGTCTGTTTTGCAGGCTCCCCCCCAAGTTATTAAGAACATTAGGGTTTCCCTTAGGACCTTTCTTTGGAATGATAACTTGGGTGATAAGCCGAGGATTCCTCTCTTGGCTTGGGACAAAATTTGTTGTCCCAAAGAGCTGGGGGGTGCGGGCATTCGTAATTTAGCTGCTCAGAATAAGGTTTTGGGGGCAAAATTGGTTTGGAAGTTATATGTTGACCCTCATAGTAAATGGGCTGCCATCATGTTTGCTAAGTATTTAAGGGGTGCTTCCAAAGAAAGGATTTTTACTGCTTCATGTCTTCCAAAAGGTTCAGCTTTTTGGAATTTTTTGGTTTCATGTAGGATGGTTATTTTACCACATCTATCCTGGGTTGTCAATAATGGGAAGAAAGTTCGGTTCTGGGATGAAGTCTGGAATGGGCACTCTGCCATTTCAGTTATCCGAGACTGGTCCCCTTTGTCTAGTATTCTATTAGAATTATGGGGGCCTTTTGTTGCCGATTATTTTGATATTGTCTCCTCTGGTCCTTGTGTGATTGCAAATTGGAAGATTATCCCTCCCTTTTCGGTTGATATTAATCTTATTCTGGCTTTTGTGGAAGAACTTCACAAAAGACCCCTTGTTTTCCAAAATAAAGAGGACTCCTTGGTTTGGATTAAGAGTGCTGCTGGTTCTTATTCAGTTAAAGAAGGTTATAATTCTTTAGTTCAGACCATCCCCTTGTTGGCCTACTAAGCTTTTTTGGCACCCGACTTGTCTTCCTAAATCAGGGTCGTTTGCTTGGTTGGCAGTCCAAGATAAGGTTCTCATCGGAATGCGCTTGGACAGACTTGGGATTACGACTGTATTTCCTTGTGTTTTTGTGGTCATTGTATGGAATCCATGGATCATCTTTTCTTGTTTTGTCCATTTGCTTATGAGTGCTGGTATTGGTTATTTGGCGTGCTTAGCTGGTCTTCTGCGATAGGTCCCAATCTTCTTTCTCATTTCATGGCCTAGCCCTTGTTGTTTTCCTCATCATACTATTCATCCCTTTGGGTTGTGGCCCCATCACTAGTAATTTGGAATATTTGGCATGAAAGAAATTCTAGAATTTTTAATCATAAAAATGCCACTTTCTTTAAAGTAATTGGTAAAATTCAAACCTCCATCAGTGAGGAGGTTCTTTCATTCATTCATAAAAACTTAGATCATCTCAGTTCTTTCTCTCATTGGGATAATCAGGTTACTTGGAAATGGTCCTTACTTCGTCTGATGCCTTCCCATAGGGCTGTATCAGGAGGTCTATCTTCTTTGGTTAAACGAAAATTGGCCAGATGGACTCCCCCTCCATTCCCTTCCTTCAAACTTCAGTTTGATGGAGCCTCAAAGGGGAATCTGGGAAAGTCTGGTATTGGAGTAGTTATTTTTGATCATTCTTCAAAAGTCATCAAAGTTGTGGGTAAACAAATTGGACATGGTAACAACAACACGACTGAGTTTCAGGATTTATCCTTTGGGCTTGATATCACTCTTTCATTAAACATTAAAGACATTGTTATTGAAGGCGATTCCATGGTCGTGTTTCAAGCGGTTGTAGCCAAGAAATGTCTATCTTGGCATCTTCAATATTTCTTAGATCACATTCTTCAGCAGTTAAAATGCTTTTCCACTTTTTCTATTTCGCATTGTTTTAGGGAGATCAACGTCATTGCGGTTTTTTAGCTAATAAGGTTGTTGTGGAGGGTGTCGATTTCCTGGAGGTCTCTCCCTCAGACATTCCTGCATCTTGCATGAAGATGCTTTCTTTATAGGTGGTCTTCCTTCTTGAAATCTTACTTCACTATCTATGCTTCGCTAGTATATGTAGTAAAGATGTTGGCCTTCATGACAATTTTGTGCTATTGGTACCTTTTGTTAGATTTCATTCATGGGGTAGGAAATTGGTTGGGTTTCTTCTACTGGTATGAGATGCCTAATGTATTTGTACCTTCTCATGTCTCCTTGCTTTATGTGATGGTTACTTCCCTATATGGCTATATTAGGGGGGATGTTGTCCTGCCTTATGGCAACATTCTTGTTGTAGTCATATTTGGTAGTTTCTTCGCACAAAGTCCGGAGGTAGGAGGGGTATCTTTGGTCTGGATGGTGGATTTTTCTTTGGTTTAGAGGGGTATCTTTTGGTTTGGTTTGGTTATCTTGGTTGGTGGGCTGTTTTGAATTTCTTTTGTAAGTTTGGGATCTCTTTGGCTTATGGCAACCATTACATATTAATCAGTACTTGTACGGTGGGGGTACTTGCATAATATTTGTTTGATCCTCTATTTTTGGTAATCATTTTTCGTTGTGATTGGTTGCTGGTTGCCTTCCCATCAGGCTTCTGTACCTTAAGAGCTTGTTTTTTCCTCTTCACTTCATTTGGTATCATGATCTATCGGTTATTCAGGTAGTTGTTCTAATGATTGGGGATATTATGCTATTCACTGGCTTTATCATTGTGTGATCATCCTCATATTAGCAAGTTTCTTTCATGATGTGATAATTATGACATGGTGATCCTGTTCTCAGTTATATTGATTGTTGGTGGGCACTTATGGCTATCATTCGATCTTTGTCTTGCTTTTCACTCTAAAATCATGTTCTGTTTTCTTTGGGAAATTCTTGCCAAATTCGACGGATGATGGCTTTTTCTGAGGAATTGGAAAGAGCAGTTAATGTGGTATTACAGAGGATTTCTTATTTTGATATTGTTCCTTTAGGCTACTAATTTGGATTATTCTTTGGTTCGGTCTCATCCTCCTCCCTGAGGGTCTTCAATATCCTTCCCTGCTTCTTATTTGGATTTGTCTATGTTTGCTCACCATATTTGTGATAGCAGGATCTCTTATTCTTGGTTCTCTCATCGCTCTGAGTTTTGTTTTCTTCAGAGCTTTGGTTTCTTGTGGTGTTTAGACAGGCTGGATTTTGGGGTGATGGCTCTGATCTTTGGTGGACATTCTTGACTCCATCTTGAGATGCCCCCTGTTAGACTGATTCTTACAACTTCCTTTATATCTAATGCGGATGACAATGCATTGCAATGCATCTGGGGGGTTTTGGTATGCCTATGGGCTTTTTGTAATGGGTAGATAAGCTTATGTTTTCTTGAGCAATACTGAAGGGTTTTCTTACTAGTTCTTTCCCTTCAGTACTCTTTGAACTAGACACATGTAAAAATATATATAATCAATATAATTTTAGTGGTCTCATCCACTTTTATAAAAAAAAAAAAAGAAAATAACTTTAAGAAGCTCTTGAAAGATTTACTAATTTTAATGTATCATAATTAGAAACAATTATTTTTAAGTAAAACATTTAAATCACTAAAAAAAGTGATACTTATATTCTCATGCAATTGTTTCTGACATATATTTGTAGTTGTTTAGTTTATCTAAACCTATTTAAAAATCTTAAAATAATAATAAAAATTTAATTCAAAGAACCATTTTTTATTTGCATACACAATTAGCACCACTTGCTCCATGCTTGGCCTCACCTCCTCATCTTTTTCAATGCATAACACCCTCCTCCACAATATTAATGGAGTCTCCACACCATAACTTTTTAGTTCGATAAAGACTGTAACAGCAAAAAGAAGGCTTAAGCAAGATTTTGCCCTCTTTTTGTCCATCGCCAAATTGTGAGCGACTGAACGAACTTCCCTCTGTCATTGAAAGAAATTTGGTTTCTTGCGTTGTGTTGCGTGTGAAATGGTCGAATTCAGAGATACCTTGCACGACAGAAATGTTCACTCAATCTTAATTCAAAGACCCATTTTTTATTTCCAAAGAATCTAGCATTTAGAATATCAATCAAAAGTTTTATTTTTTAATGGTTAAAAAGTATGATTAATGTTGAAAGGCATTCTATAATGATGGTAAGGGGTGTAAGGGGTGACGTGTAATGAGTGCATATGTTGACAACACACATGTCTATATTTTAAAATCTAGACTAAAAGATATCACCCTGTAGGAGACTTTATTGTTATTCTTATTGATTTATTATACTTTAATGAAATATATTTAATAGAATATTATATCTAATATTTTGTATAATATTATATCTTTCACATATGTGACAAATAGGTTTGAGGTGAAATGCTTTCACTCAAAATTATAGAACTAATTTTTTCTATTGAAAATTTTAGTTGTGATCAAATTCACTCATACAGTTTCAAATGAAATCCTTTTGAGTGAAAGAGTTTAGGTTGAATTATCCATTTCAACTAAAATAGTCTATGTGGTTGTCTATTTAGCAACTTAACCCCTTTTTTGGAATTTTTTTTAGTAAAACTTCGACTTTAACTCTAAATTTTTTCAACTAGAGTAACTTTCATGAAAATATGAATATACCCTTTTGTAGAGCTCAAACTCTAATATATATATATATATATATATATATATATATATATATATATATATATATATATATTTTGATTAGTAAGATTGTTCTACAAAAAATGGATCTATAGAGGTGGTTCATAAAGAATCTATAGAGGTGATACGAGATAATGAGTTTGCAGTGGTTCCTTCTTGGATGGGTTTGGACTCCTTTTTTCCCTTTTCCCTTTCTACAAAAATTGTTGTTCATAGTGGATTTGCCTGCAAAAGGTTGGAAAAAGCCTTTCAAAACCTTCTTGTCTTCTCTATTCTGTTTTAATCTTTGACTACCTATTTTGCACTTCAAAGTGTTCTTTTTTGTAAAGGGTTTAGGCATACCCTTCAAAACCCAAATTTCCTTTTTCTTGGTTGTGTTTCTACCTAGCCCAAGGTGGCATAAATTTTGGGTTATAGGGTCCTGTGGAAACCGTGTTTGTTCTGGTTATTTTGATGTAATTGTCCCACCTTGATTCGTTGCTCTGGTCAAAATCTTCTTGTCTTTGAAAAAGTTTGTGTTTTTCAGTTTTTCGTTATCTCACTGCTTGTGAGACCCCGAATTATTAACAGGTTGGTTGTTACGTGTAAGGCTTTGGGCCCTCTTTTTCTTTAATCAATTAGAACTTCATCAAGATTTCTATATTTCATTAGCTTACATCATATTGAAATAAAACATATAAAGGTTACTTTTATGTAGTCAAAGTTAAAGATTCATATTTGTGTTCGCCATTTCCTTTATAAAAGTGTGACACGATTTTGTACTTTTAAGTGATATTACTTTTCTTTCACCCAAATAAATATATAAGAATATATTTTCTACAAATTGGGTCTATTTTACATGTCTTGGGGATAGTACATCATTTTGAAAGCGGGGATGATGCTCAAAAGATTATTAGTGAAAGATAAAGTCGAGTTGTAGCTAATAGAAAAACCTATTGTAAGCAACTATATAAAGGATGCAGAGAAAAAGGTTGCCTAGGGCTACTAGGAATAAACATATATTGTGAGGGACACATCCAAAATAGAACATAAACATATATTGTGAGGGACACATCCAAAATAGAACATATATGTATATAAAATAGATAAATGAGAGAGAGAGAGAGAGAGAGAGAGAGAGAGAGAGAGAGAGAGAGAGAGAGAGAGAGAGAGAGAGTTATGCAAGAAGATACAAAAGAGATCAATTGTAAACTTAGATGATCCTATATTATAATGAATATAATATATAGGGATATTTTTGTGATGTATGGATTGATGACAATGATTCGTGTTAATACTATAGTTTAATATCACATTTTCTCTATTTTAAAAATAATTCTCCCATTGTTGTTATCGAAGTATTTAAACACAACTCATAGGGAATCCCTTGGGTTCAAAACTATGGTTCTTGTTTCACTTTTCTTGCTAACAACTTGTATACACACATGATATATCTTACTACAGTGTCTCTAACACTATCTACCAAAAGTATCTAACCTCTTCCAAATAAGAAGGTAGTTAAGACCTCATGTCAAATAGAAAATGGTCATAAGATAGAAGATGAAACACCAAAATAGATGACAAACCAAAAAATCACACTTTGTAATGCCAAAGTTACTCTCTTTGAGAAGTTCTAACTAGAACATGGGATTTTAAATATCATTTATACATTAGTTATTACGTTTTCACTACATATGTGATGTACTTTTTTCCATGCAGAACTATTTGCCACCTTTATAAGTTGCAAAACCAATCTAATAGATATTTCCGAGGTTAAAACATGTTTCACAAAGTTTAGTAGCAATTATAGTAGTTCTAAAACAACTTAAACAAGATTTTTTTTGAGAGATATAACTTTCACATTTGGAACCAAAATAAATTGTCTTTTTTTTAATCACAAAATTTTGAGTAGAATATAAATTTTCAAAAGTATTTATTTATTGAATAATATGAAGATGCATCAAACAATCGATGGGGCAATAGGGAATATGCATAGGATGCCAACTTAAAATGACCACTTTTTGACCCTTGCATGCATAACAAATCCCACAACATTCGTCATAACTACCCAGAAGCCAAAGCAATATATATAAGCACTTAAGTCACATGCGATTACAACAAAAACAAAATCGTCAAAATATGATATATCATTTAGAAGTTTAGAATGTGCAAAATTAAGAATAACAACTACTATACCCTTCCTCTAATTAAATACTCATTAAAAAATTTAAAATAAAACTAAATTACCATTTAATATTAAATAACCTTCTCACTTTCAAAATAAACAAACTAATAATAATTAAATTTACATGTGAACATACATTTTAAGCTTAACTTGTGCAAAGATGCATTCTTCGTTACATATCATTCTAGCTTGACCACATCGCTATTGTGAAAAACTTGAACAAAGCAGATATGAAACCAAAAACGGTTTATATTAATCAAATCAAAGTATTACAACATCAACATTTCTGCTCTATCAAAGACAAACACAACTACAACTAATGCTATCAGATTTCCACAATCCATTTTAATATTCACTTATTGCTATGAATTTGATTTCCACAACTACAACTTACAATTTACAACTCTAGTGAGGCAGTTCAAATTAAATAACAAAGAAATATCCAGAATGTTGACTGAGAAACATCTAGTGCTGTCATAAATGCCCGGCTTGGCCATTTGACTTTGTCTAGTCGCCGAAATTAATACTTACCAACACCATTGCTATCGCTATCACTGTCGCTTCGGTTTGCTCGCTTATCCAGGAGCACAGAGGTTTGAGGTTCTATCTTCCCTTCCAGCATTAGCACCACTTGCCCCATGCTTGGCCTCATCTCCTCTTCTTTTTCAACGCATAGCAATGCCACAATACTTGCTCTTCTAACCTCTTCAGTATCTTTCTCCTCTGCAACACCCTCCTCCACAATATTAATTATGTTCCCCTGGTAAATTTGTGTTGCAGCCCACGGGGGAAAGTAATACATACTTGAATCTTGCACGTTTAATTCAATATTTCTTCGCCCGGAAATGATTTCCAAGAGAGTCATACCAAAACTGTACACATCAACTTTTGGAGTGATGGGAAGACCGGAAATCCATTCTGGAGCCAAATAACCTCTCGTTCCTCTCGTTGTTGTCAGGATGCGGCTGCGATCTCTACTCACAAGCTTTGCCAACCCGAAATCGGCCAACTTGGGTGAAAAATTAGCGTCCAGCAAAATGTTCTCGGGCTTTATATCGCCGTGAATGATGCGATCTCTGCATTCCTCGTGGAGGTAAACTAAAGCTCGTGCAGTGCCTAGAGCGATCTGGAATCGGGTCTTCCAGTCGAGTACCTTTCCTTTACTTTTGGAATTACTGAAGAGTAGAGAATTTAGAGAGCCGTTGGGCATGTAATCATAAACCAGTAACCGTCTGGATCCTTCTGCACAAAACCCTTGAAGCCTGACCAAATTCCCATGTTGTATGTTTCCCAGAGAACTGATTTCCGCTCGGAATTGCTTATCATCTTGGCTTGAACCCTCCAATTTCTTTACAGCCACAAGCGTACCTTCTGCTAAAGATCCTTTGAACACTGAGCCAAATCCTCCGCTCCCCAGCTTAGACCTGAAATTCCTAGTTGCAATCTTCAACTCCTTGTAACTGAACATTCTAAGAAAAGAGTCTGAGGAATCTGCACACTTCTCCATAGATCGTAGCCGATGCCGCTGCCGCCTCCACATTAAAAATGAAAAGATACACAAAGCACTAACAATACCAAGCACTACAGGCAGGACGACTTTTAATTTGGAGGACGATGATAGATCAAAATTTGGAGGACGATGATGATGAGAGGCAGCTACTCGGATGAAGACATTTGAATTGCTTTTTGATGGAGAATTGTGCAAGTTTAACAATTGTCCTGACCAAATTTGGCAGGACCCTGAAGGCGGATTGAAAGCATAAGCAGTACACGAGCAGTTGTGGAGGCAGGCTTTCTCACAATCTTTTTTCGTGTGTGCAGGGTATGAGTAAGCGTAATCACTAGACAACGTTGAGTTGGAGTCGATGAATACGTCGGTGCTGCCATTTTTGGTGCCGCAATTTAATGGGTTCTCGCGAACACAGCCACTGGACCACCACTCTTGCGAATCCCAGGCGCGATTGTCCGCTGGGGTGAAGGCTTGTACGCAGCTGCAGAAGTGAAGGTTGTTGGAGTTGCAGGTTCCAAAAGCGCCACAGAGACCATATACGGCGCACTGATCTTTGGGCTGAGACCAGAACAGGATCCACTTATTGCCATCGAGCATAGCATGTCGAGTATCTCCGGACTTCATCATGACGAAACGTGTGAGCCCATTCATCTTGTGAGTCGGTATCATACTGACATACAAACCAGAGCTGGTAATTTCAACGGTGACATTGAAGAACTCTTTGCTTGCCATTTCTGGAACTTGACTGAAAATTTTACCGTCCCAAACTCCACTCTCCCAATACTTCACAGAATTATTCCATATTTGCACGATTTGTTTGGCGCCAGAAGGATCCAATTGATGGGAGAAAAGCCCAGGAGCGGGATCCAATGAGCTTTTCCAAGAGACTAGCTTTTGCCGTCCACCGAATCTCATTCCAGGCAACCAGGTATCTGTAGGATTGTCGAAACTCTGCCAAAGAGCTTCAGGTTTCTTGTCCTCGCTCAGCATCAAAAAATTACCGGAATCTAATATCACAGCCCGAGATGCCTTGCTGGATATGTTGACCGACCAAATAGGCGCGCCCTCTGCATCAAACAGTCCCAATTTACCTTGTCTTGATAGCTTCAAATTGCCAGGCCTGCTTCTCGCGGGAGTCTCTCTGTTGGCCACCCAAACGATCGTCTTCTCCGGTATACTGGCAAACCAAATGCCAATATACCAGTTATTGCTCCCATTTGGGCTGAAGAATCCCAATTCAAAAGTGCCATTCTTTGAAATTAATGTCTGATTTCCAGCAAGCGAGGCGCCCAAGGAAAGAGTATCTCCACCCTGGACTGCAGCACCATAATTCTTTAATTGAATAAACACTGTAATTGCAAAAAGAAGACTTAAGCAGGATTTTGCCCTCTTTTCGTCCATCTCCAGACTTTTAGCAATTGAATGAACCTCCCTGTGCGGTTAAAAACAAGAAGTGTTGCCAAACTTTTTTAGCATCAATATCTTGGAAGACTGTGATAGGTTAGGTGTATGAATGGTGGCAATTAGAGCGGTCCAATATAGTTGGTTGTGTTGCGTGTAACAGGGTTCAGAGACAGTTGGACGGTATGCAAGGTCAAGTCAAGAAAAAAAATCGAAGACATTATGGGAATGTAAGGTAAAGTCATATTGACTTTATTAAGGTTATGAACCATTTTTTATTTACGGGGATGCATTGATTTTACAGCTTTTTTGGATCTCATGCAACCACAAGTCATCGCTAAAGAAGAATCTTCCAACTCTAGAGTGGCTAGGCAAGCCATAGATAAACAAGAAAGCATCTGGAGAGAAAAACCCACAACGTCCAAGTCATCCACGCCCGACTTAGCATCATTTGTTGCCTCTGCAACATCCATACCTCTGAAAACCCTACCACTGCTCTTCTACCGCTCAATCTCACCCACCGCTTCCTATATAATCTAAAATTATGTCCTTGCTATATCAAGAGCTATAACTATATTAGTAGAAAGAGGTAGATTGTAATGGTGCGAATGTGCTAACAAAAATCTATTAACTTAAATTTGATTTGTCCTACATTTTTGAATCGGTTTTCATTTTGTGTATTCATCTTCAAGATCTTATTAGTATGCATTTCTATGAAAACCTTATCATTGCTATTATATGTGGTTTTTCCATCTCTTTCGTTTTCTAATTTATAAACTATTGTTTTATCTGTAATTTCTCCATATCTTTGGTTTTAGAATCTATAGGTTTCATTGACCACACAACTCTGGCAATCATCCGAAATAATGTTCAACGATCATTTCCAGCTCCAAATTTCTCATACAAATTGTTCCTAAAATAATTCTGACGAGTACAAGATCGATCATACATAATAGAAATATGACCTACATAAATTCTCATGTGTGTTATATTTCTTAGATAATCAACACGTTGAAAAATTAGAGTCACGAAATTACAACAATCCTTAATGTTAGTTATTTTGCAAAACAACTAATAGTGAAAAATTTATATTTTATGTACACGGACTCACAATTAGTATAACTACAACTCTAGAAAATAAATATCCACCAACAATTATTTCTATAAATAATTTAGTTCTCTAAATGTTTATTTTATGTACACCAATTCAAAAGTATTATAGCTACAATTTTAAAAATTAAAAACCCACCCACACTTCATTTTTTATAAATAACTTTCCAATTTTCAATTCTCAACTCATCTAAACTACTCAAGGAAACTAATATCAAGATACTTTCCTTATTACATCCATTTGTTACAATTCCAACAAGAGACACAAAGTGTCAAGTTCCTGCGGTCAGTATGATTAGTTTAGAGTAGATGAAAGTAGAGATGAAGATAGAGGGGGAGAGGAAGAGCGAGAGAAATATATAGAGAGATGTAGAAGAAAGGATAAAAATAGAAAGGCATAGATAATGAGATTGTTAGATAGAGAGGAAGAGGTAGAGGGAGTGATAAAGGTAGAGAGATAGAGAGAAAGATATAAAGAGATAGACAAGCATATAGGGAGAGAGGGAGAGATCTATGTGCCATTATGATAGAAGAATAAAGAGATAGAGATAAGTATACATGTTGTTTGCTTTAATGTTAACAATAGAATGTAAAGGAAGCCCATTTTGTAAATACATTTTTATACGAACCACGAGAGATATAAGTAGATATGTGTTTGCTTTTATTTTAACAATAGCATGTGGAGGAAGCCCATTGGATAAACACATTTTTATACAAACTACAATTTTTTAATAAGTTGAATTTATATTTTATATTAAGTATATGAAATAAAGTTAGATATGATGAGTTGTGCAATATGTATGAGAAGTTATATTTATGTTTAACATTTTAAAAAAAATCAATTGTATATGGTTTAAAAATGTTGTATGGATATTAAGATCATTAGCTAGCTTTATTATTTAAGAAGAAAAGTTATTTCTATAAATCTAGATTAAAAAAATAAATAAAAAATAATTATCTAATAATTGAGATAGAATAGATAATTAAAATTAAATTATGTATTATAATTAAATTAAGGGATAGGTGTACGCAGCTTTAGAATTGATGATGGAGAAATGATGTAGGTGTTGATTGAAATTTTTTTTTAGTGTTGAAAGATTAGTTATTTTAGTTTGATGAATGTTTCAAACTCTAAATTGAAATTATGAACCAAATTCAACAAAAAATATACTTCTTATCCATATTTAATCATATTAATTTTTTTGTCAAAATGACACCAATCCTAAATAAGAATTAGCATAATTAATCTTTAAACCAAACTTGGTTTAACCCCAAAGTTGCATGGATACAAAACTATGCATAAATTACCTATAGCTAGACACTAATTATGACACAAATTTAGATAATTACATTATTAATCTTTAAAAAAATGTTAAAAATAATATTTCACAATACTTAATAGACTAATTCAATAGAATGTATATATGTTAACATAAATCAATTTAAATTAATCTAATAATAATTGAACAATAATTATCATGTTAAAAATTACATAAAGTAAAAACTAAGATACTTTAAAACCAATGTGAAAGCAACCCGTAATAAGAAACTAGAATTTAAATATCTCAAGACGAATGAAATCTAAATAATTTGTAACTCTATTATATGCGAATTCTCAATGTGTGTAAGAAATGATTTCAAACATAGTAAATATTTAAAAACTTATAGGGGAAAGGACCCAGTAGTTGAGCATGTACCAATTGTTGTGAGGGTTGTTGATACTTTTTGTTTCAAAAATTGAACAAATAAAACCTACTGTTTGAAACAAAAAATATCATTTTTTGTTAGGAAATGTACCAACAGTTGTTAAGAAATGTACCAATAGTTGTTAAGAAATGTACTAATATTGTAAAAAGTAACCAATTAGGTGATGTCATGTCAGCTGCACAACTATTGGGGTCTCTTTTGCACGTCTATTGGTCTCACTTTTTTGGGGGGCTGTTTTGGACACCTTGGCAAAAAGCATGCTGATGTGGCATCATATTTGATGATGTGGCCCTGAAACCTTAGTTATAAGCAGGGGACTTGCCAAGTAAGCTGCTGTAAAAAAATCAAAGTGATTTGAAATTTCCAAGTAGGATTTTGAGAAGCACGAAGTTAGGGTGCACAACTACTGGGTCCTTTCCCCTATATCCAACCTCATAATTTATAAAATCTTCCATGTGAAGTTATTCACCAACATAAGTCAACAATTAGTTTATTTCCATTGGAAAAAGTGAAGTCTAGACTATCATGGAGACGTGTGTCGCAACCCATAAATTTTAAATCAACATTAAATATGATCAATTATTTTTTACCCAGTTCGTACATATGAAATGAAATGACAAGGATGTAATGTATTGATGTCTTTGACAATGATATTTAATTTAGTAAGTAACAATAAATATTTATTATATTTGCAGATTGTTACGTCAGCAAGTTCAGTAATAATGTCTTATTTGATGAATTAATGTATGAAGTTGTAAATTTTTTTTGAGAAAAATAAATTTTCTTGTAACCAATAGAAATACAGGAAAATGGAATTTTTAAATCATTTTAAATAAAATAAAAGATACACTATAGAATTTTAAATTTTTTTTTTTTAATTCTATGCATTGTTTGGTTAAACTAATAAAAAATTAGAATTGAAGGAATACAATAGTATCTTGCCTTGGCAGGAACTAAAACCTGTGTATGAAAAATTAGTATGAACTACTTTTACTTTAAATAAAGACATAGAAAGTAATGGGGGAACTTCAATTTTCAACTTCCCCAAAATTAATATTGTTTTGGATTAAGTCAAAAAAAAGTTTTGAAGGGACCCTGTGGTGTAGGAGCACCTAGTTTCAAGAGGTTCCATGAGGTCAAGAGTGATGTCATGAGTAATTTCAATAATTTTTGAACTTATAAGGTCTATTTGAGTCATTGTAAATCATAATGTAAGGCTATGTAAGCCATTTTTCATAAATTGTCCAAAAGGTCCTCATGAGGTTGAAATGTTACAAAATGTGTTAAAAGACCCAAATAAGGGTAATAAGGATGTAAAATGCATAAATGAGGAGTTCCAAATTGATTAAAGGGTAGTTATGAGAGTTACAAAGGATGGGAATCACTATTTAAATGATGTAATGTTGATCCAAACTGAAGAGGAAGAAGGAGTACATTTTGATTGAAATTGGGAATTCAAAAACCTTTGTTTTGCAGTCCCGAAAATAGTTATCTTCTCTATTTCCAGGCCTTGTACGGCCATGTAAGGCCTGGAAATCATGTATAATTATTATGAAAAGTTAGGGCAATGAGTTAAATTTATTTTGGCTTTGGTTTGGTGTTTTTTAATGAAGGAATGAATGAGTTATGTTAGTTTTTGTAAAAACAGTTTGTAAACACTCATTTACAGAGGTGTGTCCAAGGGTTTGACCATATTGCAACTTTTAACCATGGGAAAAATCTAAATCTTAGTTATTCTAAGAGTATATTAAAGGGGCTTTCAAATGGATTTTATTTCATATCAAATGGATTTGTATTTTGGGAGATATTTGATGCCCTAGGTGGACTGGGCATGCACATTTCTTGTTTTTTCTATGATAGTCAAAATGGTCACGGTGTAGAGGGCATAAATATCTAACCGACCGTTGGATCGTTACAATTTTTTAATATGTTTTATAAAGACTAGATATCTATGTCTCCACTGGACAGATTTTCACAATATTGTCTGGTTTGAAAGATGTTAATGACTGAATGCAGGGTATCAAAACTGTCACAACTGGGACAAATTTGGAAGGTGATTAGAAGCATGAAATGGATGGACTCATGATTGATTGGTATGAGTTTTTATGGATGTGGTGAAAGTTTTGTGATTAATTGAAGGTTATTGATTGAATGTTTGAGTTTATGGGATGTAAAGGTTGTAAGTATCTTTGATGAGATTGAGGAACCTATCATATTTGTTATTGATTCAATGATAAGTTGTGTTGTTACATGAGAAATGCCTCTAAAATGTTGTTCAGATGATTGGATCAGTATGATCCTTGATGGTTTGTTGGTTTTACATGATGCTCTGCATCAAATTGGTATCAGAGCCCAGCAAATGGTCTGGGTTTGGAAATTTGTTTTGTGGATAGGATGCCGAGGGAGGCAATCCACATAGTTGTTTTGTGTTTGTGTTATGTTTGGTTGCAGGTGTTGGATCCATCTAACTATAGAGGAGAAGGTTCAGGAGAGAACCTGGTTGTGGTTGCCAAAAGACTAGGGAGAGAGGAAAAAGAGACTCCTAGGTGAGGCAAAGGAAGTGTGAGTTTGTGTGGATGCCTGAGGAACACCTTGAGTTGCAGCCATTGGATACTCCATGGATGGGAGTAGTTGAGAGGATGATTACCTTTTTAAAGTTGGTAGCAGCAGCATGAGGATAATGAGAGAATGATGAAAGGAAGAGGCAGAGATAAAGATGAAGACAAAGACAAAGTTTCAGTCCAAGATACAAAATTTTCTTGCAGGTTGTTTCCAAGGGACTTGGAAAGATTTGAAGGTCGACAGTATGGTGCAGGAGCACCTAGTTTCAAGAGGTTCCATGAGGTCAAGAGTGATGTCATGAGTAATTTCAATAATATTTGAACTTATAAGGTCTATTTGAGTCATTGTAAATCATAATGTAAGGCTATGTTAGCCATTTTTCATAAATTGTCCAAAAGGTCCTCATGAGGTTGAAATGTTACAAAATGTGTTAAAAGACCCAACTAAGGGTAATAAGGATGTAAAATGCATAAATGAGGAGTTCCAAATTGGTTAAAGGGTAGTTATGAGAGTTCCAAAGGATGGGAATCACTATTTAAATGATATAATGTTGATCCAAAATGAAGAGGAAGAAGGAGTACATTTTGATTGAAATTGGGAATTCAAAACCCTTTGTTTTGCAGTCCTAAAATAGTTATCTTCTCTATTTCTAGGCCTTGTATAGTCATTTAAGGCCTGGAAATTGTGTATAATTATTATGAAAAGTTAGGGCAATGAGTTAACTTTCTTTTGGCTTTGGTTTGGTGTTTTTTTATGAAGGAATGAATGAGTTAGGTTAGTTTTTGTAAAAACAGTTTGTAAACCCTCATTTACAGAGGTGTGTGCAAGGGTTTGACCATATTACAACTTTTAACCATGGGAAAAATCTAAATCTTAGTTATTCTAAGAGTAGATTAAAGGGGCTTTCAGATGGATTTTATTTCATATCAAATGGATTTGTATTTTGGGAGATATTTGATGCCCTAAGCGGACTGGGCATGCACATTTCTTGTTTTTTCTATGACAGTCAAAATTGTCTCGGTGTAGAGGGCATAAATATCTAACCGACTGTTGAATCTTTACAATTTTTGAATATGTTTTATAAAGACTAGATATATATGTCTCCACCAGAGAGATTTTCAAAATATTGTCTGGTTTGAAAGATGTTAATGACAGAATGCAGAGTATCAAAACTATCACAACTGGGACAAATTTGGAAGGTGATTAGAAGCATGAATTGGATGGACTCATGATTGATTGGTAGAGTTTTTATGGATATGGTGAAATTTTTGTGATTAATTGAAGGTTATTGATTGAATGTTTGAGTTTATGGAATGTAAAGGTTGTAAGTATCTTTGATGAGATTGAGGAACCTATCATATTTGTTATTGATTCAATGATAAGTTGTGTTGTTACATGAGAAATGCCTCTAAAATGTTGTTCAGATGATTGGATCAGCATGATCCTTGATGGTTCGTTGGTTTTACATGATGCTCTGCATCACCCTGGAACCCTTTACAAAGATGATTCTAAAAGGTTTAGAATCAAAGAATTAAACCCAGAATAGAAATACAAGACAAAATAGGTTGTTGAAGATAGAACAATACAAAATGCAGCCAAAAAACCAACAAAAATCCAAAAAAGCACCAAAAACCAGCAATGACGAACCAAGAACCAGCACCGAGATAGAGACAAAACCAAAAACAAGAACATAAACTACATGAGGCTCTTTAAGGTATCCACAACCTCAGTGTCCAATTGACTCATTTTATTAGTAACAGACCTTAACTCTCGATAATCCATAGTTTGGGAGACAACTTTCCTCTTCATATTCCCCTTGGTCCTCTTACAAGGTCCAGAATCCACCTAATTATTGTATTTATCCTCCTCCAGGTTAACCAACATCTTGTCCTATTAAGAACTATCTAGATTATTCACCATAATATTCATCGCATCAATATTTTGCTTAACAATTCGATGACTGTTAGAGATTATGGTCATAAGGGTGGCCCGAATCTTCCTGTAATTCTTCCCCATTTGGATGAATCTGTCCCCAATCCATTTTTTCATGTGGTCAATAGCTTCAACAACTTTTTTGATGAAAGCCATAACAAACTTTTTCTCATCCTCGGTCCAATGAGCTCCACCATTCAAATTGTCCTGACGGGTGAGAGTAGGCATAGCCTCCATCTTGTTTCTCATCACCCTCTGGTTTAATTTAACCTCCTTAAGTTCATGAAAGAGCCATTTAAAAAGGTTGAAGCTTTCAATGGCATGATCCTGTTCCATGCCCAAAATATCCACATAGTCATCCCTCTTAGAATTGAGCTCCGACCAGTTAATATTAAGGTCCCCTGAGCGACAGTCCCAGTACCTTTGTTGATATCCTAATGTGGAGGTGGAGGAGGTACCTTATTGATCTGAATTCCAGGATCCGGTTTGGCACTCGTACTAGATTCCTCAACCCTAAAAGTCTCCTTTTGGCCATAGGAGGCAAGGGAATTGTTGCCCGCATAGGTAGAACAAGATGAGATAAAAGCCTCATCCTTCGAGTAAGAATTGGAATCCTCATTTTCTGACTCCCTAGCACTAGTATGATCACCAAAGGAGGCAAGTATGTATGGAGAAGGGGCAAGGAGGACACGAAAATGGGCATCAATTAAGACAAGCTTCCCTTCTTGAAGGTAGCCAAATTTTTCTTGTGGTCTCTGAAGCTAGCCCGGAGGGAAGACAATAAGTAAAAAGGAAAAGAGATGCTAATACGATGTCTAAAATGATTTAACAAAATAAAATCATAAACCCTGGTAAAATGCCCATCAAGGGTGAGATATTCCATAAGTACCTTGAGGAGCTGAGCACATATATCTTTGAAAACACCAATGTCATAATAGCTGGAAGTCTTCTTCACCATTTTCTCCCTTTCCTTCTCGGTTTTCAAAAATTTATGCACCACGTTATCATTGTAGTTCATGTCCCTGTAGTACTTCATACCATTAGAAGAAATGCAAGTGACTTTCACAATCAAATTTTCATCCATTGTCACCTTGTGCCCATGTAGGTTGATGGTCCCATCTCTCAAGTGCGTTTCAAAATACCCAGTGACATCTTTACTAGCTACCTACAATCTTTCAAAGTAAGGGACAATGCCCCCTTTCTTGAGAAACTTCTAGATGTCCTATTTTTTCTTTAGATGATCACAATTTGAAGGCTCAACCTACTTTCTAGCACCCCCCATTTTGAAATTATCCCTGGAGCTCAAAAAATTAGCAGCAAACAAACTGAGGAGAAAGACCCGAGAAGGTGAAATGGTTACCCACAAAGCGTGCCAAACTTTGGTATAATAATTAATCCACCCACTACCAACGCATGCCAAGTAGAAAAGGAGGGTGATCTTTCTAGAATCAGTTCTTGTAATAAATGCCTCCTTATTCATTGTCCTTAAAGGAAATAATCTCGCCTTGAATTCTGTCATGGAAAATTAGCATGTGAATTTAGTTTCCACCCTATCTTCCTTAGTCCATGTCACGTGTCTCACATTGCTAACACCTTTATTAGCAAGGTAATTGGCCACAACATTTGATTGCCTATAAATATGAGAAATAACACATTTCTCAAAAAATTAATGATATCCCTAGCCTTATTTATCTGTCCTTCCACGTTCCATGACAAGTTATAAATACCTTTGAGATAATGTATTATATTCTTGGAATCTCCCTCTATCCAAACGTTTTTGAAATTATGGTGCTTAGCAAGATTTAGGCCTCAGAATGACCCAATGGCTTCAACAAGGTGGTTGGAATAAGTTCCCAAGGGGAGGGCCACCACTAAAATGAGCATACCATTATAATCTCTTAACACTCCCCCACATCTAGTCCGCCCATAGTTACCTTTAGTCGCTCATTAAAATTAATCTTGACCCATCCCTGAGGGGGCCTGCTCCAGGCTTTAACAGTTCTGCATTTGAGATTAGATTTCAATGCCAAAGAGATATCCAATTACACCTCCCAAGCCTTGGCAAATCTAAGCTTACAGTCATTGCAGACCAATCTACTATTGAAATTTGACCAGGTGGTCACAATAGAAAGGTTGTCATTGATGGCTCGGTTGATTTTTCTGAAGACAATATCAGTTGAAGGTAAGAGTCCCTGAAAATATGGTTGTTGCGCTCTTTCCAAATAGCCCATGCAACATGAGGAACCACAAAAGACCATAGAGTTTGTAAGATATGGTTCTTAGTAGGTGCCTTCCATTGGAAATAAGATCTTTAATTGATTCAGGAAAGGTCGAACATAATTCCCATCGTTGAAAGACTCGATTCCAAACATTAGTAGTGAAAGAGCAGTGCAAAAATAAGTGATCAATAGATTCGACATCTTTCATGTAGAGATAACACCTGTTAGGAATATAAAAAGGTCTCTTGTAGAGATTATCTGCGATAAGAATCTTGTTTAGGTAAAGAAGCTAGAAAAAGATGTTGATTTTTGGTATCAGATGTTTGATCCATATTTTGCACCACCAAGGAGAAGGAGGCTAGTTGACAGACTGACACACTATCGAGGTGATTGAGAAAGACCCAGAAGAAGAACAACTCTACACCAGAGCATCCTCAGATTTAACATCCTCCAAATAAAAGGAATTCAAAGATGACTGCAGAGGGCCAAGGACGAGACTAACAAAGGATAGATTAACCCACCCTCCATCAACCCAATAATCTGCTACTCTCAATCCAAATAAGGCAGTACACTCCTCTTTGAAAACACAAGAACATGATCTAAGACCATAAGAGTCTTACCAATCTAGTAATCATCCCAAAAGAGAATACTCCTACCATTTCCCAACTTCCAACATGACCCTATTAAAGCAACCTCCTAGCCTTATTGATATTATTCCAAAGATGAGATCCAGCTGGAAGTTGCAGGGAAAAAACATGAAAGTTTTGAAAATCATGAAGGTACTTGTAGATGGGAGAAATGGGGTGTCTAAATCAAAGATTCAAACTTGTTTCCAACATCCAACAATGAAGTTTTCCTATCAAGAACACACATGCATGTTACATAATCTACTCCATTGCACTCCTTAAACCACTTGAGATCTTATATATAATATTGATCTTAGAAGGACACATAAGAAGCTATGGTTTTTTGGAGATTCAAGATGAAAGATAAACAAAATAAAGATAACAAGATCAATATATGCAAGATGAAAAGTAGTTAAATGGATGCTAAGAGTGCTCAAGAATGCATAAGCAAGTAATGGATGCTCAAAATGCCAAGACAATAGATTTTGAATGCAAAGTCGTGGATGCCAAAATGGGAGAGTGGCTTGGCTTTTATATGAATTCTCTAGGTGAATCCAAGTTATGGGATTAATGTGGGATAAACAATAAGGCTTTAAAATTTTAATCCCACATGTGCGAGGTGAATGTAAGTGGGTAGAGGAGAAAGTGTAAATGAATAATGTAAATGCATGTATTTGTGAAAATAGATAAATGATAATTTATTATAAAATATATAGGTGATAGATGATAAATAGGTGATATAATAATAATATTAATAAATGATAAATGGAATTATAATATTAATGATAATATGGATATTATTGAAGATATTAAATGATAAATAATAATAATAATTAATGATAATATTAATAATGGATAAATGATTATAAATGACAATAGATGGAATGATGCATGAAAAAATGAGGTGGATTCACTGGAGATTAAGATGGCAAATTTTATGTGTCTACATTTTGCCCCTCTTTGAGACAATGCACTTTGTCACGTTGTTTCAAAGAAAATGATAAACTAATACATGCCCCAGAGATATCTTGGTAAGGATGATGATTGATTGGTTATGCCCCCTCGAGAGATTGATCGAATAGACTAATGGAGATTGATCTCTCGATAGATCGTGGGAGAGAAGATTGGATGATTGATATTGTGCAAGTAATTAAGTTGAGATGTACATTTGATGGAAATGCATAGTTGATGAGGTGTAACTGAACAATTGGTGGAAATGATCAGTATAGCCAAGTTGATAAGATGATTAAGTTTATTGAGTTGATTAAGCTGATAGGGATTGATGCTAGTGAAGATAAATTGATCCAATGATTAATAGATTGATTGATCTAGGGGCATTGAGAGTGCAAGAAGTAAGTTGGTTTAAATGGTAAAGTGATTAATAACTTCAAAGATATGCAATCAGTTGGATAAAGCGTTTGATTGATCTTGTTGCAATAAGAAGAATGAAGAAGATGATGGAAGAAATGATGAAAAAGAGAAATGAAAGGATTATGAAAGGAGAAAAGTGACGAGAAAGAAGAATGATGAGAAAGAGGATATGAAAGGTGATGAAAATTCTTGTTCTTTTTAAGTGCTTATATCATCATAGAGCTTATTTATGACAATAGGATAAAACTCATCTAGATACGAATAAGACCCAAATGAATCATCGTACCAATTGAGTGAAAGAGAACACATCAAACAAGAAAGATTGCCTCACTTTGCATTAGACTATTATGTCCTTGATGATCTTAAATGATCATGTCCTAAGACGAGTCATCATATTACCAAGGAACAATCCACAAGCAGTAAACAGGTGAACATGCCCCATCCTCGGCTTTATAGTCAAAGACATCCTGGAGATAAAATCTCTTGTCAGAGACATCCCGAAAAAGCTAAAAGACATGTCACCAAAAAAAATAAAAATAAGAAATAATCAAAAGCAATATGTTGCACACCTAATGATTTTTGTTCACAGTTAATGTGTTTGGTTTTAATAAGTTGATCAGATGTTTTTATGTTTGCTCAATCGTAATCTTGTCATGTCATGAGTTTGTTGAAGTTCCAAAGCAGCATGCTTGTCCGAAGTGTTTGTGTCATCACAATGTTCATTACATGTTTTTGGATTTTTTATGTTTTTTAGGGTTTTTATAAATGTTTTAATTTTTTAAGGATTTTTTTATGATTTTTATGATTTTAAAGATTTTTCCAAGACATTTTATGATTTTTTATGATTATTTCAGGACATTTTATGATTTTTATGATTTTTTCAGGACATTTTATGATTTTTATGATTTTTTGAATGTTTGCCCCTAATGTCTAGCAAGGCAAAAGGAATTTTTGAGAAAATGATTAAACAAACAGGACATGAATGGAGAAGTGAATGATTGGTAGAGGCTTATGTGATGTTCAAGGACCATCGCACAATAGGATAACATGTTAATCCAAGCACAGGGACCAGATATAGAATATAAAGCAAGGATAGGTGTAATGAGTGTCATGTGATCCTAAGCAATGGACATGTCAAGAGGTTTTTTTTTTTGCATTTTATGTCCTTACTAGTTTTGATCAAGATCAAGAGATGGGTTTAGATAGGATGTAGATAGGATAAGCAAGATCAAATGTGGTAATGAAGGATGGAAGCAAGCAATGGAAAAAATAATGGACAAGAGCTCAAGGGTGTGGATTAGGTACAATAGATAGGCACACAAATCCTACAAAGGTCTAGGTTAACCTTGTCAAGATCAAAGGTGAAAAAAGGGATATGCATGGATATATAGTAAATGAGGGATAATGGAGGATGAGGGATAATAGATGGATGCAGTGGATAAAGATAGCATGGATGGAACTTGCCCCCAGTGAATAGTGCAAGAAATAATGGATTACACATGACACCTGTTTGCCAGGTTTTCATCATGGTACTTGCCCAAGGTGCCACAAGATGTGGTTTTCACACATGGATGAATTTATTTCTCTTAACTTTTTAATGATTTTTTTCATTTTTTTTCTTTTTCTCATTTTTTTCTTTTTTTTGAACTTTTTGATTTTTTTCCTTCTGTTTTTTTTTTCTTTTTCTCATTTTTTTTTCATTTTTTTCTCACTTTTTTCATTTTTTTCTTCGTTTTTTGGAAGATAATGGATACATGATAGGAAGACTCAAGAATCAAGTTGTTCTCTAGATAGTACCCCTAAAAGATGTTCTATAATGATCCATGGCTATTGAAGGTATGCTCAAAGATGTCGATAGGGTGATGGTAAAGGGAGTTGAAATGGATGATAAGATGGAAAGGTTATAAGGATTTATGCAAAGGATTGGATAAGAGGGATTGAAGGATAGAACATAGGTGTTGGATAATGGATGAGATGTTGGAATATTTGTGTAGGAGTGGATGGAAATATCGGCAACACCATTATAACAAGCATTTCTAGATTCGGTAAAATTGGCATATAAATCAGGAGATTAATTATTGAATTATTTTTCATAAATAGACTTAACTTTCCTAAGATAAGGACTAGTTGTAGTTACATAAATGCATGGTCTCTTAAGCTTTCATGGAGCTACACAGATAACAATGACATTCACATACTTTTCATCCTTCAATGAAGAAGAGCCTAAACATGGGTCTACCTTAGAACTTTTAGGAAATCATCTAAGGCATCATCCAACATGTCCAAATCAGCTTTAGAGAATACCTTATCAAATGCATTAAATCCCTGAAGGAAAAGATCTGACATAGGTCTTTCACATCGGGCTCTCCAAAATGTAGAGGGTATTTACTAGCTACCCTCATGATAATGGACCCTAAGGAACAAAATTACATTTCCTATATCACTAAACTGGTGCTTTGGTGAGCTAGAGAGATATAAAGAACTACCTATTCATACACTATAACTAGAAAATAATAAATAACGAGCTATTTATTAATGCTAAAAAATATTTTATCTGTAGAGACAAAAGCTCATAAAATGTAGGTCTTACTGTCAATCAGAAAAATTCTTGGCCTCAAATGCTAGTGCACTATGTGGACGTGTACACACTGCGCTATTGTCTATAAAGAAATTAGAAATTACATAGGATCACTTCTAGAATTTGGATCTTCTAGACTTGTTTGTCACCTACACATTGAGATATATACATTTTGGGGGGTTGTATAGTGTTTTACCTCAGTCAAATCCCCGTTTTGGTGTTTCCACCTCCATAAAAGCCAGATAGATAGATAGATTGGATAAACAATAAAAAGATTTTGTAATAGAAATAAGACCCACTTAATGGAGGAAATCCCTTGTTATAAAAGATACTAAGATAAATTGAACAAAATACAATTCGATAATAGATGCATTTAAAGATTTGATAACTAAGATAATGCAATGTTGCAAGCTTAAAGATAGATAAGATAAGAGAGAAGAAGAGAAATATAGTTAGACCACTCTGTTGAGATAGTAGTATGATAGTTCTTTGAGTGTGACTTTCAACAAATCTTCACTATAGAAAGTGAGAGTCAAAGAATCAAAATGAGAAATCTAGAATGAATGGAAGTAGTGGGATTTTGATACTCAGAATGGGTGGGAATGACAGTTTCAAACACGCACAAGTGAAGGGACATGTATGTTAGCAAAAACCTGATGTAGAATATGCCATTTTGAATTCAATAATCTTTCAGGACATTTATGCAATGTGCATCATGCTTTCGTCCAACCTAGAATATTCCCAAATGAGGCTTCAGGGTGGCTAGCACTACTTCGTCTTTGAAATTCATGATGTAAGAATGATAATATTTTGATCATGAATCTTGTCATAAATGCACCAGGCTTAATGTGAAGTGGCATAAATGCACTAGGTACAATTTACGACACTACATATATAAATGTTAAGCATATAAATCCATTAGTTCTACATATTTTAAAACAATATTCTTTAAAAAAAATATTTCTATAATATCAATCTTTGTCTTCCATTTATAGCTACAGATTTAAAACTTTCATATTTAGTTACTTTTAATATTATTTTTGTCCAAAAACATATTTATTAAGTTTTTAATGTCATTTACTTACTCAATTTTAAAAAATAAAAAAATTTAACATTCTAATCTCATTTTACACACATCTTGTTTTTAAAAAAAAAAGTTATTATCATACTAAAAATTAAGGGGAACAATCACAAATATTTAATTTGTAAGATGTGTTTACTTAGAAAATTAGTAAAAAATAATTTTTTTATTAAAAAATTAAAAAAGGCATGTGAATACATGATCTTAGCTAATTTATAAAATTTTTAAAATGAGGGAAGTAAATATGATCAAAATATTAAATTTTTCAAGTCAATACTTAGCAGTAGGGAAGTAAATATGTTTACAATGATCATCCTCATTTCAACAAGCTCCAACTCATAAAAACCTCAATAATCCCACTAGCCTACTTTATCAGGCTTTCATCCGTATGTTATTTCTTTTATGATTACTTCATTTTAAGACACAAATTTTGAAAGAAATATAAAATTGGAACACAGATAAAATATTCTATTGATTCAAAAGATTACAAGAGCTGTTTGATCAACTGATTAAGGATTAGACTAGCTGATGGAGAATGAATTACAACTCCCTCATTATATAGAGGTCTTAGATACATCTAGATATTGAAAAACTTGTATTATTGGAAATAAAGAAAAAATCTAAAACAGAAAAATCTAAAACAGTTTTTACTCAATAATCATCCCAAATAAAACTAAAAAAATTAAAAACATAAAACTATGCAGTGAGAGGAATTAGTAAAAAATATTCACTTGACATTATTCTAGATCAACCACATGGCCATCGCTACCTATCCTCATTAGTGTGGCTTCGGTTGTCCATGAGCGCAGAGCTCAAAATCTGCGGATTTGTGGACTCCATCTTCCCTTGCCTCATGCTCACCACTTGCCCCCTGCTTGGCCTCACCTCCTCATCATTTTCAATGCATAACAATGCTACCACACTTACTCTTCTGATCACCTCTTCATTATCTTTCTCCTCTGCAACACCCTCTTCCACAACATTAATTATGTTCCCCTAGTAAATTTGAGTTGCAGCCCACACAGGAAAGTAATACATACTTGAATCTTGCACGTTCAAATCCAGACTTCATCTGTCGGAAATGATATCGGCCAAGAGGACTATACCAAAACTGTATACATCAACCTTTAACGGTCTCTGGTGAACACAGTCACTGGACCACCACTCTTGTGAATCCCAGACGCTATTCTCTTTTGGGGTGAAGCCTTCAACACATCTGCAGAACTGAAGGGTGTTAGAGTTGCAGATTCTGTAAGTACCACAAAGACCTTTGATCTGATGTTAAGGATCTATGACTGATTGCATAAAAATGCTAACATTACAATGCTTAACAAATTGATATTAGCATGTACATAAATGTTTTAATTACAAATAAATTGAAGTGATGAAATAGAAAAATTAGAGAGGAAGAGAAAGGAGACACAAACAACATGATTTGATTACAGAGTTCGCCACAAGGTGACTACATCTCCGAGTCTGCCCAACTGGGTGAGACTGATCCAATTATGCTCTAAAAATGAGTTTACAAAGAGTTACAAAGTCACTCCTATCCACACAACGCCACTTTTCGAAGTGCAGGAGTGAAGTACCAAAATCCACAATAGCTCCCTCTCACTTCACCACTTGCAAATTACAAAAAAAAACTTAGAAAACACTTAGCCAAAATTTCTTCTCCAATCTCTTGACTAATTTCCAATGTCTACTATCAAACTCACAACTTACCCCTCTTTTTATACACAAATTTTACCCAATATGGCTTAAAACCATATGATTTGGAAAATCAACCATATCCCCTATTTACAACATATAAATCTTCTAAAATAAACCTCACCCTTTAATTCCATGGCTCTTATAATTCCGAGCCTTGCATATTTTACAAATCTTAACAACCATATCTATTTTGGTCTTCGCAAGTATTATGATTATCAGGTTTGGTTTTACTTTCGCTTTTCCATACAAAAAGGATTACCTTTGTTATCAGCTTTGAAACTGTTGTAGGTGTAGTGGTGTCGAGGGAATCATGGCAAGCATTGGGGTTGGGTTCAAACTACCCAACCCCTATGTATAATGTCAAATCTCCACTATATTCCTTTAGATATGACAACTCACACATTATTTTTAAATAAGCCGCTTGCCCTAGCAGTGGAAACTAAAATAGGAGAGAATAGGTTGGGGGTTTGAATCCCCCTACCCATATTTTTTAATCGGCCCTATCCGAAGGCCGAGTAGACCGCCACCATTATATCTGGAGCTTTCCACTTGGTGCCATGTTGAACTTGAAACTATTTTTATCCTCCTAGATCAATCCTCCCCACTGGAGAACTTTTGAACCTTCAAAAGTTGCATTTATTTAGAAACTAAGTGAGGACATGGCCTCCCCACTTGTCCTGTATCATCTGTCCATCTTGCACCTGGCTCATCACCACAATCAAGACTGTAACAATATTGTTGAACATGTACATCATTGTATCACTTCCATAAGCATCTACATTAATTGTCATAGTCACTATCCAACTACCATTGACTAGTATCAAGCTAAGCAATAATGTAGATACGAAAGAGAATAAATCAACAACATAATGGTCTTTCACCATAGGAACATTTTTACCAGAAGGATCCTGATTATCCATGCTTTCATTTTCTATCTCCACAAGCTGTCTTGTTGGCATATCCTATAGCATTTGTTCATCAGTAGCCTTGACCACCTCTAAATACTGCCTCAAAACACCTGAACTGATAGACATGAGAGTCAAATCCTTACTCGCATTAATTACCCTCCTCAGTTGTCCTGTATTCGCAAAAGAACGATTAGTCTTAAATTTGTGAGAATGCACAATATTCTGCAAGCCATCTTTAAACAAATGATAATGATTCTTCTCTTGATAGAAAACAACCTTTTGATCAAATAGATAAGGGCTTCCGAGCACTATTCCACAGATATCCAATGGAACCACATCGAATTGTACCTCATCCACAAACTTTCTTGTGATCGTGAATTGTAAGGTGCATTGTCTTGTTATTTGCAACTTACCATTCTCACAAATCCAACCTAGTGGATGGGGTCTCTTATGCGGTGTGGTTTTCAATCCCAAGTTTTTGACAACACTTTCAGAAATCAAGTTAACTTGAGAACCACTATCTATGAGTGCATCAATTTTCACATTCTTAGCGATAACCATTACATGAAAAAGTTCATTTCTCTTTGGATCTTCAGGAACACTATCAACTCGAGAAGTAGAAGCACAACTATCAGAAGAAACACAAGCAATGGGAGCTTTACCTTTCAAACCCATCGCAAAAATATTAGATTCATCCTCAGAATCTGAACCAAGATCGATGGCAACATTTGTGGTCTTCTCCTTGCCTTTCTTTTTCTGATCCTTTTTCTGAGCCCATGTCGGTCTCAATTCAGGATGTAACTGCCAACAGTGTTCTTCATCATGCCTGTTCCTGTCACAATGTGAGCATGTCAAAGTCAACTGAACATCCTTCTTTTTGGTAGTAGTTGTCTTCTTTCCTTTAGATGACTCTGCAAATTTGGATGACTTCTATACAAAGCTACCATCACCAAACTTGTTATCAAAAGAACCCTTTCCTCCTGCCTCTAAGTGGGTGGCTTGGACACAAACTTCATCCAAGTTACTAGGACTCAAGACCAAAACAGAATGTCTAAGATATGAGTGCAAACCACCTATGTACTTTAACAAAGTATCCTGTGTATACAAAGGGACATCCAATGCAATAGCCCTCTTCCTGAACTCATGGGTGTACTCTTGGACAAGCTGCCCTTTCCCTTGCCTAAAAATTTGCCAGTTCATCATTAATTGTTGCATATTACCCAAGGGGTAGAATTGCTTCCTAAGAGCACCAACAAATTTTGACCAAGTCAAACTAACTCTACAATGTTGTGAGATTTCAGACCGAGTTCTACTCTCCCACCAGGTGAGAGCGATACCTCCAACTGAAGGGTAGCCAACTGGATTTTAGGCTTATACACACCCTTAAAAGGATTTTTAGAAGAATGAGAAGAAGAAGAGGAAGAAGGAGGAGAAGGAGATGAAGGAGGATCTTCACCACCAAGTGGTCATTTATCCTTCTTATCTTCATGATCTTCCTGCTTCGATGAACCTTCTTCACGTGCCTTTCGCTCTTTGTGCTCGTTGAACAAGAAATTCACCTTCATGCTCAGAGCCATGAAAGCTCTTCAAAATTCCTACTCACTTATCTCCTCAGGTACCTCCATTTTAGGCACATAATTCTTTGGAAATGTCCTTCGTTTCTCGATTTCAGGATTGTAGCCTTCAAGCTCACCTTGGGCTTGTAGGAGCTTGGATCTTGTCAGCATTCAAAATCTGCAATACTAGTCAAACTAGCTCTGATACCACTTGATCTGATGTTAAGGATCTATGACTGATTGCATAAAAATGCTAACATTACAATGCTTAACAAATTGATATTAGCATGTACATAAATGTTTTAATTACAAATAAATTGAAGTGATGAAATAGAAAAATTAGAGAGGAAGAGAAAGGAGGCACCAACAACTGGATTTGATTATGGAGTTCACCACAAGGTGACTACGTCTCCGGGTCTGCCCAACTAGGTGAAACTGATCCAATTATGCTCCAAAAATGAGTTTACAAAGAGTTACAAAGTCACTCATATCCACACAACGCCACTTTTCTAAGTGCAGGAGTGAAGTACCGAAATCCACAATAGCTCCCTCTCACTTCACCACTTGCAAATTACAAAAAAAAACTTAGAAAACACTTAGCCAAAATTTCTTCTCCAATCTCTTGACTAATTTCCAATGTCTACTATCAAACTTACAACTTACCCCTCCTTTTATACACATTTTTTACCCAATATGGCTTAAAACCATATGATTTGGAAAATCAACCATATCCCCTATTTACAACATATAAATCTTCTAAAATAAACCTCACCCTTTAATTCCATGGCTCTTATAATTTCGAGCCTTGCATATTTTACAAATCTTAACAACCATATCTATTTTGGTCTTCGCAAGTATTATGATTATTGGGTTTGGTTTTACTTTGGCTTTTCCATACAAAAAGGATTACCTTTGTTATCAGTTTTGAAACTGTTGTGGGTGTAGTGGTGTCGAGGGAATTGTGGCAAGCATTGGGGTCAGGTTCAAACTGCCCAACCCCTATGTATAATGTCAAATCTCCGCTATATTCCTTTAGATACAACAACTCACACATTATTTTTAAATAAGCCGCTTGCCCTAGCAGTGGAAACTAAAATAGGAGAGAATAGGTTGGGGGTTTGAATCCCCCTACCCATATTTTTTAATCGGCACTATCCGCACGCCGAGTAGACTACCACCATTATGTCTGGAGCTTTCCACTTGGTGCCATGTTGAACTTGAAACTATTTTTATCCTCCTGGATCAACCATATATGGCGCATTCATCTCTGGGCACATACAAGAACATGTTCCACTTACTGCCATCATATAAAGCCTCTCGAATATCTCCAGACTTTGTTAGGATGAAAAATGAGAGCCCTTTGATGTTGGTCATCAATTTATAACTCATATATAAACCAGAGCTAGTACTTTCAACGCTGACATTATAGAAGTCTTCGATTACCATTTCTAGAATTTCACTAAAAAATTTGCCATCCCAAGTTCTGCTCTCCCAATATTGTACCGAATTGTTCCATGTGAGCACAAATTACTTGGCCCCTAATGGATCCATGTGAATGGAGAAAAGCCTTGGAGCGGGATCTAATGAGCTTTTCCAAGAGACTATCTTTTCTTGTCCACTGAATCTCAACCAGGTATCTACATGATTGTCGAAACTCTGCCAAATAGTTTCAGGTTTGTTGTCAATGGTCATTGCCCAACATCAAAAATTTATCGGAATCTAATATCATAGCCTGGGATGCCTTGTTTGATATGTTGTCTGACCAAATAGATGCGCCCTCTGCATCAAACAATCTTAGTTCACCTTGTCTTGACAGCTTCAAAACGACAGGCCTGCTTCTCGCGCGAGTCTCTCTATTGGCCACCCAAACGATCATCTTCTCCGGTATATTGGCAAGCCAGATGCCAGTATACCAATTATTGCTCCCATTTGGGTTGAAGAATCCCATTTCAAAAGTGCCATTCTTTGAAATTAATGTCTGATTTCCAGCAAGCGAGGTGCCCAAGGAAAGAGTATCTCCACCCTGGACTGCAACCCCATAACTCTTTAGTTCAATAAACACTGTAACTGCAAAAAGAAGACTTAAGCAGTTTTTTTCTCTCTTTTTGTCCATTGCCAGAGTTTAAGTGATTGAGCAAATCTCCCTCTGCCGTTAAAATAAGAACTCGGAAGGAGAAATGCTTCCAAACTTTTTTTTAGCATAAATTTCTTGGAAAACTGTGATAGGTACATGATTGGTGGCAATTAGAGTGGTCCTCAGTCAAAGATATCCTTTTCTTCCGAGCTATAATCAACACAATTCACAGTATGTAAGGTCAAGTCAAGTTTAACTGATTTGCCATAAATTTGAATGTAAGGTCAATTATGACTTAATCTATGAACTATTTTTATTGGACGTGTCTATTCTAGCTCCAAAAGTGACCTGTCATACCAATGACATGCATCGACGAACATGTTCGAGACATGCATAGCCCATGCATACCATGCCAATTTAGCGCAGGCGCCGGACCCAGCGAAAATGATGTGGAGTTGTCCTGGAGTCGGCTATTTCAAACTTCGGGGCCCACACAAAACTACGTGGACATGTCAGAGAATGGTGGATTGTGGGCCACGGCTTGCACCGATATGTTGTGCCTAACATGCACATTAAAAGCCATAGAAAACAAACATCCGGCGGCAAGTGTTGATGACTGCGTTTGGATGCCAAAATAGGGGGAAAAAGAGGGCGCGGGCTTCCAAACTGCGGTGGTTCTCTCGTACGTGCTACTAATAGGTGGGTCCTTACGCAGTCAATCTGTTAATCGCAACCGTTCAGTGAAAACTGACCCCCTTTCATACAACGTGTTAATCCATGACAGGTTAGTCAATCGCAACCGTTAACTGCAAAATCGACGGTGTAAAATGCGAGACAAACATGCATGTTAGTCAATCTGTACTATCTTTTTGGAGCCAGAATAGACGCGTCCCACCATTTTCTACGGCTTTGTGGCCTCATGTGGATAAACACGCATGTTAGGGCTTAGGTGGACCATACGACCGGACCTCCCGCCATTTTCTGCATGTTGTGGAAAAAAGGGGACAAGCATAAAGAGATGGACTAATGCGCGATTAGATAAAGTCCAAAGCCCTCATTTGTTCAAGTGTTATGCTATTTTTGAAGGCATTTTTGAAGGCATTTTTGAAGGGTTTGAAGGAGGTAGCGAGGACTTAGTTTTCAAGGGTAGCCTGCATTCATTTCTGAAGGTTAATAGGTATGTTGAGTTACAGTTGGAAAATTTGCATGTTTTATTATTTTTTTGAGTAGCCGTTCTTTCAGATTTGTATACGTTGTGCGAAAATTATATTGTTTTGTTTTTGCTTTGCTTATTCTTGTTTTTTTGTAGCTTGAAATTATTCGGGTTAGGGTTAGTATAGGGCTCGACGCGTGTTTGCTGGCTCCAAAAAGCCGTTGTAAAATGCGTGTTAGTATGTCTGTATTGTCGTTTTGCTAGGTGTTTGGTGTCTATTAGTATCTCTATACTGCCGTTTTGGTCTGTCATTTCTGTTGCACTTTTCGGTTATTGGCAAGACAATATTATATTTTTGCCGGTTCTCTGATGTAACCACCATTGCCTTATTAATTTAATCGGTGAGAGTAATGCCAATAGGTCCGACCTTGGATTTCCACGCGTTGTTATCGATTTTGCTGCTTCTTCGATGGATTTCCATGCATTGTTAGTCGCGCAATAGCCGCGGCCTTGCTAACTCTGCCATACGCACTGAGTAACACGCAATTACGCATGTTACTCCTTGGGAGATTAACAATTAATAGTAATATTGAAATTATCTTCAAATGATTCAAATGAATATATAGAAATACCCATATAAATTTGTAGTTAATTTTACACGGGGTTTTTTGTCTACTTTTTTTAATATGATTTACTATTTATTGCATAAAATATTCTAAAATAACAAAAAAGAAGTCTTTTTTGGAGCTGTGGCCGAACACGTAACATATTTTGCAATTAGCGGCTGCGATTGAGTAACCTATCGCTAACACGTTGTTTTTGGTCCCTGTTTCCCTCCTGATAGCCGAAACATAGACTGATATGTCCCATTGAGTATCAGCATAGTTCAATTTATGTCCCTCCAATGCCCTGATGAGTTCGCATTGTAAGCAACTCCCCCGCGTTATCGACATAAATCACCTTGAAGAACTCCTAGCAACTCTCCATCGGCCTACATAGTCCTATCAGGACTCGACATAGCATAAAATTGCTTCTTCCGAAGTCTTGATGAGTCCTAATGCATGTTTACTTTATCGGTATCATTTACACCGATATCCCTACAGGTGCTTTTATCTTCATCGGGGGTTGGAATAGCTTTTTTCTATTCCTCCCGAAATCCCAATATGTCTCCAATGCACTTTATGCTTAATGCTTCGGAGTTTGTTTTATCGGTATAGGTAATACCGATTGTTCCGCCTTCCCCATTCTCCATGTCATCAGGGATCGATATAACTATTTTTGCACTATCCCGATATGGTCTTTTTCTTCGATATTGCCGTTTTTAAAAAAAAGCAGGACTACTTTGATATGTCGGGCCCACCATCCTTTCGCTGCTTCGTGAAAGATAAACTCCACACTATTTTGCCCAATGAAATAATGCAAATCGTCAGATTCTTTTCAAGATGCACCTTCTTTACTTTCCACGTCATCCTAACACTGGGCCCACTTCCCTTTTGCTTCTTCGCGAAAGTTTAGTCAATCGCAACCACTAATTGCAGAATCGATGGTGTAAAACGTGTGACTAACACGCGTGTTACTCATTACTGACTGGGTATCGGTATAGCAGACCGAGACCGCTCACGATAGCCGAAACATAAACTGATATGTCCCATGGGCTATCGGCATAGTTCAATTTATGTCCCTCCAATGCCCTGATGAGTCTGCATTGTGAGCAAGTCCCCCACATTATCGACATAAATCACCCCGAACAACTCCTAGCAACTCTCCATTGGCCTACATAGTCCTATCAGGACTCGACAAAGCATAAAATTGCTTCTTCCGATGTCCCGATGAGTCCTAATGCATGCTTACTTTATCGGTATAGTTTACACCGATATCCCTACAGGTGCTTTTATCTTCATCGGGGGTCAGAATAACCTTTTTCTATTCCTCCCGAAGTCCCGATATGTCTCCGATGCACTTTTATGGTTAATGCTTCCGAGTTTGTTTTATCAGTATAGGTAATACCGATGGTTCTGCCTTCCCCATTCTCCATGTCATACAGTGTCTTAGCGACAGGTTAGACAATCGCAAAATGTTGGTCACATTATGGACGGTGTAAAACAGACTACTAACACACCTTAATAGTCCTATCGGGACTCGACATAGCATAAAATTTCTTCTTTCGATGTCCTGATATGTCTCCGATGCACTTTTATGGTTTATGCTTCCGAGTTTGTTTTATCGGTATAGGTAATACCGATGGTTCCACCTTCCCCATTCTCCATGTCATACAATGTCTTAGCGACAGGTTAGACAATCGCAGAATGTTGGTCACATTATGGATGGTGTAAAATGGACTACTAACACGCCTTAATAGTCCTATCAGGACTCGACATAGCATAAAATTGCTTCTTCCGATCTCCCGATGAGTCCTAATGCATGTTTACTTTATCGGTATAGTTTACACCGATATCCCTGTAGGTGCTTTTATCTTCATCGAGGGTTGGAATAGCCCTTTTATATTCCTCCCGAAGTCCCAATATGTCTTCGATGTACTTTTATGGTTAATGCTTCTGAGTTTGTTTTATCGGTATAGGTAATACCGATGGTTCCGCCTTCCCCATTCTCCATGTCATACAGTGTCTTACCGACAGGTTAGACAATCGCAAAATGTTGGTCTCATTATAGACGGTGTAAAATGGACTACTAACACGCCTTAATAGTCCTATCGGGACTCAACATAGCATAAAATTGCTTCTTTCGATGTCCTGATGAGTCGTAATGCATGTTTACTTTATCGGTATATTTTACACCGATATCCCCACAAGTGCTTTTATCTTCATCGGGGGTCAGAATAGCCTTTTTCTATTCCTCCTGAAGTCCCGATCAGTCTCCGATGCACTTTTATGCTTAATGCTTCGGAGTTTGTTTTATCGGTATAGGTAATACCGATGGTTCCGCCTTCCCCATTCTCCATGTCATCGGGGATCGATATAACTATTTTTGCACTATCTTGATATGGTCTTTTTCTCCGATATGGCCATTTTTAAAAAAAAGCAAGACTAGTCTGATACGTCGAGCCCACCATCCTTTCGCTACTTCGCGAAAGATAAAATCCACGCTATTTTGCCCAAAAAAATAATGCAGACCATCAGATCCTTTTCAAGATGCACCTTCTTTACTTTCCATGTCATCCTCATGCTGGGCCCACTTCCCTTTCGCTGCTTCGCGACAGGTTAGTCAATCGCAACCATTAACTGCAGAATCGACTGTGTACAATGCGCGACTAACACACGTGTTTGTCATTACTGATCGGGTATTGATATAGCAGACCGAGACCGCTCCCGATAGCCGAAACATAGATCGATATGTCCCATCGGGTATCGACATAGTTCAATTTATGTCCCTCCAATGCCCCAATGAGTCCGCATTGTGAGAAAGTCCCCCGTGTTATCGGCATAAATCACCCTGAAGAACTCCTAACAACTCTCCATCGGCCTACATAGTCCTATCGGGACTCGGCATAGCATAAAATTGCTTCTTCCGATGTCCCGATGATTCCTAATGCATGTTTACTTTATTGGTATAGTTTAGACCGATATCCCCGCAGGTTCTTTTATCTTCATCAGGGGTCGGAATAGACTTTTTCTATTCCTCCCGAAGTCTTGATATGTCTCCGGTGCACTTTTATGGTTAATGCTTTTGAGTTTGTTTTATCGGTATAGGTAATACTGATGGTTCCGCCTTCCCCATTCTCTATGTCATACAGTGTCTTAGTGATAGGTTAGTCAATCTCAACCGCACATTACTGACAGGTTAGACAATCGCAGAATGTTGGTCGCATTATGGATGGTGTAAAACGCACTACTAACACGCCTTAATAGTCCTATCGGGACTTGGCATAGCATAAAACTACTTCTTCCAGTGTCCCGATGAGTCCTAATGCATGTTTACTTTATCGGTATAGTTTACACCAATATTCCCGCATATGCTTTTATCTTCATCGAGGTTCAGAATAGCATTTTTCCATTCCTCCCGAAGTTATGATCAGTCTCCGATGCACTTTTATGCTTAATGCTTCCGAGTTTGTTTTATCGGTATATGTAATACCGATGGTTCCACCTTCCCCATTCTCCATGTCATCGGGGATCGATATAACTATTTTTGCACTATCCCAATATGGTAAATTTCAAAAACCCTAAACCTTCAGACAGATAGTATGGATTGACTGACACGCATGTTAGTCTCACGTTTTACACCATCGATTTTGCAGTTAACGGTTGCGATTGTCTAACCTCTAACTAACATGCTGTATGACAGTTCTGTTTTGGAGCTAGAATAGTCGTCCCTTCCAGAGGCAAGATGGTTGAAGCTATTCGGGCTCCAAAATAGACCTTTTGGATAACATGTTAGTGATAGGTTAGTCAATAGAAAATAGTTTATTACAAAATCAACAGTGTAACACGCGCAACTAACATGACTATTAGTCAATCCGTAGTGTTAGTCAATCGTTGCCCGTTCATTGCAAAATTGACGGTGTAAAACGTACGACGAATAGGCATGTTAGTCATTGCGTACTACCATTTTGGAGCAGTCATGGGCGAAAGCGCATAATGCGCCTTGTTAATCAAAGAAACTTTTGATTAGCTGTGTGCATCATATGGAAATGTGTAAGTCTAAAAAAACGTCCACAAACAATTGTACAAAAATTTAGATTGTAGAATAACATGGAACATGTGGTGGATGAACTTAGTTATTAGAAAGCACTAAAAAATTAAGTCATAGGTTGATAAAAATTGAAATAATTTATAGATGTTGCTGTTAGTTTGACATATTTGAATGTCCGTTTTGGAATAACAAGTATCTTGATTTGAACATGGAGGCCAACTTTTCTTTAGAAACAAGCAAAACACAGGTCGCATTTTGGGGATGAATAAGCGATGATAGGTTGATGAACCTGCTTATTTATGAAGACACCTCATTGCTGCCCACGGTGAAGTTGATCCTTGGGCTTGAGTATGTAGAAGGTGGATGGAAGTACAAAACGAATGCGGACATAGTGTCTCTATTTATGGCATGGTGTCTAGAGCTCCGACCTGTTCTGAAAGTTAGAGAAATCATGAATAGGTGTGTGAAGAAGGAAGGAATAGGTGGAATGGAAGCCTTATTAGGATTGGCATGAGACATGGATGGCATTGAAAGTGTGGGCGGAGCGTGGATTCACGTGAGTGAATTCAGTCTTCCCTTGCGATTGTTCTTGCTCTGGAGTGCGACATTCGATAAAGAGGCCAGAAGAAGTGTAGCACAGGCTGGGATGTATGGTATTGTGCAATACCTTGAGACAGTCGATGTCTGGGAAGCGCGTGTGGACATGGCAAAATGGGGACCTTGGTCGGAATATAGAGCACTTATGCAATGAATAGTTCCTGCACTCACAAAACGACGGGGTCGACCTTGTGGAAGAACAACTAAGAAGGGTCATGTGCTGCAATTCGGTGAAGGCTCTAGCAGGGAGACAAAAATTAACCAAGTTAGGAATATGGAAGTGCTGGATGTGGAAGAGGGCACGGTCACTATTCATGTGGTGTAGCGAGATGGCACATACAACCCTTTTTGAAGCAAGGACTGTGTTTTTTTTTTTTTAAATGTTTTTGAATGTGTTATGTATGGACCGTTATGTATACCGTCCACCGACTTCGATGGTCTAGTCAGCTAGCCGTCGAGGTTTATCTTGCAGAATGTAAACATTTTTAGAATTAATATAAAATATAGCTTTACCGGACACATAAAAACTTTGTTGACACCAACTGGTACTCTTATCTTCTCTGTTTTGAAATTGTTGTTAACATTTTATTATATATGGTGGAAAAACAAATGTTTTTTATTGTATATGCATGAAATTGTTGTATAACATCAAAGTCAAGCATTTCAATATATATGACTACAAATACAATTAAATTCTTGTAGGACAATTGAGTTTCTATTCTGGTCATTTTGGTCATTCTCAGAGCATTTTATATGCTAGTTTGGTCATAACCAATACTTCATCGGTTGCCCAACCACTGATTTGCTAAACAAATGCAAAGTTTCTCAAAAAGTTGCAAAAAATTGTCAAGCAACAATGACAACTTTTGGTCAAATGTGCATTTTTGCATTTTATGCATTTTAACTTATACTGAACCTCCTAGCATGACTTCCTAACATTAAACTGATATGCCTAAATGCCTAATGAGGCTTTAGAAGTTATTTTTGATTATAATGCAAATTTATGCTTTTTTGGGCTTGCAAGGGCTCATAGGCCAGATTTGACAAAAGTAGCAACCTAGGGGACAATCATCCTTGAAATGACTATAAAACACACATGTGGAGCTCTGAGTATTCCATTATTCAAACACCTAATCCAAAATATGGATCATTAGCTCAAAAGGTGGAAAATGCATATAAAATGGTAAACAGTTTCCTAACACCACATTTGGTATGATGAATCTCCTTACCATGGTCTTAATTTCCCTATCTCTTCCATTTGGTCGAACAAGCTATTGGTACCCAAAACCACAGATTGGAAAACAAAAAGACTCACCAAACCCTGAAGTAGTGCGACTGGCCTTGGGCAACGAACAGGGATGGTCGAAGACCAATTCCCTCTGCACTTTAGACTCCACTAAACCCAGGTTTCAGAACATTTGAAGTAGAAACAATGAATCTTGTATATTAATGTCTGAGAAATGACAATACACAGAAGCTACCCACTTGGAGATACTTCATTAAAATTTGCTTACACAAAATGACACTTCTGCTTCCTATAAAATTTCATAATACATATGACTTTCAATCCTTAAAGCAATGATGTTCCAAAACCCCCCCCAAAAAAACTGCCTTTGTTATGCAAGATGACTCAATACAAATACAAATGCTGAAAGACAAGAATGAAAGGACACACCCTTTCATTATCTTAACAAATAAGTGAACAGAAATTAAAACGCCTAACCAAGAAATCAATTACATTATATAAAGTCAAACACCACACTAGGACTTTCGATCTAGCCGCCGTCCACATTTTTTAATATGCCCCAAGTAGGCCGGATACTTATATGTTGTAGCGTTGAAGATGGCATCCTTGGTTGCATTCTCAATCACATAAATTTTTTCCAATTGATCGACCGTGTCATTCATGTCAAGGACATCTGCTCTAGTGATGGCTTGGGCTGCATTAAGCATAGACTTGCACTCAGCGATCCATACGGTTTTGTCTTTGATCACACCTGCATCATCTACTAGACTAGGAACCCCATGCTCAATAGTCTACTGACACTCATCAAATTTAGACTTCAATGCCTCTATTACTCTGTCATGTGTAACAAGCAGACCCTGCAGCTTCTTTTTTTCTTTCTCTTTGGTCGTTGCATCCTGTAACATCATGTCGAGTCTATCTTGAATTCTGGTGTGTGAAATCATATTATCCATGTTCCTATGATATTCACCCTAGAATTCATTCAATGCTTTCTCCATATTGTCATACCTCCTACTTAGCAACACGCAAGTGGTATTGGCCCTAATGCTCTTCATCTATTTTTTCAACTTGTTATGTTCATAAGATAGCTTTTCAAATTTTTTCTTCCATTCGCCTCCTGAATCTGTAATTTGGGGAACAGGGTGCCCACTCCTCCTAAGGATATCTTCATACAAAGCCTTATACTTATTCTTCTTTGCTATCTCATGTTTCATTTGGGCCTTATTAAACTTTGAAATATTGACCCATGTCAGCTGTGGCTATAGGATCTACTTCTCCAACCTTCAAGGTCATCATGTGACCAAAAGCTTTATCTACATCAATGATTTTTGGCCTCTTATTAGGAGGATATAAGGCCCACAATAACATTTCCTCCTCCTTTGGATCATATCTTGATCCAATAAAAATATCTTGCACTCCTTGGATGTTTAACTTCATATCCTTATTGTCTAAATGTAACAAAGAATCAAAAATAAATGAAGCACTCAGGTCCCATCCTGGAAACACAATTATTCCTGCATCTACTAGCAAATGCTTGCCCCTTTGCGGGGTCATAGTGTCAACTTCTCTGTCAATGTCTTCCTTCAACCTCATCATCATTTCTGCTTCATTATCAGGGGTCACATTTGGCACTACCTCCCTCAATTTCTTACCCTTTAAGTGGTACAAGAATGATTTGAATTCCTTAGACTTAATGAAGTGATCATCAGATACAAAAGAAACATGTTTTGCCATTCTTTCATCTGTCTCTGCATTTAGAGCAACAATAAGCCTATCTTCTGCCTCTGAATCCTTCTCCTTCTTAGGGGCACGAAGCTTGGAGACTACTTAATTTCCCCTTGAATCACTTTGGGCTGGTTCTCCCTCCATGTTTTCTAGTCTCTGCCTTCTTTCCTCTAGCTTATTCTCCAAGGTCTCCATAACTCCTGCAAGCTCTTCCACCTCCTTATTCCTGCACATGTCTTCAAATTCATCCTCCTCATGGAGGTAGTCTCCCAAATCCTATCTTTTCCTGCTTGAATGGATGTAACCCTCAGGATCATAGTGTGCTCTAGATACGTGCCAAAACAAATCGTATTCATCCACTAGCTTCCTGTCAACGGCCTCATATGCCCTAGTTGATACAATTTTAAAATCCTGAAAGTGAAGTGTGCCAGGGAGGAAAGCTTGCTTATGTGCTCCTCTGAAATGTTTGGCATTAGACACACTTAACTACCTTACAATTTCCAAGAAGGAAATCCTGTCTGGTGCAGGCTTAGGGAGAACTTATGGATAACCCTCAAATCCATAGCATCAAACAAAAGTGAAGTTTTAGCATGAGTACCAATTGCCCCAGTTGTGATTGACCTTTGGATTTTGGTGCTCGTGAGGCCTAAGAAACTTCTTAACCTCCTCTGAAAATGATCCTTGCCAAGGCTCACCAAAGAGAAAGAAAAGTGGTTTGACAAAGAACTCCTCAAATTTGAGGTAATGAGAACTATCAAACCTATAATCCCAAAGGGAAACCCATAATTGCACTGGTTGCCCCTTTCCATCTTTCTCAATTGTATTCACATTCAATCCTTCTGGCCATAACCCTCTAAGTCTCCCATAAAATTAAATGATGTGCATTAACAATGAGTGGTGCTTGAAATATTTGTCTAGATTGTCTTTAAGGTTTAAGAAACCTTCATGCAATGTCTACCAGGTAAGAAGCGAATTCAAACCTAGGCTCATGCCTCTGCACTTCTGCTGCTAGAACGAGTGGTCCAATGTTTGCCACATCAGGAGCTTCAACTCCTCCCACCTAACCACAAGCCATATATGTATATTGCAGATACTTCTTAAAAATAGTCATGTCATATGGAGGACCTTCTTCGTCTGTTAGCCTCCCTTTGTCTACTTAATGGACAATGAGGTTCCAACTCTAGTATGTAGTGTCCATCTTCCTTTACTCTTCTTCCAAATCTACAAAAGATAAAGGCAATTCCGCCTCCAAATCTACTGCAAAAACTTAGTGAATCGTAGCCTTTGCAAAATGCACTAGAGTAGTCCCATCAGGAAACATAATGCATCACTTGTTTGCATTATAATTTCTTACTAAAAGCTTCAACAAATCAATGTTCACAATACTACAAGTTTACCGAGACCCATTTTTCATGGGTTCGAAATTGGCGTGGAGATATCCCTACGGAAGTAATGGAAAAGGAACAACTCGTGCCCTTGCACTGTGGTGAATATATCCCCAATCCCTCTGTATCTGTCCTCTAACTACTCATGGATAGGCAAATTTGTCTTAGCTCTGCGTGACCTAGCTCCTGGAGATCCCATTTGGTCTATCATGTCCTGATTCAACTTTCTACCCGATTTCTTTGTTGCGGTACTCGATACTTTGGCAGCTTTTCGCTTCCCTTTTGAGCTTGACCCCTCCATTTTTGTAAATTATTTCACTCTATAGTTAGTAACTCAAAAATTTTCTCAGTAAGCACTTAATATCTTTCTGCAATTACTTCATGAGAAATGCTGGTCTGCAATACCAGCTATTTGGGACACATTTGCTTGCAATCTTTGTAATTGATTATTGCAATATTTGACATATTTGCTTCATGCGGCAACGAATGTACTCAATTTATGCATTTAATGGAAACTATGTTGTCATGGTCAGTTCTTCTCATGACAAAAACCAACAGCTAGTTGGCGACACTCCTCCCGATGATTCAAATGTTTGCCGCCGATTGTTATTACTTTACCACTTTTTGCTTTCTAATCAGAACAAACTACCCCGACCCACTTATCGGGTCTCAGAATACTTATTTTTTCTTTATCCCGATGGTTCGTTTCATCACAATGGGCATCACTTCAGTCTCCTCCTTGCCTTTTGTTTTAACGCTCCATCAGCATATCTCTCTCTGATGCATTTGCCTTTGGTTTATTTTTACTTGAGTCATCTGGTGTGGGCATAGTTTATTTCTTGTCCCTTTGATACTTTGATAATCTCAATATACGAATGGGCAATATCTTCTAGTCGATCCAATGGTCTGCATTGTTTCGTAAAGGAAAGATGGTTAGAGTTTATCTTTCGCGAAGCAGCGAAAGGGAAGTGGGCCCAACGTGAGGATGACGTGGAAAGTAAAGAAGGTGCATCTTGAAAAGGATCTGATGGTCTACATTATTTCATTGGGCGAAATAGCGTGGAGTTTATCTTTCGGGAAGCAGTGAAAGGATGGTGGGCCCGACATATCAGACTAGTCCTGCTTTTTTAAAAAAATGGCCATATCGGTGAAAAAGACCATATCGAGATAGTGCAAAAATAGTTATATCGATCCCTGATGACATGGAGAATGGGGAAGGTAGAACCATCGGTATTAACTATACTGATAAAACAAACTCCAAAGCATTAAGCATAAAAGTGCATCAGAGATTGATCGGGACTTCGGGAGGAATAGAAAAAGGCTATTCCGACCCCCGATGAAGATAAAAGCACCTACGGGGATATCGGTGTAAACTATACTGATAAAGTAAACATGCATTACAACTCATCGGGACATCAGAAGAAGCAATTTTACACTATGCCAAGTCCCGATAGGACTATTAAGGCGTGTTAGTAGTCCGTTTTACACCATCCATAATGCGACCAACATTCTGTGATTGTCTAACCTGTCGGTAACGCGCGGTTGAGATTGACTAACCTATCGCTAAGACACTGTATGACATGGAGAATGGGGAAGGCAGAACCATCGGTATTACCTATACCGATAAAACAAACTCAAAAGCATTAACCATAAAAGTGCATCAAAGACATATCGGGACTTCGGGAGGAATAGAAAAAGGCTATTTCGACCCCCGATGAAGATAAAAGCACCTATGGGGATAGTGGTCTAAACTATACCGATAAAGTAAACATGCATTACGACTCATTGGGACATCAGAAGAAGAAATTTTATGCTTTGCCGAGTCCCGATAGGACTATGTAGGCATGTTAGTAGTCCGTTTTACACCATCCATATTGGGACCAACATTCTATGATTGTCTAACCTGTCTGTAACGCGTGGTTGCGATTGACTAACCTATTGCTAAGACACGGTACGAAATTCCTATTGGACGGTGTAAAACATACAGACTACTAACACGCGTGTTGGTCATGGGGAGATTGGGAGGATTAGAAAAATGCAACTCCAGCCCACGATTAAGATAAAACCACCTGCGGGGATATCGGTGAAAGTTATACCAATAAAGTAATCCTTTAGGGCTACAACTATTCTGGCTCCAAAAAAGACCATTCGTGCGGTGTGGTAGCGATAGGTTAGTCAATTGCAGTCATTTATTGCAAATGATTTTGCAATAATAGTTTGAAGCTAACAGAGAGATTGAAGCAATATTAAAGTACAAAAAAGGAAAAACTAACAACTATAGATCAATACTTCATGTGACAGAAAATTTGTATTTGAATACATCATTACTTAACAAACATTGTGTTAAAAAATTGGCAGCAGTGTGTAAGAAGCATTGGTTCTTTACAAATTGTAATGTCCACCAGCCATCCCTCATCAGTACATGTAGATGAAAATGACATCTTTAAACATAAAAATATTGGCTACAAAATGACCATTGAAGGCGCTCCATGCACCTACAATGGTGACACTTTCTCCTATTTACCATGACAAGATGTTTTATAACTTATCTGGTAACTACCTAAAATAGTGCTACTGCTAATTTTACAAAATTAATCCTATTGTTTGCAATAGGGTCATAGAAGTGTAGTGAGTGACATATGCAAAATAGGAAATTGTAGATAAACAACAAAACTAAGTCCCAATGTATTGGAGTATGACACCCATGTTCTCTCCAATCTCCATTACTTTGACAACGGCTGGTGCGGAGAGCCAGTTATCATCAGAGTTCAGTAGTTTACGGAAGGGATCCAGATTCCCATTCCTCACCCCCACCCTATACACCTCCCACGCCTCCTGGATGAAGTTCTTCCTCCTTTCCCATGCTGCCCTTTTTTGGGAAATTTCCTCATCTTCAGTGTCTGAGTCCTCCGATTCAGAGGAGATGTAGTTGGTGTGGTTAAAATAGATGCGGAGGGTGCTTACCCAACAATCAGAATCCAACTCTAGAATGGCATTTCCCAGGGCCTGCCCATCAGACGAGCAGACAAAGTCATCGATCCTCTGTATGGTCGTTTCCTTTGAATCGAATATGTCAACCATAGGGCAAATGACAGCCTCATAAACAAACCCATCACACCAGTGTTGAGTAGCACCCAATATACCATTAGCCACCCACCATACAGCATTCCAGAGCACATCGTTTGCTTGAAATAGCTGGCTGCATTGGGCCTGGATCGATTCCTCTCTACATAGGCAACTGACACCAAAATGATGCACCATTGGTTCAGATCAAGACTTCCAGGCTTAAGATTGCAATCTAAACCATTCCTTATATAAAGTTTCAAACTTTCTAGAGAAGTCTACATACCGACCATAAGAGGCCCGAATTCCAATCAAGGTTCGTCCGAATAGCATATCTTTACTATTATGAGAACTAGCCGTCAAGTTCCCTGCTCCTATGTACTTTATCTGAGGCCTGATGTGAATCTGCCAAATCGCATGAAAAAACACAGAGGTCTCTGGTTTGTCCTTCCACTAAGGTATGGTTGGCCTATGTCTAGCTAAAACGAAGCTCCAGATGAAACCACATTGGTAAGCCAAAGGAGGATTATCGACAACACTTATATCGATGAAACAGAGTGCGGACTCATTGGAGCACATTAAAAAATACTCAACTTGGTGCGCACTTTTTGAAAGATCGTTCCATCAAGATATCTTGTTCCGATGAGGAAGTAGGCAGTTGCTTTCTATCAGCTTGCATTGGCTTATCGGCAAAGCATATAAATTGCTATATCCATGACCTATGAAAGCATCGGTATAACTTGTAACGAAATGGCCAAGCTTATAACATAGTACCAGGAGATCGGAAGTAATAAGAAATTTTTATCCCGATACCCGATGACTAAAGGAAACTGAAGGCGACACCATCGAAAAGAAGATTCATATCGAAGTAGTGTGAAAATTGCTATACCAATACCCAATGATATGGAGAATCGGAAATCCAAGCCATCGATATTACCTATATCGATAAAAAATCTCGGAAGCATATAACACAAAAAGTGCATCGGGATTTCATGAGAAATAAAAAGGGCTATTTCGACCCCCGATGAAGATAGAAGCATTGGCTGGAGTATTGGTGTGATTTATACTGATAAAGAGTGCATCAAATGAGGATTCATCGGGGCATCAGAAGAAGAACTTTTATATTATGCCAAGACCCGATAGGACCATGCTAAGTGCGGGACGCGTCTACTCGGCCGCGGCTATTCTGGCTCCAAAACAGACCTTTCGTACAACGTGTTAGTGACAACATAGTCAATCGCGACCATTAAATGCAAAATCAATGGTGTAAAACGTGCGACTAACACGCGTGTTAGTCCCTCTGTATTGCCTTTTTGGAGCCAGAATATCCATCTATTCTAGCTCCAAAATGACAGTACGTATTGACTAACACGCGTGTTAGTCGTGCATTTTACACCATCAATTTTGCAATTAACATCTACGATTGACTAACTTGTCACTAACACGTTGTATGATAGGTAGGGCCAGAATAGCTTCAACCCTATTCCTCTCTGTAAGAAAATTTAATAACTCTGTTTGTTGCTAAAGAGGACATGAACAAAATAGAATTCCAGACTAACATATAAGAAGGTTTCAACAAAACCTTCTACACTTCGAACTTATCGAAAGCTGAGGTGGGTATACCTTTTGTGAATACTTTCACACTTTTAAATTGAGATCCATAGTAAACCAATGGTAAAAACCTATGGACTTCATCGCCTCGATGAAACTGTAACATTAAAGAAAACTTATGCTCATTTTCAGTATTTGATCCCAAGAAAGAATGAATGCAAAGAACTAATGAATTCCCACCAGAAGAGAAAGAAGATTTAGGGCTGAAACTTTGATGTGTATGTTTATATTCATTTTGAAAATTTTAGACTCAATGTAATTCCAGAGAGAACCAGAAACACCGTAGATATATTTTAGCAGAGTTTCTTTACAAATTCTTGTGATGATTTTTTCTAAGTCCTGGTATCCATTTATAACAATATGGCTGCAAACAAGCTTTGGACTTTCGTAGAAAAAGTTTGCCATGATTCCAGCTGAAAAAGGAAAGAAAAATACAATCATTTTATATCCTAACGACCTTTTAAGTTTGTTGTTCTGCTGCAACATCTTCCAAGTGTTGTGGGACTTCCTCTTCTTGTACTACATATTTCTTTTTCCACTCTTCGAACATGCCATCACCTGGCCAGGAGAAGCTAACGATCTTCTTTTTCATCTTATTTAGCCTTTTCCATGTGATTCTCAATTTCCCATCCTCTGTCTCCAGAAAACCATAAAGTGACTTTGCTTTCTCAATCTCCTCAACTGTCTTAATAAATAAAGCCGTGTCATCTATATTAATGACCTTGTTTACCCTCTCCGACAAGTTACACCCCAACTCATCAAGCCATGCCTTATCCTCTTTCAACTAATTTGGACCAACAAAACCCCCGAGAAATAACTCATACTTTTGATTAGAATATTCTTTTCTATATATGTGGGCTTTTCTCTTCACACCTGCCCTTTCTTCTGCTAATCCAGTCATCCCTTTTATTAACTCACAAGTGGATTTGATATTGGCATCACCCTCTGCCTCTACATGAGATGAACACATAAGTTCCAACTCGACTCCCCTAGGAATCCACTTATTCAGAATTGGCTCTAAAGTGGCCTTATCTTCTTTCAAATCAGTCAAAATATTCAAAATTCTTTTCATGTTAATGTATACAATAGAGGCTCTAACTGAGTCACCAATTTTCAAAATTGTACATCTCACCTTTGCTTCATAGTTGCTTCTAAGTAAGGCGTGACCCCATTTAAACTTTTCCATCTCATCTTCTAAACTTTGAGTAGCCTCGAAACCAGAGGTCATAGGAGAAGGGGGAAATTCAATGATAGGACTAGTGGGTGGGGGTCTTGCTGGAGAAGATGCAATCATTAAAGTAGATGACTCACCTTTCTGGTACTGCCCTGCCAATTGACTTTATAAACTAGAAATTATTCTATCTCGGTTGGCTATCTCTCCTTTGGCCTCATTATAAGCCTTTAAAATTGTTTCCAGTTTTACCTAGAGATCAGCTCTCTCCTTAGCTTCTTTCTCAGCCATTGCAACATTGAATTTTGTAGTTTCTAGAACTGTGCTGGCAGCTTCCACCACTCCAGTGTCCTGAACTCTCTTCACTATCATACCTCCTAGGTAGTTGGATTCTGAGGCATCCTTCCTCCTTCTACTCTCATCCCTCTTTAGGGACCACATAACCAAAGCAACATTATCCTTAGTGAATGTCACTCCTTCTAGGGGCTTGGTTTCTTTCCTTATTGCTTCAAGCACTAAGGCATCTGCTATGTCCCATTCAGGAAGGATTAAAACACAAGCCTTTGACACCATTTCTCTCCCCTTTTGAGGAGTAATGACTTTGAATTCTGCCATCATTTCTTGCTTCACCTCTTCCTCCACTATATTTGCATCTTTGTGGGGTTGCTCATTCTTTCTCTTCTCACATCTTGCCTTATATTGCACAATGTTTTGTTTCCAAACAAATTGCATAAAGGACCCTGTTGTAACAAAATTATTATCAGCCAGGAACTCGTCACTAGCTTGTTTGATAGCAGGGTCTAGCTCCTTTCCTTTGAACTCATCTGTAGTCAAATTCATCTCAGCACTCGGTGGCTCTTCGGGCATTCCCTCTTGTGTTTCCTCATAACTATAGGCAATCTCACCAAGACTTCCTAACTGCAACATTTGGTGTGCGGCTACCTGTTCATCTCCCACATGGATAGGGGATTGGGAGGGAGAGTACAGAGGTTCACCTATTTGCACCTCTTTACCTTACCTTTGCCTTTTAGGGGATTTTTGGATGCCAGTGACATCTTCTATTTCTCTCTTTCCTTTTGAAGTAGAGGGCTCACCAGTTACCGACACTAGCACAGTATACCTTCGCTTCTTATGCATCACATAATCACCCGGAGGGATGGCCTTGGCAAAGGCAGGCTTGGCTAAAACCAACTTAGCCCTTTCAGGATCATTCCTCATTATAACCTCCCTCTTCTCCTTCAATGTTTGTATTAGGTGTTCAAAATGAAGAATTTAATTTTCTCCTCAAAGGGAGTAAAACTAGACAGAGGATCATAACCACCATCAAATTGGTGAATAAAATGAAGAGCCTTCTTGTATGCTACCCATTTTTCTTTTCTCAATTCTTGCTCATCTAGATTGAATTTGATGTCATGGAAATGGGGACAAGGCAACAACAAAGTTCAATGTTAATAAGTTAGTTTCAACCATAAAAACAAAACAAAGAACTAAAAACCATTCCAAACATATCAAAAGAGATTTCAAAAAGCATGAAAGAAGTTTAACAAAATAAAAGAAAGGAGAAGAGCCTCCCTAAGATGCTTCCATGATGCCTTTCGATGCTTCTCCCTTGTTTCTCCCCTCTCCAAGTCCCAAATGAGTGTAGCTCTCATCTTTTAACACTAGCCATGGATGTCATATGGAGATTCAAGATGGTTGAATATGATAAGCAAATGCTATGCAAGTGTAGATAGTGATGCTATGAAAAAGCTCTATGCTAATACCAGTATAACAACAATACTCTAATGCTTCCTTTTTGCTTGAGGAGAAGGGTTCTATTTATAGAAGAAATGGGGAAATGAAGGGTTAAGATTGAATAATCTTAACAAGGGTTAGGATTGAAAGATATTCAATCCATGTGAGACTTTCAATCCAATCCCATGTTGACAAGTGTCACCATGAGGAGGCTTGAGGGGAGAGATAAGGAGCATTAAATGCTTGAGGGGACATGATGGTTACCCTAGTCAAAGAAATAAATGATTTGAAGAGACACATGGGTTACATGAGGGTTAAGTCAGGGGTCAAAGTCCTTAACCATGGGTGCAAGTGGAATTAACCATTAATGGTCATGTAAGAGCCATAAGTGGTTTGGAAGACTTTAGAGGTTAATTTGTTGAACACACAAAACATTAATTGCTTTTCAAAGACTTTGGAGTCTTTGAGAAGTGACTTCAATTTGCTTAGGAATGTGACAATATTTAGGGGATGGATTAGGTTAATTAGGAAGGGTTTAGAAGAATCTAGAAGGGGTTTAGGCATGCAAGTGGATTTTGTAGGAAAATGCAAGTGGGAGGAATTTTGGGATTTTCAATTGAAATAAAATCATTTATTTCAATTAAATGGTGTAATTTGCATTTGGGTAAATATTCAAATAAATATTAATTTATTTAAATGAGAAAAAGGAAGATAAAGCATTAAATGCTTGAAGACTTTAAGGGAAACCATTAAAGGTTTGAGAAGACTTTAGAAGGAAGCCATTAAATTTGAAGACTTTAAGGGAAACCATTAAAGTTTTAAGAAGACTTTAAGGGAAGCCATTAAGTTTGAAGACTTTAAGGGAAACCATTAAAGGCTTAAGAAGACTCTAGAAGGAAGCCATTAAGTTTGAAGACTTTAAGGGAAACCATTAAAGGTTTCAAGTGGGTGAGGATAAGTAGGATTTTAAATAAATAATTTATTTAAAATAGCTGTGAACTTGCATTTGTAGGAAAATGCAAGTGGGTGGAGGATAAAGGTGATTTAAATAAATGATTTATTTAAAATAGTTGTGCAACTTGCATTTGTAGGAAAATACAAGTGGGTGGAGGATAAAGGTGATTTAAATAAATTATTTATTTATTTAAATGTGAGAGAAGATTTAATTAAATAAATATGATTTATTTATTTAATTAATGGTCTGAATTTGGTTAAGTGAATTAAATCAAATAAATTGAATAATTTATTTAATTAATAGGAGAAGAGGGTTAAGATGAATTAATTAAATATATTAATTTAATTAATTATTGATTGATGGTTAAATAATCAAATAAATACTAAATATTCATTTTAATTAAGTGGACAGATTTATGTGACTACAGAATTCATTTCTGATCAGATCCTCAGGAAAATGGAACTCATGTGGTCTACCTTTGCATATTGCTCTCTTTCTGAACATACCATTGAAGAAATCTTCAGGGTCAACAAATCTTGATGCTGCAGTGGGCAACCTATATGGTTGAAAGAAATCATCAAAGTGTTTCCAGCTACCCTTGGTAATTACAAATTAATGAGCAATGGTGATGGTAGAGAAAATGGTCCCTTTTCCCCTATTTGTTAACTCTGCCTCTTGGACACCCCCGATTTGCCTTAGGATCTCCACAATTCCTATCTTCAATGGGACTTGATAAGGAAGAAAATATGGAGTTCCTTTGAATCCGTAAACTCTAAACACCATAGAGACAGGGTATAAATATACATCACCATAGTTGTGCACAATCTTGATACCTTCAGCAGATTCTTTAGGCCTAAGGAACTCTATGAGGGCCTTAGGGATCCTAGGGTTTTGTTGGCACAAGAGAATCCGAAGCCTAGATGCAAAGCATCTGTCAAACTTCAAGTAACTGACATCCTCTCTATCCCAAGACAAAATTGTGCTCCATAATTGCACAGGCATCTCTTCACCATCCTTTTCCTTAACCAGATCCATTCCATTAGCGAAGTAATCAACACCTTTAAACAAAAACATATGCATGAGAAGAGAGTACCACCCAAAAGGTCTGTCTACCTTACCATTTTTAATCCCTATCAACCCTGCATGGATTGCATCAGTGAGATAAGGTGCATAATCAAAAGTTACTGGGAGAGAGGGGTTTAAGATCTGTGCTATCATTAGCATATAGTGAGTTGGCATACTGGTTTGGGCATCTTCCCCAAAAATCTAACAAAGTGACCAATACATGCCTTTAGCCCTCAGAGTAAACAAATTCACATAGAAGGGTTCCATGGTACTAGGGCCTACAATGGTTAACCCTCCTATTTTGACAAAAAATTCTTTCAAAGGACCGCTCCTGAGATGATCTCTCTGGACATTGTAGACCTGTGCAAGTGTATCAAAATTGATTGGCTCTAAGTAGTTTGATACCTCACTGAGCTTAAACACCTTCCTAAACTCATCATGGTTAATCTCAATTAAGGCTCACCCATTCACATTTCTCACACATTTAGCAACAGGGTCATAATTATTTGCAACCTGGGTTAATAAATCTACATCCATAAAAACCCCAGGGACTATGAGCTTTCCCACATCTAATTCCCATAGACTGTTCATTGAAGCAGAGGAATGTCTTTGGCCAAAACCCACCTTGAAAAGTCCCAGCCCTGATATCCCTATTTGTGAATCCCTCAACCAGTTCCCTTTGTCATACAAACTATCTCCAATTCTCAAACGGGGGGCCTTGGGCATTAAGCAACGACATTTGTAAACATGTTTAATTGTTCCAAGAAATCATCACATATAGCTCTATCCTAATAATTCACTTTCCCTGTGAAACCTCTTCGTGGTGCCATCTTGAATTATAGGTATTTCAATTTAAAACTCAAACAGACCTCTGAGATTTTAAACACTCGATGAAACCAATTCGAACTGTAACTTTCAAAATGAGTGCAGAACTTACTTGTTGCCTGAAGAAATTCGCTCTGCGCAATGGTTCCTCTGCAAAATTACTTGAATTGATACTAAAATTCCGTTGATGTGAGGCTTAATAGGGCAATAGAGAATTGAATTGTGACATTAATCCACATGCTTCAGCAATCAATTCACAATTGAATTTAAATAAAGCTCCAATGGACCATAAAGGAAATCTCATTGTCTTGGCTTTTCGCTATTTCGCGAAGAATAAAAACCGCACATTCGCTCAATTTTTACTCTCCACGGTGACCACTAATCCTTTTCACAAATGGTTTTCACCGCAAATGGTTTTCACTATTTTGTGAAGTTTAAAAACCTTGCATCTCTGGGCTGCGAAACAATGCTCATTGTTGGATCTCTTTCGAGATGTAAAACCTTTAAAAACCAGGACTACCGTAATCTATCGGGCCCACCATCCTTTCGCTGCTTCGTGAAAAATAAACTCCATGCTATTTCGCCCACCGAAATAACGCAGACCATCAAATCCTTTTCAAGATGCACCTTCTTTACTTTCCACATCATCCTCATGCTGGGCCCACTTTCCTTTTGCTGCTTCGCGAAAGATGAACTCCGACCATCTTTCCTTTACGAAACAACGCGGACCGTTGGATCAACTGGAAGATATCGTCCATTCACCTTCATTCTTTAACCCATCATTCGGGCCCGCCACTCTTTTCATGGCTTTGCAAAAGGTAAAGTTCGGGCTATTTTCCTTTGCAAATTTACGCACACCGTCGGATCTACCAGAACTTGCATGGTTTTTACGGGACCCGACAAAGAACTAAAAACTTAGGAAAAGGCTGCAAAATAAAACATTAATAAAGACCCGCCTAAGGCAAAAAGAAAAGTAAAGGGGGGACCCCCTCCTTCATGACGAACCGACCCTTCCACTTAAGTGGAAAAGTAACATAGAAATAGAACGCAGGGATTCCAAGACATAAAAATGGTAAATTTCAAAAACCCTAAACCTTCAGAATAGACGCAGCCCAGATAGATATGGATTGACTAACACGCGTGTTAGCAGCACATTTTACACCGTGGATTTTGCAGTTAACGGTAGCAATTGACTAACCTCTCACTAACACGCTGCACGATAGGTCTGTTTTGGAGATAGAATAGCCTCATCCGACCCCTCCCGATAGCCGAAACATGGTCTGATATGTCCCATCGGGCATCGACATAGTTCAATTTATGTCCCTCCAATGCCCCGATGAGTTCGCATTGTGAGGAAGTCCCCCACGTTATCAACATAAATCACCCCGAAGAATGCCTAGAAACTCTCCGTCTGCCTACATACTCCTATCGAGACTCGGCATAGCATAAAATTGCTTCTTCCGATGTCCCAATGAGTCGTAATGCATGTTTAATTTATCAGTATAATTCACACCGAAATCCCTGCAAGTGATTTTATCTTCATCGGGGGTCGGAATAGCATTTTCCTATTCCTCCCGAAGTCCCGATGAGTCTCCAATGCACTTTTATGCTTTATGCTTCCGAGTTTGATTAATCAGTTTAGGTAATACCGATGGTTCTGCCTTCCGATTCTCCATGTCATCGGGAATCGATCTAACTATTTTTTGCACTATCCCGATATGGTCTTTTTCTCTGATGGGCCTGCCTTCGGTTCCCTTTAGTCATCAGGTATTGGGATAGACTTTTCTCATTACTTCTGATCTGCCGATGCTATAACTCCATGATCCACATTGCCTTATTGTTACAAGTTACAATGATAGGTTCATAAGTGCCTCATTCCAATGAATCCGCCCTCTGATTTATCAGTACATGTTATGCCGATATTCTATATTTTGCTTGCCAGTGCTGTTTCATGGAGAGTACTTATGTCGATAATTAAAATTTTACAATTTTGAATAAATGAACCATCCACCTTGAACCGATAGAGGTTGTGCCTGTCGATAGAGATCGCAGATTTTCTTCACACTATTTCATCGGTCAGATTTAAACCGATGAGTATGAACAAAGGTCAAGTGAATTGGAGGCATATTTCAAACGGCCTTGGCTACTGTAGCTCCAAATCAGACCCGTTGAACACTCAACAAATCACTCAACATTCCCTTCAATATGCCGAAGTGATGCTTTTTCATGAAGATACTGCAACATATCACCTGTAAATACAATCCACTACTAAATGCTCTTATGATGAAACTAAAAGTATCCACATATAGCACAAAACTATTTTTAAAAAAAAAGTGCTAACAGGATGGGCAGGATGAAGGTCTAACAATAAAGTAGATTTGGTCATTTGTGCGAAGTGACCAATATCATGGCAAACACATTTGACATCAACCAATATCTCAAAATAGTATCACATTGAAGATATAATCACTGTGGCTTTTTACTATTTATGATATCTCTTTCTTTCTCCGATATGTGTAGGACGAGAATGGGAAAACACCGAAAATGGAAGGACATTATGGTATTGGAAGTTCAAGATGGTGGTGAAGGTTTGCGTCATTTCTGTTCAACGGATATTCAGTGGATGCCAATTTGTGTCGAAAATGATTCAATGACAAACCTGTGTGCAACAATTCCACTGGATAGATTGGATGCATTCATGAGAGGGGAATCATTGCGCGAAGGTGTCGAAACCCAATTCCTTCAAAAGCGGCACAGTGAGCACGATAGTGCTCTGCACAACACACACACAACAAAGATGTACAACAGGTTCGTAGACACATTCTTTCATATTCTTTGTCCATGTTTAATGACATAACGATTGTTGTTGATAATAGGAGAGTTGTTTTTTGAAGGTATTGGTGTTCATATGGACCACAAGACAACAAGAAGAAGTCGCCGAATAAGAAGCGCGCGTGGACATATTAAAAAAAAGAGGTTTTACATGCCACTTCATTGTTAAGGTGTTATATGGTAGGCCAGTTGTGGTCATCTTGATATTCAAGCAACCATTGCATGTAGACAACAATGGTGAAGCTTGTCATGGTGTCGATGATACCAGCAATGAGCTCCGCTCTCAATTTGCGCCAAACCTTTCCGATGAATGCAAAGCATATATAGAGAGGTTGTTGCTGATGGATGTGAGCTTTGATGCTATTGTGGACCAACATCTTGATGATCCCATTTTTCATGACATGTTGAAGAAGAAAGATTCATTCGTGATACGCAAGGATGTTATCAACGTGGTAACGAGGGTCCATTCTATTCGGTCATGAAAGCATGTGCATGATGCCACTAGCATCTTAGAATGGAAAAAATAGGATGAGGCAAATTTCTTTTTTTCCCAGCAGCCACAAGGTGCCGACAGACCTTTCATTATGGGAATAAAAATGGCTTGGATGCTTGACATGATGGTATGATTCTCGTATGACTCAATCATCTTAATGGATTCGACATTCACAACAAACAAATACGGGGTATGTCTCTTCGAACTTAACCTATTTTCATGCAGCCCATTTGATTCGTGGATGGTCATGATCTTCCTGTTTGTTGTTTAAAACAGTATCAATTGTATTCATGTCTTGTCTTCAACAAGCAACAATTGGGGGTGCCTGTTGTATAGGCTGTGACATCAAGGAACAATATCAAGGATATCTAGGTGTGGTTGATGGAGGTGCGGAGATGAGGAAAGGAAAAGAGGCCTGATTGGAGGATCAATGCATTTATCATGGATGATGCAAGTGCAGAGATTCAAGCCATAGAGTAAGTGCAAGAGAAATATTTTGTCTACATGAAATAAAACAGTATGGTGCACTGCTTTACGTTTTATTTTAAATGACCATGCTCCCACCTCAGCCCAATTAAATTTTTTGTTCATAACAGGACTGTTTTTGAATATTGTGTCATACTTTGTATTTGGCATGTGCGTCGAGCATGGTTGAAGAACGTATAAAAGTATGCAACGAAGGAAAGAGTAATGGACATTTTTCATCATCTAGGGGTGATAATGATGGCAATGCATGAAAGTGAAGAGAACATAGTGGAGGAGCTGCACACTTTCTTTGCCAACTTTAGTGATCAGCCACATTTTCTAGAGCACTTCTACACCACATGGTATCAAGGAGAAGGTTGTATCAGTGAGTTCGACATTACATTCGAGTGGTGGCTTTATGACTTGTTACCCGTTTTGGTTGTCGTTTGGTAGTTGACATCCTACTCCTATTTTTAATTTCTTTATTTCAATTTTTTTTTTTTTGGCCAGCTATGTGGGCGAAAAACTTCAGGAATTTTGCTCATGCTAACCAGGACACAAATAATGCCATCAAATCATACCATGGTAAATTGAAGTCACTGCACCTAAGAGACGATAAAAAGACATGCTTGAGGAGGATGGACAATCTGTATTTTATACTTGTGTATAAAGTGGAACCATTCTACCAGCATAAGCGAGAATTGCAGCATTTTGGATTTATCAAAAACTACAAGTTGACACATTTCCAAACTAGTATGGAGAGGGCAAAGGCAATTCCTGATGCTGATTGTGTTCCAGGCGACACTACTCCTGGATGGTACTAGGTGAAAAGTCAGTCCTCGTGCACTGGTATGTGGTTAGGAAATTTGGGGATCACTTCTACATCTATGAATGTCCATGGAGTTTGCGAGGAAACATGTGAAAGCATGTGTTGAAGGTTGTTGCAATGATGAACAATTCATTCCACGATTCATGTGTTCCGGGTAAGTGGATGTTCGTGAATGTTGATTTTTGCTATCTTAAAAGATGTGTACTTCACCCTAAGATCTTGTTTCATACAGATCCTATTCGTATGTCAACTCCAACATCTGCTAATACTAATGAAAACTCAACACCTGAACCTGTCGTCAATACCATTTATAATGCACATACAAATTTAGAGGATGTGGACACCGTAATGTAGAACAAAGCAAACATAAAGTTAAACATATTGTCGCAAAAAATGTCGGCTTCAGGTGATAAACTAATGGCATTTGTAGGCTATCTGGATAAGTTCATGGTTGATCTTTAGAATGTTGGTGCCATGTCATTTGATTTTAGACCATCTACCGATCCAGCCAATGCAACCACCGAACGTATGCGACCTTGGTTCAATGCAAGTCGGGTCCGTCATCGCAAACGGTGGCAACATAGGCATAGTAGTAGGAGTGAGATCTATCATGATGTTCAACAGCCTCTCACCTTTGAGTTTCCCTTTGAGACTTCTAGGAGGAGAAGGGGAAAGAGGCAATTGGACCAAGAATGGGAACCACATGTCCTTGCCACTACATCGGTTGTCTCTGATACAGGTTGGTACTCTAGTGTCACTTGTAAGTGGTTTCTAAACATGTGAATGTTGCACACGTTTATTTAGTCATTGTGTCTTGTAGTCGGTGAAAGTGATACACACTTATCTGTGACAGTGTTTGGCACCCCCTCAACACCTGGCCATAGGAGTCCTCGTCGGCGATTGGCTTTTGATGGTCTTTTATGTGGAGAGGGATCACACAATGATCTTCACTGATACTATTTTTGGTATTATTTGTTCACATCAAGCTTTCTGTTTGTAACTATGTCATATATGTGCTTGATGTCTGTTGATGTTTAGCCATTCTTCATTCAACCTATTGCGTAATATGGAACAACTTTGTTTATTGTAGTTGCGTTGTAATGTTTACTATAACTGTCCCTAACCATCTTTTATAATGTGTCTTTGTATGTAGGTCCGTTGTTTTTTCACCCTGTTTTATCACTAAATGGCGTTCACATACACGTCGGGCGACAGGTGCAAGTTTTATGCAACTTAATTTTCAGTATTAGGCTTTTATGTCTTCAATTTATTGAATGCTCTAGTTAAATAATTAATACTCTTATGGTGTGATTATGTTTTGGATTTTTTGAGTGCTTGATACTCTTATGTCTTACATTTCTTGAATGCTATAGTTATATTACTAACACTCTTATCATATGTATCTACAAACTGCTAAAGAGATTGGTAGAGAACGACGAGGAGTCTGCCTTATTTCAGCACCTCCCGGATATCATTGTTTTGGATATTATTTGAACAATAACTCCTAGACGGGGCCATTGAGTGGACCACTTGAATGGGAAGATATTATACCGATGACAATATGTACACGGTCCACATAGAAGACATGATCTCCTTTTCCAGATTGTCGATTCTGTTGACGGTCGTTTTGTATAAGCGACTATGGCCAGTGTATTTTGCCCTTGCGTATTGGTCGGTCACTCTCCCTCAGATTCATATAATCTGTGCTGATAGACCCCATTGGAGATGTGGACGGTCTCTGGTGCCTTACTCCGATGACAGTATCGAGGATGTTACGACATTCTTTCCATGGAACCTGCTTATTATAGACTACACCCCCATTTTCTTGGGTTATGGTAGTCCACGACCAACAGGGAGGTTTGTGAGGATATAGAGTAGATTCCCATCGCAGAGGAGGTCCTCTAATTAAAATTGTATAACTGGTCCTGTATGACTATGCTATTATTTATAAAACAGTTAATTTCTATGGTTACATAGCCGATCTTTGAACGTCGTTTGTCTTGAATGTTTACCATTTATATGTTTGTCTCGGTTATGTTTACAATTATATGTTTGTCTCTATGCACTTTATCTGTCTACAAAGCAATACAATTTATATGTTAATTTAAATCTAATAAATTTAATCCTTTCTCTAAACAACACGCATCTATTCTACGTCCAAAAAGTTAGTCGCGCATTTTACACCGTTGATTTTGCAATAACGATTGCGATTGCCTAACCTATCACTAACACGCTATACTAAATGTTTGTTTTAGAGCTAGAATAGTTGCGGCCCTGATCTGGATCATATCCTAATCCCCTGAAGGCCAATTACTAACCTCTCACTAACACACAAAAATAACTGGTGCGATTGACTAACCTATCACAAAAAAGCGAAACTAACGGCTGCGATTGACTAACCTTTCACACAAGTGCGATATTAACGGTTGCGGTTAACTAACCTACCAAAAAATGCGAAACTAATGGCTGCGGTTGACTAACGGTTGCGATTCGACTAGTGGCTAGCAGACTTTTCCTTTTGCCATGCGAAATGGCAAGCTAGACTGACACACCATCGAATCTAATTGCTGCGATTGACTAACCTATAACAAACATGCGAAACTAACTACTGTGATTGACTAACCTATCACAAACATGAGAAATTTACTGCTGCGATTGACTAATCTGTCAGTAACACATGAAACTTACGGTTGCGAATGACTAACTATGCACAAACACGTGACATTTACGGTTTTGATTGACTAACCTTTCGTTAACACATGAAACTAACGGACCTTTCATAGAACATGTTAGCGACAGGTTAGTCAATCACAACTGTTTATTGTAAAATCAACGGTGTAAAACGCATGACTAACACGCGTGTTAGGCATATCATACAACCATTTTGGAGCCAAAATAGAAGGCAGAATAGGCGCAGCCTCTAGAGCAGAAAGCTCTTGTAGAAGGCCGCAGCTATTGTAGCTCCAAAATAGACCTACCGTACAACGTGTTAGTGACAGGTTAGTCAATCACAACCATTGCAACCCTCGCAACTGCAAAATGCATGACAAACACGCGTGTTAGTCAATCCATACCACCTTTTTGGAGCCAGAATAGATGCATCCCTTCTACGAGGACGACCTTCTACAAGGCATCCCTTCTACTCTAGCTCCAAAATGGTGATTCTGGCTCAAAAAAGGCACTACAAAGGGACTAACACGCGTGTTAGTCATGCATTTTACACCGTTGATTTTGCATTTAACGGACACGATTGACTAACCTATCACTGACATGCTGTACGAAAGGTCTATTTTGGAGGCAGAATAGCCGCAACCCTTCTACAAGGCGTCCCTTCAATGCTATCTCCAAAATGGCGATTCTGGCTCCAAAATGGTAGTATGGAGGGACTAACACGTGTGTTAGTCACACATTTTACACCGTCGATTTTGCATTTAACGGTCGTGATTTACTAACTTGTCACTAACACGGTGTACGAAAGGTCTATTTTGGAGCCAGAATAGCCATGGCCTAAAAAAGCAGTACGGATTGACTAACACATGTGTTAGTCGCGCGTTTTAAACCGTCGATTTTGCAGGTAACTGTTGCGATTGACTAACCTGTCACTAACACGTTGTACGACAGGTCTGGTTTTGAGCTAGAATAGTCGTGGCTCTAGTTGATAGAGAAGAAGCTTTTGGACATTTGATGACATGACAAGTTGGAAAGACTGACCGTAGAATCACTAGCAAACTAAACTTAGAGGTGCCTAAACTGAATCAAGATCAAATAGAGTTTTTGTTGAGGGAGGACTCTACATATAAGAGGCTATATGAAAAAAAGTGATGAAGACAAGCAAAGACTACAAGCAAGATTAATAGTTACAGACCTTTCGTGTCGTAAAGCTTTAATAGTTAATACTCATTGATTTATATTTAATATTTATGAAGAATAATAGTCATTAAGCAGTCTATCTTATGTACTTGTGATTCAGTTTATCCATCATTTATAAATAAGCATTTTTTCAATCTATAAAAAAAAAATTGCCATCATACAATTAGTGGTTCTTTTAAATCCGCTATAAAAAATCTTTTAACCTAAAGTTAGGTTTCAGGTAAAGATTCATCCGCCTTGGTTTGCGAACACTGATTGGGAATTCATATTAACTTATTAAGAGAAGTCCATTCATCATAGAAGCCAAATAGAACCATTCAGAAAGCATGAAAAAGTGTACAACAAACCAATCATTAACCATTGATGTTTAAGTGAAGTCAATCACATTTATTTATTTTTTAATTTTTTTAACAAGGTGGCGAGGCCACTTAATATATTTTTACAACTGGTTCAAGGGACTGGTTCAAGAAGGGCTCCCGAAGAAAAGAACCAGAAAGAAAAACTTTGGTCAATCAAGTTTATTGAAAATAACCATTCATGAAGCATACATAGTGTCTTCCTAAATGAAAGAATATGTCTGATGACAAAAAGTCTACACCACTGCTGATGTTTTATTGAACAGGAAAACTTTCGTAATAGTGCAAGCTTGTTATAGAGGTAGAGGTTGAGTATTTAAATGACTTTTGTTTCCCCCAATGGTCGGAATAAGGGGAGGCACATCATTCCCATCATCTTCATCGGTTACAGAGGCAAACACCTCTGCGTACCTCTGTTTCTAGTACTGAGTGCGTTGCGCACAAACATCTAGCATCCCCTGCATCTACTCACTTATGATTTTTCTATTTTTAGCACATGCCTCATGAACTACCTCCTGTCTCTCATTCACCATCTGCAAACCACACACTTCCAACTCAAGGTCTGTATTCTTATCATCCAAGTCCATGACCTTGTTATTGAGTTCTATGCATTTCTTATTGAGTTCAGTGCATTTCTTATTGAGTTCGGTGCATCTCCTTTTCACTTCAGTGAGTCTCCATTCAAGATCAAAAACAATCCCCTTCAATCTTTCATTTTCAGCATGCACGATTTCGACCTTTTGCGTTAGCAGTTCTACTTGCATGGCGTCAAACTTCATTGTGTCCATCCCATCATTCCAGTCTGCAAAGGGTGGTGGTGGTTGTCTTGTAGACTTCCCTAAACCATTGTCAGAGGTGAGAACATCATCCGTCCCATTCCCCTTTGAATTCATAGCAAGCGTTCCGTTCTGTGGAACAAATGTTTCGACACCCTTTCTTTTTCCTGTTCGTGGTCTTCCCATTGCCATCCCTGCAAACAATGCCAAAAAGAAGTATCTATAGACAGGTGGGCAAGACAACATGAAAAATGCAGGAAATAATAGTTTATGCCAACAAGAAAGGAACTACTATCTGTTGCATTTTTTGGAATGAATAACATTATGCGCGATACAAAAAGTTAACGTGTTCGATAAAGTTGACATGTTCACTAAACTGGGCACTTGGGTGGCAGGTTACCTGCCAATTGGGAATCCATGTTTTGGGAAGATAACTCCATCAGTCAGCACTCCTCGTCCTGCATCCAACTTATTACACATATGCCATGAAACTATAACAGAAGTCTGGTGTATTTTAATAGATTTTTTTTTTTTGGTTATTTTTTTGTTGTTAATTCATTTCAGATTCAGTGTTCAAAAACAAACGATAACAATGGTATATTCAACTGTTGTAAGATACTATGGAAAGAGAACATGGTTAACAATTTCAATCAAACATTCTGCTTCATCTATATACGTAAAAGAGTTGCAGGGACCCAATTGGTACGCAATAACAAAACCTATGCATATGCAACATATAAGAGACCTTGAACAAAACTTGAACAGTAAACGACTATCATTGACTTTATTGTACCATCCACTATCATTATTAAAAATGTTGCGCACCAAAGAAAGGTTTGTGAAGTTATTAAAGGGTAGTTGATGGTGTAGGATCACCATAAAAGAGTCCAACAAATCAACCCTTTATAGTTATTTTTCTTAAAATAACAGGAAAGGTGCTTAAAATAGTAGGAAAGGTTGAACAATAATGTACAATTCATCTAAGACAAACAATAATTCAGAGGGTTTAAACTATGCTAAGGTAAAAGCCATGTCAATATAACATCTCCAAATCGCATCTGAATAAACTCTATCAAGATTGAAATTCCACCATAGTATCTCACTCTAAATATTTGGAAAGAGGAACAACAACTATGATTAAAGAATATTATCGCCTCCGCTGTCTGGATTGCACAATGGAGTTGACGACACCATAAAATTCTTTATGCTTCTTCTCATTCTTATGCAACTCAGGAGGGGTGATGCCAAGTGATCGCAACCTGTGACTTACTCATCTGATCACAGGGCCGTGTTTAACATCCTCTTTTTGTGGTTGGATAGTTTCGCCAACTTTATCCTGCCACATACAAATGACATCATACGAGTGCTGCCTATTTCATTCCATTGAAATAAGGTAAAGGATGGAATGAGAAGATGGAGGAAGGGATCTTATCATCTTCAAAACTTACCAAGAGTGGGGAATAGACCAGGTCTTCAATGGGCCACACCGCCCACAAGTTTAGGGAATCCGACCAGACATTGACGAAAGGACTTGGGAAAGGCAGTTGGGCATTTGCATCAAAGACTTTGACGATGCAAACTTTAGCACAATGTCATGGGAGTGGAATAGTATGACACATTACACCCTTCCCCAGGCCATCAACAATGCCTTCCCCAACCACTACCCCATCCAGAAGTAGGTGGACTTCAACTTCAATAGCAACAATGTGAGCATCTTCATTGGTGCACTCTTCTTTGTCTTCCACAGTTGCGTGCATCAGTAATGAGTGGACATAGTCGCTTAAATAAAATTCTTTATACATCTCGATCAAACATAGTCAAATGAATTCATGCCAATGTAGTACAATAGTACCGAAGTAGCTGTCTCTCCCAGCCCATTTCCCCCATCGCAGTCACGGTCTGCATTTGTACATCCATCATCATTTCCCCCAGACTCTTTCTCAATGCTTGTTTCTATTGGATTATGCTGCAAAACGTGACACATTGTACAAGAGTGTAAGTACACATTAAACCCATATGCCTATGAACACTACTGGACCAAGGCCGATGAATTTTACACGACTAAGGAAAAAACAGGAACACAGATAATGGACACAAACCACAACATCATAAAAAATGCTCTAGTATTACAATGCCCCTCACCACCTGTTATCCAAAAGAAGAGTCCAATACCTGTTCATCTCTACTCTTATCCTCTAATGTCTAGCCCAATTGAGTGGACCCCTCTGCAATCTTCTCGCCACTACATGCACTCAAATTTCCATTCACCGTCTCCTTCAATTTCTCCCTCGAAATAGACTTGTGAAGTTTCTCGTCCAATACCGCGGCCAACTGCATAAAAAAAGAGTTACTGTATAGTATAACACACCATGTCATTATATAGCACTACATGTCATGCACAATGGCACCGCATTACCTGTTCATCTTTGTAGCTATCTTCCAGCCTCTGCCCCAGTTCAGGAGAGTGCTCTGCAATCGTCTCGCCACTGCATGTATTCGATTTTTCAATCGTCGTCTCCTTCACCTTCTTCCTCCTAACAGACGTTTGATATTTTGGACTTGGTTTTTCGGGAACACTACACATAGTGTCATCAGGCAACTGCATTGACTGTTCTTTGCTTGTATCATCCATCGTCTGGCCTAAGTCACGAGAGTGCTCCATAATCTTCTCAACACTGCATGCACCCAATTTTTCATTCAACGTCTCCTTCAGCTTCTTTGATGAAACAAACTTATACATAACAAACGCTTGAGGTTTTTGACTTAATTTTTTTTGCACACTGCATTCTGTGTCATCCAATACCACGGGACAGTCCATGCTCCCTCCACGGACCCCATCAGCCTACAATGACATGGATGAAATAGTCAACATACTACACAGTGCAGTGCAAAGCATACCATGCAATGAAAACACACATATGGACAAGCCAACAGACAGTCACCTTCGATGACAAACGTGTCACATCATCTAAAGTCAAACTTGATTTTTCTATGACATTCTTCTTTTCTTGCTTCCTCAATGAATCACATGCAGGCTCATTGGCTGGCATGTTTGTTTCAGGATGTGAAGTCCGCCTTATTTTTTTCGCAACATTCTTCTGTTTTTGCTTCCTCGACAAAATAGGTGCACCCTCTTTTGTTTGATGACCTGAAGCCGGCCTTGATTTTTTCATAGCATTCTTCTTTTTTTGCTTCCCCAACGAAACAGATGTAGCCTCATTCATTGGCACATTTGTTTCACGATTAGCCTTCGATGAAAGAACCTCGTCGCCATGGCCTGCACTGTCACTTAAAATCTGGGCACCAGGATAGGGTACCTCAATAAGTCATTCTTCACATGTTTAAAGGAATTTAGTAAACTGCAAAAATATAAAATCACTAAAAAATTACCTCTATTGCAATATTCTTTCTTTGCAGTAACTCTAAAACCCTTTTCCTTCTCGCCTTCCTAACCAGATTGCTATCGTACACTTGCATTGCTTCCTTTATCTCTTCCTTCCCTTTGGAAGGAAGCTCATCACGTGTTTTCTTGCCATATTTCATACAGACCCAGTCAGTGACACATTTTTTTTGCATATTGCGTCGTATGCCCATTTGGTATTCAATATTAGACTCCCTCTTTTTCAACTCCAACATCGATTTCTTCCTATGATCCGCGCTGTGCTTTCCACTTCCACATTGTTGACAACTGCATCGTGCAATCCCCAAAAATGGTAGTTGATGTTCTCTAGCTCTATGCATATTAAGCCTCCCTAGATCCCAAAATTGACGACCTCCATTTTCAGAACAATAATGGAAGAGACAAAAGTAGTGCAACTTGCCATTAATATGTTCTCTTTTGTGATCGACCTATTGCTGCACACAGGCAACAGAGACAAAGAGTTACATTCAATTTTGCACTAATCAAGCATTATAAAGATAATCCAACATATAATGACTAATAGTGGACCTCCTTATTACTCGCCCCTCCTTGTTCCTGTTCATGAGCGCTGATAGAATCACGTTGTTGTTCAGCCTCCTGCTCTATGCTCACCTCGTGATCACTACAAATGTCCCCTTTTTCACTCTCACCACCTCGAGCATCGGTATAATCGGCCTCATCTACACTTCCACTAGCCTCATCTTCCTCACCAGCACAGCCACTATCATAATGTTGTTCAATAAAATAGCACACATCATCGATCCATTTTATGCCCATGTATATATCTATATTTCCACTTATAAATCCCAACTTCCACCAACCATGCCATGCAATGATGGAAAAAATATATAATGCAATGAGAAATAATTACCAGTGTGGTTGTGCAGTCACTGAGAAGCCGACTTGACAATGGGTTCAAAATTGGAGACCTGACTGGTGACTCATTCAGATTTGAATCCCCAACTAGTCCCTGACCTGAAGGCCCATCCCTTGACTCTTTCGGATTTGGATCCCCAACTAGTCCCACATCTAAAAGCCCATCTCCTGAGTCTTTCAGATTTGAATCCTCAACTACTCGTGGATGTGAAAGTCCAACTCTTGAATCTTTTAGATTTGAATCCCCAACTTGTCATGCATCTGAAAGCCCAACTCCTGAGTCTTTCAGATTTGAATCCTCAACTACTCATGGATGTGAAAGTCCAACTCGTGAATCTTTTATATTTGAATCCCCAACTTGTCGTGCATCTGAAAGCCCAACTCCTGACCCTTTCAGATTTGAATCCTCAATTAGTCTTGGATACGAAAGCCCGACTCCTGAAACTTTAAGATTTGAATCTCCAACTGGTCGCACATCTGAAAGCCCAACTCTTGACTCTTTCGGATTCGAATCCTCAACTACTCCCAGATGTGAAAGCCCAACTCCTGAGTCTTTCAGATATGAATGCCAAACTCGTCTTGCACATGAGAACCCACCTCTCTCCTAGGTATCTCCAGTCACAAGCATTAAACAGTTACAACACCAAGCAATACTACATGTTACATAATCCATTAAAACTACTTAGCTTATAGGCAGGCCGATGTCACGTGTCACTGGGAAGCGAACGCGGCCAACTCCCAGGAGATCATCTGCCTTTAGCTCCAGCAACCCATAATCAAGATCAACATTTTCCCTCAACCTTTTTCGCAAGGCAATTGACATGATTGAACTGAAACATAAAAAAAATGCAATTCATATTCGTCACACTATCAATAACACCACACATTCACTACAAATGACACATCCAACACACGACCGATTATGGCCACATTCTAATACAAAGTCAGCATGTCGCTGTGTTATGTACAACCCAGCTAACAGTTTAGCCATAAACTATCCATGACATTATGCTGTAGAACATATTTGGTTGCAATTGCAACGAAATAATAACTATGATCCATCGCCAACATTGTTAAAAAGGCTTCTTGTGTTCTCCCCATCCAAAATACACAACAAAAAATAGACTTTCTTAAGGATTGATAAAGAAGGATACAAAACACGCTTAACGGATCGACTGTGTCTATTCTAGCTCCAAAAGGGACCTTTCCTACAACGTGTTACCAACAGGTTAGTCAATCACAGCTGCTAATTGCAAAATCGATGTTGTAAAACGAGTGTGGAGCAATTAAGATGGTCAATCTATGTCAGAGAATAAACAATGATTCATTACCATTAACAAAGTCTTTCATGATAATTAATGGGTACAGAGACCTCCAATTTATTTTTCGAAAGACACAAGTCTTTTGAAACGAGTGTCTATTCTAAAGCTTCCATCTCTTTGTTGACATGGGAATAGTACTATTTATTAAAAAAGTACTCTTAAGTTACGAAAAGAAAAAAGAAAAAAATACTCTGAAGGATAGACACATGAGGAGTTCATCATGCCAACCTGAGACACCTCAAATAGAAGCCCAAATCACATTTCAGATTGGAGTTGGATGATCAAACACATGTACTTCTCAAACATCACGAACATCAATAATCTAGAAATACAAATACACTACGATGAACATTAACACTCTCATGCAAATCAACAGAATATATACAAATTTATAACACATAGTTCGCAAGAATCAGGATTTCTAGTTCATATATTCAACACTGGTTTCATGACTCGAAGATCCATAAATAACAATCGTACTGTGTTCAGGTTCAAAAATTATATCTTTTTGTCTAATACGGTGCATCTATAACATATAATAAAACACATCAGCCAATTGCATTGTTCATTTTCATTATTATCAAATTCAGTAAAAGTAAGGACATTAATATTACATGATCAAGAACTAAAATTTATACATATATTTGTACCGCATAAAAAAAATTATATACAACAAACTATATATATATATATATAACAAGCGCCTTTAAAAAAGTTGCACAAGCCCAAAGATTATTAATAAGGGGACATTACAGTGCAAGTAGTATTAAACAATGGAGACAAAGCAACAACCTGGGAACGTCTGGACGTTTGCTGGGGGACTACTCAATAGTCCTTGAAAATCAACACCCTGCATGGATAACTAATGTTACTAGTAGTCTACATTGGGAAGTACATGCATTTTAAAAGACATAAAAGGAACCTACATGTTGATATATGAAATTGGAGTTTAACATCCAATATAAACTACCACCAAGTAATTTATATCACCTAAATTATATATGTCAATTTTCCATAGTACCAGAGTTGTACCAGAGTTGTTTATATCAACCACCTATTTTCATACTCTTGTTCTGTGCTCAAGGACATACGACTCTATTCCGACTCGAAATCAACGCTATGGTCTGACTAACACACAACTTAGACTCAAAATCAATGCTACAATACCTCCTCCATGCACATGAAAAATAACCCGTGTGTTAACAAGCGATAACAATACGACTAACACTATATTTTACATTCAATGGATGCAATTTGATAACATGTCACTAACACACAGTATCATTTGTCTATTCTCAAGCCTTGTTATTGACTAACTCCATCTCCTATGGTAAATTGCATCGCATGTTAGCCTTTGGCTTTACTGCTGTTAGCTGCATCAAATCACAACTCGTACATGAACAATGGTCCGAGAGGTTGTGTCTCTTCTAGTTCTAAAATAGAAAAATCATACAGACTAACAACGTTGTGTTAGACAGAAGCAACCATCAAATGCAAAACCTACGATTAAAAACCTACCACGAACATGGGGTGTTAGTCCCCCCATTTTGTTTTTTGCAGCCACAATAGAGGCATCCCACTGTGAGAGTAACTTGCGTTTCGTGCTAGTGTTTTCTCTGACAAAAGTACCAAGTTTTTGCAGCACGCGGCCTCTTCTTCCTGCCAGGGTGCCCTCCAAATGTGATTCCTTCATTCACAAGATTTTAATGTGCATGTTATGCACAATAAACTGACAGTAACCACAAAGCATGCCACAACAATCCTCCGACATTTCGACATAATTTTGCATGGGCGCCGAGAACTGAAACTGAGAACTCGACAACAACTCCACATCACATACCATGGGTCGGAGCACCACGAGAAGTTGGCATGGTATGCATGTCTTGGAAATATATGTTGATGCATGTTGTTGGTACGATATGTCCACTGTCGAGCCACAATACACATAGCCTCCCACATATATATGCATATATGTTTATTCTGTACTTTTTGAGTGTGATTAGGTGCTTCCAACTTGTGTCAGACATGTCTATTCTAGCTTCAAAATGAGATTGTAACAATGACATGAATTGACATACATGACACACGTCTATTCTGGCTCCAAAAAGGACATATCATACCAATGACATGCATCAACATACATGTCCGAGAATAAATATATATATATGCAAATACAAGTGGCAGGCACCTAATAGCTACATGATAGACAAAGTTAGGTAAAATGTTTTGTTTCAAATTGAGCTTCTTTTACTTGGTCTTGACCTCATTTACATGTTATGATTTGCCTTTTGATGCAAACAGATTCCTCAAAATTAGGTTGTTGACTGGTTGATGCAACCATTCCTTGACTGTGTGTGACCTGCTCTTGTTTAGGAGTTGATCTATTGTTTGCTGACAATTAGGAGTTGATCTGTTGTTTGTTTGATGATAGAAAACATGGTGCCTTTTTTATTTGCCTAACGTGGAAAAAGTAAGACTAATGCACGAACGAAAACATTATTGTTGAAGGGCTACTTGTTGAAGCAACCTCCGTCTATTCTGGCTCATTGTTGAAGGGGGATTTATGGGACTATAGGTTTTCTTTTTTTTATCTAATGAGCACCTGAGAATAATGGAAACAGAGCATAATATTTCCATAGTTTCTTTTATCTATGTTTTATTCTGTTGTTTTCCTCTGTATTGTAGAGGACATGTTTGTGTGTGTGTGTGTGTGTGTGTGTGTATTGCTTCATATTGACATATATATATATATATATATATATATATATATATATATATATATATATATATATACTAACACACACCAAACCACAAACAAACAATGCAAACCCTGACGATTTTCAACAAAATCCCAAAAATCAGTCATCAACAATCAAATAGGAAACCTTGGTATCTTGACATGATCATGCTACAAAATGATGCCTAATTTACACAGACAGAACACAAAATGACACAGGAAATAAAAAATAAATTATTGATTGTTTTAGGGTTTCAAATTACCGCAGCTGCCTAAGCCTCCACCCAAATCGTTGTCCTCTTCACACCTCCTGAGGGCACACTCACAACCACCTCTGCGATACAAAAATGATATAAAAATTTACAATTTCAAACACTGGGTTGACAAAGGAATCATAAAACTATCTTTATCTGTTAGGGTTTGAATTTATCGATGCCGCCATAACCCTACACAACAATCTTCAATCGTACCACCCCCTGTACGCTACGATACCTCCTCCCTGCACATGAACAAAAACCCGCGTGTTAATAGGTGATAACAATACGACTAACAATATACCAAGACAACTTGGGTTATGCATGCGGTCGACTTTTCTCCTCCCCTTCAGAGCCACACATATTTTAAGAGTGCATACCTATAACTACAATTGAAGCGCAGCTCCTTCGCTCAGTGATTCAACCGGGCACATGAATTTACAACCAGAATTTCCACAGTCGAATATTTTGTTTCGCCTCCACCAGTGCGTTTTGCATGTAGCTACTGGACAAAATATATTTTCAATTTTTGCAAAATCGAGTTTTCATTCAAAATTTTTAAAAAAATGAATTGAAAACTGTGCCCATAACATGTGACCGCCGCCTGATGTTAGTCATGTTAGTCGACTCGTCGACGCAATAAAGTGGGTTAGCAAAAAAAATTGCCACGTGGCAAAATTGAAATTGGCGGTCACTGAAAATGTAAAACGCTTGCCCGACGGTATGTTAACTGCCTTGCTCGATTTAACTGTCACATCATGGTGACAACGGCCGGGAAATTGTTAACCACGAGCAAGCTTTTCCGTCAAACGCAAAATGGCAACATCATCCATGTCATCGCAGTCGTGAGGAATTCCATGTCATTTGTGGGTCCCAGGAACATCGCTCTCATGGACCTGTCGTACTTGAATGGTATGCCTTTGGCATCATATGGAGGCATGTCATTTTGGAGCCAAAATAGCTACAACCATTTTTATTTGGGGGGATGAATATTGTAGCATTGATTTTACAGTTTTTTTTTTTTCATGTGTTAAATACAAAGCATTATCAACATCAATTAGGTCCCGTTATTGACATCTTATTATTTAAAGAAGAAATCCCACTTCCATTATAAGCGAGGAAGACCCTTTAATAAATAATGGAATAAAGCATATTCTTATTGATGATGGTTTAGGATTTAAAATTTGAACAACTTTTTTTTGGTGTGCAATGTAGATAATTTTTTTCGTTTTTTGTTTTTTTGATAGGTAATAGGTTGTAGTCGCAATATTTTGAATTATTATTATTATTATTATTATTATTATTATTGTTATTATGTTTGATTAGATTGATCCAAGACCTTCCCTATTCTATGGAAGGCCAAGAGTCACCGCTTTGAATTCCACTTTAGATGTCCCTATTGGGAATTGAACTTGGGTCTCCATAGTGAGAACCTAGTGTTTTAACCAGTTAAGCTCAACCCCTTGGATGTGCAATGTAGATAATTGTTATCTAATAATATGTGGTTATAATAATGTTAATAGAAAATCTTTAGAATAATTATTATGGATGCTTAATATTATTTCATTAATAGGAAATTATAATACAACTTATTTCTAAGATTCAATCACAGTAACACACAATGTCAATTGTTCCGTTTACCCTTCATAGATGCTTAAATTTAATGCATAACAACTAATCCTACACCATTTCCAGTAATGGAAACTTCCCTCTCTTATTTCCAAGCTACTACTAAAGAATCTTTGTCATTCTTGTTGTAACACATTTAAGTCCTCACTTCAGCAAAGAATCAAACTCCACATCTACAAAAAATTCAAAAGTTGACAAACCTATCACAATTCATTCGCTTAAGTCTCCCACAACACAAGAAAACAAATTCATTCCACCTATAGCTATTGCATATTCCATAAAGTGTGATGATTCCAGAGAACATTTGACTTTGCACCTCATATGTAGGAAAATACAAGGTTAAATATAATGTTTCCATATGCCAATGTTACACATGAAGATCCTCATAAGTTTAGAAAGTTGCCAAAATATTTCGCATCACATCTAAAGAAATAAGAATTTGAGTGAGATTCAGGTTGACCATGTGGTGTGATGGTGAAAAAGTGGCATTGTTAATGGTGCCACGAAGGTTCAAACCCCACAGAGGACGAAGAGAGAAGGAATAAGAAGAGGACACCAAGAAGGAGTAAGGAGAAGAAGGACATGATGAATAAGAGGAAGACGAACAATGTTAATGCCAAGGAGGAGAAGGAAGGTGGCCAGGTGTTAATGTTAGGGAGGAGCTCCCCTATTTGTAGCTGACCTAGAGCAAGGGCCACGATTAAAAAATAGAAACAAAAGAATTCAAGTGAGATTAAATTTTTTTTAACCAATGTAGGCATCCACAAAATATTCACCCTAACTAGAAGATATACCCTCACCAAAAATAACAATTTCCCCATCAATACACCTAACACATCCTACTCAACATCCACATAAAAAATAAACACATATCTTACTAAATGAGATACATTATATGGAAACGGATTTCAACATTTAACACATAATGGATATCATGGAAAATTTTTAGGATAATATGAACATGAAATTAAAGAACCAATCCAAATCAACTCTCAACCCACTATAACCAACCTTGATTTTTCACTCATGATCAACAAGAATGACATAAAAAAGTATTACATGGTGACACCACATTACTACTATAGACATATAAAAATGACCATATTCCTAAATAAATATTTTATGTTCATTCCTCTATTTTAGTTAAAACTAATTTAACTAAATTACCCACATTCTTCTATTTAATTAAGTAAATTATTCAATTTATTTAGTTAAATTCACTAGAGCCTTTTGCATCATTTAATTGAATAAATCATTTTATTTAATTAAACCCCTTCTCTCTACTTTTAATTAAATTTACATTTAATTAAATAGTTTACCCCAAAATGAATAAATCTAATTTATTCAAATTCCCAAATTGCACCACAATTGAAATAATTTAATTTAATTAATTAATTCTATTTTTCCTCACCCACTTGCATTTTCCTACATCTCCCACTTGCATCCTAAACCATATTCCTAAATTCTTCTAGAATCCATCTAATCCTAATCAATTAGCCCAAACATATTCATTATCCCCTTTCCCTAAATTTGAGGAGGTCACTTCTCAAATTTGGAGTAAAGCCTTCAAAAAGCATTAAAGCCTTTACCCATTCAACAAGCTTGTTGAATGCCCCCAAAATTTGGAAGGACTCTTACAAATTTGTCCCCAAATTCTTCAAACCATTAATGGTTAACTAACCCTTAGTGGCATGGTTAGAGACTTTTTGCCTAACTTAACCTCCATCTAAACCAAGGGTCTCATCAAGCATTTATTGCTTTGACCATGGTTATTCCTTTAACCTTTGCACAAGAGTTTACCCTTTGGGTAAAATCTTTATCCATTGGATAACCCTAACCTAACCTTAACCCTTACCTGCTAGGGTAACCATGAGGTCTTCTCAAGCATTTAATGCTTCTTACATCTCCTCTCAACCAACCTTATGTTGACAATTGTCACCATTTCATTGGTGAAAATTGAAAACATGGATTGACAACTTTCAATCTTGACCCTTGATCAACTCTATCAATCTTGATCATCCATTGCCCTATTTTTACTATAAATAGAGCTCCCATTCCTCCATTTTATAGATCCATGCAAGATTTTAATATCTCATTTATGCTCAATTTTATCAATACATTTAGTCTCTCTTTGCAATAGGAGTTAATCTAATAAGAATTTTAAACTATTTCCTTTATCATTATCTTAGATCATTAACTAGTATATCATGTTAGGATAGTATTTATACTAACCTTGTCATCTTATAATCTAGTTTAACTCATTTGTAGAATCATGCATAGATAGGATGCATTCATGTTAAAATCAATCAAAAGCATCCCTCGTTCTTGCATTTTTCATCCCTAAGCCACTTTGCTCAATGATCTGGGCTTGAGGGACCTTGTGAGATAGAGAACCATGGAACCAACCTTGGGAAGTTGAGTCATTCTTCATGACTCCATAACTTGCACCAAGAAGTCCTGTGGGTGTGTGAGCAAGCCTCTTTGAGCTTCATTTTTCACATTTTGAGTTTCATCGACCTGCTTTCCCCGCATACATTTTTGGTGCCCACTGTGGGGCACAACCCCATTAATCAAATCAGTTTTTAAAATTAATCACTTTTGCATGTACGCGGGAAACATGAATCACCACGTAGGGTACATCCCTTAGCACATCTGGTTAATCTTCCAATGTATCTGGCTCACTGTTTAGCGCGTGGGACTCATTCCCCAGCGCGTGCAGACCATATCTTAGCACATCATATTTCTAATATTTTCCTATAGGTCTTGGCGCTGGAGAAAAATAGAGCAACGCATTTGAAACACAGTTCAGCGCATCGGGCCTGTCCAATAGTGCATCACAGTCATCTTGTAGCGCATACAGTCTATTCTATAGCACATCATAGATAGAGGCAAAAACTAAAATTGTAACCGAGCCTAAAAATAGACTTGTTGAAGTCCAGAAGAGGCTGTATTTTCTAACTATTTTGGTTGGTATTTTGCAGGGTCTTTAACATTTTTCTTGCAGGGAGGAGCATAGTTTTACTTTTAGAATTACAATAATTTAATTTTTTACTAACTTAGTTAAGTTAGTTAAAATTTGAGGTCATTTAATTCTTATGGGGTAAAATTGAACTCACCTTGTTTGGGTTGTAAAAAGAACCACAAAAACAATCCTTTTTTGTTTTTCCTAGGAAAACAAAATCTTCAATTGGGTTTTAAAAAAAACAAGTCAATTTTCTATTTTTGCAATAAAAAAGGGCTTAAAAAGAACTTCACCATCCTTTGGTGCATAAAAGGACCCATTTTTAGTTTTTGCAAAGTAAAGAATCACACATGTCCAAAAGTCATTTACAACTAAAGAGGAAAGATCTTCCCCTTTCAATCGATTTCTTTTGTTGACCAAGCATCGCATTTATTTTGTTGACCAGGTTCCTTTTCAATAGATCAGAAAATCATTGCCTTGAAAAGTTAAAAAGAACATCATGCTTTTTGGAGCAACATCTCCAAATTGAAGTTAGCAAATCATTGTGTTGAGGGCTAAAAAGAACAACTTGATTGCCTTGTCTCGAAAGTGGAAGGTATATGCTCTCCCCTTAACTGGGTGACCAAAAAGCCAAACCACTCTTAAAGCTTTCTTTACTTCAAGCAATAAATCCTTTAGCAGGCCTGCCTTCCCAAGGGGTTGAAAAACTCTTAAAAGAATTTATGGCCAATGTGAAGGGAACGACCTAAGTGGGGAACGACTTTGAAGCCAAGTGTTCCAACCCACTATAATCAAAAGTGGAAAGTGACGAAAGTCCTTTTCAATGGTTGCGCGCAGTGATTAGCCTTCCCCCAGTATCATTGAGATACGTAAAGCCTTTGTTCTAAAGGTTGGGAAGCCTCCTGAGGGAGTTTATCACTAACGGCTGAATAGGAAGCTTGATTACAAACCTTAGCATAGAAACTTTGAGCCGAGTTAGTAACCAAACATTTGTAATATCATAGTGCAAGGGTGGACAAGAATCCGCCCCCAACATCGCTCACCATATATCTCCCAAGATAACTACTCAATTGTGAAGCAATTCACTTTGGGTTAATTTCTGGCAAAAGGCAAAAAAATGGGTTGCCCCTACGGGGTGACACGACTGTTTGAGCTGACGGAGTATCGAGACTAGTGGGCTATGATATTACTTATGATCCTTGAATAAAGAGTCTGATTGAAGTGCATGTTGTATCTAAACCTATCAAAACATTGAGGATTTGAACACATCCTCATAGAACATACACTTATTATTTAGATTAAGAAAAATGGTTGTCTCTTTGGTGCTGTGCTTTTATTTGTTACTTCAGAAAATCATCTATTAGCACTAAAAACTCAAAAGCAAAAATTCCAAAATTGTAGAAAAACAACCAAGTCAATGTATTTCAGAGCAGTTTAGCACGTAAGAGAAACTTCTTAGCTCGTAGGAACCATCTTTTAGCACATTAAACCTTCTCTTTAGCGCGTAAAGTCTTAACAGTAGCGCTTCACCCAGATCTAAAAACCAACAGTTGCAATTGGCACATTTTGAAAATAGTTTAGCGCGTTGGAGCATCAGCTTGGCGCGTGGGAGTCAAACTTTAGCACGTGGGGTCTAATTGTTAGCGCATAGGCGGCCCATATTAGCGCGTGACCTTTTAAACCAAGGCTGAAACAAAGTTAAACCATATTAACCAGTTAGCGCGTAGCAGGGGGCAGCATAGCGCGTGGGGTCTTTTTGCTAGCGCTTTGAGAACTTTCTGTAGCGCATCACATCTCTGTTTTAGCGTATAGCCAAAACTAGAAAAACAGGGGGCAAACACAGAGGTAAATTTTGAAAAATTTAAAAACAATTTCGAAAAATTTCCTTCATCAGTCTGAACTTCGTCAAACAGAAAAACCAAGAAGAGAGTATCAAAAGCTATTTCTAAAAGCAAATTTCCATCAAATAAGGTTGTCTAAAATCTGAAACTAGTCGCAAGATAAACATATCTATCCTATCAAAATTAGGGAAACATCATCACAAGTGGCAAACAGGTCCTTAAAATCAAATGGATTTCTATCCCAAAAACACACTTGTTTAAAACTCCAAGTTGTCAAATCAAGTTTCCATATCGGGAAAGCTCGTATTCTATATCATTTGGCACACTTTGTCGTGAGGGGGCATCTAAACCTTCACTTTGATAAAGTAGAACTTGAGTTTCCAAAACAAGCTAAACTAAATCCAAAACAAATCAAAGGAAACCATTGATCGCTTGTGCATGACTAATCCTCATATTCTACGAAGAAATAATATTTATCATAACACTAAGTTGAAGAAACAACAACTGAGTTCTTCGAAACTTGCCAAAAGAAATAAATTTTTATACATCAATCGTCAACTCTTCAAATCCCATCGAACATTCCTTCATCATATACGATTATATCTTCAAAACAAAACAAATGAATTTGACAAGGAACCATTAAGGAGTAGAGCATTCTGTCAGAAGTCCGCATTCAGCCAACAAATGAATCACAGAGGAAAGATCAATCTGACATTTTTTCCGGATGAGTGCATCACTTACAACACACCCCGATTCGAACCACAAACCCTTGAACAAAACATTGAAGGAAAGTTCATTCCTTTTATCACAAAGAGCTTCTACTAGATGCCCATTGTCACTCGCTCTCAGCGAAACAAACAAAGTGAAATGCAATCAGAATCTAGCATGAATCGGAGATTATCGAATCCTTTCGAGCGTCAAAATCTAGAGGACATTGAAATTTCTGAAGAACTTCTTCAAGAATGTCAAGAGAAGGCTTCGTTTCAAAAACTTGTGGAAAGACTCATGGAAAATGACAAGGAAAAATACTTACTCATGCTCACAAACAAAGGAGTTAAACTTCTGGAGGACTTAGACACAAACATTTTTAAAACTAGATCTCGACATTACGAATATCAAGAATGACAAAGAGAAGAAGAAGCCCATGACCCTGAACAAAACATACCTGAACAACATATACCAGAGCAGGACTTGCCTAAGCAAGGCATCCCTGAGCACAACATCCCCAAAAAAAACATACCATTTCAACCTAGAACTAATGCAAGGGAAGAATTCTTCCCCTGGCAAAATAATGCACCTTTGGTTGCTCTTACTCAACAAATGCAAATGTTACAAAGACAAATGCAAGACATGCAACAAGGGACAACAGTACAGTATTCATTAAATGAAACTTGTCCTTATCCGTTTGATGAAAGATTGAACATGGTGCCTTTCTCTCCAAACTTAGAAGTTCCCAAATTTGACAAGTATGATGGAAAATGCGATCCCCATGATCATGTTTGAGAATTCTATACAATGAGTCTTAAATTTGCCCATGATGATACCTATTTGATGAGGTTATTCCCAAGAAGCTTGGGAGGACAAACAATGGAATGGTTATCCAAAATCACACCTCCCATTAGATCGTTCGATGAACTAGTCAACAAATTCATAACTCAATATTCCTATAACATTCAACATGCTATCACCATGTTAGACGTCTGTAACACCAAACAAAAAAACAATGAAACATTCATGGTATTCTTTCAACGTTGGCGACGTTTGGTTTCAAGATATCCTCAAGATGTGCCTGAAAAGGAAAAGATGGAAATTTTCATTAATAACTTAAACAGTGAGATGAGTTACAGACTCAAACTCCAATGCATACCATCTTTTGCTAAATTGATTGAGAATGACATCCAAGTAGAAGAAGCACGTGTCAAGAAAGGAACGTTGAAATTTTTCAAGGAAGGAACAAATTCATCCAATTACAACAACCAAAACAACAACTTGGACAAATCCAGATTCTGGACTAGAAACAAAAACAATGGAAATGAAGGAGGAAATGAATCAAATGATCCAAAATCAAAGCAACCCATGCTCGCATTATCAGGTAATCCTCAAGCTACAAAGAATCCCAAAAATGCTAACCCAGGTCCTGACACTTATACAATGAATGCCAATCAAGATCAACCAAACACCAACAACACCATCAATACCCAAAACAATAACACCAATCGAGGACCTAATCCAAACTCACAGGGTAACACAAATAACTTTCCAAAACACATTTACACACCATTGGGGCAATCACTGGAGTCAGCATTCAGAGAACTTCTAGCAAACAAAATTATCTCTTTACCCGCAATCAACAACTATGAACCACAAATCAAACCACCCTGGTGGAATGACTCACACTTTTGTGATTTTTTTTGCGACAAAGGTCATTAAACAAATGATTGCATGAGGCTGAAAAACATTGTCCAGGACATGATCGATAGAGGTGATTTAACGGTCAATGGTCTCAAGACAAATGGTGACCACGGAGCTTTCAAAAATCCTCTTCCAAACTATAACAAAGATGGAGCTTCAACCTCAAGCAATACACGTGGGGCTCATATCAATCACATATACAATAATGCTATCAATCACATATCAGCTGAAGACAATCATGTCAATGTTATCACAATCAAAGACAGACGTGAACATGAATCCATCAATGTAACAACCAGAGCTCAAAAATATGTCTTGAAGGGACATATGTCAACAACAGACACTATACCCAAAATTTAGTATGATCTAGTCAGTCAACTGCGCAAAACTTCTGCTCAAATATCTATACTTGAATTGCTAAAACTTTCACCAAAACACAAAGACATATTGGAACAAGCGTTACTAGAAACAAATGTACCTCAAGATCTGGATGCTAACAAATTCCAGACCATGGTGGCTCATATGACAGGGCCTCATAACCTCACTTTTTCTGAGCATGATAATATTTCATTAAGCCATCCACACAATACTCCACTCCATATTGAAGTCATGGTCTATAAACACCGAGCTAAATGAGTATTAATAGATGGAGGAGCTGGCCTTAATATTTGTACCTTAAAACTTATCCGTGCATTAGGCTTCTCTGAGGAGTCTATTGATCCACGCAAAAAGATCACTATAAAGGCATATGATGAAGAAGAAAGATCATCTAAAGGAACAGTGGTGTTGCCAATTCAGGTAGGACCGATACAAAAGGATACTATGTGCTAGGTCTTAGACATAGACCTCGCATACAATATCTTATTGGGTCGACCCTGGATACATGAAATGCAAGAACTACCCTCCACTTATCACCAATGTGTTAAATTCCCCTACAATGGGCGAGAGGTTTCTATATCAGCTTATCATAATCCATTTCAGCATTGTAATGCTATGGGAGCAGCCCAAGATAGCTTGGTTCCGCATAATAGAGAGAAACAAAATTCCTCAGCATCCGATCTTCAACAAGAACAGTCTACATCACTGTCTATGGATTTCAAGCAAAAAATGAAAATCAAAGAACAAGGCATGGGAGAATACTCTTTGGGGCCCATGTTTGACCAACTTGCCAACATCACCTAGATCTCATGGATTACCTACAGTATCAACGCATCAAGAAACTCAACCCATCACCAAGTTTGATGGCACATTTATCCAACTCGGCACTCTAGCACATGAATTTGAGGAAAAGGACATCCTTTGTTGGTTATACAAAGATGAGGAAGAAGACAGAGCAACTACTATGGAAGTAGCTGTACCAACACACTTGTATGGAAAAGGCTACTTAATCATGTAGCAAATGGGATACAATGGCAAAGGACCTATTGGTAAGCATCAAGAAGGCGTCACAGAACCATTGGATCATCCTTCACAATTCAATAATGACAAAAAGGGATTGGGGTTTGAACATATTCTACTACCAAAGAGGGCACCACACAAATATCAACAACCTCAGTGGAAAGAAAAGAAGAAATACAAGGAAGACTCCTGGAAGGAGGCACTATTTGAGTCAGCAGAGACAATACGTAAGGAACGTGAATATCAAGAAAGGAAGCAACATCAAGAGAAGTCCATTATTCAAAAGAAGGGAGAATCTACAGAAGTACATCATATTCAAGAACTAATATCCGGCAAGGAGGAGTCAACTCCTGATTGTATTATTCCTCCTAGAGAAGAAATAGTATATGAACAAATGCAAAAAGTGGAAGTAGGATATGATACAAAATCAGAGAAAAATATCAAACTTGTATCAATCATCAAGAACCTGTTCTCACCCTACAACATACCAGTTCAAAACACTGATAGAATCTGGGATGATACCTCTGAGACTGATTCCAATGAGTATGAATGGGGCAGCTGTTCTAAAATTACTGAAGAAATTTGTGCAAAGGATAGTCATACACCCATCTCTCAAGAAGCACGCAACACATAATCTAGACCACTTGAATTTGGTCCACAAAATATCTATGATGCCAAGGAAAATGAGCAACGACATTATGAGAAAGTCTACAAGGAAGACGATACCATCAAAGACCTTGACAAAATATTTAACTTCTTTAACACCCAGGCCAATCACGATGAAACCTCCATCCTGACACTTATAGTAGTCGAACTTGATCCACCTAATGACTCTCTACCACTTTTCTTTCCAGACCTCATAGACTGGGACAAACCTGAAACTCATAATATACCAATTTTCCCAAATGACGAATCCATTATCCGTTATTTATGTACCATTAACCTAGAAACAGACTCTACCAGTGAACAAAGTAATGATGTCTACAATCAAGGGAGTGCCAAGTTTGCCAGCCGCAAAAATGAGCAAAATAAAGGATCTACTACTGAAAACCAATTAATGGCAGCAAATGATCACACAAAAGTAAAAATAAAGGACACATCTGAGGGTGAAAACCTTTTTAAGGCACCTAAAGATGAGAGAATTGACACTCTTCCTAAGCATTATCATGAGCGATCACCCATATTGATTGAGCCCACTCAATCAATCAACATTGGTACTATAGAAACAACCAAAACTATACACCTTGCCGAATCTCTGATAGAGGAATAAAGATCAGAATTTATCAAATTTTTTAACGAAAAGCAAATCAACTTTGCTTGGTCATATGTAGATATGCCCGAGGTTGATACACATTTAATCATGCATCATTTATCCATTGCTCAAGGAGCTAAAACAGTCAAGCAAAAACTGAGAAAGATGAATCCACATGTAGCACTCATGGTGAAAGCTGAACTGAAGAAACTACTAGATGTCAGATTTATCTGACCCATTGACTATGCTGAATGGATGTCCAACATTATACCAGTATCAAAACTAGATGGCAGTATCAGAATATGCACTGATTTTAGAGATGTCAACAAAGCTTGTCCAAAGGGTAAACTAATAATTAACCCTAAAGGAGACGTCCTTGACGAACCATCTAACAACATCCATCTAAAGAAATACTACACTTGAGTAGTCTAAATGCACGGAAAAGTCAAAAAAAAAAAAAAAAAAATCAAAAAATCAAGAAAAAGAAAATAAAAGGGTACAATAAAAGCAACTAGTGAAAACCTGGCAATAGGCGCTATTTGTGAGAGGACAACTCCTATATCTATATCCATACCATTATCCACAGTCAAGCACTATCGGCTATCGCCCGACATTTTTTATCACACTATCCATCCAGGACATACTTAGCGTAGTCACTATCCTAGTTTATCTGCATATCCTTTCACCACATCTCACCATGGTTTGGTAATCACTGTACATATCCACATTGAGAAGTACACTTGGCTAGGGGCAGTAATCAAAACTTGCAGCACATTCGTGTCATCAAAACTAGTCACAAACTCAGAACATCATATCCAGCAAAACAACACAATCGCAAAAACAAAACATTGATCGCTTAACAGGATTCACAAAATACGATGGATGATTTTCTGAAGTATCAAATTTTGCATCTTGCATAAAGTTTTGACTATTTTTGCAATTAAACTTTTTGAATTATTGGATCCTCTATATTTTCTCAACAATGCTTCAAAGCTAGAGAACGTCGTGGGGACTCCAATATTTTCTTAGTTTTCTGTCTACGAGGAGATCATCTGTATTATGTAAATACTTGTCTCAAGACATGATTCACATCACCGAAGACATGATTCCACTTTATGCATACAAATGGTTTAATTTTGTCTGTTTCTACGCAATCCGCACTCAGGTCGTCCTGGTTCAATTATACCTTGACGCTTGTGCTATCTTGTAAAATAAAAAATCATGTAAATTTTTCTCAAGTCATTATGGTTCAATTATACCATTATGCTTGTATAAATTTTCAACATATCCCAAAACAAATCAATTCTCAATGATGATACATACAAAGAAAGCAAACATGTGGCTATATAGGGATGACAAATACAGAACGAGGATGCTCAAAAACAATTAGTTGCATATCAAATCAATTAAGTTGCATATCAAATCAATTAAGTTGCATATCATCTCATTTTCAAGATACATCTCACAACATATCATATCATACATCTCATTTTCAAGATATATCTCACAGCATATCATATCATACATCTCATTTTCAAGCTATATCTCACAGCATATCATATCATACATCTCATTTTCAAGATACATCTCACAACATCATGCATCATCACATCATATTCATCAAATTTCACATACATTTATCTAAGCATTGCATCATCATAGAAAAATCAAAAGCATATAGAAAGCATCATCCATAGCACATCACATGAGGATCAAAGAAAATGGTGTCATATATATATCTCAAAAAATGATCAATGTACAAAATATGTCATGTCTATGCCAAATACAACAAAATGATCAAAATACATTGGAGACAATGACTCTTAGGTATGACTATCTCTTGAAGGAGACGATCTCGCTGCAGCTGTCCCAACACCTAGATCTCCAGGTGGATCATGTCTAGGAGGCCCTGTCACGCCTCTTCTCTCTGTCCCCGACCTAGTCTCACGGGATCGACTAGATCTTGACTATGTAAAACTCTGCACTCGACGCTCCCTAGGCACTACATCCTCATAATGGCGTTGGTAATACTCTGCCTCCTTGGCTTTCCAAGCCAACTCTCTCAAGGTGTCTCTCATCGAACCACCTACTACTGCTCTCTGCGCACTCGTCGCAAGCTCCTTCGCTCGACCCCACCGCTCTATCTCCATATCACGCTCTGTGGTCAGCTGAGTAATCTGATGCTGATGTGCGAACAACTATGTTTGCAAATGCTGCACTGACAACTGCAATGATCTAATCTGTGCATCCTCCGCATGCGTTTGAATCCACATCTGCAGGGGTACCCCTATCCCTCTACCTATCCTCGATGCTGGTGGAGGTAATACATCAGATCTCCTCCTCTAGGCTAGTCGTCTGAAGTCATCATGCCCTCCCACACCCGCTATCACCTCACCAACCCTCTTCTCCCATCTAGCTTTGATAGCCAAATCTCCTCTCCCTCTATCCACTGCCACCCACCACCCTATCCTCTCACCTCGTACCACTCTGGCACCACCATCTCCACCTCTCTCTTCTCTCCTCCCCTGATCAAGTCTCCCTCGCACCAATCTTCCCCTCTGCTCTCACCAACCTTAGCCACCTCCTTTATCATCACCTCCTCCATCATCCCCCCCTCCGCCACCACCTCCATCCTCTATCTCCACCCCAACCTCTCCTTGCTAATCATCCTCATCGTCATCAAAAGTGGGAATCATCTCTATTGGATCTGAAATCCGAGCCACTGCATGCGCTGCAAAGAGTGCTGCAAACTCATATGTCATCCCTACATCAACTATCTTAGGGGCATAATCCCAAATCTGGTCGGCTAAATGAAAGAACTCCTCCACTACCACTGTGCTATCAATTGTAGGTCCCCAATCTAGAATATCCTATCTCCGTTGAGCATAAAAGCATGCTCCCTGTGGAATCCCCTATTGTCAACCATACTGCCGCAACACCTGGCTATGCAGAAACCTCTGAATAATAAAGGGTGTCCACCCTATCAAATATCTGGTCATATAAATGTAGGGCATCTCCATCCCATCCTCTACCCATACCTCGCAACCTATATATGGTTGCTAGATGATTGTATCAATATCATCCAGCACTCTCGTCCAGTGCTCTAGTTTTCCCAGCTTACGTTGGACAACTATCCCTATGTATCCGTATGCATACGCACACCAAACAGGCCTATCTCTGTCCACCAATGGCCTCGCTGCGGGAATATGCTCCCACGCCCATACCTATAGCAGTGTCACTCCAGCTGATACATTGCCATACCCCAGGTATACCACATCATATAAATCCCTGTATAGGTGGGCCAGCATAGTCGACCCCAATGCAAGTTGGCAACCTTGCATCACCATGTCCTCCAGAACCAATCCCCATCCCACTGCTAGTCCCTTCGACCTATGGTCGGGACATAAGAACCCACCTATAAAACCTATCAAAACTGATAGTAGAGGTGCGTAATCCAAATCCAGGAACTCCTGCCAGGGGATCTCATACCCACAAATAGTATCATCATGTAAGATCCGGCAAAGTTCCTCAGTCCCACCCTCCTCAGTCTACTCATATGGTAGCAACGCACCTACCACGAGAATCCATAGAATCCAGTAACAATCCTCAGGCGTCAATGTCATCTCGCCTGTCGCAAAATGGAAGGTGTTTGTATCACTATGCCACCTCTCCACCAATGTTGTCAATAAACCCTAGTTTACGATAAATCGAGACATATCTAATAGCGAGTTCAGACCACACCTCTCAATAATGTCTCTATCTGCCTGTGTCAATCATGGTATCAAGGACCACAGTCTCGAAAATCACTCACGCGACTGCACCACTCCAAGACGCTCCTGTCAAAAAGCAAAGCAAGTCCAATATCAGTTTCCTCATCAACACATAGATATCAAAATCACATTCATCTCAAAAACTTGAAAACTTTGAAAATTTAAATCAAGTTTCACATCATATCAATCCATCAAATCATATCAACTTGTAACACAACTCAAGTTTCACAATCATATCAACTTGTAGCACAACTCAAGTTTCACAATCATATCAACTTGTAACACAACTAAAGTTTCATATCAACTTGTAATACAACTCAAATTTCACATCCATATCAACTTGTAAAACAATTCAAGTTCCACAATCAATGCAACTTGTAAAACAAATCCAGCTCCACAATTCATATCAACCAAATCATATCAAAATCACATCAAATCTATATCAACTTGAAAAATCGCAAATCAAATCAAGTTATATCGAAACTCATATTGAACAACTTATGAAAACAATGACAACAGACACGCCGACTGAAAAATTGCAGTTATCCCAACAATTTCCCTATGCGCTAAACAATCTTGTCTATGTGCTAAACTGTGTACCATGCGCTAACCTTTTCTTTCAACGAGCCACCCAATCCACCCTATGTGCTAGCCAATAGCTACGTGCTACCCTTTTCTCCCAGCGCGCCATCCAATCTACCCTAAGTGCTAAAACTACCCCATGCACTAACCTATCCCGCTCTTGCGCTACCTGTCTAACCCTATGCGCTAGGTCACACCTATGCGCTATCTAGACCTACCCATGCGATCTCCTGGACACCCTATGTGCTAGCCTAATCCTATGCACTACCCATTTTATCCTATGCGCTACCCTGTGCACCTGGTGCACTAACCTAATCTGATGCGCTAACCTAGTCTACCTATGTGCTACCCTAATTCTTTCGAACGCTACCTAGATTCATAAAACCCTAGGCGCTATGAAAGTTTTCGTATGCACTGTTTCTTGGACCCGATGCGCTAAAACGTAAAATCCGTGTGACAAATTGCAAAAATCGACTAAAAATGACAAAATCAAAAATCAAAAAGGGGTAAAAAAGGTTGACTTATCGGTGGTCCATACGCGACGGGCCTCAGATACCTCCACACACGCTCAAATCGATGAGAAGAATAAGGAATCAACATGTTGAATTTTCTCCACGTGTTACTTTCTCCAAACTCAACAAGCACAAATGAGACAAAAAGGATTCACTTTTTCCCTTTTATAGGGTAAATCAAAATTAAGGTTACGTGGCAGAATGCGAAAATTGCTCGTGGTGTCTCATACAACTCTACCAAACATCATTATCGGTAGATGAATCAATTTATCACATTCAACATAGACCAAAATTTAAAATGCCTTTAAATTTATCCAAATCAAATCAAATTTTCAAAAATTTTGATTCATCTCCCGAGGGGGCATTATCAACATCGTTTATCAAATCTAGGGCACGACATGAAAATCTCAAAATGACATAAAAATTGATCATAACTAAATCAAAACGACACATCATTTTCTTTGAATCAACATGTGCACACACGTCACTTCAAAGAGGGGCAAAATGTAGACATATAAAAATGACCATATTCCTAAATGAATATTTTATGTTCATTCCTCTATTTTAGTTAAAACTAATTTAACTATATTACCCACATTCTTCTATTTAATTAAGTAAATTATTCAATTTATTTAGTTAAATTCACTAGAGCCTTTTGCATCATTTAATTGAATAAATCATTTTATTTAATTAAACCCCTTCTCTCTACTTTTAATTAAATTTACATTTAATTAAATAGTTTACCCCAAAATGAATAAATCTAATTTATTCAAATTCCCAAATTGCACCACAATTGAAATAAATTAATTAAATTAATTAATTCTATTTTCCCTCACCCACTTGCATTTTCCTACATCTCCCACTTGCATCCTAAACCATATTCCTAAATTCTTCTAGAATCCATCTAATCCTAATCAATTAGCCCAAACCTATTCATTATTCCCTTTCCCTAAATTTGAGGAGGTCACTTCTCAAATTTGGAGTAAAGTCTTCAAAAAGCATTAAAGCCTTTATCCATTCAACAAGCTAACTTTTTGAATGCCCCCAAATTTGGAAGGACTCTTACAAATTTATCCTCTAAGTCTTCAAACCATTAATGGTTAGCTAACCCTTAGTGGCATGGTTAGAGACTTTTTGCCTAACTTAACCTCCATCTAAAACAAGGGTCTCATCAAGCATTTATTGCTTTGACCATGGTTATTCCTTTAACCTTTGCACAAGAGTTTACCCTTTGGGTAAAAGCTTTGTCCATTGGATAACCCTAACCTAACCTTAACCCTTACCTCCTAGGGTAACCATGAGGTCTTCTCAAGCATTTAATGCTTCTTACATCTCCTCTCAACCAACCTTATGTTGACAATTGTCACCATTTCATTGGTGAAAATTGAAAACATGGATTGACAACTTTCAATCTTGACCCTTGATTAACTCTTTCAATCTTGACCATCCATTGCCCTATTTTCACTATAAATAGAGCTCCCATTCTTCCATTTTATAGATACATGCAAGCTTTTAGTATCTCATTTATGCTCAATTTTATCAATACATTTAGTCTCTCTTTGCAATAGGAATTAATCTAATAAGCATTTTAGACTATTTCCTTTATCATTAGCTTAGATCATTAACTAGTATATCATGTTAGGATAGTATTTATACTAACCTTGTCATCTTATAATCTAGTTTAACTCATTTGTAGAATCATGCATAGATAGGATGCATTCATGTTAAAATCAATCAAAAGCATCCCTCATTCTTGCATTTGTCATCCCTAAGCCACTTTGCTCAATGATCTGAGAGCAAAGGCATTGGCTTGAGGGACCTTGTGAGATAGAGAACCATGTAACCAACCTTGGGAAGTTGAGTCATTCTTCACGACTCCATAACTTGCACCAAGAAGTCCCGTGGGTGTGTGAGCAAGCCTCTTTGAGCTTCATTTTTCACATTTTGAGTTTCATTGACCCACTTTCCCTGCATACAATTACCAATCATCCAACATAAACTTATCAATACCCATTAAAAAGAATCTATAGCCCATATTAGACTATTTTAAAAATCCACTTTGAAAACATCACCAAACATCCTAAAGCTTTAAACCAATTTCTAAAACATTGTAGGTTTTTGGCTAATAAATATTTCAATACAAGAGATCCTCCGCTATAGACACAAAAATCACAAGTCATGTCCTTGTTATATCAAGAGGTGTAACTACATTGGTAGAAAGGGGTAGATTGTAATGGTGTGAGTGTGTTAACATAAATCCCTTAACTTAAATTTGGCAAGCATTTACATGTCAATATGTTAATATTATTAATGGGATCTTATTAAATTAAAATAATTGGTAACTTAAAAAATGTAGTTTTTAAAAATAAATAATGTCTTAATAAATATAAAAAAAAAAATATAAAAATAACATAAATTTAAAGTAAAAATGTATTTTTTTTTTCATTTTTTGAAAATTGAACATATTTCCTTATGATAAATATTGTATTATTATTAAAAAATAAAATAGATCTTTTCTAAAGATTAAAATAAATGATATATGTATGCATGTATATGTGTGTGTGTGCATGTGTGCACATGCACACACGTGTGTAGAATGGTTTGTATAGATATTAATAAATAATACTCATATAAATATTTTAATTTTTTTTTTGCTAATCTAACTCAAAAATACAAACATATAAAGTATACACACCTAAAGATTCATATCTCTTGACATATTTTAGATAGATCCATTCAAAATATCTCTTGATCACGCTTTGCTCCCAAATAAGCCTATTTCCCTTTCTTTTATGTTTTAATATGTAAAGACGTAAATCGTGCTAACTTAAATAATAAATGAAATACTCTTTATTCTTAAATAAAATCATAATTCCTTTAATAAGTCTATTTCATTCCACTTTTCCTTCCATAGCTTCATTTGATTGTTTCATTTATATCGTAATAAACACGAAATTTCTATAAAAGATAAAGATTCTTCATTCAATAAATCGAAATAAGTAGTATCTCAATCATACAATACTTAGGCATTTCAAGTTGTCATAAGTTCAATAAAAAAATAATACAAAGTAAAGGGTGAGATGCATCCTTTGATATGCAACCCAAGCTATCTTCAATGAAATCTTTAGCATGAAGAGGAGAACAAGATTTAGGTGCTTTTCCACCCAACCTTGTAGCTTACACTTCCCTGGAACTCTTAGTCAATCAAGAATACCCGACCCTACACAAATTGCTTAGCAAAAAGAATTCGATAGACAAGATGGAATCTGGTGTGTGCCTAGATGATACTGTTTACAGTGAAAATGGATACAACAATAATATTGAAAGACTAAATGAATTCAACCACAAAACCCTAGCCTAACAACAACAAAGATCCGCCATAACATATGAAGATTACCTAAGACAATGCAAATCAAATGAAATCACAAAGATTATATCATCACATGTCCAATAGGGTTTGAATCTCCATTCTTCCTACCTCCATTGATCTTGCTTGATATATTTGCTCTCAGATTTTATGTGTGCACAAGAGCTCAACAAAGAACGAAAATGTGGTTGCAAGTAGGATCACATATGAAAGTTCGAATGCTAGGATGCTTAATTGGAATGTATATGTCCAGGCACGGATAATGAAGGAAGCATATCCTTATATAGAAGACACTATAAGAAATGGAGGGATAAGATTGAGAGGTGTAAAAGATAAATGGTCGGCTATGATTAAAGGGTAGGTAGAGGAAATAAGAAAATAACGAGAGGGTAGGTAGTGTATGAATTAAGAGATGAATGACATGTGTCATGGGTAGAAAAGGCTAATGAATTAATTAAATAAATAAAGATTTAATTAATTAATAGAAGAAGTGGGATCAATTAAATAAATAAGATATTTATTTAATTTAGGAAAATGATAATTTAAATAAATAAAAGTATTTATTTAAATGAGAAATAAGGCTAGAAGAGGATAAATGAATTAATTAAATAAATAAAGATTTATTTAATTAATAGAAGAATTAGGCTAAAGTAATTAAATGAATAAAGATATTTATTTAATTAGACTGGACAATTTTAGGTGTCTACATTTTGCCCCTCTTTGAGACAATGCAGCTTGTCGCGTTATTTCAAAGAAGATAAGATGAACTGATACAAAGTTGCCCCAAGATGGGAATGATATGCCCCCTCGAGAGATTGGATGAAAATGTCTGAAAAGATCACAAACAATCTCTCGATAAGAAAGAAAGGCTAGAATGGACTGATCAGATAGGATAGAGTGATAGAGACACGGGATAAAGAAGACTGACTGGGGAAACTAGGGCTAGGGAAGTCTATAAGATAGACCACGAGGGGAATACATCCTCATTGTAATCCACACCTTGAAGAGATCAGAATGTGGAGAGAGAATAGAGCAGCAACAGTCAGCAACGATGGCATTGGTTCATAGAATTGATCACGTTCACCAATTTCAGAGGCCAGCAGATGCAAGAGAATCAATAAGTACCACAAAACCTCCCTGTACTTTGTCGCAATAATTGTTGTCATAAATGCATGCTAGGTTGTGTAATAAATGCGCATTTAAGTATGTCAAACAAGGTCAAAAAATGCTTAGGCACGTCTGTGCTAGTGTCAGGCATGTCTGGGTTGGCTAGGTGCGTCTGTGTTTGTGCTAGATGCGTTTGTGCAGGAAAAGGTGTTTATGTCAGATGCGAGCACGTCTGTGCAGAGCAGCCGTGTTTGTGCTATATGGGCACGTTTGTGCTATGTGGGTGCATTTGTGCAGAGTAGGTGTGTATGTGTAGGTCAGGCGTGTCTGTGCAAAGCATAGGCACGTCTCTGTATTTCAGGTGCGTTCATGCAGAGGAGGCGCGTTTATGCAGTATGTAAGCCCGTTTATGTCTTCAAGGCCAAATTGGGAGTTCTATGATGAACATACGCTGTCGATTGGATAAGCTGCTGAGAGGATACACTCAAGCAGGTCCTCTAGGGAAGACCAGAATAGCAAATAGGGATAGGATTGACAATTTTGTGATAGAACATATGTTGCCAATTAGGAAACTACTCAAGAGGATACACTCAAGCAGAGGCCCTAGGATAGGATAGATCGAGGCACTTTGTGATGAACAGGGAGTACCAAGACATAGTACTTTGTGATGAATAGGGAGTACTAATATGAGCAACACTTTGTGGTGAACAGGGAGTGCAAAAACATGTACTTTTTGATGAACAGGGAGTACCACTAGGATAAACAACAACACTTTGTGATGAATAGTGAGTGTTACTAGGATAAAAAGCAACACTTTGTTATGAAAAATGAGTGTCACTAGGATAAAGCACCATATGATAGATATAAGCACTAGGATAATAAGCAGTATTTTGTGATGAATAGTGAATGCCACTTTGACTGACAAAGCTAATTTGTTTGACTGCAGGAGTATCTACCTATAGTGGAGTCATGGGAGAGATTCCCATCGACTCAGAGTTTGCAAGCAGAGCTGACAGTTGAGGATAGAGTAGTGGTTTAGGCTATGGGCCCGTGACATATTTTGTATGTGCTTGAGTTTCAAGCGAACATGGGATTGCTAACTGCATTAGCTGACAGATGGCACTCAGAGACTTGCAGTTTTCGCTTGCCGATGGGTGAGATGACAGTCACCTTAGAGGATGTATACAAGATTCTGAGGATACCTATCGATGGGGAGTTAGTTCCTTATGATTGAGATGAAGATAGGGATGCACTGAGATGAGTGTTTTAGGATCCAGGACTGGAGATGAGGGCTGGACACGTGGCATGGGACACGATGACCGCGACATGATTGGCATTACCAGCAGTGTTGGTAGGAGTTATCAGTGGGTTCCTCTGTCCGGATAGGATGACAAGAGGGTGGGCTGTGGGCTGGGGGACCACATTGGAGACACTGGTGACACAACATACCAGATATGCTTGGGGACCATGCATGTTGACACATTTGTATTATGAGCTTCATCAGTTTGTATATCATGGCTCCATAGGATTGAGTTGCGGTGTGGCATTATTGCAGGTATGGGCTTATGAGCATCTGCTAGTTACCTAGTTGATTCATTTTAGAGGCAGGGGCCATGGGTGTAGTTTTGTTCATTTATATGATATGATTACATCTTAGCCGCGGATCGGGAGACTGGAGCACTGGCGCAGGGTCATTGATGAAGTTGACACTATGGTATGGAGACCATATCGAGAGTGCGAGGAGTGGGAGGATGATGCAGTGGAGCTGCCATACACCTTCAAGAGCAGGTATCTGATTGGGCGGATGCCTTATGTACTGGAGAGGCAGTTGGTTGATAGGGTTGGTAGGCAGTTTGGCAAGATTCAACGGATGCCATGGGGTTCTGGGATGCATGCTCGGATAGTGAGAGATCAGGCACACTTCAGGCCATTATTGTCATATGATTAGGTAGTGACGCAGATGGTAGAGATGATTCCCTTGCCTTGGGATATGTGGCCAGAGATAGAGGATGTAGGGATGGATGCAGAGTATACTGCATATTGGGTTGAGCATCCATTTCCTCAACTGACAGATCCAGGTGAGCAGATAGATGGAGAAGACGAAGGGGATGAGGATGATGATGGAGATGGCAGAGGTAGAGGCCGACAGAGGAGGCGGGGTGTGATAGGGGAGAGGAGAGTGGCTCTGCAGAGAGAGGGTGGAGAGGAGAGACAGGATCGGGTGGTGAGAGGCAGAGCTGGATTACCTTTACAGATGCCAGCATCACAAGGTCCCAGACAGGTACAGGGATAGGGACAGGGACAGGGACATCCATAGGTACAACCATAGGTACAAGGGGGAGAGGAGGAGGATGAGCTATTGGAGTTGAGGGAGACCTACCAGGGATAGGAAGATGAGATCCGGGGTCTTGAGATGGAGAGGGATAGACTCAGGAGACAGCTAAGGGACACTGAGCAGGAGAGAGATCAGGCTATCCAGCGCTATACTGAGGCTAAGACAACACCAAGGGCAGGGAGGTAGGTAGTAGAGGACATAGGAGCTCATTATGCTTATGTTTTGCAAGCCAGGGAGATAGGCTACTAGAGAGACCTACACTATGGAGCCGTGCCACCAGAGCAGCAGATGAATATGATAATGCAAATAATTATTTACATGATGAGCATGTAAAATGTGCTAACATGTGTTGTGTGTAGGATGTGATGTAATTATGATATCTATATGTATGTATAAAATGCTTATATGTGGTAATCTAGGTGCAAACTATATGCAATGCAGATATTTTTGGCAGGTCATTATACTTAGTCGTGTGATAGCGGACTACATGGCCTCAAGAAGGACGATGGAAGTCAATCAAGAAAGGGGGATGGAAGACAAAAGATATGAAAGTGAAAGAGATTCTTGTGCATTATCATCATTGAGCTTTATTATGGCAAAATAGGTTATGACAATCAAGGCATATGTTTGACCCAGAAAGTCATTGTACTTGTTTGCATGGAGATAAGACAATTGCAAACAAGGAATGCCCCAGTTCATACTAGACTCTCAGTGTCCTCATATCCTTGGAAAAGTCATAGCATTACTAAGAGACAATCCACAAACAGCAAAAGAAAAATAGGTGACGATACCCCATCCTCGCCTTTCTAGTCAAAGAAATCCTGGAGATAGAATCTCTAGTCAGAGACATCCTGGAAAAGCTAAAAGACATGTCACCAAAAAATAAAATCAAAATAAAACCAAGACTCGACACCAACATCCACTGTAGTCCTCAATTTTAGTGTCTCTCGTCACTTGTATAAGTCTTATTTGATTGTGGTCACAATGTTTACTTTTATAAAAGGATAGATAGCACTAAACCATAATATTGTCTGAGTCTGCTGAAATAATTGATTTGTTGAAGCCCATTGTTACTGTTGTGTCTCATCTGAAACTGATACTTTATTGCGGAGAAGATAACACTTTACTGCGGATTGGTGATGCAAGTGCTACTTTATTGTGGATTATGCGCAGATAGATTGAAGAAAAATGGAAGAGACGGTACTCCTCAAAATATGTGATGCTCTAAGTTCCACACCCATCACTAGACTTAGGATTAGCCTTAGCCACATATAGAAGCTAATTTATTATGGATGGAAAGGGGTGAAAAGGAATGTTATTATGAACGATGAACCAATCTTGGGTAGATCAATAACAAGTCATGATGGGAATGGGTATGTTTATTATGGATGAATAGGCTGACATGAGTGTGTGCAAAGTGACGGGATGAAAGTGAATCTTGAAGGAGGGAGGAGCAATGTCTCTACACATGGCACTGATATCCCAATTTTCACCATGGTACTTTCCCAAGGTGCCACCAAAGTGGTTTTTATCATTGGACGAAATGTTTTTCTATTTTTAAAATTAATTTTTTTTGCATCACAAGGTGCCTGTTTGCCAGGTTTTCACCAAGTAACAATTTTTTATGTTTTATGATTTTTTTGTATTTTTGAATTAGGATACATGGAAGAGCTATGTGTAAAACCTACAAAGGTGCATGCTATTGATAGGATCCTCCAAAGGTTCACCCTCTATGGTTGAGAGCTGATATGCACCAGATCCATATGCTGCTGTGATGATGTAAGGAGAAAGCCAATTTGGTTCAAATTTGCCCTTCTTCTCTCTATCTTGCTGATTTTTAGGATTTTCTCTGAGAACTAAGTCACCCACCTCAAATGTGTGAGGTTTGACTTTATGATTGTAACTGCGACTCATTCATTGTTGATAAGCCTTGAGATGATTAAAAGTCATTTGTCTTTGTTCATCCAATAGTTCAAGTTCCTATAAGTAGGAGACCCTATAGTCTTCATCACTGATAATGTTTTGCAAAGAGACTCGTAAAGAGGGTAACTCAACCTCAATAGGCAAGATAGCTTCAACGTCGTAGACAAGTGAATAGGGTGTAGCTCCTGTAGGTGTGCAGACGCTTGTGCGGTAAGCCCAAAGTGTGGGATTAAGTTGGATATGCCAATTGTGGCCAGCATTGTCGACTATCTTTTTTAGGATTTTAAGGATTGTTTTATTAGATGCCTCAACTTGACCATTATCTTGGGGGTAATAAGGTGTGGAAAAATGATGGGTAATATGGAAGCGATCACAAAGTTCAAGAACATCCTGATTTTTGAAGGGACGCTCGTTGTTGGTGATGATGGAAACAGGAATGCTGTATCGACAAATGATATAGTTGAGAATGAATGTAGCAATTTGTTTTCCAGTGACTTGTGTAAGAGGAATGACTTTGATCCATTTTGTGAAATACTCTATGGTAGTGATGATGAATTTATGACCATTGGAGGAAGGAGGGCGAATCTTGCCTATGAGATCAAGTCCCCACTGACAAAAGGGCCAAGGAGTCACAATTGGTTGAAGTTCTTGCACTGGCGCATGAATGAGGTCTCCATGAAGTTGACACTACTTACATTGCTTGACAAACTAATATGAGTCTTTTTCCATATTGGGCCAGTAATATCCAGTCCTGATGAGTTTCTTGGCTAAGGTAGGACCACTAGAATGTGGACCACATATCCCTTCATGAACTTCATGTAATGCAATCTAAGCTTCATCCCTTTCTAAACATCTAAGAAGAGTGCCATCTAGACCTCAACGGTATAGGATATCAGCTAAAATGACGTATCGAGAAGATTGGTGAATGAAAGTGCGATGTTGGTTATTGGATAAGTCAGGAGGAAGGGTATTGTCATGAAGGTATGTGAAAATGGAACCATATAACAGGGAATCAGGACCGACGACACCTATCATCTCAGTAGGAGTAATCTCATACGAGCGAACTAAAAGGTTATCCACCAAGAACTCATAGTGGGTTTCATTCTATGGTAGATCGATTAGTGAAGCAATTCTAGACATGGCATCTGTGGCTCGATTCTGTTCTCTTGGTATCTGCTCAAAGTCTAGCTGAGTGAAATGTTGTTTCAGGTCATCCACCACTCTTTTGTAAGGCATTAATTTCTCATCCTTTGTTTGGTAGTCATTAGTTGCTTGACGAATTACAAGTTGAGAGTCCCCAAAAACATGAAGTTCCTGGATCTTCCACTGAACTGCAATCCGTAATCTAGTTGTTAATGCCTCGTATTCTGCTATGTTATTAGTGTAGGGAAATGATAATCGATATGATTTTGGTATGGAATCCCCTTGAGGAGTTATGAAGAGAATGCCAGCTCATGCTCCATGCTGTGTGTATGAGCCATCAAAGTATAGCTGCCAAGGCTTTGTGTGTGACACTGTCAAGATGGATTCATCTGGAAATTCTGAAGTTAGAGGAACATCATATATCATGGGAGCATCTGCTAATTGATCTACGATAGCTTGTCCTTTTATTTCTTTTTTGTCCACATATTCAATGTTGAACTCACTCAGGAGCATCACCCATTTGGCTAGTCGCCCAGTAAGCGTTGCTTTATTGAGAAGGTATTTCAATGGATCGATCCTTGCAACCAACTTAGTTTTATGAGTTAGCATGTAATGTCATAATTTCTGCAAAGCAAAGACCACAACGAGACATGCATGCTCAATTGGTGTGTAGTTTAGCTCATATCCCACCAATGTGCGACTGATGTAGTAGACTGCCTTTTCTTTGCCCTCAACAACCTGTTGTGCTACGAGTGCCCCTAGTGCTGTTGAAGTAGCCGATATCTATAGTAGTAGAGGTTGATTTGGAACTGATGGCATCAAAACTGACAGATTTAGAAGATAGTCTTTAAGTATTTGGAAAGCCTGTTGACAATTATCATCCCATTTAAATTTGATGTTTTTATGTAGCAAGTATTGAAAAGGATTACATTTATCTGCAAGTTGTGTTATGAATCTTCATATGGACTGGAGTCTCCCTTGTAAAGATCAAAGTTGATTGATATTTCTTGGTGGTTGCATCTCTAAGATGGCCTTGACTTTTGCTGGATTGGCTTCGATTCCTCTTTTTGAGACAATGAATCCTAGGAGCTTCCCGACGGTTACTCCAAAGACACATTTCTTGGAGTTTAATCTTTGTATTTTTCCAATCGATCAAAAATGATTGAAAGTATGTCCAAATGTGTATCTTTTTCTATTGATTTTCCCAAGAGGTCATCAACATAATCTTCCACAGTAACGTGCATGAGATCATGAAAGATAGTAGTCATGGCTCTTTGATATGTAGCATCTGCATTCTTTAGCCCAAAGGGCATGACATTCTAGCAAAAAGTTCCCCAAGGACAAGTGAATGTTGTTTTGTGTTGATCCTCAGATGTAATTTTTATTTGATTATAACTGGAGAATCCATCCATTAAAGATAAGATTGCATGACCTGCTGTAAGATCTACGATCAAGTCAATATTTGGTAATGGAAAGTCATCCTTAGGACAAGCTTTGTTGATGTCTCTGAAATCCGTACATATTCTGATGCTATGATCTGGTTTACTGACAGGCACTAAGTTGGAGATCCATTCAGGATAATCAATTGGGCATATGAATCTGACATCCAATAATTTTTCAAGCTCTGCTTTGACTAATAATGCCACCTGTGGATGCATCTTTCTTAATTTTTGTTTCACTGGTTTTGCCCCTGGTTTAACTGTCAAATGATGCATTACCAGATCCAGATCCAATCCAGGCATATCAGTGTATGACCATGCAAAATTGATTTGTTGCTCCGTGAAGAAACTTATGAATTTTGATCTTTCTGTCTCTGTCAGGGATTGAGCCAGGAATATGTTATGTAGAATTTCTTCTATACCAATGTTTGTTTTGATGGTCTCCTCTACCAACATAGATGATTTTTCTTCATATGAAGCTGGGAGAATGTCTATCCTTCCATCCTCAGGTGCCTCAGAGAGGTTTTTGCCCTCAGATACGTCCTTTCTTTTTACTTTTTTGGGGTCAAATAGTGCCACAATGTGGTTTTCACCATAAGACCCTTGATTTATTTTTATGTTTTTGCGACTGGAAGGCCCGACACCCTCACCAAAATATGCCACGCTATTGAGTTCTATAGTGTATCCTGCCTTATGGTCCCCAAGGGGGAGATCATCTCATATGCCTAGATAGTCAATAAAGGCTTCATCATTTTGGAATGTGTCAAACTGTGCAGGTCCTTCATGGTCCCAGTCAATGAGTTGGTGGTGAACAAGGGGAAGGCCTTTGATGTCTTCGAAGTTAGCGGGGCTAAAGGTGAAGATGCAATTATATTTAGGTATATCGAGGTAATTATCGAGGTCATCATTGGCACTCTCCTCATCTGTCTCGATCGTGAATGAATCCAAATTGTCATTACTAGTAGTGCATTCCAGGACAGGTGTCCTCATTCTATGTGATTTCGACCTAGAACCTAGAGGTAAGGACTGTGTGGGATCCTCAGGGGTTGTTTCTTGACCAACTTTGAATTTTCTATAAAATGCCTCTTCTTTTGTGGGTTCACCTGGTTCTCCAAATGTCTCGGTGAGTTCATAGTCACTGGAGGACTTGTCTGAATCCCATTCCCATTCATTGGAGTCTGTGGAATAGCAATTCTCTTGTTGACCTTTGATGGCTCTGATTTGTAATGCTTCTTCTATCTTTCGAGTGTTTTCCTTGGAAGACATGAAACCAAGTCCTTTCGAGCATTCCTTTTTGAATGTCAATTTAGGTTGTAAAGGTTCAATGATGTCTTCCTTTCTTAAGCCAAGAGGACTTTTTCCATCATACCTAAATTTTTTTAGGATCTTGAACCCTTTGCCATATTTTTCACATGGTATGCTGATGTGATCTTGTGTATCATTTTCAGGGTCTTTGTAAAGCATTTTGTATAAGTCTTCTTCTTCCACTTCACCCCACTTTTGGAAGATAGTAGGATCCCATTTTAATGTAATGATGGATATCCGTTTAGAAGGATGTGGTCGTCCATATTCTTTTGGTGAACTCATAACTTGTTTTATGCACATGGTTTGATTCAAAGTGTATTCACCCATGCCCTTGTCCTGATATTTCCCTTTAAGCTCACCTTGTTTTGATTTTGAAGGTTTTAATGATTCAGGATCAATGTATGCAGAAGAAAGGATAGCTTCCCTATTACTTGGAATGATTGTCTCAGTTTTTGGTCTCAAGTTATTGTAGTATATGAATGGATTAGGATCACCATTAACTGTTATTTCAACTCCATTGTGAGGAAACTTAATGCATTGGTGATATGTAGATGGAACTACCCTCATTTCATGAATCCATGGACATCCTAGCAATATGTTGTATGTGAGATCCAGGTCTAGGACTTAACAAACCACATCCTTTGTAACTAGCCCAACTCTGAGAGGTAAGGTGACTGTGCCTTTGGATGAACGCTCTTCATCATCATATGCTTTGATGGTAATTTTGTTTGTAGAATTCATAGCTTTGTCTGAATATCTCAATTGTTTAATAGTGTTCAATGTACAAATGTTTAGACCTGCTCCTCCATCTATCAGGACTCATTTTATTCAATGTTTGTGTAGGAAGGCTTCAATGTGTAAAGGTGCATTATGTGGCTGACTTATAGAGGCGTCATTGGCTTCTGTGAATGTAAGGGAGTGTGGAATGGAAAGGTATCCCACCATGGCTTGAAACTGGTCCACATTTAGATCAGTGGGGATGGCAGTGTTTCTCAAGATTTTGTCAAGAATGGCTTTATGTGCAGGGGATATGCGTAAGAGCTCAAGGATTGAGATGAGTGCAAGTTTTTTCCCTAACTATTCTACAAGGTCATACTCAGGCTTGGTTGATGAAGAAGTGGTGTTTTTAGCTAGAGCACCTTGCAAAGTGAATTTACCTCAGCGAGTTGTGACATTACATTTAGAGGTAGGTTCGGAAGAAGATCCAATGCCTTTTAAGACAATCTTGGGTCTTTGGGTAGAATTCTCAGGCATTTTATCCTTGATGATAATGGTAGAGACAAAATTGTCCATTGAAATGTGATTGATAGTTGAATCATAGTTATAGGATGCTCTGGTATAGTTGGTTTGGTCATCTGTGACTTTAGCTTTTCCATTGTCATGCTTTGGGAATGGTTCCTTAAACATTTCATGTTCTTGATTAGATGAGTGTCCTTCAATCTCAATGTCACCTCTATCAATGAGATCTTGTATGATGGTCTTCGGTCGATGGCAATTTACTGTCTTATGACCTTTTCTCTTATGAAATTCACAATATTCATCATCATTCCACCAATTTGGTTTGAGCTTTGGCTCATATGGAGGCAAATATGGAATTTTGATTATCTTGTTTGCCACTAGCTTCTTGAAAACTGATTCTAGTGGTTCTCCCAATGGAGTGTACTTCCTTTGTGATTTGGAAGTTGTTTGAGTATTCACTTGATTGTTTGTCGAGCTTGATCCAGAAAAAAATATTTTGGGTCGTACTGTATTGGCATCCACAACACCATCATTGACCGTGTTCTTTTTTTTATTCCAAAATCTTGGCGTGTCTTTTCCTTTAAAGTCCTCTTTGTTTTCTTTGAATATTTTAATTACTCCTTGTTCAATTAGGACCTTCTTTGTTGATAAGCCTTTTTCAATAACATCCTTGAAGGTGGACGAACAAGCTTTCCTTAGGTCATAACCAATGTCTTTGTCAACATTCCAAGTGAACATTTCTACCATTTGTTTTTGTGGAATTTCACAAGAGCATTTGCTGGCTAGATTCCTCCATCTTTGTAAAAATGATGAAAAAGACTCTCCATCCTTTTGCTTGGTGTTGCACAAGGTAGTGACTGATATGTCTATCTCTATGTTGTATGAGAAATGTTGGATAAATGCCTCTGCTAAGTCACCCCATGACTTAATTCTAGGTGGAAGTTGGGAGAACCATTCCATAGCTTGATCTCCTAAGCTTTGTGGGAATAATCTCATCAAATATGTCTCTTCTGCTGCTACCTCAATGCAAGTTGTGAAAAATTGTCTTATATGTGCCTTAGGATCTCCTTTCCTCTATACTTATCAAACATAGGTATCACAAAGTGTGTAGGAAACAAAGGCATTGGAATGCTTTTGTCAAATGGATAGGGACATATGTCTGTCATTGTGTAAGTTGGCTTCGATGTATTTATGTCCTCCATTTTCTTTTGTAAGTCCTTTATTTGTTGTTCCAAATTATTCTTAGGTGGAGACCGACTTCTTGGACCATATCCCATGCCTGAACCACTGGGTGGAGGAGAAGCATGTTGCATAAATGGATGATATTGATCATACACATGTTCATATGGAGGAGGTCTATAGTGATGTTGCGTATATGGACCACTTGGTATAGAGTCATGGTGAGGAATGGAATATTTGCTTTGTCCATGTATACCATACTCTTCAGGAATGTCATGAGTTTGTTCTAGAGTGTTGCCCCCAAATTTGACATGGGGTTTCCTTGTGTCCAAATTTTGATCATGCCTTTGGATATCCAATTGCTTTGGTGGTTGGTCCTTAGCATTGGTATGTGATTGAGTATATTTTTCTGCATAAGACTTCCATAATGGTCTGCGAAGGTGAGTATCATATGCTTGACCATGCATATGTGGGACCTCAGGTTTTTGAAACAAAGATGATGGTGATTCAGGCACCATATGTGGTCCTCTATTGCCTCCACTCTTAGGCCTCCTTTGATCCATGTTGAGGTGAGGTTGTTGCAAAGGTCAATTTTCCATTATTTGAGACATGTCAAAATCATGAGGGAACTTGGCTCCACTTTGTGGCATCACTTGTAAGAAATATTGTCTATCTCTGCTCATTATTTCCTCAACCAATTTATTGAAACAGGGATCCATAATAGAGTCTTTCACTTCTGTTGAATGTACTGAAATGTTGTCCATATTGTCATTGTGTGTATCATTGTTGTTTGTAGTGTCCATGTTCTTAACATTTGGAATGTTTCTATAAGCATCCATGTTAGGTAATGTAGTATGGTCAGAATTGAAAAAGATATCATTGTCATATTCATAGGAACTCATGTTTGTGGACTCTTGAGCCTCTTTAGCTTCTCTCCTAGATTTTTGGAAACGGGTTTCAACCATGAACTAGGCATTGACCAAGATGTGTGAAACTAGATGAAAAATGGAAAGAGTATGGAAGACCAAGAGTTGGATGTAATGTAAATAAATCTGAGGTGTACTTGCTGTAGACACCTAAAATTGTCATGTCTAATTAAATAAATATTTTATTTATTTAATTACTTTAACCTAATTCTTCTATTAATTAAATAAATCTTTATTTATTTAATTAATTCATTTACCCTCTTCTAGCCTTATTTCTCATTTAAATAAATACATTTATTTATTTAAATTATCCTTTTTCTTAAATTAAAGAAATATTTTATTTATTTAATTTGATCCCAGTTCCTCTATTAATTAATTAAATCTTTATTTATTTAATTAATTCATTAATCTTTTCCACCTATGACACATGTCATTCATCTCTTAATTCCTACACTACCTACCCTCTCATTATTTTATTATTTTCTTTACCTACCCTCTAATCATAGCTGACCTCTTTTACACCTCTCAATCTTATCCCTCCATTTCTTATAGTGTCTTCTATATAAGGAGATTCTTCCTTCATTATCAAACCCTCACTCACTATGCATTCAGCCCCGACTACGCTTTTGAACTTTCATATGCAATCAAGCCTACTTGCAACCACATTTCCGTTCTTTGTTGAGCTCTTGTGCACATAAAATCTGAGAGCAAATATATCAAGCAAGATCAATGGAGATAGGAAGAATGGAGATCCAAACCCTATTGGACATGTGATGGTATAATCTTTGTGATTTCATTTGATTTGCATTGTCTTAGGTAATCTTCATATGTTATGGTGGATCTTTATTGTTGTTAGACTAGGGTTTTGTGGTTGAATTCATTTAGTCTTTCAACATTGTTGTTATCCATTTTCACCATAAACATTTTGGCATGCCCGATGGGACATGGATTTTTGTTAGATTTGTGTTTTTTGCAGATTTTTCTAACTCTATATTGCTGTTTTGTAAAACAATTTGGAGAATAACCTTGTGCAGCTAGGGTTTTGGACACAAAATCAAGATCTTGGAGAGATTTGATCATATCTCACAAACCGCTAGGAAATTTTGCACCAATTGTTTTTTGCAGGTTAAAGACATTATCAAGAGCTCGCAAAGTAAAATTCAGATCTATTGGAGCATATTTTAATTTTCTATGAATTTTCATAAAAAAATAATTTTGAGAGCAAATGAGCGAGTTTTTTGGATTTTCTTACATTTTTGGAAATCTCTCATAATTATACAAGGATTTGTTCTTTGTGATTTTAATTTTGATGCAAAATATTTCCTTAAAAATCGGATCTTTAAAAATTAGGGTTTTTCCTTATTTTGATTAAATCTCACAAACGACTTCGAATTTTTGCATCAAATTTTTTTTGCAGGTCAGGAAAATTATCAGAAGTGTTCAGTAAAAATTTTAGATTTTTTGGATCAAAGTTTCATTTTATATGAATTTTTTATGATTTTTCATAAAAAATTAATTTTGAGAAAATATATAAGAGGTCGGCTATGATTAGAGGGTAGGTAGAGAAAATAAGAAAATAATAAGAGGGTAGGTAGTGTATGAATTAAGAGATGAATGACATGTGTCATGGGTAGAAAATGCTTATGAATTAATTAAATAAATAAAGATTTATTTAATTAATAGAAGAAGTGGGATCAAATTAAATAAATAAGATATTTATTTAATTTAGGAAAAGGGATAATTTAAATAGATAAATGTATTTATTTAAATGAGAAATAAGGCTAGAAGAGGATAAATTAATTAATTAAATAAATAAAGATTTATTCAATTAATAGAAGAATTAGGCTAAAATAATTAAATAAATAAAGATATTTATTTAATTAGACATGACAATTTTAGGTGTCTACATTTTGCCCCTCTTTGAGACAATGCAGCTTGTTGCATGGTTTCAAAGAAGATAATATGAACTGATACAAAGTTGTCTCAAGATGGGAATGATATGCCGCCTCGAGAGATTGGATGGAAATGTTTGGAAAGATCGCAGACAATCTCTCGATAAGAAAGAAAGGCTAGAATGGACTAACAAGATATAATAGAGTGACAGAGTCACAGGATAAAGAAGACTGACTCAGGAAACGAGGGCTAGGGCTAGGGCTAGGGTAGTCTATAAGATAGACCACGAGGGGAAAACATCCTCATTGTCATCCACACATCCAAGAGATCAGAGTGCAGAGAGAGAATAGAGCAGCAACAGTCAACAACGATGGCTTTGATGCATGGATTCAATCGCGTTCGCCGATTTTAGAGGCCAGCGGATGCAGGAGAGCTGGTAAGTACCACAAAACCTCCTTGTACTTTTTCATAATAAATGTTGTCATTAATGCCTCTTAGGTAGTGCAATAAATGCATTTTAGGTATGTCAAACAAGGTCAAAAAATGCTTAGGCATGTCTGTGTTTGTGATAGGCGCGTCTGTGCAATATGTAAGCACGTTTATGTAATGAAAGCGCGTTTGTGTCTTCTAGGTTAAATCGACAGTTCTATGATGAACATACGCTGTCGATTGGATAAGCTGCTGAGAGGATACACTCAAGCAGGTCCTCTAGGGAAGACTAGGATAGATCGAGACACTTTGTGATGAACAATGAGTACCAAGACATAGTACTTTGTGATAAACAGGGAGTACTAATATGAGTAGCACTTTGTGACGAACAGGGAGTGCAAATATGAGCAGCACTTTCTGATGAATAGGGAGTGCAAAATATGAGCAGCACTTTGTGATGAACAGGGAGTGCAAAAACAAGTAGTACTTTGTGATGAACAGGGAGTACCACTAGGATAAATAGCAACACTTTGTGATGAACAGTGAATGTCACTAGAATAGAAGCAACACTTTGTGATGAACAGTGAGTGTTACTTTGATAGAGTATCATAAGCACTAGGATAAAGAGAAACATTTTGTGATGAACAGTGAATGCCACTATGACTGACATGATTGATTTGCTTGACTGTAGGAGTATCTACTTATGTTAGAGTCACGGGAGAGATTCCCATCAACTTAGAGGTTACGACCAGAGCTCACATTTGAGGACAGAGCCGCGATTGAGGTTATGGGTCTGTGATTTATTCTGTATGTGCCTGAGTTTCGGATGAACATGCGGTTGCTGACTATGCTTGCTGAGAGATGGCACTTTGAGACATCCACGTTCCATTTGCTGATGGGTGAGATGACAGTCACCTTAGAGGATGTGTACAGGATACTGAGGATACCGATCGATGGGGAGTTAGTTCCTCACGATCGAGATGGAGATAGGGATGCTCTGAGACGAGTGTTTCAGGATCCCAGACTCAAGATGAGGGTTGGACACGTGGCTTGGGATACCATGACACGGACAGGATTAGCACTACCAATAGTGTTGGCAGGAGTTATCAGTGGGTTCTTCTGTCTAGATAGGGTGACACGAGGGGTGGTTGTAGAGGACACAGGGGCCAGGAGAGATGATCTTGGGGCAGGTCCTTCTAGGGCTCAGACTCCGTCGAGGCCAAGAAGCTCTGAGGGAGGGAGTTCATCATAGCCTCAGAGGGCTCCCCATGTATCAATTTTATACCATTTTGTATGATGATGTAGACACCTTCGAGTGATTGTAGCCATATGATTTTGACATCATTGTATCATGACACTTATGATTATATATATACGAGATGCATTCTTCTTTGTGGCAGTTATATGCATGTGTACCTATGTGATGTATGTTTCATGATGTATGTTTCTATGTGATGGTTATGATATGGATGCAAATATGTACATGATGAAATGCAATATTTTTCTTCTTTTATGTTTTTAATATGTTATGCCAATGTGAATGTGAATGTATGAAATGCAGATGAATATGATAATGCAAATGATTATTTACATGATGAAAATGTAAAATGTGCTAATATGTGTTGTGTGCAGGATGTGATGCAATTGTGATACCTATATGTATGTATGAAATGCTTAATATGTGGTAATGTAGGTGCAACTACATGAAATACAGATATTTTTTTGGTGTGTCATTATACTCAGTCATGTGATAGCGAGCTACATGGACTCAAGAAGGATGATGGAGGTCAATCAAGAAATGGGGATGGAAGATAGAAGATATGAAAGTGAAAGAGCTTCTTGTGCCTTATCATCATTGAGCTTTATAATGGCAAAATAGGTTATGACAATTGAGGCATATGTTCGACCCAAAAAGTCATTGTACCTATTTGCATGGAGATAAGATAGTTGCAAACAAAGAATGCCCCAGTTCATACGACTCTCAGTGTCTTCATATCCTTGGACAAGTCATAGCATTACTAAGAGACAATCCATAGACAACAAAGAAAAGTAGGTGACGATACCCCATCCTCACCTTTCTAGTCAAACACATCCTGGAGATAGAATCTCTAGTCAGAGACATCCTGGAAAGGCTAAAAGACATGTCACCAAAAAGATAAAAATCAAAAGAAAACCAAGACTCGACACCAACATTCACTGTAGTCCTCAAGTTTAGTGTCTCTTGTCACTTGTATGAGTCTATTTGATTATGGTCACAATGTTTACTTTCACAAAAAGGATAGATAGCACTGAACCATAATGTTGTCTGAGTCTGTTGAAAGATTTGATTTGTTGAAGCCCATTGTTGTTGTGTCTCATCTAAAACTGATTGAATCCATGAAACTGATACTTTATTGCGGAGAAGTAACTTTATTGCGGATTGGCAATGCAGATGTTGCTTTATTGCGGATTGTACGCGTATAGAATGAAGAAAACTGGAAGAAATTGTACTCCTCGAAACATGTGATGTTCTTAGTTCCACACCCATTACTAGACGTAGGATTTGCCTTAGCCACAAATAGGAGCTAATTTATTATGGATGAAAAGGGATGTTTATTATGAATGGCTAACCAATCTTGGGTAGATCAATAACAAGCCATGATGGGAATGTATAAGTTTATTATGAATGGATAGGCTGTGAGTGTGTGCAAAGTGAAAGGATGAGATGGAATCCTGAAGGAGGGAGGAGCAATATCTCTACACATGGCACTGGTGACCCAGTTTTCACCATGGTACTTGCCTTGGTGGTTGATCCTTAGCATTGGTATGTGATTGAGCATATTTTTCTGCATAAGACTTCCATAATGGTCTGCGAAGGTGAGTATCATATGCTTGACCATGTGTGTATGGGACCTCTGGTTTTTGAAACAAAGATGATGGTGATCTAGGCACAAGATGTGGTCCTCTATTGCCTCCACTATTAGGCCTCCTTTGATCCATGTTGGAGTGAGTTTGTTGCAAAGGTCGATTTTCCATTATTTGAGACATGTCAAAATCATGAGGTATCTTGGCTCCACTTTGTGCCATCATTTGTAAGAAGTATTGTCTATCTCTCCTCATTATTTCCTCAACCAATCGATTGAAACGAGGATCCATAATGGATTCTTCCACATCTACTGAATGTACAGAAAAATTGTCCATATCGTCATTGTGTGTATCATTGTTGTTTGTAGCATCCATGTTCTCAACATTCAGAATGTTTCTATAAGCATCCATGTCAGGTAATGTGTTATGATCAGAATTGAAAAAGATATCATTGTCATACTCATAAGAACTCATGTTTGCGGACTCTTGAGCCTCTTTAGCTTCTCTCCTAGATTTTTTGTGAACGGGTTTCAACCATGAACTAGGTATTGACCGAGATGTGTGAGACTAGATGAATACGGAAAGAGTATAGAAGACCAAGAGTTGGATGGAATGCAAATGAATCTGAAGTGTACTTGCAATGTCCAAAGTGTAAGACCAAGTATGTATGTAGTAGAGTAGGTGTGGCTTCCAAAGAGATGATAGTTTCTCTTGATGAGGTAAGTTGACCTTGACTCTAAGTAAGACCAAATGAGACCCAAAGGTGATAGACCTTGATGAGGGACCACTTAGCAAAATGTTGTTGTATGTAGTGTGTTGACAAAGTATGATGAGGACCTCTTTGGCATGCCCCATGGGACATGGATTTTTGTTAGATCTGTGTTATTTGCAAATTTTTCTAACCCTATATTGTTGTTTTGTAAAACAATTTGGAGAATAACCTTGTGCAGCTAGGGTTTTGGACACAAAATCAAGATCTTGGAGAGATTTGATCATATCTCACAAACGGCTTAGGAATTTTGCACCAAATTTTTCTTGCAAGTTGAAGACAGTATCAAGAGCTTGCAAAGAAAAATTCAGATCTATTGGAGCATATTTTAATTTTCTATGATTTTTTTATGAATTTTCATAAAATAATCAATTCTGAGAGCAAATGAGTGAATTTTTTAGATTTTCTTATGTTTTTGGAAATCTCTCATAATTATATAGAGGATCTGTCCTTTCTGATTTTAATTTTGATGCAAAATATTTCCTTAAAAATCGGATCTTTAAAAATTAGGGTTTTTCCTTATTTTGATCAGATCTCACAAACAACTTTGAATTTTGACATCAAATTATTTTTGCAGGTCAAAAACATTATCAAAAGTGTTCAGTAAAAATTTTAGATTTTTTGGATCAAAGTTTCATTTTATATGAATTTTTTATGATTTTCATAAAAAATTAATTTTGAGAGAAAATTAGCGAATTTTCCTGATTTTCTTACATTTTTGGAAATATCTCAGAATTATACATAAGATCTATTTTTGTGATTTTAAATTTGATGCAAAATCATTCCTCAAAAATTGAATCTTTGAAAATTAGGGTTTTGCATTATTTTACTCATATCTCACAAACTACTTGGATTTGTTGCAAAAAAAATTTTATGCAAGTTTGGAAGACCATCAGAACTATCCAGTAAAAATTTCAGATTTTTTGGATCGATTTTGCATTTTATATGAAATTTTTATGATTTTTCATAAAAAATTAATTTTTGGAGGAAATTAGCAAATTTTTTGGATTTTCTTACATTTCTGGAAATCTCTTGAAATTTTACAGGTGCTCTTTTTTTATGATGAATTAGATCTTTGAATTGGTCAACAAAACGCATTGTTGAAGGCCCCTATTTCACAAAGTCTTTTGGATCTAAAATTTACCTAACTTGTGTGCTTGCAGGAAGGGGTGATCATTTGAAACAATCCAAACTACTAATAAATCTTTGTTGCAAGACCTTGAAAAGGATTTTATTTTGATCTTTATTGTGTACCTTGTTTTCATAGACTAGCAAATACTTCCATTGGTGTACTAAAATTGAACCATTGTCTTTTGTGTCTTGAGCAATAGGCTCTTTTTGTTTCATCTTTAGAGGGTCTGTCTCCCCATGTAGTCATTAGGACTACTAGTGAGGAGAGAACAACCCAAGTGGTAGCAAAAGAAAATCCATCTTCTTCCAAACCACTATAAATAACTGTATTCATGGTGAAAACTATGAATAACGTGTGCTGATTAGTTCATACTAACACTATGTCTCCCCATAAACCCATTTGATCAAATTTATTTGATCATTTGTAGGGCGTAACCCCTACCGGCTGGGAGCCTTCTGCATTTACAAATTTGAAAGTGCCACATGTATGGCCACACGAATGGATGCCCTTACTAGCACCTCTTTGTTTTAGAAGCCAAAATCCTTCTAGTTGTTGGGGCAGGAGGTCGGACCTCTGGTAGTGGCCCACACACATACGGTTCTTAGTAGAGATACAAAGTTTTCCACGAGGAGTTTTCGTGGGGACTGATGCTTGGCTGCCCTGAGAAGTGAGTACTGAGGGTGGAGCCAATGGGGTCAAGCATCTAAGTATCCACTCTGAATAGCGTAGCCTCGGGGGAAACTCCATGTGGGATCAACAACTATTGTCTTGGCTAGCCATAAGAATTGTGCTTGACTTATTTTGAACAATCAAACATTCAAGACCAAACAGCAAAACATTGTGTCTTTTATGTCTTCAAGTGTATGCAAAACAATTTTACATTAGACAACACACTTTTCTTTGAGTCATTTTTGAGTCTAAACACTTGCAAACATTGAGTCTTCAACAACATTGTGTCCTCTTGTCACGGAAATATAGTCAAAATTTCAGATTGGGTCACAACAAAACAACTTCACAAATTGGAAAATTTAACAGTCCAGCAAACAAGAGCAATTAGTTTCAAAATTCTTAAGCTTCCTAAGTTATTTCTTCAGGTTTTCATCTAGCATTCAACCTATTTTTGGGTCTCACAAAGTCCATCATTGCTTTACACCTTACATTACATACACATTTGTCTAAACCTAAGTCAAAAGGTCACTTGCTTGTCCTCATCATACTTTGTCAACACACTACATACAACAATATTTTGCTAAGTGGTCCCTCATCAAGGTCTATCACCTTTGGGTCTCATTTGGTTTTACTTAGAGTCAAGGTCAACTTACCTCATCAAGAGAAACTATCATCTCTTTGGAAGCCACACCTACTCTACTACATACATACTTGGTCTTACACTTTGGACATTGCAAGTAAACTTCAGATTCATTTACATTCCATCCAACTCTTGGTCTTCCATACTCTTTCCATTTTCATCTAGTCTCACACATCTCCGTCAATACCTAGTTCATGGTTGAAACCCATTCACAAAAATCTAGGAGAGAAGCTAAAGAGGCTCAAGAGTCCACAAACATGAGTTCTTATGAGTACGACAATGATATCTTTTAAAATTATGATCATAACACATTACCTAACATGGATGCTTATAGAAACATTCTGAATGTTGAAAACATGGACACTACAAACAACAATGATACACACAATGACAATATGGACAACATTTAAATACATTCAGCAGAAGTGGAAGACTCCATTATGGATCCCTGTTTCAATCGATTGGTTGAGGAAATAAGGAGGAGAGATAGATAATACTTCTTACAAATGATGGCACAAAGTGGAGCCAAGATACCTCATGATTTTGACATGTCTCAAATAATGGAAAATCGACCTTTGCAACAAACTCACTCCAACATGGATCAAAGGAGGCCTAATAGTGGAGGCAATAGAGGACCACATCTTGTGCCTGAATCACCATCATCTTTGTTTCAAAAACCAGAGGTCCCATACACACATGGTCAAGCATATGATACTCACCTTCGCAGACCATTATGGAAGTCTTATGCAGAAAAATATGCTCAATCACATACCAATGCTAAGGATCAACCACCAAGGCAATTGGATATTCAAAGGCATGCTCAAAATTTGGACACAAGGAAACCCCGTGTCAAATTTGGGGGCAACACACTAGAACAAACTCATGACATGCCCATAGAATATGGTATACATGGACAAAGCAGATATTCCATTCCTCAACATGACTCTATACCAAGTGGTTCATATACATAGCGTCATTATAGACCTCCTCCATATGAACATGTGTATGATCAATATCATCCATATATGCAACATGCTCCTCCTCCAATTGGTGCCTCAAGCATGGGGTATGGTCCAAGAAGTTGATCTCCACCTAAGAGCAATTTGCAACAGCAAATCAGGGACTTACAAAAGAAAATGAAGGACATAAATACACAAAAGCCAACTTACACAATGAGAGACATATGTCCCTATCCATTTGACAAGAGCATTCCAATGCCTCCTTTTCCTACACACTTTGTGACACCTAAGTTTGATAAGTACGGAGGGAAAGGGGATCCTAAGGCACACACAAGATAATTTTTCACAGCTTGCATTGAGGTAGCAGCAGAAGAGATATATTTGATGAGATTATTCCCACAAAGCTTAGGTGATCAAGCTATGGAATGGTTCTCTCAACTCCCACCTGGAATTAAGTCATGGGGTGACTTAGCAGAGGCATTTATCCAACATTTCTCCTACAACATAGAGACAGACATATCAGTCACTACTTTGTGCAACACCAAACAAAAGGATGGAGAATCTTTTTCATCATTTTTACAAAGATGGAGGAATCTAGCTAGCAGATGCTCTTGTGAAATTCCACAAAAACAAATGGTAGAAATGTTCACCCAAAATGTTAACAAAGACATTGGCTATGATCTAAGGAAAGCTTGTTTGTCCACCTTCAAGGACATCATTGAAAAGGCTTAGCAACAGAGAAGGTCCTAATTGAACAAGGAGTCATTAAGATATTCAAGGAAAACAAAGATGACTTTAAAGGAAAAGATAAGCCAAGATTTTGGAACAAAAACAAGAACACAGTCAATGATGGTGTTGTTGATGCCAATACAATATGACCAAAAATCATTTTTTCTGGATCAAGCTCTACAAACAATCAAGTGAATACTCAAATGACTTCAAAGTCATGAAGGAAGTACACTCCATTGGGAGAACCACTTGAGTCAGTTTCCAAGAAACTAGTGGCAAACAAAGTAATCACTATTCTAGATTTTCCTCCATATGAACCAAAGGTTAAACCAAATTGGTGGAATGATGATGAATATTGTGAATTTCATAAGAGGAAGGGTCATAAGATAGGAAATTGTCATCGGCTGAAAAACATCATACAAGATCTCATTGATAGAGGTGACATTGAAATTGAAGGACACTCATCCAGCCAAGAACATGAAATGTTTAAGGAACCATTCCCAAAGCATGACAAGGGAAATTCTAAAGCCATAGATGACCAAACCAACTATACTAGAGCATCTTATAACTATGATTCAACTATCAATCATATTTCAATGGACAATTATGTCTCTACCATTATCATCAAGGACAAAACACCTGAGAATTCTACCCAAAGACCCAAGATTGTCCTTAAAGTCATTGGATCTTCTTCCGAACCTACCTCTAAATGTAATGTCACAACTCGCTGAGGTAAATTCACTTTGCAAGGTGCTCTAGCTGAAAACGCCACTTCTTCATCAACCAAGCCTGAGTATGACCTTGTAGAACAGTTAGGGAAAACACCTACGCTCATCTCAATCCTTGAGCTCTTATGCATATCCCCCGCACATAAAGCCATTCTTCACAAAATCTTGAGAGACACTACCATCCCCACTGATCTGAATGTGGACCAGTTTCAAGCCATGGTGGGATACCTTTCCATTCCACACTCCCTTACATTCATAGAAGCCGATGACGCCTCTATAAGTCAGCCACATAATGCACCTTTACACATTGAAGCCTTCCTACACAAACATCAAATAAAATGAGTCTTGATAGATGGAGGAGCAGGTCTAAACATTTGTACATTGAGCACTATTAAACAATTAGGATATTAAGACAAAGCTATGAATTCTACAAACAAAATTACCATCAAAGCATATGACGATGAAGAGTGTTCATCCAAAGGCACAATCACCTTGCCTCTCAAAGTTGGGCTAGTTACAAAAGATGTGGTTTGTCAAGTCCTAGACCTTGATCTCACATACAACATACTCTTGGGATGCCCATGGATTCATGAAATGAGCATAGTCCCATCTACATATCATCGATGCATCAAGTTTCCTCACAATGGAGTTGAAGTGACCATCAAAGCTGACCCAAATCCATTCATATATTGCAACAATATGCGACCTAGATCATAAATAACAATACCAGTCAATCAAGAGGCTATTCCATCTTCAGCATATGTGGATCCAAAATCCTTGAAAGCTTCTACATCAAAGAAAGCAGAGCTCAAAGAATAATTCAAGTTTAAAGACTTGGGATGTGGTGAGTATATCTTTCATGTTGATCAAATCCCACTATCTCCTAACACATTGAGTTGACAGGAACAACCTACAAACAATTTGTATTATCAAGGAATTGGGTGTGAACCACCTAGTGTTGTGGCTACTAAATCTGAATGCAAATCTCCTCTAGTGGTGCAAGAAGCTCTTGATATCAATAGTCCTAAGAGTGATTCCAACGAAGAATCTATTGAGCGTATCGCCAGCCCTCTTGAAAACTCACATAGCTTTACCAATTCATCCACTCATTCCATTTCCACTCCACTCCTAGACTTGGATCAACAAGAATTACAAAAGCCCTTACTCATTGAGGATCACAAATCAAGCTTTGAAAAGAAAAATCTAAAAGTCAAAAATAAAGAAAAGTCCTTTAGCCCAAATCAAAATCAAAAGCTACTGGACTCTAAAAAAATCAAGCTCAAGGATAAAAATTCTATGAAAGAAAAAGAGCAAGAGTTGATCTCCCCTAATACCAAAATAACTAGGGGCAAAAGTTCTATAATTTCAAGTCAAAAAGCATACTTGTTGATCCTAAGTCTTCATCATGCCATCCTACTTTCACTTCTTTTCACAATGATAAGCCTTCATTACTCATCTACTTGTTCCACATATCCTTTCCCTTTTGGTGATACATCATGGACCTTTAATGGAGCTTCCTTGAAGGACTTTGTTATCAGGGATACCCAAATTTCTTTAGGTGACACACATATGGGCTTGTGTAGTCCACATGCTAGCAATTCTATCTCAATTCCTTTATCAAGGAAGACAGTCACTCGAGCAACATATCATTCAGTCAAGGAACAATGCAACTACAATCATAAGATAAAGCCTCACACACTTGACATGGGCGACTTAATTCTCAGAGAAAATCCTCAAAATTAGAAAGATAGAGAGAAGAAGGGCAAGTTCGAACCAAACTGGCTTGGTCTTTACATCATCACAATAGCATATGGATCTAGTGCATATCAGCTCTCAACCATAGAGGGTGAACCTTTGGAGGATCCTATCAACAACATGCACCTTCACAGGTTTTACACATAGCTCTTTAGAGTATTCTAATTTAAAAATACAAAGAAATAAAAAAAAAAATCATAAAATAAAAAAAAATTGTTACTTGGTGAAAACTTGGCAAATAGGCGCCTTGTGACACACAAAAAAAAATCAAAAAAATCAAAAAAAGTAAAAAACAAAAAAACATTTTGTTCAATGGTGAAAACCACTTCGGTGGCACCCTAGACAAGTACCATGGTGAAAACTAGGTCACCGATGCCATGTGTAGAGACATTGCTCCTCCCTCCTTCAGAATTCCATTTCATCCTTTCACTTTGCACACACTCACAACCTATTCATTCATAATAAACTTACCTATTTCCATCATGGCTTGTTATTGATCTACCCAAGATTGGTTAGCCATCCATAATAAACATTCATTTTCACTCGCTTCAATCCATAATAAATCAGCTCCTATCTGTGGCTAAGGCAAATCCTACGTCTAGTAATGGGCGTGGAACTAAGAACATCACATGTTTTGAGGAGTACAGTTTCTTCCAATTTTCTTCAGTCTATACACGCACAATCCGCAATAAAGCAACACTTACATCGCCAATCCGCAATAAAGTTTCATCTTCTCTACAATACTGTACCAGTTGCATGGATTCAGTTAATTTTAGATGAGACACAGTAGCAACAATGGACTTCAATAAATCAAATCTTTCAACAGACTCAGACAACATTATGGTTCAATGCTATCTATCCTTTTGTGAAAGTAAACATTGTGACCACAATCAAATAAGACTTATACAAGTGACAAGAGACACTAAACCTGAGGACTATAGTGGATGTTGGTGTCGAGTCTTGGTTTTCTTTTGATTTTAATTTTTTGATGACATGTCTTTTAGCTTTTCCTGGATGTCTCTGACTAGAGATTCTATCTCCAAGATGTCTTTGACTAGAAAGGCGAGGATGGGGTATCGTCACCTATTTTTCTTTGTTGTTTGCGGATTGCCTATTAGTAATGCTATGACTTGTCCAAGGATATTAGGACATTGTGAGTCTAGTGTGAACTGGGGCATTCCTTGTTTGCAACTGTCTTATCTCCATGCAAACAGATACAATGACTTTCTGGGTCGAACATATGCCTCGATTGTCATAACCTACTTGCCACAATAAAGCTCAATGATGATAACGCACAAGAAGCTCTTTCACTTTCATATCTTCTATCTTCCACCCCCTTTCTTGATTGACTTCCATCATCCTTCTTGAGTCCGTGTAGCCTACTATCACATGACTGAGTATAATGACACACCAAAAACATTTGCATTTCATGTAGTTGCACCTGCATTACCACATATTAAGCATTTCATACATACATATAGATATCACAATTGCATCACATCCTGCACACAACACATATTAGCACATCTTACATTTTCATCATGTAAATAATCATTTGCATTATCATATTCATTTGCATTTCATCATGTACATATTTGCATCCATATCATAACCATCACATAGGTACACATGCATATAGCTGTCACAAAGAAGAATACATCTCATATATATATAATCATAAGTGTCATGATACAATGATGTCAAAATCATATGGCTACAATCACCTGAAGGTGTCTACATCATCATACAAAATGGTACAAAACTGATACATAGGGAGCCCTTTGAGGCTATGATGAACTCCCTCCCTCAGAGCTGCTTGGCCTCGACGGAGTCTAAGCCCTGGAAGGACCCACCCCAAGATCATCTCTCCTGGCCCCTGTGTCCTCTGCAGCTACCCCTTGTGTCGCCCTATCTGGACAGAAGAACCCACTGATAACTCCTACCAACACTACTGGTAGTGCTAATCCTGTCTGTGTCATGGTATCCCAAGCCACGTGTCCAGCCCTCATCTCCAGTCTGGGATCTTGAAACACTCATCTCAGAGCATCCCTGTCTCCGTCTTGATTGTAAGGAACTAACTCCCTATCGATTGGTATCCTCAGTATCCTGTACACATCCTCTAAGATGACTGTCATCTCACCCATTGGCAAATGGAATGTGTATGTCTCAGAATGCCATCTCTCAGCTAATGCAGTCAGCAAACCCATGTTCGCTCGAAACTCAGGCACATACAGAATAAATAGCAGACCCATAACCTCAATCGCGGCTCTGTCCTCAAATATCAGCTTTGGTCGTAACCTCTGAGTTGATGGGAATCTCTCCCATGACTCCAACATAGGTAGGTACTCCTGCAGTCAAGCAAATCAATCATGTCAGTCATAGTGACACTCACTATTCATCACAAAGTGTTGATATTTATCTTAGTGGTACTCCCTGTTCATCACAAAGTACTACGTGTTTTTGCACTCCCTGTTCATCACAAAGTGTTGCTTACATTTGCACTCACTGTTCATGACAAAGTGTTGCTCTTTTTTTTTAGTACTCCTTGTTCATCACAAAGTGCCTTGATCTATCTTATCCTAGGGCCTCTGCTTGAGTGTATCCTCTTAAGTAGTTTCCTAATTGGCAATGTATGTTCTATCACAGAATTGTCAATCCTGGCCCTATTTGCTATTTTAGTCTTCCCTAGAGGACCTGCTTGAGTGTATCCTCTCAGCAGCTTATCCAATCAATAGCATATGTTCATCAAAGAACTGCTGATTTGGCCTAGAAGAAATAAACATGCTTTCATTATATAAAACCGATTGCATATTGCACAAATGCGCTTGGCACTAGCACAGATGCGCCTTAGCATTTTTTTAACCCCGCTTGACATTCCTAAAAGCGCATTTATTGCACTACCTAAGAGGCATTAATGATAACATTTATTGCGACAAAGTACAAAGAGGTTTTGTGGTACTTACCGACTCTCCTGCATCTGCTAGCCTCTGAAATTGACGAACGTAGTCGAATCTATGCACCAATGCCATCGCTGCTGACTGCTGCTATTCTATTCTCTCTTTGCACTCTGATCTCTTGGATGTGTGGATGATAATGAGGATGTTTTCCCTCGTGGTTTATCTTATAGACTACCCTAGCCCTAGCCCTAGCCCTCATTTCCCGAGTCAGTCTTCTTTATCCTGTGACTCTATCACTCTATCCTATCTGGTCAATCCATTCTAGCCTTTATTTCTTATCGAGAGATTGTCTGCATTCTTTTCAGACATTTTCATCCAATCTCTCGAGAGGGCATATCATTCCCATCTTGGGGCAACTTTGTATCAGTTCATATTATCTTCTTTGAAACAACGCGACAAGCTGCATTGTCTCAAAGAGGGGCAAAATGTAGACACCTAAAATTGTCATGTCTAATTAAATAAATATTTTATTTATTTCATAACTTTAGCCTAATTCTTCTATTAATTAAATAAATCTTTATTTATTTAATTAATTCATTTATCCTCTTCTATCCTTATTTCTCATTTAAATAAATACATTTATTTATTTAAATTATCATTTTCCTAAATTAAATAAATATCTTATTTATTTAATTGATCCTTATTCTTCTATTAATTAAATAAATCTTTATTTATTTAATTAATTCATTAACCTTTTCTACCCATGACACATGTCATTCATCTCTTAATTCATACACTACCTACCCCTTTTATTATTTTCTTATTTTCTCTACCTACCCTCTAATCATAGCCGACCTCTTTTACACCTCTTTATCTTATCCCTCCATTTCATATAGTGTCTTCTATATAAGGAGATGCTTCCTTCATTATCAAACACTCACTATGCATTCAGCCCTGACTACACTTTCGAACTTGCATATGCAATCAAGCCTACTTGCAACCACATTTCCGTTATTTGTTGAGCTCTTGTGCACATATAAAATCTGAGAGCAAATATATCAAACAAGATCAATGGAGATAGGAAGAATGGAGATTCAAACCCTATTGGACATGTGATGGTATAATCTTTGTGATCTCATTTGATTTCCATTGTCTTAGGTAATCTTCATATGTTATGGTGGATCTTTGTTGTTGTTAGGCTAGGGTTTTGTGGTTGAATTCATTTAGTCTTTCAATATTGTTGTTTCCATTTTCACCATAAAAATTTTGGCATGCAAATATATTTCCTTGGTGGTTTATTAGAGGGTAGGTAAAGAAAATAAGAAAATAATAGGTGTAGTTTCCATTTTCACCATAAACACTTGCAATGTCCAAAGTGTAAGACCAAGTATGTATGTAGTAGAGTAGGTGTGGCTTCCAAAGAGATGATAGTTTCTCTTGATGAGGTAAGTTGACCTTGACTCTAAGTAAGACCAAATGAGACCCAAAGGTGATAGACCTTGATGAGGGACCACTTAGCAAAATCTTGTTGTATGTAGTGTGTTGACAAAGTATGATGAGGACAAGCAAGTGACCTTTTGACTCAAGTTTAGACAAATGTGTATGTAATGCAAGATGTAAAGCAATGATGGAATTTGTGAGACCCAAAGACATGTTGAATTCTAGATGAAAACCTAGAGAGATACCTAGGAAGCTCAATAAGTCTGAAACTGACTGTTCTTGTTTGCTGGACTTGTAAAAGTTTTTCAATTCTGAACATAGACGTGCCTGTATACTTCATAGATGCACTTAAATGACATAGACATGGTTCTATCAAACACAAACGTGTTTCTGAGATTTTATAAATGCAATGTTGTTCAAAGGACACAAACATGTTTCTGCCCTTCACGGACGCGATTAGATGGCACAAACGCGGTTCTGTCAGACACAAACGCGTTTCTGAAATTTTGTAAATGCAATATTCTTCAAAAGACACAGACATGTTTCTGCCCTTCATAGACGTGGTTAGATGACACAGACGTGGTTCTGTCAGACACAGATGCATTTCTGAAAACTTTGTGCAATTTCTCTAATTTGTGAAGTGACTTGTTGTGACCAAATCTGAATGTTTGACTATTTTCTGTGACAAGAGGACACAGTGTTGATGAGGACTCAATGTTTGCAAGTGTTTAGACTCAAAATGAATCAAAAGAAAGTGTGTTGTTTGATGTAAAATTGTTTTGCATACACTTGAAGACACAAAAGACACAATGTTTTAATGTTTGGTCTTGAATGTTTGATTGTTCAAAATAAGACAAGCACAATTCTTATGGTTGACTAGGACAATAGTTGTTGATTCCCACATGAGTCTATGCTATTGAGAGAGGATACTTAGATGCTTGACCCCACTAGCTCCACTCTTGGCACTCACTTCTCAGGGCAGCCAAGCACCAGTCCCCATGAAAACTCCTCATGGTGAACTTTTTATCTCTACTAAGAACCGTATGTGTGTGGGCCACTCCAAAAGTTCGACCTCTTGCCCCAACAACTAGAAGGATTCTGGCTTCTAAAACAAAAAGGTGCTAGTAAGGGCATCCGCTCGTGTGGCCATACATGCATCACTTTCAGCTCTGTAAATATAGAAGGCTCCCAGCCGATAGGGGTTACGCCTTACAACTGATCAAATAAATTTGATCAAACGGGTTTATGGGGAGACATAGTGTCGGTATGAACTAATCAGTACACATTATCCATAGTTTTCACCATGAATATAGTTGTTTATAGTGGTTCAGAAGAGGTGGCTTTTCCTCACTACCACTTGGGTTGTTCTCTCCTCACTAGTAGTCCTAATGACCACACAAGGAGACAGACCCTCTAAAGATTAAACAAAAAGAGCCTATTGCCCAAGACACAAAAGACACTGGTTCAATTTTAGTGCACCAATTGAAGTGTGCTAGTCTATGAAAACAAGACACACAATAAAGATCAAAAATCCTTGCTAAGGTCCTGCAACAAAGATCTTATTAGTAGTTTGGATTGTTTCAAATGATCACCCCTTCCTGCAAGCATGCAAGTTAGGTAAATTTTAGATCCAAAAGACTTTCTGAAATAGGGGCCTTCAACAAAATGATTTTTCTTTCAAGACAAGCTGCACCAATTTCGTTAGATCTGAAGATGTTAGCTCAATATAAACCAGATCTGAAATCCATATGATGAAAAACTGAATCAAAGAAGCCAAAATGCAACAACTAAACACAGATGTGGTTATAATTAACACAAACGCTATATAAATATACAAATGCGGTTAAATCTAACATAGACGTGGTTCCCAAACACAAGTGCATTTTTTGAACACATACGCATTTCCTGAACACAGACGCATCTGGAGATCTCACAAATGCGAATAGGGAAAACAGACGTGTTTCTTGGAATCTGCACAAAAAAATAAAATAACGTCGAAGGCACAGACGTGATTCCAGATGTCACAGACGTGACAAAAAATTAAAAACAAAAGATGTTAAATGCAAAAAGGACAAGGGTCCCACCGGGCGTGCCAAAATGTTTACGATGAAAATGGATATAACAATAATATTGAAAGACTAAATGAATTCAACCACAAAACCCTAACCTAACAACAATAAAGATCCACCATAACATATGAAGATTACCTAAGACAATGCAAATCAAATGAAATCACAAAGATTATACCATCACATGTCCAATAGGGTTTGAATCTCCATCCTTCCTATCTCCATTGATCTTGCTTGATATATTTGCTCTTAGATTTTATGTGTGCACAAGAGCTCAACAAAGAACGGAAATGTGGTTGCAAGTAGGATCGCATATGAAAGTTCGAATGCTAGGATGCTTGATTGGAATGCATATGTCCAAGGGAAGATAATGAAGGAACCATCTCCTTATATAGAAGACACTATAAGAAATGGAGGGATAATATTGAGAGGTAAAAAAGATAAATGGCCGGCTATGATTAAAGGGTAGGTAGTGGAAATAAGAAAATAATGAGAGGGTAGGTAGTGTATGAATTAAGAGATGAATGGCATGTGTCATGGGTAGAAAAGGCTAATGAATTAATTAAATAAATAAAGATTTAATTAATTAATAAAAGAAGTGGGATCAATTAAATAAATAAGATATTTATTTAATTTAGGAAAATGATCATTTATATAAATAAAAGTATTTATTTAAATGAGAAATAAGGCTAGAAGAGGATAAATGAATTAATTAAATAAATAAAGATTTATTTAATTAATAGAAGAATTAGGCTAAATTAATTAAATAAATAAAGATATTTATTTAATTAGATTGGACAATTTTAGGTGTCTACAGATACATGCATTTTCATTTTTCTAATTCCATTAAGAAACAAGCAAGATCAATCAAGGATGTGGTAGAGAGCATAAATAAATCCATCTATTTCAATGGTCCATAAGTTACTCGACCGAGTATAATTCCATGCATAGCAATAAAAGATAGTTTGGAAAAGAAAACCATTCTCTCTATAATTCCACATTCGGCACCCGTTCTAGAAGATAACTTTCCACAAAAACATGCCTATCTATCTTTGTTCACATGAATCCATAATAAATATATAAAGAAGACAATCTTTCGCTTTTCAATTCTAGCTTCCTATTTCTCATAAGATAAAAATACAATGATAAAGAACACAATCTTTCATTGAATAGAAATATAAAGAATCAATCCTTTGTTACAACCAATCCTATCTGACAGGAAGCAATATTTCATGGATAAACAAATATACATCTAAAAAGAAAACAATCTTTCGCTTCTATCTTTCAAGCAATTAAAGACAAGAATTACATATTAAGAAGGTGTAACACATGTATGTATCTTTACATAATATTGAATAAAAATGAGTACAGATTATTTTATTCAATTATTAAAATATTTCAATAGCGTAATCATTAACTTGTATTCCATTTCTTATGGGTTAGAATTTTCCTATTTATATTGTCTAAGCTCTCTATCTTTCCAGGTGTTTTGGTTCGTCTACCTCTTTTCTCGAATAACATATTTAGTTTAACACTAATATGTGACTTTTCATGATTTAAGAACTCAAGTAATTGATTTTACTAATTTTCTATAACAACAATCTAATATGATGAAAATTCATAAAGTGCCTATCTATATGGCTTTTCAAATGAGACACCTAATAATCATCTTTACTTTTCATGCAAAGGATCAAATTCGGAAGTGTAAGTCTTTTCTTTACGAATTCAAAATAAGCTTCAATATTTAATAATTCGTTATCCTAGTATTTCATCTTCTTTGTCATTCAAATTTCAAGTTTTATACGCACAATCATTCTATCCTTTTACTCTATTTCTAGAGGGTTTGGTGGTCTAATTTATATGAATTACACTTATGTTTATCAACAATCTTTATGAATATCTTTCCTTAATACATTTATGTATAGAATATAATTTTCTAAAGAACGTATTTTGATGTCATTCGACAAAATTCTCATTATCAGAAATCTAAAAACTATGACTCTAATTCTTTCATTTGATTATCGTCTAAGTCTAATCAAAATAGAACATCTTCTCTTTAGATCTCTACAACAAAATTTGTTAGAACAGAGCCTACCTCTGACTGATATTGTCACTGTATATGATCTCTACTCGGTGTATTATTATCTTCTTTCTATTTCACCAAGTTCTTAAGAAGTTTGTTGTTCCTCTAGCGTGTCTGCCACTCTTCCTTGTTCCGGTATTCAACTCTTTCCTCTAAAATTTGACACTATTAAATCTCAGATGATCGTCACCGATCTCTTACGACTTGATCGTAAACACATCTAAATCTCCACTACTTTTCTCTTCTACATTCCATTCTCTAATCTTTTGTTGCATTTATGTCCCCTTCCTTCTCTATTCTTGCCTCTCTATTCTTTCTTCTCTTATCGTTCCAATTCCCTTTTCTATTGAGCCTTCACTACTATTTATACTATTCTTATCCTACGTTGGTTGCTATTCTCTTGGCTTTTACTTAGCCATCTCTTCGACACCACTGTTAGTCTTAAATCTCTTTTAGTTCTAAATGATTTAGAACTCTAATGAATTACATATATGTCGACTAGGCTTGCATCTATTGTTTTAAATATCTGACAGAACTGCTCACCTCCTTTTGATGTCAACCTATCTTCTCTGACTTAGATAATGTTTTTTTTAAACAATAGGTGCTAGATATTACTGCAAGTTGTGTCTACGTGGCTACAATGTGGCTTATCATGGAAGGTAATAAAGGAGAGGAGTAGTAGTTGGTGGTGTGTCGACTCTGTCTATACTACACTTGCCTTAAATTATGCAACTATACATTAAACTTGTCAACTCCCATATCGGTGTCACCTGCAATACTTCCATGATTCCTAAGTTGTAACGTGGTTGGTGTTCGTAGAAAAAGGAGGAGTGGTTAGTGTGGAAACCTACGCTGCACGTGGTCATTGTTAGAAGAAAAAGGAGGAGTGGTTAGTGGTAATATCAACCCCTTCGTTTAAATAAGGGGGGTGGTCGATAGTAACATTTACTTGCATCAAACCGCCACCATCCCTTTCGGTCGTTAGGTTTTCAATTAAGTCACTTTCCAATGGTTATTTTTTTAATTTTATTTATATTTGGTATATATAAAATGTTAATATTAATAAGTTCTTTAATAAACTGCTCCCCGTGATATATATATATATATATATATATATATATATATATATATATATATATATATATATATATATATATATATATATATATATATATATATATATATATAGATATATATATATATATATATATATTCATAAAATAATCTAATTCCACCAATCTATATATATATATATAATTTCAAATAATTATGTATAGGTATATTTCTCATATACATATATATGTTATATTTTTATCCAATTACAAAAGTAAACTCATAAGTACGATATTTAATACATTTATACATATCTGAATAAAAAGAAACATATAAACATAGGGTCAATATTCATATCTAACTCATTAGCAAAACACTCTTACTTTAAAATAAGACATAATATTTCACAATCACTAACACAACTTGGATTTAATTCAATCACCACTCAAATCTTGCAATAAATGCACATGTATAAACATTTAAATCAATCTACTACTCATTCCAATTTAAGTAAACACTCAAATAAGGTCATTTAAATCATCCATCTGTACAAGATGCAAATTATAAATCCTAATGTGGTGTGTGAGAGATTCCATCTATTCTAACAAAATCCAAGAGGTAAGACAACTCTACCTGAACCCTATTCTCGCCTTCATCTTTGTTGACCTGTTCCTGCATTCACTTGAACTCAATTGCTCATTAGCAATGACGATCCCAATTTTACAATAAAAATTATTACTGATCATTCAATTGTATATAAATCATTTCAGTGCATTTGATCTCCTATCTTATTTCATTAACAATTCCATTTTCATTTCATTTTAATTTTATTTGCAAAAAATAAACATTATTTTCCTAATTAAATAATTATGGAAAAAATAGGGTTTGTGACATACTAGCTCATTTTTCAAAAAAATGGATTAAACGAAGTTAGCATTTAATGGTTGCAATGCTTCCTTCACATTAATACATATGTATTTTCTATTATCTTTTTATATACACGATAGAGTTTGTGGATAATGCAAAGTACCAAAAACCATAAATATATTAGTCATGTTGACTCAAAAGAACTTTAATATTCCCTTAATCATTCAAGAACCAAAGAATAGGAATAATTTAGTGATATCCTTTATTTATGTGCAATGGGTGATTAGAAAAATTACTTGTCTAATTTGCTAAACTACAATAAAGTTTTCCCATATATTCCATTATCCATTCCATTACTACATGCATCCTTAAGACTTGTATCATATTCATACCTAGCAGTTTAGATCATATGTAGCATATTTTAATGAACATACCAAAACTTTGAATATTTGTGTCCTCAATATTTTTCTCCATCAAGCCTTTAACATTATATCTTTCCATATACTAAACATAATTTGAATCATTAAGTTCATAAACATTATCCTCTCTGTATACATTGTATCATGGGCTAAGTGGAATTGTCAGTTATAGCCTTTGCATGACTAGGAGTTTAAGTTTAGTGGTTGACCCTTGGTGCTAGTTGCTAATAAGACTAGAGCTTGTGGCTTTTCTACCTTATAGACTAGTGGTATAAGTTGTGGTATAGTAATCATACTATGGTACCCATTGCAACTAGTTAAATTGTGAAAAATATTTGAATTTTTGTGAATTATATACTATATTCTATAGACCCTTAGTGATGTTCAATTCTTTCTTTTTAAAATAAAATCTATAATTAATGATGCATTATTATAACATATATAATTCCAAGGATTATTCTATATATTAATAATTATTTCACAAGTAGTATGTGTCTATATGGATAAATATATATAATGTATGACACAATATTTCATTTTAGAAAGAGACAGAAAATATGGGATAATATAATGATGTATAGAAAAGTACAAAAAATTCCAAATCTTATGTCTTTGTAAACCATAATTTACACAAACCTACTATCATACCACCTAATCTTTAAATAAGATAGCTATTCCACACTCTACTTGTTAGTAATGAATTTCCTTGATGCCAATATTCCAAATAATATCTAGTTTCACTTAAATCCAATCACTAAATAGATGAATAAACAATTTAACAAATACAAGTCACATTAATAAGGACAAATTATATATACATCAACTATGCATAAATTAAACACAATGAAGATGCACAAATATAGAGTAAAATACATTATCTTTCATAAAACATACTTTGGGTAATAGATTTAGTCTAAGGAGGAAAAACTCCTCATTCCATTAATAAATAAGGAAGTTCAAAAAGTGTTCAATCGTCATTATGTTCCCAATAGATTTGCAAAATCCTTTAAAGAGATTAAAAATTCATGTCAACAAGAACTCAATTGCTATCTTAGATTTGCATACACATGTTATGCCATACTATAATTACACGAACACCATTTAAAAAAAAAAAAAAGCATCTTCTAGACAATGAGAAGGTAGGTAAGGCCTCCCCTTGACTTCCTAAACACTATAATATAGAAGATCAAACACTAAAATAGATGAAAAGCCAAAGTATCATACACTTTGGAGGGCCAAAACCCATAAGGTATTTGGAAATTTTTAATTAACCCATTGAGTTTTTGCCATGTATACAACGAGTTAAGTTTTGTTTGTACGTACAATTTTTTATAAATTTATTTTAAAAAATCTATGAGTGGGAGGAGGTGGCATCGAAAGAGCCTTAGAATCACTTAAATAAAGGCTTTTGAATATGAAACATTTATAAATGAAAAAAATACGTGCATTTGAATGTAAAAATCTTCATTTAAACCCCTTCATTTAAATGTAATGTTTGTTGGCAATTAACATTCAATTGGTTGGTTTCACTATGTTGTCATTGATGGCAACATGGCAGCTTATTCCGGCTTAATGTTTTGGTTCATTTGTGCACCGACAGGCACTTCACAGAGTCTACACCGACATCGGCATCGACAGGATGGATGAATTTCTTTGGTTACCGACAATGAAGGCCGACATGGTTTAGAATAAGGTTATCGGTATTGGAGGCCGACATCTTTTGGATCTGACATCAGAAATTGATTTTGATATTCATGTAATTATGTTATCTAGCTGACATGTATATTGGTATTGTAATCATCTTTGTAAGCCCATATAAGGCATGATAAAGTGTATAGGGTATATAGGTCAGTTGGATTAGATCATTTTGATAGATATGTGGATGCGATATGATGGAAATGTGTATTAGGAAGGAAATGATAAAGGAGATGGGAAATATATCTAAGAGATCATGTATGTGAGGATATTTGTGTAAAGGGGTATTTCGGTAAAGGGTTTAGGGTTTCAGACCAGAACAGACGGAGCTTAACCATAACTGTATTCAGGCATAGAAGATGCTATCTTTTTAGTTCAATCACTTCTTTGGATTGTAGTCTGGATTTATATGTAGCCAGTGAGGCTCCTTTTGTGATTGAGCAGTGTACTCTATGATGTAAGCCTTCCTGCAAGTGAAGGCCCCTATATTTGGTAATATCTCTTCATATAGCCAGTGGATTGATATCGTGGGTCACAAATCCCACCGTGGTTTTTCCTCTTCGAGGTTTTCCACATATAATTATGTATGTTATGGTACTCATTTATGTGATTGTCTTATTGGTGCTTTACTTCTTTCAATTCTATATGTATCGATATACCGGTTGGTGTATGCATGTTTTAATAAGGTTAAAATTGATCATACCGGCAGAACAATGATTCACCCCCCCTCTCAATGTTATTATATTCCAACAATTGGTATCAGAGCCTTGTGCCTCAGAGGAAGTTTAACAGCTTGAGGGAGATCCTGAATCCAAAATCCATGGATATGGGTTTGGAAAAGCAACTTGAGATGGCACTTGAAGATTATGATGTTGAAATGATGAAAAAATTAAAACTACAAGATGAATTGAATTCTACTAAGGAATTAATTCTTGTCCTACAAGAGAGGCTTTCATTTGTTCAAGTTAGGAGGAAGGAACTTTTGAAAAATTAGGATGATGAAGAGAAAGATGCACTTAAGGAACAATGTCAGAAGCCGAGTCAAGAGAACATGGTCATGAAAAATAAAATGCAAGCTATAACCATGAGAATGTCTAAAGAGATTGAGGATCAGAAGAAAATCTTGTTGTATCTTTGAAGAACAAATTCAAAGAATGTGGTAGGTTGGTTCATGAGAATGATATGCTGAGAACTGATTTAGTACAATCCCAGAGCAATGAACAAGAGCTTGAGAGACAAATGATAATTCTGAGAGATGATCTAACTATTACAAGTGAGTATAAACAAAAATTCAAGATTAGTTCAACACAACTAGATGAGTTATTAAAGAGACAAAGGCAGAATGGAGACTCCAGTGGACTTGGATTTGAGCAAGGACAAAGTTCTGGTACTACTAATGAAGATCAAAACCATAAGGCATCGGTAAGGCAGTTTAATACTTATAAATTTAATGGTAGATATTTTGTTTGTAATAGATTTGGTCACATGGCTAGGCAATGTAGAAACAAAGAAAATTAGAACCCCGATTCTGCTCTCGGTCAATGTTCTATATGTAATAAGTATGGTCATAAGACAAAAGATTGCAGAATGAATGCTAAATGCTATGCATGTGGAAAATTTGGACATATGGCTAATTAGTGTAGGTCAAGAAATTATACTGGTTTTAGAAAAGCAATTCAAAGAAACAATGTTACATGTTATGCACGTAATGAGGTTGGACATATTGCTAAATTTTGTAGAAATAGAAATCCACCAGTTGGTAATAGAGGATCAAATGAGAAAGGAAAAGAGAAGGTTAGTGAAATCTAGCAAGATCATACCTAGAGATGGGTCAGGATAGTCAGAAGATCAATCTACAGATGGTAATGCACCGGTTACTTATCCGACAGAGGAGGTTTCTCCTGCACAGACAGGTAGCTCAACCGGTAATTGAGGCAGATGCCTTGAGGGTAGGAAAAAATCATGAAGATGTTGCATATGCCCCGGGAAGAGGTTTTGGAAGATGTTCTAGACATTGGAGATGCTTATCCGACATATAGATGTTTAACAAAGATCCGATATCTTTCACCGGAAGTCATTGATGTCAATGATGGATTAGGGTTTTTCTTGAAGGTTGCAAGGTTGAATCTACTTCAGTTTTGATCACCTTGCATTCAAAGTGATTAAGAGGGATTCAGAGCAATTAAAGGTGATTCGGTGTGATCAGATATCTTCTTGAGCAATTTCACCAGCAACTGAAAGATTTTGTTAGGTCTTTTCATCAAAAATGATTCACGGGTATTTTTATTTAATCATGGAAGTGAGATCATCATTTGTTCCTATCTTTGTTGCAAACCCGACTATTGTTGAGGTCAAGGACCGTCCCAGGCCAACTTTCAAGCAATAGCTACATGTGGCTACCTTGGATGACTCGGCTGGAGCATCTTCCCGTGTTTTGGAAGGAGTTGTGTATGTCGAAGATGTTAGGACATACATACACTGTCACATTGAGGATTTGGGGACATCTAATATAAAGGACATGTACATGAGTGAGCTAATGGGAGATTATGGAAAGATCAAATCTAAATACAAGCACATTGAAGACTTAGGGTTTACCAACATTTTGGACATTCCGGAACTTGAAGATGAAATCATTAGGTATGTTCTGAGTAGAGTACATGGAGAGTTTATCTAGTTGGATAGACCATACAAGATCACCAAAGAAGCCATCAGGGCACTCACTGGTTTACCATAAGTTGGGAAACTCCCAGATAAGAAGGTTTCTAATGATTATGTAAATAAAATCACCGGTGCAACATCAGACAGGCGATCCATGATAGTAAGCACTATTACTAACACAAACATCATATTCGGTAGCATGACCATCAGGTATAAGGTAACTCAATCAAACTGACTGAATTCTATTTCTAGCTCCTGCATTTTTGCAGCTTATAACATGATGAGAGAAAATGAGAAATTGGATCTATGTGGTTGGATGTTAGATGAATTATTGATAAACCTAGGAAAGATTAAAGGGGAAAAGAAAGGAACTTTCCGATATGGAAACTTGATTTTCTGCTTAACGCTATTTTTCATGAATGAGACCCGGTTTTAGGAAAAGACAATGGGTATTTGACGTCCTGGTAGGGAGGAAATTAAAACAATCTATTGTTACATTAGGTAGTCAAAGGGATGACAAAGTATGGGGATATTTTAAGGCATTCTAGAAGGCTATGAAATCTAGAGAAAGGGTTCCTAAGCATATTGTTGAGAAATACTCAACTGACATATGCTTCATGGTGAAGAAAGATGAAACACTCATGGAAGAAGGCAAACCCCGAAAGATCTGGATTGAGGAAATGGGTATGAAGTGGATACACAAATTTTAGATGCTTATGCAAAAATGTTGATCGATGCACCTATTGATGAAGTTGAGAAGCCATGTGGTACTGCAAAGCATAAGACACATGAGGTTGAAAAAGAGTTCAACCAGAAGAAAAGAGAGAAACAGGAAGGTAAAGAAAGTAAGTTTGTAGAAAAAGTTTCACATGACATTAAAGAATTGATTGATGTTGTCCCAGAGAAAGGTAGGAAGAGAAAAGAACCAGAAGTATTCATTGATCCTATTACAACAAAATCTACATTTGAGGATGACACACCCTTGGCTTTCAAAAGGGTTATAAGGAAGAAGACAAAAGAGACCAAGGTAGAGGCTAAGAAGCAACTGGTTAGAAAAGATACTATCAAGTTATTGACACATAAGAAAGAACCAAAAGTAACACCTTCAGCCCCATCTGGTACTGGTAGAAGGAAGAAGAAGGGAGACATTGATCTGGCAACTAAGTCTGATAATGTATCTATCATTCCACCAAAAACTTGTGCAGAGTTAGTTGATGAGATTACTAAGGATGGTATGTTAAAGAATGTACAGTTTTGTTATGAGCATTTAGAGGATTTTGAACAAAGAGAAATAGAGGAAGCAGTTCTGTTATATTTGGACATTTATAAGAAAGCTTTGATAGAAATTGAAAACCAAATACCAGCAGAATTATATAATATGTTAGATGCTAGAATATTGTCAGCGATGGAAGAGGACAAGCATATTAAAATTCAAGAGTTGTTATTTGTTTGTGTTACTATTGCTCCAGAGGAAATGGATAAGACACTTGAGGTGGCAGATAGAAAAATCATTAACAACAAACATAGAATAACCAATCTTATGTTAGGAAGAGTAAATGAGATAATAAAGGAGACCCACAAGGCATGAGTTAAGTTCTTTGAAGAGAAATGAGGTTTCTTTACTTCACCGAAAACTAAGAACGATACTGCAGACATCCTGGTTGAAGGGAAAGGAAAGGGTATTATGGGTACTTCACCCTCAATTTTGAAAAACATTAAGATAGTGGAAATTAAGCCCCCAGTAGATACAAATGTATAGGAAAATATTGAGATACTGGCAAATACAAAGAGTGTAAAGGTTGACAATATACAAGATACTAATGTTGAGGATAATAGTCCTTTGGATACAAATGTATAGGATGAGGTTATAGTTCCTAGGGAGAAACTGGTAGTTACTGAGACTGCACCAGTGGCGAAGCCACCGGTGCAAGTGAGGAATCTATAAGGGATAAATCATCAAAGGAGAAGAAAGGAGAATCCGGCAGGGAACCAATAGTGAGTCCATCATTGTTGTCAATCGACACCTCGCAGGTTGTAAAGAAAAACATAACCGAGATGAGTTCCACTAAACTCATGATGATGGCTGCACAAAAATTAATGAAGGAGGGATCTATGGATAAAGGGATTATTGATTAGTGCATCACTGTTTTGCATATACTAGTCCCAGAGTGAAAGCTTGACAATGAAGCGAGCCCATCCAACAAGCTTATGACAATTACAGAGCATATTTCAAAGGATTTTCAATCCTTACAACAGATTTCAAACCGGAAAGCAATGGAGAGGTTCACACAAGCTAAAAGAGATACATTTGATTAGATGATTGAGTCTGAGAGAAAGGAAATGGATGAGAAATTGAAATTGATAGATAATTCTTTGAAGCAGTGTATGTTGTAACATAGATGCTCTTAAATTTAATTTAGATAAGAAGATTAAGGAATTCCAGGAGAAAATTGCAAGTATAGCTAATTCTTTTGATGGATTGAATTCATTGACTACATCCATTGATGGTCAAATTTTGGTTTTGGAAGCTAAAGTTTCTTCTCTTGAGAAAGAAAAAGACAAAATCATAAGAAGAGCCAGAAGTCTTAGAGGTTTGGTGAGTCCCTAGTTGGATTCACTCAGTGTACATAAGAAGGAATGCATAGATCTAGTTGGTAAGCCCACACCGGTCTAGAGCTAAATGAGAAAGAGTCCTTTTCCCATATGCTAAATGGACTTGTATCTATTTCTGGCACTTTCAAATCTGGTTGGGATAGTTATCTTGAAATTTTGGAGAAGACATACCCAGATATTTTGAAATATATTAAGCCCCGGTAAGATATTTTTGGGATATTCATTGTATAGTCCTTTTCCCAAATTTGGATCTTTGGCATTTTTTTTGGAAATTTCGATGGCATTGATGTCAAAGAGGGAATGATATAGATGTGAAAAAGAAAAGAGGAAGTTGTATACATTAGGGGGAGTATGGAGTATTTTGTATTGATGAATATTTAGCTTAGGGGGAGCAGGCAAGATGAAACCGGTAGATGAAACCATGATCGTTTTTTACATGAGTGTTGCCATCAATGCCAAAGGGGGAGATTGCTGGCAATTGACACTCAATTGTTTGGTTTCACTATGTTTTCATTGATGGCAACATGGTATCTTATTCTGACTTCATTTTTTGGTTCAGTTGTGTATCGACAGGCACTTCATATTCTCCACCAGCACCGACACCAATACCAACAGGATGGATGAATTTCTTTGGTTACTGGCAATGCAGACCGACATGGTTTAAAAAAAAGGTTATCAGTATTGGAGGCCTACATGTTTTGGATCTGGCATCGGCAATTGATTTTGATATTCATGTATTTATGTAATCTATCCGACATGTATTTTGTTATTGTAATTATCTTTGTAAGCCGACATAAGGCATGATAAAGTGTATAGGGTATATAGGTCAATTGGATTAGATCATTTTGATAGATATGTGGATGTGATATGATGGAAATATGTATTAGGAAGGAAATGATAAAGGAGATGCAAAATATATCTGAGAGATCGTGTATGTGAGGATATTTGTGTAAAGGGGTATTTCGGTAAAGGGTTCGGGGTTTCAGACCGAAACAGACAAAGCTTAATAGGAACTGTATTTAGGCATAAAAGATGCTAACTTAGCATTCAATTACTTCTTTGGATTGTAGTCTGGATTTATATGTAGCTAGTGAGGCTCCTTTTGTGATTGAGCAGTGTGCTCTAGGCTGTAAGCCTTCCCGCAACTGCAGACCCCTATATTTTGTAATATCTCTTCATATGGCCAGTGGATTGATATTGTGGGTCACAAATCCCACCGTGGTTTTTTATCTTTGAGGTTTTCCACCTATAATTATGTGTGTTATGGTACTCATTTATGTGATTGGCTTATTGGTTGCTTTACTTCTTTAAATTCTATATGTACCGGTATATCGGTTGGTGTATGCATGTTTTAATAAGGTTAAAATTGATCATACCGGTAGAACACTGATTCACCCCCCCTCTCAATGTTCTTGGATTCCAATAATGTTGACATCACCTTTAATAGAAGGTATTTTATTCAAATGTATATAGATTTATATACTTTGTTTTACAGTTTTTTTGTAATTTAGAATTAATTTTTTTCTCAATCTAACAATTACATCATACTATTGTGAGTTGACCATCTACCTTTTGTAATATTTTTTCTTAATACCAATATTTCAAATAACGTCTAGTTACATACTTTAAATCCAATCAAAATATGGATGAACAAACAGTTTAATATGTATAATTCAACTAGAAAAGGTAATTCATCCATAAAATTTGAGAAATTTAAACATGTTCAAATATGCAGCATGGGGTCTTGGCTCAATCGACAAGAAATTCTTATGGTTAAAAAAAATGTCTCAAGATCTAATCTCCCCGACCCATGTGGTAACGAATATATAGAGGTCAAAATATGCAACAACATTTAATACCTTGGATTAATAATGGAGTGGAGCAAAGTACGAAGCGGGAGAAGCAAAAATAGGGTTTCTCTTGAATCTATAGAAACTGACGATGATGGAGTTATGGGGTTTAATATGGTTCGCCCTCCTCCCTTGTTAGAGTGGGTTGTTCCTTTTTTTGTCTTGTTGTGATTTCTTTTTTCTTCTTTGATCTGTGTTGGCAGTAGGGCTTTCAATGTTTCTATTGCATTGCAATATGTGATTTCTTCCTTATGTGATTGTCATGGTCTATTGGTGCGCAGGTTTGGCAAGGGGTGTGTTTGAGATTCAAGTGGATGGGATTTTTCTAGGGTCGTTGCAATTTCTATCTCTGTTGGTGTTGTCTCGTCTGTTCTTTTTGTGGCATTTACTTTTGTCTTCTCTTATGTCTTTGTTTTTGTCTTGCTTGGCTATGTGGTTAGTTTGGTGGAGGATTTGTTTGGGTGTTGCGACTCCCCTTTGTGGCTGGTTTTTTGGTGTGGGTTTCATTTTTCTCTTTTCTAGGTTGCCTTGATATCGGGGTTTCTTCTTTGTGGTCCACCCTACTCTTGTTTTTTTGGCCTTTCCTTTTGTTTTGGAACCTTTGTTGTTACTAGGTTTATCTTTCCTTGTGAGATTTTGGGGTTTTAGGGTTTTGAGGGGTTGGGGTTTGTTCCTCCTCTATGTTGTGGCATCTTTGGTGTGTTGGTTTTTTGCTCCCATTTTTTCTTTGGGTTCTTGGGATTTTTTTGTTGGTTGGTCTTTTCTACAAGGATGGTTTCTGTTTTCCTCTTGTTTTTGTTTCCTTTTCATCTTGTTTTTTTTTTGTTTGTTTGTTTGGTGTTTTCTATTTTTATTTCTTTTGGGGTTCAGTCCTAGCCTCCTTTTACTACCTAGATGGCTCTTTGCCTCAGGTATTCCTTTTGAGGTGGATGCTCTAGTGAGACATGATGCTACTATGTACCTATTGAGGTGGATGCTCTAGTGAGACATGATGCTGCTATGTACCTATTGAGGTTTTTTTTTTGCAGAGCTTTCAGGTGTCTCTTCTTTGACAAGGTGTTTGGTGGTTGGTGGTTCCTATCGCCTTTTTCTCTTTCTTCTCCTATCGTCGTGGTTGGATCATTGTTGTTAATTTTCAAGGGAATTTTCTAGCCATTTGTTTTTGGTTAAGGATTTTTGGTGCTCTGATGCAATTGGTTTCTTTGGGGGCTTTTCCTACCCCTCTTAGCTCTTATCTCACCATTTCTCCTATTGAGGTGGAGGGGCAGTGATAGCTTGTGGTGCTTTTCGAATTATCCAAGCTTTGTCTCAGCTTGTGGTTCTTTTTCCTGGAGTTGTTTTTTGGGGGCTCTGTTGGCCCTTTCTTTTGGCATCTCTCTCCTTTTCCTATTGATGTGGATCTCGAGAGTGATTCTTAGCTTTTTCTTTGGTGCTTGGGGCTTTGAAGACTTTTTTTTCCACAGGAATTTTCACCTTAAGGTTGAGGGAGCCTTTTAAAAACCCTTCTTTGTTGAAGGTTTTGGGAGCCTTTTTAAAAAACCCACTTTTCCAGTTTTCTTTATTCGCTTCATTCATATGATGTTGGAGATGGAGGTTATGGGATCCTTTTGTAAAACCCATGACTAAGGTTAAGGTCCGAGCCCGTAAAAACCTTGTGCTCATTTATATCTAAGTAGTCTCTCTTGTTTGTAGCCATGAGCCCTGTGGATGTTTCTACCTTTTCTTTGACACCCTTTTCTGTTGTAGGCTTTTGGTTGGCTATTGTTAGTCTTTGTGGTATCTTTCTATAACATTTTACTTTTGGGTTCTGGATTTTCGCTAAGTCCAAAGGGTTTTGGGTCCCTTCAAAACCTTCTGTAAGGGGTTTCAGGTCCCCTCAAAACATATTTTTCCCTTAGTCAAAAACATTTATTACTTTGGATAATTATCATGATCCATGTAAGATAGATAAATATCCTTCAAAAATATCAGAATCATGTCCAAAAATACTCCTTTACTATATTAGACTTGTATACATTTGATATGTCTTACTACAATGGAGCTAACACTTCCTACCAAAAATTTCTAACCTCTTCCAAATAATGAGAAGGTAGATAAGACCTCCCATCAAATATGTAAAGGACATTAAATATAAGATGAATGCCAAAATGGATGACAAACCAAATAGTCACACTTTGGATTGTGAAAATGTACTTTGTTAGGGAATTTCTAATGAATACATGACTTCTTTTATCACTTATTCTTTGATTGTATATATGAAATATTTTTTTCATGTAGAATGATTGTATCACTTTTATAAGCTACCAAAATAGACATTTTGTAGGTTAAAACATGCTTAACAAAATATAGTAGAAAATGTATTAGTTTCACAACAACTTAAACAACACATTTCTTAGAGAAATAAATTTCACATTTGAAATCAAAATAATGATTTTTTAATCACAAACTTTTGAGAGGAATCTAAATATACAAACATATTTATTTATCGATACCATATGACCATTGATTTTGGTCTTGCAAAAAAACTACATTTAAGAATTCAATTGTTATTTAGTTTACTGTTATAAAGTACAAAAAATTGACCCATTTTTAGATCAATAGTTTAGATGCATCTTTGAATGTAAACAAAAATTTACCATTAGTGAAGTTTCTAAAATCTAGTAACTTAATGCCATAAGGATGTGCTTCATCTATGTGTTGAGAGACTACATAGAGCAAATAAAATTATCAATGCAATTATTGTGTTGTATTTTCTCACACTTGAATGCCTTACTAACTTTTTCTTCCTAATAAATGATGTAAAAAATTAATTAAGAATTATATATGAAGTCAAAACATACCCTAAAACAATAACAAAAATAAAATTAATATGAACAATTTTAAAAATATACATAAAACAAACCCTCCAACTTACATGAATCCTCTAGTAGTATTTTTAATTACAATAATAAATTTTAAAACTATAATTAACTTTAATCTAGACTTCTCATAATCAAGACCTCTCAATAAAATTCCATAAAAAATAATTTCTAATTATAATTTACACCTATATGTTTTATGGTTAATTAAAACATATTAAAGCTTTTAAAAAATAAACTACTAAGTTAACTCTTAATATTTAATAAGCTTCTCACTATCAAAATAGCTAATTAATAATAATTAAACTTCATGTTAACAAACCTATTGAGCTTAACTTGTGTGCAAGCTCGTACTACGTTTTAAGATGCATTCTCTACTGACATTATTCTAGCTTAATCACATCACCATTGCTATTGCTATCGCTATCGCTATCGCTTCCGTTTGCTTGCTTGTCCATGTGCGCAGAGCTTGAAATCCGAGGAGCTTGAGGCTCTATGTTCCCTTCCAGCATTAGCACCACTTGCTCCATGCTTGGCCTCACCTCCTCATCTCTTTCAATGCATAACAACGCTACCACAATTACTCTTCTCACCTCTTCAATATCTTTCTCCTCTGCAACACCCTCCTCCACAATACTAATTGTGTTCCCCTGACAAATTTGGGTTGCAGCCCATATGGGAAAGTAGTACTTACTTGAATCTTGCACGTTTGAATCCAGAGTTCTTCGGCCAGAAATGATTTCCAAGAGAGTCATGCCAAAACTGTAAACATCGACCTTTGCAGTGATCGGAAGGCCAGAAATCCATTCTGGGGCCAAATAACCTCTCGTTCCTCTCGTTGTGGTCAGAATGCGGCTGAAATCTCTACTCACGAGCTTCGCCATCCCGAAATCGGCCAACTTGGGTGAAAGATTAGCATCCAGCAGAATGTTCTCGGGCTTTATATCGCCGTGAATGATGCGATCTCTGCATTCCTCATGGAGATAAACTAAAGCTCTTGCAGTGCCTAAAGCGATCTGAAATCGGGTCTTCCAGTCGAGTACCTTCCTTCTACTTTTGGAATTACTAGTGAAGAGTAAGGAATTTAGAGAGCTGTTGGGCATGTAATCATAAACCAGTAACCGTCTGGATCCCTGTGCACAAAACCCTCGGAGCCTGATCAAATTTGCATGTTGTATGTTTCCAAGGGAACTGATTTCCGCTCGGAATTGCTTATCATCTTGCCTTGAACCCTCCAATATCTTTACAGCCACAAGCGTACCGTCTGTTAGAGAGCCTTTGAACACTGAGCCGAATCCTCCGCTGCCCAACTTAAACCTGAAATTCCTAGTTGCGATCTTCAACTCCTTGTAACTGAACACTCTTAGAAAAGAGTTGGAGGAATCTGAACAATTCTCCACTGGTCGTAGCCGATACCTCCTCCTCCACATTAAAAAAGAAAAGATACCCAAAGTAATGGCGAGAGCAATAGCAATACCAAAAACGAGAGGTAGGATGGTTTTGAATTTGGAGGAATATGGAAGCGCAGAGGCAGCTACTCGAATGAAGACATTTGAATTGCTTTTTGGTGGAGAACTGCGCAAGTTTAGCAAATTTCCGGACCAGATTTGGCAGGGCCCTGAAGGCGTATTGAAAGTGTAAGCAGTGCACGAACAATTGCGGAGGCAGGCTTTCTCGCAATCTTTCTTTGTGCGTCCAGGCCGGTATGATGACGCGTAATCATTCGACAACTTTGCGTTGGAATCGATGAATCTGTCCGTGCTGCAATTCAAGGGGCTCTGGCGAACACAGCCACTGGACCACCACTCTTTCGAATCCCAGGCCCTATTGTCTTTTGGGGAGAAGCCTTCTACGCAGCTGCAGAACTTAAGATTGTTGGAGTTACAGATTCCATAAGCGCCACAAAGACCATATACGGCGCATTCATCTCTGGGCACAGACCAGAATATGTTCCACGTACTGCCATCATACAAAGCCTCTCCATTGTCTCCGGACTTCGTTAGGACGACACGTGAGAACCCATTGATGTTATGCAGCAATTTATAACTGACATACAAACCAGAGCTCGTATTTTCAACGCTGACATTGTAGAGGCCCTCGATTACCATTTCTGGAATGCCACTGAAAGCATTGACGTCCCAGGTTCCGCTTTTCCAATAATGCACAGAATTGTTCCATGTTAGAACCAATTGTTTGGCCCCTGATGGATCCATGTGAAAGGAGAAAAGCCCGGGAGCGGGATCCAATGAATTTTTCCAAGAGACTAGCTTTTGCTGTCCACCAAATCTCATCCCGGGCAACAAGGAATCTACAGGATTGTCGAAACTCTGCCACACAGTTTCTTGTTCATTATCATCGCTCAGCATTAAGAAATTACCAGAATCTAATATCACAGCCCGGCATGCCTTTCTGGATATGCTGACAGACCAAATAGACGCGCCCTCTGCATCAAACAATCTCAGTTTACCTTGTCTTGACAGCTTCAAAATGCCAGACTTGTTTCTCGCGGGAGTCTCCCTGTTAGCCACCCAAACAATCGTCTTCTCTTCTATATTGGCATACCAGATTCCAATATACCAGTTACTGCCCCCATTTGGGCTGAAGAACCCTAATTCAAATGTGCCATTCTTTGAAATTAATGTCTGATTTCCAGCAAGTGAGGAACCCAAGGAAAGAGTATCTCCAGCCTGGACTGCAGCACCATAACTCTTCAGATGAATAAATATTGTAACTGCCAAAAAAAGGCTTAAGCAGGACGATGCTCTTCTTTCCTCCATCGCCAAATTATCGATTGAACAGAAACTCCCTCTTTTGTTGGAAGAAATTTAGGTTCGGAGACACCTCGCACGGCAGAGAAGTCCAGTCAATTTTAACGATTCAATATTTTCCATCTTTCCCGGATTCCACCATTACTTGGAAATACATTGTGAGTAGGTAAGGTCAATCGTGACTTTAGTAGGACTAGGACCCATATTTTATTTCTGAAGAATCTAGAATATTTGTAGAAACGTTTTGTATTTCTAATGTTTAAAGAGTATAGGTATTTATAATAATAATATAATTATATCTAGGTTTATATGTTTTGGTATTAGTCTTAAATTCACAATATTAATAAATATTATTTAGTGTAAATATATTTTATTGTTTATATATATATTATCTAGTTCATATATTTATGTTGTTTTATCAATTGTGTGTTAAAAATGTTTTTAAATAGTTTGTGATATTAATTAATAAATCAAAATTATGTTGTGAAAAAAGTCTAAAATCTATAGATGTGTTATCCACATTTTGAATAGAAGATTTTCCTACTAAATCAATACTTTGATTTGTTCACCATATCAATCAAGTCATTGATATTTGGAATTCAAGTCCTCATAGAATAGAAGAAAACAATGCCAATAGTTGTTGTCCCCATTTTTAGTTGTGGGTCAAATAAACATTTTGTCCAATAAGATTTTATCTACCATGGGCATCCATTGTCAACAAATCACTTTGATTTTTTCTTTAATTCATTATTCTATACTTTGTAATTTTCTTTGAATTCTAAAAAGTTCAGAATTTCAAATGTGGTTTTCAATTAAAAATTTAAAACTTGTTGCACACTCTAGATTAGACTTGTTTATAGTGAAAAATGTTTGCGAACTTATTTATCAATGAAAAATGTATTCGTGTTATTTCAAAATTAACAAAAACCTGAACTATTTAATAGAAAAATTTATAATTTTACTACTTAAAAAAATAATAAATAATTAGATAGAAACTATCAAATTTTATACACACCCACCTACCTACACATTTACGCATGTATTTCCCTACTATATATGACCTAAATTTGATTGGTTGTTTTAGTATTTACTTGAATAATAAAGTTTGCATGTTAAAATGTGGCATGCTTGTATTACCTTTATAAAAGTAGAGTAATAAAAAATCATTGTAAAACAAAGCCTAATCAAGGAGACCGTTAAGGATCTCTAGCCATAGAGAAGACGACTTAGTGTATTAAGTATCAACACTGCACCTGTGTGCTTATGTCATTAGAAAGATGTTTAAGGAACCTAAATGTAGGCGTCTAAAAAAGTGGTCAACACTTGTGGTGTCATACTCTAACATGTCTGCGTGACTTTATTTTAAGGTTTTTGCATCAATTAACATTTCTTCTATGTCGTGCACTTGATCTTTATCATTTGTCGACATTTTTTCATTCTTTTGTACTTTCTTTCTCTTTCGATTGCGTTTCTCGCATTTTCAATTAGGTCTTCTTGACATCATCATGACTTTCAATCTTTGGTCATTATCAATCATTTTTCGTTGTCAATTGGACATTATCAATCCTAATCGATGTCGAATTAGGGTTTTGTCCTCAATCTTTATTATTGTCAATCCGATCTTGTCAATTGGGCATCACCAACCCTTCTCGATGCCAAATTAGGGTTTTGTCCTTGGTCTTTATCAATTTCAATCAATATTCGATCAACCATCGTTATACTAGATCATCTTATGTCACCAATTTGTCAGTTCCTTATCAATTTGCGACCGATTTTTCATTGGTCTTTTGTCACATGACCTTCATCAAGTCGACCATTTTATCAATCTTTGATCAATTATCATCCTTTTTCAATCATCATTTTGGATTCTTTTTTATCAATTATCGATCAATCTTGTCAATTTGCGATCGATTCGTCATCGGTCTTCGTCAATCTCGGCATCATGTCATTCAACCTTTATCAAATTGACCTTTTATCAATCTTTGATTGATTTGTCATCGGTCTCAATCAATCATCAAATCTTTGCCAGTTTTTGATCACTTAGTCATTAATCCTTCGTCGCTTGTCATCTATCAACTAGGTCCTTTTGTCAAGTTTTGATCAATTTGTCATTGATTCTTGTCAACCAATGTCGACAGTTTATCAATTATCAGTTCTCGTCATTTAATCATGATCGAATTGACCTTGAATCAATTGCGTCAATCATTCAATCTTGTTGTGACCTAATTGTCATCCTTTCATTTCTAATATTTCTTCTAGGGTTTAATGATTTAATCCTTCTAGCTTGTCTCTTTAGGTTAAATAGATTAAATCCATTTATCCCAGGTCCTCTTGTCATAATTAAATGTGTAGGGAAAAAGCGAGACTAGGTTAACATGTCCTAATCCTACCTTTTGACACACATTGTGGAATACGAAAGAGCCTAGAGGTATCACACAATTGGCTACTTCTTTTTGTGAAAGAGAGAGCCACGGGCTCCCTATTAGGGTTTCTATTCCTTTGTTGTAATTGAAGGACAAAATGATGCAAGTTCAATTCCTAACCTCAGAGTGCAAGTATGAACTAATAACAAAATTGCAGAATTGAAGTTAAACAATGGAAAGTTGCAAACAAAAGGACAAGACAAGAATGCAGATGCGTACCCAGAGTTAAAATCTGAGTGAAAATGTTCGGGACGGGGGCGCGGGCACCACTGTCTTGATTCTGCTCCTAAAACTGCACCTGAAACTTCTATTTTACAACCTGGAAAACTGTCAGAAATGTTGTCTGACAAAAGGACATGGGCGCCCAGCGCCCCTGTCCTAGGGACCAGGGCGCCCAGCGCCCCTGTCCTAGGGACCAAGGCGCCTAGCGCCCCTGTCCTGGCAGGACCAGGGCGCCCCACGCCCCTGTCCTGGTCTTTTGCTCTGAAATTTGGTGTGAAGTTTAGTCTCCGTCTGCTTCCGTCGGATCTGCAACTTGCGGCGTCGTCCGAATCCCGAAACTTGCACTTATATCTGAAAAGGTATGGTGGGCGGCTATATAAGGTTTTGCCTTAGTCAAACCCCCGCTTTGGTGATTTCCACCTCCACGAATAGCCAAGTTGTATTGTAAAAGTAGGGTGTGTGCAGACCTTGTGTGTGTGCAAGATCCTAAAATGCAAGTAAGCAAACTAGAGCAACCTAGAAAGTAAACCCTAATTGCTTTTAAATGATGATGTAAATGCTCCAAATCAAGATGTAAAGAGATCTAAAGCATGAATACAAGTGATATAATGAGGCTTATGCAAAGACATGAAAACAACATGAAATCATACCCAACCCCAAGGGAGGGGTACAAGCCAATCTTCAGTCAGTGATCCCTTATTGCTCTTCAATGCCTTCAAAGCCCTAAATGGATGAATGAAATTGATGAATGCTTGATGGATGGATGTTGAATGTTGTTGAAGTCTTCAAAGATCTTCTCTTTCGCTGCATAGAAGGTCCCTGAAACCAAAATTCGGATCCTTTCAAATGAAGAAAGAGAGCTCTTATATATGAAACCCTAGGTCTTAATTTCAACTTTTGGCCGACCTAGAGATTGAATCTCCCACCAATTTCCTGGGGTTAAGCTTTATTTTATGGTTGGATCGCGCTCCTAAAATTTTGGGAAAAATGTCCAGGACCATGTGCACTCCGGGCGCCATGGTCCCGACAACTTTTCACCAAATTTTTAGGGCCATCGGATATGATGATTTTAGAGAGAATCCCGAAGTTATAGGTGATTTCGAGATGTTTTGACCCCCGAAATCAAGCCCCCAAGTTCAAAATAGGACCTAATTAGGGTTTTTGATTAAATGATGTATTGGAGGAATAAAATGAAAGGGGCACACTTTAATGAAAGGGCCCGACTTTATGATGTGGAAGATGATGAAATAGAACCTTAGACCTAATTAATTTGATTAATTAAGTGCTAAAGGGGAAATGCAATGCAAAATGCAAAATGCGCCAAGGTGGGTGCTAAACTAGGTGTGAAATTGTACTGCTTTAGCAAATGCGTACAATTTACGACGTTACATTTAGCCCCCACTTTAGCGGTCATATGAGTACTATGTGCATATGCAAGCTAAAGTACAGGAAAGTAAACATTATTTGAAAAAGGATATATCCATAAGTCCGTCGAACGAAGCCCCCAGCGGTATTTGCAGTACATAGTTAGGAACCGCACCCTACAAAACACATGTTAGATCACAAAATCACCTAATGCTTACTAAGGAAAGTGATGAAATTTGCGAGTAGCTATATGCCCCCCCTGTTTCGGCTTGCTTATTAGGGAGGTGAAACAGGATAGCATGTTTACTTACGACAAATTGTGTGAGAGATTATTGATGAGAGATGTTCACTAAAGAGGCTTCATCAGAGCACATTTTGGAACATCCCGAGAGTAAGGGGACGAAAACACAATTCCGACACAACAAATGGTTCGAAAATCGCATCTCCCAAACTCAAGTTATGATGAAATGAGTGATAGAGGAAAATTAGGGTTTTGAAACCAAAATGAAAATATATACCTTGAAAGTGACTATTGCGTTTGTCACTTTGTTGATTTCTGAGTATTGTTCATTGCAGCGGAGCCCACATAGCCATCATCATGCCTTCACGATGACCGGAGCATCCCACGAGGATGGAGATCATGCAACAGGCCGTGATCGGCGATGAGCCACTGGACGAGGTGAGTCGACTGAACTTTGACTTTGACTTTCTGCATTTCTATTGACTTTGAGTTTCTGTGATCAAATGCGGGCCTTGGAATCTGACCCTGGGTCCCACCCAGGGCGCCATGGTTCTATCAGGGCGCCATGGTCCCTGAAGGGCGCCATGGTCCTTTCAGGACGACCTCGAGGAGTATGTTTTTGGACAGGGTTGTAGCTTGATGACATGCACACTTCTGCAGGTGTGGATATTTGAGCACTTTACATGCACCAGGCCTGTCGACTATCCGATGAGTGCAGCTAGCGAGCGACCTAGGGTGTTTGCTTATCCACTTACCAGCGAGTGGAGATTTGGGGATTTACTATATTGGAGAGTGACATTCGATAGATTGACAGCTGAGGTGACAGTATGGAGACCATTTCTGCGGATGCACAGATGGGATGGAATGGAGAGGCAGCTAGCATGCTTACAGAGGAACCGCCTACTGAGAGGACGATACCCACATATCATAGTCCCATTCTACTTTGACTGAGTACGGAGGCAGTTTGGGCTAGAGCAGTGTGTTCCAGCCGATGTACCCATCTACACTCGACACTCACGAGTCCTTCCCAGACCCAGAGCAGTAGCGAGACCTACGATAGATGATATCGAGATCACAGATATAGAGGGGTCTGATCAGGATGTGGTCACTGATTATGCCGCAGATCCCAGAGCACAGCACAGGTATCTCTCATGGTTTGTGAGGACATACCCGGGGCCTATCTTTCCACCAGATCACCCGATAGGCCATCCAGGTCCATGGAGACATGGAGACCGAGATGAGGATCAGGGATCCAGATCGAAGGAGCCAGAGGAGGGAGAGGGTCATGAGGAGGTAGGAGATCCTGATCCACCCATAGGAGATCAGCCTAGTGCCGAGGAGGAGGAGGAAGGAGAGGAGGATGACACAAATAGAGATGATGATGAGGAGAACAAGGATGCAGATGAGGATGAGGATGATGAGGAGGAGGAGGATAGAGATGATGAGGAGGAGTTAGATGCAGCTCCCCACCATTCAGGAGATGATACCATAGCCTTGGATCCTCCTCTTATTCCCCAAAAGGGGGAACACGAAGCGATACGGAGACCTGTACCCATCGTACATAGATCATTCGAGCGTGGGGAGCCTAGTAGTTCCTAGTCACAGATGCTACCATATCACAATCCCTACTGGCGTGAGGGAGATCCAGGTATAGTAGGTTTATATTGATTGATTAATGTTTTGATGATATAGAATGGTACTAATACAAAATCTTTTCTACTGCTATAGCTAATGTGCAGGAGTGGCATTCCTTGATCTAGCAAGCAGTGACAGATATTTCCATGACAGCACAGATCCCTAGTTCCTCACAGGTTGCTTATAGACCTCAAGGGAACGCGGGTCGGCATGATGACTTGTTTTCCCCATTTCGAGTACAAGTGGAAATATGGATGGAAAGAGAGAGAGTTCTATCAGAGGACCTTCAGTGGGCACAGCGTGATCTAGTAGCAACTCAGGCCGAGGCTACCTCGTATCGCGCGATCCTTATGGATAGGGATCGTAGGAGTTTCTCTTAGAGTCATTCACGGTCTATATCACGCTATACATCTATGGGTCCACCTTCATGGCCGGATCAGGAGGGAGCGTCTAGTCGTCACTCTCCAGCCACTAGCCCTAGGGATAGGAGATGATCTCATGATGTAGGATAGGTCACATTTTGGATGTATAGTGACCTACTTTTGTGTATTGATCCACATATATATATATATATATATGCTGCTCTTTGTCTCAAACGTGTTATTTTTAATGCCTAAAATAATGTATATTTTGATTAAAGCTAATACATTTGGTAGATGTACATGTATGTTCTGAATTTTAATTTCCATGTGATTGATTTTTCAATGCTCCATGATTAAATTGATACATGTGTGACTTAATTAAAATAAAATATTTAATCAAGTACTACATTGATAGAGAAGAAATATGTGTTAAGCCTAAGAATCATATAAGTAATGTGATTTAATTTAAACACAACATGATACAATTCTACTTAACACATAAAGACATTGTATAATATGCCAGCATAATGAAAATGTAAATCTTTTGCAATTTACATAGATGAATTCAAGACAAACCATAGAGTAAAGAAACACGCTTGTCAAGAACAAAGCAATATAGATTAAACAAAACATCATTTAATTCTATCTGCTCTAACAAAGATATGCTAACATATTATCCAATTTTGAAGAAGTGATAAAAAGATAAGGAATGAGGAATTAAGCATAGTATCTACGCAAGTGCATAGCATTTATAGGTTCTTTAAGAGGCATACCGTCTACACCCGCCATTTTATAAGCACCTGATCCATAATCTTCAATAACAATATACGATCCAAGACAATTAGGACTAAATTTTCCCTTTTCTTCAGGTAAGGCATTCACATTGCGCTGATTCTCATAGAGAACTAAGTCACCTACTGAGAAAGAACGTTGAATAACCTTATCATTATAGCTTCGTTATAGAGTTTTGTGATACGCTTGAATATGCTCAAGAGCATTTATACGCTGTTCATCAAGCATCTCAAGCTGTTGAAGTCTTTGTTCTCTATAAGAGTCATCATCTACTATACCTTTGAGAGAAACTCTAAGCGATGGAATCTCTAATTCTAAAGGCATAATAGCATCAGCACCATAAACAAGATTATAAGGGGTGGTTCCTGTAGCAATTCGTACACTCGTTCGGTAAGCCCAAAGAGCATAAATTAGCTGAGTACTCCAATCCTTACCATGTTTATTCATGGTTTTGCGAAGAATTTGTTCAATTATCTTATTGGATGATTCGGCTTGACCATTTGATTGAGGATAGTATGGTGTAGAAAATCGATGTTTGATATGATATTTCTCGAGGAATTTCTTCACGTCCTTGTTCTTAAATGATGTCCCATTATCAGAGATTATAGTGGAAGGTATCCCAAATCAAGAAATAATGTTTTCTAGAAGAAGTCAACAAATCACTTCAGCAGTAGTAGAGCAAAGGGGAACAACTTCTACCCACTTTGTAAAGGAATCTGTTGCGGTTATAATGAAAGTATGTCCTTGAGATGAAGGAGAGATTTTACCGATGAGATCCAACCCCCATGCAGAGAAAGGCCAAGAAGCTACATGAGAACGAAGTTCTTGGGCAGGAGCATGAATCAGATTATTGTGTTGTTGACATTGATGACATTTCTTAACAAATGAAAAAGAATCCTGTTGCATAGTTTGCCAATAATATCCCATACGAAGCAGCCTTTGAACCAAGGATTTGCCTCCAAAATGCCCCCCACAGGCACCTGAATGTGCCTCTTCAAGAGCAATAGGGATTTCCGATTTGTTAAGACAACGAAGGAGAAGACCGTTATAACCCCTTCGGTAAAGAACATTAGAAAGAATGATATATCTAGCGGACAGCTTGCGAATTCTAGCCCTAGTGTTCCTATTGGTGGAATCAGGAAAGGTACCGTCGGTCAAGTATCTTATGATATGCGAATACCATTCATCTGAGTCTATAAAGTCACAACATGTCACCAGGCTAGAATCATCTACAATAGCTGGAGAAATAAGGTTGTGAATAACAAATTTAAGATCAACCACAGGGTCCTCTAAAGATACAAGAGAAGCCACACATGCCATTGCATCCGCATGTCGATTATCTTTTCGAGGAATAGGTTCTAGGGTATAAGAATCAAATTTTTGTAACAAAGAGATAGCAAGGTCTTTATATTGTGATAATTTGTCTTGTTTTGCTTGATACAGTCCTGTTACTTGTCTTATAATCAATTGAGAATCTCCATAAATATGTATGTGCTTTACATTCAAAGCCAAGGCTACCTTTATTCCTACTATAAGAGCCTCATACTCAGCAATGTTATTGGTGCATAGGAAGTTGAGATGATAAGATAAGGGAATGGATTTCTTTGTAGGAGAAATCAGAACAACACCTGCCCCCGATCCCATACGACACTTAGAGCCATCAAAGTACAACTCCCAAGTTTCATCTTTCTCTGTGCAAAGAATGAAATCATCGGGAAATGACTCAGGGTTAGGGAAGGAGAAAGGTGAAGGGGCCTCAACTAAGTGATCGGTCAACGCTTGCCCTTTAATTGCTCTTTGTGAAACAAATTTAAGGTCAAATTCAGTTAACATCATAACCCACTTAGCTAGGCGTCCTAATAAATTAGTTTTAGAGAAAAGATGCTTCAAAGGATCAAACTTTACCATGACGTGGACTTCTGAATTTAAAAGATAATGTCTCAATTTCTGAGTCGCAAACACCAAGGCCAAGCATTGTCTTTCTATCACAGAATATCGGGTCTCATAATCGAGTAAGGTTCGACTTATATAATAAACCGGACACTCTTTACCATCTTTATCATGTTGTGCCAATAATGCTGCGAGAGCATGAGAGGAAGCAGCTGTATAAAGAAGAAAGGGCTTAGAAGGTTCGGCGGGTTGAAGGATAGGAGGATTAGCCAAATATACTTTTAAATCTTCAAATGCTTGCTGACAATATTCATTCCATTGAAAAGTGATATTCTTTTTGAGAAGTTGAGTAAAAGGAAAAGTACGATCCGCAAGTTGAGATACAAACCTACGAATAGCTTGAATCTTTCCTTGTAAGCTTTTGAGTTGAGACACATTTCTAAGAGGTGGCATGTTGACAATAGCATCTATTTTCTTAGTGTCCACCTCAATCCCACGATGCAAAACTATGAATCCTAGTAGTTTTCCACTATCCACACCAAAAACACATTTTTAGGGATTCAAGCGCATGTGATATTTACGAATTCTTTCAAAGATTTGACGAAGGATCTTAATATGATCTATACGGAGAATGGATTTGGCTAAAATATCATCAACATAATCTTCTAAAATCTTGTGCATATAATCATGAAAGATAAGGGTCATCGCTCGTTGATAAGTTGCGCCGGCGTTTTTAAGCCCAAAAGGCATCATCACCCAACAGAACGTACCCCAAGGAGTGGTGAAAGCAGTTTTGAATTGATCTTGAGGATTAATAAAGATTTGATTATATCCTGAAAAACCGTCCATGAAAGATAACAAAGCATGTCCTGCTGTAGAATCAACTATCATGTCAATGTTTGGGAGAGGGAAATCATCTTTCAAAGAAGCCTTATTTAAATCTCGAAAGTTGGTACACATTCTTATTTTATTATCTGATTTAGCCATAGTGACAATATTTGAAATCCACGGGGAATAATCAATAGGGCAGATAAATCCAGCCTCCAATAATTTTTCAATCTCAGCCTTAACAAGCAAAGCTACCTTAGGATTCATTTTTCGAATCTTTTGTTTCACAAGCTTAGCATCGGGAACTAAGACAATATTATGAGTAACAATCTTAGGATCTATACCAAGCATGTCAGAATATGTCCAAGCAAAGATCTCAAGGAATTCACGCAATAAATCTGCATATTGTTTTTGTTCTTCTTCATCCAAACATTTCCCAATTCTAATAACTTTTTCTTCATTGCAAGGATCCATCTTAACATCAATGGTGTCACTTATAAGAAGATTACTTTGTTGAGGAGTATCCTTTAACTGAGGGAATTCTTTCACAATCTCATCATTATCAATCTCTTTTCCAAAATAAGCTTCAATGTTCAAACAATAAGGAAACCCCCTATTGTGATGATAGCGAGGAAGAGCATCATATGCTCCTAAAAACTCAGCTAAAGCATCATCGGTAGGAAAGACATCCAAAGCACAGGCACACGAAGGATCTCCATCAATATACTCAGGGTGTCTCATTGGTAGAGATATAGAAATAACATTAACACTAATACATGGTCTCTTAGAAGCTTTAGTGCGCTTGCAGGGATTATAACCAAGTCCAAAGGTCACATCATAAAGATTATTCTCTAGAGGAACCTTTATCCCTTGTTCATGAGCACCACAACCATTTCCATGATACCCATGCTTAGCTAGAATATGAAAACCACGACCATAACGATCAACCATTTCAGAAAGAGAAGGTGGTTTTTCATAAGACAAAGAATCAAATCCTTCAGAATCAGAGGTGTGAGGAGAAGAAGTTTGAGAGGTGGCCACAAAATTATTGCTCATAGGCTCAGGTAAGATTGATTGATTTTTAGCCTCTTCCTTCTTTTCAACTTTAAGCTCTCTAGAAGGGACCCTATACTCACCTACAAAGGTGGGATTAAAATCAAGAGATCCCCAATCGTCTTCTGCGAGAACCTTCTCAGGATCAAAAGCCTTCTCATGTGTAGATTCAAGTCGAGAAGAATCTTCTTCCGGAGCTTTAGACTCATCCAAAGAATTTTGATCATCAGAGAGTGAGGATTCATCCATAGGTATCTTGTTTAAAGAGTCATCACTAGAAGAGGAAGGCTTAGAAGAACCCCCTTTGGAAGTAGATGTTTGCAAACAAGCTTGGAAATTAGTATCACCTATCAAGGTATATGTCTTATTGTTATAAATAAATTTAACTTGTCTATGCAATGTAGAGGGGACAGCTTGCATACTGTGAATCCAAGGTCTCCCTAATAACAAGTTGTATGTTAGATTTCCCGACATAACATGGATAGGAGTAGGCAAAGTAACAGGCCCCACTGTGAGGGGTAAGGTGATAATACCTAATGAAGACTTAGCCACATTGTCAAATCCTCGAATGGGACGAGAGTCAGGCTCAATAAGGGATGTATCCACATTCATCTTATGCAATAGATTAATGCTACACACATTAAGGCCAGAGCCATTATCTACAAGTGTTCGTCTTATAGCAGTGTCATTTATGATAACCACAATCATCAAGGGATCATATTGATGTTGAATTTCACTAGTAGGCAATTCATCTTGAGTAAACACAATTTGAGCTTTAGGATTCATCACAGAGTAAACCAAAGACACTATATTACTAGATGTATTTGGTGGAGGAACATTCAAATCTTTCAAGGCGTCTTGTAACATTTCATGATGAGTGGAAGAAGTTTGAATCAGATCCCAAAGGGATATCTTAGCAGGGGTAGCCTTAAGTTGTTCTATGAGATCATATTCCTTACCAAGAACTTGTGAAATACGTGGAGCTTGCGAAAGAACTAGTTGAGGATTAGGAAGAGAAACTGGAGTACAGGAGGAGGATTAGGCTACCTATTATTTCTAGTATGATAAGTATGGGCAACCGCATGATAACTCTCTCTAGTTAATTGCTTGGCATAACTATAAGGACTTATAGGTTTTCTTCCTTGCACAGTGATGATAGGTTTATTCGGAGTAAGAAAGGAATCATGACCATACCCTCCTTGGACAGTAAGGGGAGGTGATTTAGGAACTTGAAAGGTGGGAGAAGGATAAGCACCTTGGACTTCAAAGAGAGGCTTATTATGCTCTTTTAGGATTATCATGTTAACTAATTTAGAAGTTTTGTTCTTGTTTAAAGATTTCGATAAAGCCACAAAGTCATCAAGAGCATCATCTAACAAAGCATGATCATATCGATTAAAAGGTTTATCTTTTGATTCAAAAGGAGACATCTCTTCATAGAGGGGATCATTGAAAACAACCATGTTACTAGATTCAGTAGAAGAGTTGATAGGAATGTACCCTTGAGAGGAACCATTCGACTTATCTTTCTCATCACAATGAAATGGCAGAGTAACAAGGTTTATGAGTCTTTGGTAAAATGAAGGTTTGGCATCTTTAGGATTCAAAAACTCATCTAAAGCTTCATCTAATTTATCTTGGCTATACTTATAATCGACATAATTGCATACATCATCATAAACATGAACATCTTGCAAATAAAAATCTGACATTTTGAAATAAAAATTGCATAAAACTTAAACACACAATGCAAAGAAACAAAGAAACACACTCTTTCTTTTCCCTCTTTTTTTTTCTTTCTTTTTTTTTTTTTTTTTATGAAAATGAAACTTAAATGAAACACACTAAATCTAGATCTAGATCTAACAAATGCAATGCAAGAGAAAGCAATAATAAGATTCACGTTAGGTTCAACAAAATGTGTAGGGAAAAAGCGAGACTAGGTTAACATGTCCTAATCCTACCTTTTGACACACATTGTGGAATACGAAAGAGCCTAGAGGTATCACATAATTGGCTACTTCTTTTTGTGAAAGAGAGAGCCACGGGCTACCTATTAGGGTTTCTATTCCTTTATTGTAATTGAAGGATAAAATGATGCAAGTTCAATTCCTAACCTCAGAGTGCAAGTATGAACTAATAACAAAATTGCAGAATTGAAGGTAAACAATGGAAAGCTGCAAACACAAGGACAAGACAAGAATGCAGATGCGTACCCAGAGTTAAAATCTAAGTGAAAATGTTCGGGACGGGGGCGCGGGCGCCACTGTCCTGATTCTGCTCCTAAAACTGCACCTGAAACTGCTATTTTACAACCTAGAAAACTGTCAGAAATGCTGTCTGACAAAAGGACCAGGGCGCCCAGCGCCCCTGTCCTAGGGACCAGGGCGCCTAGCGCCCCTGTCCTGGCAGGACCAGGGCGCCCCACGCCCCTGTCCTGGTCTTTTGCTCTGAAATTTGGTGTGAAGTTTAGTCTCCGTCTGCTTCCGTCGGATTTGCAACTTGCGGCGTCGTCCGAATCCCGAAACCTGCACTTATATCTGAAAAGGTATGGTGGGCGGCTATATAGGGTTTTGCCTTAGTCAAACCCCAGCTTTGGTGATTTCCAGCTCCACGAATAGCCAAGTTGTATTGTAAAAGTAGGGTGTGTGCAGACCTTGTGTGTGTGCAAGATCCTAAAATGCAAGTAAGCAAACTAGAGCAACCTAGAAAGTAAACCCTAATTGCTTGTAAATGATGATGTAAATGCTCCAAATCAAGATGTAAAGAGATCTAAAGCATGAATACAAGTGATATAATGAAGCTTATGCAAAGACATGAAAACAACATGAAATCATACCCAACCCCAAGGGAGGGGTACAAGCCAATCTTCAGTCGGTGATCCCTTATTGCTCTTCAATGCCTTCAAAGCCCTAAATGGATGAATGAAATTGATGAATGCTTGATGGATGGATGTTGAATGTTGTTGAAGTCTTCAAAGATCTACTCTTTCGCTGCATAGAAGGTCCCTGAAACCAAAATTCGGATCCTTTCAAATGAAGAAAGAGAGCTCTTATATATGAAACCCTAGGTCTTAATTTCAACTTTTGGCCGACCTAGAGATTGAATCTCCCGCCAATTTCTTGGGGTTAAGCTTTATTTTATGGTTGGATCGCGCTCCTAAAATTTCGGGAAAAATGTCTGGGACCGTGTGCACTCCGGGCGCCATGGTCCCGACAACTTTTCACCAAATTTTCAGGGCCATCGGATATGATGATTTTAGAGAGAATCTCGAAGTACAGGTGATTTTGAGATGTTTTGACCCCCGAAATCAAGCCCCCAAGTTCAAAATAGGACCTAATTAGGGTTTTTGATTAAATGATGTATTGGAGGAATAAAATGAAAGGGGCACACTTTAATGAAAGGGCCCGACTTTATGATGTGGAAGATGATGAAATAGAACCTTAGACCTAATTAATTTGATTAATTAAGTGCTAAAGGGGAAATTCAATGCAAAATGCAAAATGCGCCAAGGCGGGTGCTTAACTAGGTGTGAAATTGTACTACTTTAGCAAGTGCATACAATTTACGACATTACATAAATATTTCATTTGATTGGCTAATTATGTCTTCTTTGTGAATTAATTAAAGAATGAATATTTATTAATTAATTTCACCTAATTTCCTAATTTCCTAATTTTCTAATTTTCCATTTCCACCTAATTTGCTAATTTTTTGAATTTCATATTTCTTTTAATTTTTCCTCCTAATTAGCCCCTCTTTTTGTGCTCAATCATGTCATATAATTTGAGGCTATTTTATCTCTCAATCATGTAATAATTGATGAGAAATCATTGCTCTTAATTTGTCAGAAATCAAAGGGCTATTTTACCTCTCAATCAAGTCATATTTTGATGAGCACAAATTGATCTCAATTTGTCACATTTTCACATAGCAACTTGTCATGAAATTGGTCATTCAATTTGTCATAAATCATGCCAATTAATTATTTTGTTGCCCTTTTTGAATCCTCATCAAATGGTCTATAAATTGAGCACTCTTTTCTCAATCAATCTCAACCACTTCTCGAATACCCTCATGTTGTCGAATTTATTTACAATCTTGTTTCCTTTCTCACATTTTCATTTTGTAGGTGAAGCTCATATATTTGGAGGAGAAAGAGAAACAATGGAGGAGATATGAAGGAGATTTATGTGCTTGATTTGCATTTATTTATGAAATCTTATTTTCATTCCTTTATTGAGTGTGACGGGATCATTTCTTAGCTTATTAGGGTTTGTGGTTACCCAATTGATGGCTTTGATGTTTTCCATGATTCCCATATACATTTCTTGGTGAACCCAACGTGAACTAACTAAATTTGATCCTTCGTGAGTGTCTTTGAGGTGTTTGTAGGTTGAATTTCAAGACAAACACCCTTTTTGAGTAGTTTCATGCCTTGTGCACTTGTGCAGGCTATTTACCTGCCTGTGCTAGCTATTTTTGTGCCTCTGCAAGATAATTCTATGCCTGTGTAAGGTGGTTTTGCGTCCGTGCATAGAATAGGGTTTTGAGTTAAAAGGTCCAAAAATTTGATTACATTAACATTATTTAAGGGTTGTGAGATCAAATTAGGTTTTGATTTTGATAAAAGATGGCTTAAAATGAACTCATATAGTGATTAATTAGGTTGTTCAATGAACAACAACTTTCACACTTTCAATTTTCATGCAATCGACTTAAAAAGAACTCCACACTTTTCAATTTGGGCACTAAAATGAACACAAATCTTTTCATTTTGTTTCAAATTAGGTGCAATTAGTCTAAATAGGGCTAAAATAAACTCACATAGCCTAATTAGCATGGTTAATGAACAACAAATGCTCACATTTTAGTCATTAGGGTTTCTGAGGTCATAACTTCTGCATTTCAGTTTTGAGCATTTTAAGCTTGCGTAATTTAGGGTTTTGGTTGTGCATTAACTATTTTGGGCATAGGTCCATCATGGTTCTTTGATATTTGGACAAAATTTGGCCATCTTAGTAGGTTTTAGAGTCCAATCAGGTCAATTTTCATAAAAAATTGGGGTTTTCATGCATGATATGGCTTTAATTTTGTAAAATTTACCCTCTATCTGAACAAATTTTATTGTTTGGCATGTGCACTACACTTATGTTCATGTGTTCCATGATTCTACGCCTGTGTGCCCTGATTCTGCATCTGTGTACTCTGATTCTGCACCCGTGTTCCCTGATTCTATGCCTGTGTGTCCTAATTTTGTGCCTGTGTGCTCTGATCCTGCGTCTGTGTGGCCTGATTTTGCTCCTGTGTGTCCTAAAACTATGCCTGTGCAAGGGAAGAACCTAAGGTATAACTGGTCAATTTTACTTGCAGAATATGATGATTTATTTATGTTTCATACATTTTGGCTTTCTATGTTACTGATGATTTGTGCAACACCTTAGCAAAATGTTTGACGAAGACCTATTCACAAACTACTAATGTGTTTGTTGTAGGATATGGTCAAAGAATCTAATCAAAATTGAGTGTCTGCGATTTTTAGAGTACTTGCACACTTCCTTTCCTAAATGTTAATGAACACCATGTTTGCCATGTTTGATTTTGTTTCGTGTGTGTGTTTTTACCCTTAGAAGTGGGCTTGCCTCCTGATTTGCCTGACACTTCACACAGGTATTGGTGAGCGGGAATGACCCTAAGTGGCAATGGGCTAAAGCCAAGCTCTTTTGAGCCACTATAATCAAACATTTTTGCAATAAAAGTTGTAAGCAATGGGTACTAGAATGACATAGTGACGATTAAATTCGTGAGATCTATTCCCACCCGAACGAATGCCCTGACTAAAAACTTTGTGCTAAGAGACCAAAAACCTTTTACATGACTCAAGTGTTGTGATACACGCATGCCGAAGAAACCCCTCATGTGCCCTTCAATTCGAGATAGTAAATTCTTGGGATGTGATACCCCTTTAGTTCGAAGCTTGAAATACCCATAGAAGTGAGTGTCGTGGAGGGGAGCAAGTGTTTCCAAGCTTCTAACTATCTAGTTCAATGAGGTATTCTAGGTAAGGGGATTCAACAAGTATTGTCCTTTCTAGCCTTAGGATTTTATCATTGAGTGTGCATGATTGTCTTGGGTCAAAGTCAAATAAACATCTTGTCTTCCATGCTTGCTAAAAGTAAATTATAAACAAAGGACATAATCAACCTTACAAACATTGGATTTTTTTTTTCAAAAGCAGTCATAATCAACTTTGATCATCAAATCAAAACAATTGTCCAAACAAACTTCAAACAAAGTCAAACTTGGTTGAAGGAAATTCAAAGTATCCATCCAACAAGTTGCAAATTTTTATCAACATGGTTTGTCAAAAGATTGGGCACCCTTGTTTCAACACTCATGTCACTTAGGGATAGGTTTTGCATAGTCCATCTTAGATCTTAGGATATATTGTCATCTTTCTTCATTTTTGTCCATTTCATTGCAAGCGTCCTTATTTTGCACTTAGGTTTAAAATCATTTCCCTAGGTCTTCATTGCATTGTCATACCCAAGCTATGTTTTCACTTAGGTTTCAATCTTGCATTATCATTGTCATCCCAAAACTAGATCTTCACTTAGGTCATATTATTTCCTTGCATACCGCTTTCTTGCATTAGATCATACCATTTCATAGTCCAAAACTTTAGGTCATATCAGATTCTAAGTTTTGTCAATATTTTTTATTCATACCTTAAGGTCATATCATTGCCTAAAACCCTTGAGTCATTTCATACCCTTAGGTCATTTCATTTCATCTTCTTAGGTCATATTAATATCATATCTTGGGTCCATACCCTAGGTCCTTGTCAATAGTCATTGTCCTTTTGCATAATAGTCCCAAAGTTAAGATTTCCCAAACTTGAAAATTCAAATATGTAGATTAAACCCTAAGTTGTTGTTAGGGAGTCTTGACCTTGTCCAAAAATTGTCCTCTTGTCAACATCATTTTGTCAAACCTTAGCTTAGTATCCAAGCATATAGGTGCGACATTGCCATTTGTCCTATCATTATTTTGTCCTTTATTATTTTGTCCTTTGTCCTTTGTCATCTGAGGTCTTGTCTTCATTTCAATTTCCTAAGGGTCATGTCTTTAGGTTTTCATTTCAAAGTTTATCAAAATATTGAAAAACAACAAAAACTTAGATTGCATTCTTGTCCAAGGTCACATTTGCATTTCTCAAAGTTGCATTTAGTTGCATATCATTGTCATTTCAAAAATTCAAAACTCCTAAAACATAAGTTGCCTTGTCATCCTTTTAGGTTGGATTAGTTGCATACATCAATCCTAAAATCAAAATCTCAAAAAATTTGCATTGCATAGTGACATGCCTGTTGAAACAAGATCAAAATCCAAGAAATTGCAAGAATCCACATATCAAGCCATGTCTTTTACAATGGATGATAACCAGTTGAGACATTCAAAATTCTATCCAACACAACAACGAGACAATATCGTACAACCAAACTTCAATCCAAATGTTGGTTCGCATACAACCATACTACCAAAGTATGGAATCATTCAATTGGGATCACCACCAAATTTTGAACCAATATTCATACCAATGCAACGAGGACTTGGTAGTGTTCAACCAAGATCACCCTCAAATCAAACAATCATTCAAAACCAAACCTCAAGTTTGCATCTGAAACATCAAAATCTTAGTTCGAACAAGACTAATCTTAGCCGACATGCAGTTTGGTTAGAGAAAATGAAGAGAGATAATCAAATACCACCAATCATAACAGAATCAGACTTAGACTCAGAATCAAAATCAAAATTGGAATTTGAGTCATACCAACGTTCATATTCTTATGAGACTCAACCTTCAAAAGTAATCTATCCTTCCTACCAGTCTGACTTACACATGGTCCAACAAATGCAACCAACGCAACCAATGGTACAATTTCAAGAATATGTTCAACTAAGCACACAATGTCAACAATTCATTCAACCAACTTTGGAGTATCGAAAACAAAGTCAGCCAACAAATAAATATCAAAAACTACAAACAAACATTCAAAAACCAAAGTTGCAACTCACATCAGGCCAAGTTTCAAACATGTCAGACCAATTTAGACAAATCCAAAATCCAAATCCAACTATGTCAAAACCTCACAAGAATTCAAATGTGTGTCCAAAGAAAGGTGGCTTTATTACACAACTCTTAAAGAAGATCTTAAGCGATCTTTTTGAGAAAGATCAAAATTGTGCACCTATGTCTAGAAATGGCTCATCCCTTCATAAACAAATTGACTTTCTAGTGGCATCTATTCCTATACCTTTTGAAAATTTGCAAGAACCTTCCATATCATCCTCATCAAATGATCCACCCAAGGATGAAATTCCCCAAGGGTTTTCCACAATAGATCTTCCTACTAATCCAATTCATGATGAAATTCCCCTTCATGCTTGAAAAATGCTAGACCCAATGCCACCATGTGCTTCATTTCCCATCATGCCTATTGTTGGAAGATTTTAAAAATTGGCTTTATTTCCCCCCTGCTCATGTGTTGGATTTGAGGGTTTAGGGTTTTTACAAAGGATTATAGAGCTGTTAAGGTTTTTCCTTGGTTTACCTATGCAATTTTATATTCTGCAGTTGACTTATATCTACCAGTGACCTGGTTTTAAGTTTCCACTGGGTGGGTCCTTTGTCATTCATTTATCGGCCCCTGCACTAGGAGTTACTGCTTGAGGTTGTCGTTTTAATTTTATATTATATTCCTAAGTATTGGAATGTTCCTATGGTTTTTCCCTTTTAAGGAATTCCCTAGGAAGATCCCCATGCATGATCACTTTACCCTCAGCTTATCTCCACGTGCTAGAATGGTTCACCTAAAATGCAAGCTTTAGTCTTGCAATTGTGCGGGATAAGCATGTCAAAGGAAATACATAGAGAATGTTGTCCCACAAGCCCTTTAGTGAAAGATCACAACCTCATAGGATAAGGGATTTTCAAAGCTCAAATAACAAGCCTTGTCTCGTGGCACTTTTAAAGCTACAGCAAAGCCCCATAGGAAAATAAAAATACAAAGATAACAAAGATATCTTTATCCTGTAGCCATTTCATATAAAGAAAAGGCTCGCGCGAGATAAGAGATGTTCGTAGATGTATTGGCAGTTGTCGTTATGTAATGTATCCATGCAGGATAAGGTAATATAAAGAAGCAAAGAAGAGGGTCTTATCCCACGATGATTTTAAGATGCCTTGATAGGCCCGCGAGACAGGAAACAACTCAGGATCAAAAGGTAAGGTTATCCCGCAAACTTTTTAGGTTGATGCAAGGGTGTTGCAGGATAAGAGGTAATAAGGTAGATATTGAGGACCTTATCCCACGTGTTTTCATGGGGATAAGAGGTAGATCAAAAGATAAGAAGGGAAAATCTTAAAAGGCTTATCCCGCACGGTGCAAAATTGTCAAGGAAGGGTACTTTCAAGCAAGAAAAGACAGAAAGTTGTGAGCAACATGAGATAAGCAGATATTCAAAAACTATACAAAGGTTTTATCCTGCAAGAAGAGATAACATTGATGAATGAACAATGGGTTAAAAATAAGAGGGTGTCGATAAGGAAAAGATGATGAGACTTTATCTCGCAAGGGTGCGAGGAATTCTTCTAGGTGCCACGGGATAAGAAACAAGGCTAAATACATTGAAGCCTTATCCCGTGAGGATTATCAAAATAGAAAAAGGTGGTGCGGGATAAGGAAATAGAGGGCAATTGTAGGGAGGCTTATACCACGAAGATGGTGAATGGCACAAAAATCACATAAAAGGTCCAAATGACATGAATTTTGAAAATCTGAGTTGGCCAAGGACAATCTAATAAATGCCATGTCATCATTCAAAGGTTGTCAAGGAAAATCTCATTCGTTCTGATCCTAATTGATGGATGAAATTCAAACTTGGGGCCAACAATTTTCTTTGTCCAACACGAATGAATTAATGTCATCTCCATAAAAGAGAAATTCATCGATTTTATCTCATAACTTGCATCCGAAGGAAATCCAGAGTGTCCCTGAGTGAGAAGAAGAGAAAATTTCAGAAAGGCAATGTGCCATCCAGAAAATTCAGCCCAGCAAAAACCAGTAAGTCAATTTTTTTCCATCCTTTTGCATTTGCTAGGTTGTTATTGTTGTAATACGCAGAGCTTTTATATGTATGCCTTAGATTTTGCAGAGTTTTCTTTTGTATTTGAAATTCTAGGCTTTCCTCCAGTTTTTAGAAATTAAAATACCCTCCCTTGCTACTCCCACTACTAAAAAATACCGCTGAAGCTGGCACTAGCTTTGCAATGCCAAAAATTATCCATACCATTCCGCTTGATGTGTTCCACCTGTGGCAAAAATTGCAAACATTCCCACTACTAAACCAAGCCCTAAATCTACCCCGCAAATGTCTAAAGAAGCCGAAGCCAGTACCCCTCCTAAAGAAGGAACCATGAAGAGAAAGAAGAAGAAAGTCTGAAAGATTGTCACTATTATTTTTGATAGTGAGTCTTCAGATGAGTCAACTCCTCCTCCTAAAGAAAGGAAGCCAATTCAAAAGAGGAGAAGGGTTTCCCAGAAAGATTCCATTGAAATATCAACCACTGAAGCTCATCCTCCTATGGAGAATATGCTTTCTACTAAGAACCCATCCATTGAGGAAAACCCAATTCCTCAAGAGAAAGCCTTGCAAAGGGACAACCTTGTTGAAAAAGAGAGGGAAACTACTCCTGCTAAGGGGGAAACTGCTCCTGCAAAGAGGGAAACTACTCCTAAAAAACAACAAGTACGAGAAACTTCTCCCACAAAAGGACCAGCTTCTAGAGCTCCCAAGAGACCTATAAAAACATTTGGAGGGGAGTTATCAGCTCAGGAAGAGAAACCAGAGACAATGTCAACTGATCCTCTTGCTCCTAAGATGACAACAGAGGTTGAAAGGAAGTTAGAGGAGACTACAAAGATACCAACTAGGTAGACAAGGAGCCTCCACTAGGACCTGTTAGTTTTTGAGGGGTCCTCTGTGAATGACAACATTGGAATTTCCTTCCAGGACAATAAGATAGGATGCAAAGATGCAATTACAAAGGAGAGGGGGTGGGATGTTTTTTACTCCTATGAAAATAGGGATAAACATGTTTTAGTGTCAAATCCTTGGACACTGAATTTGGGGAAGCTAGTGGTGCCTAATGTTTTTGTAGAACCAATGTTGATAAGAGAGCTAGTTGTAGCCAATGACCCCCCAAGCAGGACTGTGAGATCAAAAGATGGCTATGTCCTATTGGACATATCTCACAGGGATATTGGAGAGTGTTTTGGTTTAGACAGGCCTGCCCTCAAGGAAATCAACAAAGGTAATTTGAAAATAAATTACCATTATAAAAATGAAAGATATAGAAAGGAATTCGTTCCTCATTTTATGAAGAAGCTCTACAAAAATTCATAGAACTATATCCCACCATTAGAGAGGGAGCCCTTTAGATTAGAATGCTTTGAGCCCTATTTTGTCAAAACCTACTATGCATTAGAGCAGGTGCTTGGAGTATACTGCACGCTAACTCAAATGTCCACTGATTTCATGATGATTGCCATTAATATCCAACACCCTACAATAAATGAGCTGTATGATTTTGCAACCATAATATATGATAAGCTCCATGAAGGGTTAATGGAAGCAAAGAATAAAAAAGAAAATTTACAATTCAAACACTATTCTTTGTTGTGTCATTTGATTCTTTACTAGAACAAGGCTTATTGGGTTCCAGAAATGACAATAAGGACAAATGATCCACACACAGGTCTTTCATGGCCAATACAAAGATGGAATCAACTGTGGGACAAAGGATCCAGGTTTGGCAATTACTCACTTTTATTTGATCACTTTGTTATGAATGTATTGTCAAGGCTTGGAGTGTGGCTGCCCAGGCTGCCAAGGAATATTATCAAAATTTTGAGGATAAGAAGTTGCAGGTGTGAAGGAGTGGTATATCCAGAGGGAGCCTTCATCCAATAATTTTGAGATTTCTTTTTGTATGGCAATTACGCTATCATCAGAGTATACGAGTGCGAGAAATCACCCCATGTTTTTCCACTTTTTGTTTCTCCTAGACTTGTATTCATTGAACTAATTTGGCAACTAATGTGGATGGAGAGGATACAAGTTCATACAGATAGGAGAGGGAGACTCCTCCTCCCCAGGGTGGTCAATTTTGAATAATTCACTATAGGATATGACACCTTGGAAAAGGTGCAAGATTTCTTAGTAAGAAATTATAGGTTGAAGGTTTCCCAAGCTTGACATTTTGATCCCGAGGGATGTATAAATGACCTTAGAGTAAACAAGCTAAAAGAGAATGCCTATTTTCACTCTTTTGATGAGCGAGAAGATCTAAAAATAAATTATCTCCCCACCAAGGCAGAGCAACATAGGAAGAAATAGGAGCCCATGAAGAAGGTTGAGCGAGAGAGAAAATAGGAGGATCCCAATTTTGAAGGTTTCTATAGGGAATTCCAAACTGATTTTTCTAGAATGTCCTTCATGATTAGGAAGACAGATGACATAATAAAGGTAGAGATGGAAATAAGGGATGCCAAGGACAAAGGAATCAGAATTGAGACAAGGCCTAGAGACCCTACCCCTAGAGCACACAAAGTGAAAGGACATACAATTATAGTTGAGAAGGTATCTCCTAGTATTTATAGGCTGGCAACTGAATAGGTCGGGAGAGTTGAAAAGGGAAAGGAAAATATGTCCAATTTTGTAGATATCCAAGTAGATTTTGATACAAGTGTGCCACCCCCTTCTCCCCCTTGAGAGACATTCCATGAAGATGAAGATATTGACGTTCTGAATGACTTAGATAGAGCCATTGTTCCAAGTATAATACTTGTTGAGGAGGGGGATGATGGGAGGATAATTGCCTCAAAGAATTTTGTAGCAGATGTCAATTTTGTGAACTCTCTCAAGTTCAGATATTTTTGGTTAAACGAAAAATTAAAGGACTTATCTGATGAGGAGATCAGAAATTTTGATAGAAATAGCTTCAATTGCACCCTTGAGGACAGTAGGGAAATGATTTAAAACAACGACATGCTTCTTTTATCGAGCTGGGATTTTGAAAAAAATCTATTTATTAGATCAAATTATGTGGCAAAAGGATCCAAATTTTGTAAAAGAGTTGAATGATCGTGGGTCTGGGGTAAGTATAGGCCTAAAGGCCTTTGCTCTATGGTCAAGGGCCCATAATGTTTAGATGCCTCTAGTTCTACAAGGTGGACAACAAAAGACAGGGGATGTAGTGATTTGGACCCTTGAAGACACCACTGCATCAGAGGTTGTGGCAATAACATCACATGCAGTCCAGTTTTCTCAACTAGCAGTGGATGACCTTCCGATAAAACACTTAAGATTGAAAGACATGCACGTGGCTCTCAATGTAAATTATATGTTATTCATTGAAAATTATACATTGAAGGAGCAAACAAAGAAAGTGATTGCAGATTCTTTAGGAGGAATTAGGCCTAAAGAATTGGAGAGAATGAATAAAGAATTGCAAAGAGTTAAAGATGAAGCTGAAAATAATTATTTTGAAATCAGAAGATTCAATTTTGAGGATTTCAAATAAGATTATTGATAAATTAGGGGAAATTCATTCTTCATATTCTTTGACATCTCATATCTTAAGTCAACTGGATGAAATTATTTCATTCTTTTAGCCAATAAGATTCATTGGTTACCTAAGGGTCAAAAGTTGAAAGAGGTCATGCTGGTAGTAAAAAATGTAGCCCAACCACCCCAAATTGTTGGGGTTACATGGAAAAATTATAATTTATTGACTAAGGAGGTTTCCAACATAGAAGAAGAAAATAAATCAGTGTTGGGAATGATCAACTCCTTCAAGGGGCTTAAAAAGTGGCATGTCCCCATAATTTTGACAGATTATGGACAGATCAAGAGTCTAGAAGAGTGGAGGCGAGGCTTCCAAGATGCAATTAATGCAGTTTTGACATCTTTGGCCACTAATCCAAACCAAGGGGATACCTTTTTTAATATTATTGACAAGATGGTGGAGGTAGATCAGATGTACCATAGATTTACCTTGGAGCTGTAGTGGTGCCCGCCCATAAAACAAAGGAAGCAATAATCAAGTTGCAAGGGTTGAGGGATCTTTCCTGGCCAATTGATGAAATAGAAGATTGCTGCTCCTTGGAAGAGGATCAACCTAAGGAAGAAGACTAGCCGCAACCTTTCTTTTTTACAGAGATTTTGTGCAGATTATTAATTTTGAGGAGGACTGACAGAGACTTTCAATCATCATGAAGGACCTTTCTCCAAGTTACATACTGCCAAATGCCAAGATGTTTTAATGATTTGTACTTTTGACATTTGTCTTCTTGGCATGAGGCTTGTTTTTCTCCCTTGTGTTATAAAAGGGAATTCAGGGCCAAGAAGAACGATTCTCAAAATTTTGTTTAGTATGTACTAGGTTAGCTTTGAAGCAATATATTGACAAATAGTCTTTTACTGATTTTTAGCACAACATTGTATCATGAATGTATCATTTTATACTAAAAATCAATAAAGAGAACATTCATTTTCTTTCTCAAATCTGTTGTATGGTGTTGTATGAATTTCAATGTCAATGAAATTTTCAATTTGTCTTCTTCTATGGAGAATGTGTATATCTTGATAGGCTTCATTTCAAGTAAATGAATTAAATTCGGTCTTGACTACTGCAACATTTATGTGAGAGTTTTTGTGAGGAAGTCAATGAATATATTCTTAGTCTGAATATCTTAACATGTCTTGAGTGTTTAGTATTGAATTCTAACGCTAGTATCATGATATCATCTATCTTTAAACCTATTATTTGGCTATGTATCTCCCTTGAATAGGCACATGGTCATACTTTTCTGGGTTTCAGGATCATTTCAACATTCTTATTTCGCCTTTTATATTTCATTTTTTTGTTCTTTTGCATTAGGAGTAGAATAGATCAGAATCAGTTTTCAATACAAGCAAAGTAACAAAACTATGGTTCAAGCCAGAATTTATAGTATATCTTACTTTTCCTAGGTATATTTTTATTGAGAGCATTTGCTAAAACACTACAATGTCTGTCCATGTAAAGTTGAAATGTTGTGAAACATTGCTATAGGGATACCCACCTAGGTCCTATACAACCTAAAGAGTAGAGGATTGCAGCCTTTGTGTTGAATCTTGTTCATTGGCCAAAACCAATCCTAAGTCCGTCAATGAGTTAGTGGCAATTCCTCTAGGAACTAGGATTTGTTGATTTGGGAACCAATAGATTGGTGACTATGCTAAAGAAAGAAAAATCAAGGTTGTGTCAAGAGAGTATTTTACTGCTAGTAGTCCTTGTCCAAAACACTAGAGTTACTAAAGAAAAATACATTCTCATCTTGGGTGGTGACTCTAAAAAGAAAGAAGGTTGGTTCATAGCTTGAGAAGCTCACATGAGTAGCAAGAAGAATACATAGACTGCTACAAGGAGGAGTTAACGCATTGCAAGGTGCAACACATCTGACACTAGGTTTAACTCAGATAAGGAAGCTGATCAAGGGAGCATGGAAGGCATCAGGTCTATGACAAGCAAAAGGTGGATTGTCAAGAAGAAAGGTATTCTTCAAAATATTTTCCCTCAAGCATCAGTTGATGCTCCTGTTATAAGAATAGAGGAAGAGAATCATTTGCATATTAATTTAAGAGGGAAGGGTATTTTGGAAGGTTATCATAGTGACACATATAGATCTACATATGAAGTAGAAGATACAAGTAGTGATGAGTCCTTACCAAAATACAGTCTTTTTGTTAGTCACTCATTTCCTAATATGAACAAAAATCTACAAAATCCCTACTATGAAGGTCCTCCTCAAGACCAGGTTGCTTATGACAATTTATACACAGTCTTTGAGAGGGTTAGGTTACAAAGAGAGTTTGAGGCTAGGTATGTTGATCAATTAGAAAATATAAAAAAAATACCGGTCCAGAGTACACTATTGCTACCCCTATGTTTATGAACATTCCTTCAACACAAAATATTTTTCAAACTCAGCTCACTGAGTCCAATTTATGCTCCACCTTGGGGAATGCAACCAGAGGATCAACAAAAGAGTTGCAGAGATACTTGGAACAAGTAATAAGAGAAAGGGACATGATGACACAAGAAATGTTAAGTTTGGCTATTTAGTAGTCGATGCAAATCCCTGCCCATAGAATGTCTAGTCAGACATGTAGTGTCCCTAGTATTGTCAGCTTCCTTTAGTCACTTCTACATCTATGTCTTCCCATGTGAATAGTAGTAGTTCCTCAACCCCTGTTGCCACAAATACTACAACTCAAACCCTTTTTGTAAGTGTTGTTTCAACATGCGTAACCACTGCTACCCAAGCAAATATTTCTAGTACTGCAGCCAGTATTGTGCCAATATCGTAGGCATGGACAACTGGAATGCCTAATTTGTCTTGTCTCTGTAAGCATGAGTGTCCTCCCTGCTAACATCCAAAATAGAAACATCGATCAGACAAGTACTAGTCAATAGTACGGAGCTCAGCAACATCATTATGGTGATGCACAATACAACATGTCAAGCCAAAATTTTGGCCCGCCACCTCTGCAATTTATTTTTGTCTCGCAATATCGCCCCCCACCAGTGTATCAAAACAATAGCCAAGTGGGAGGAAACAATGCTTAGACACAGTATTTGTAGTTCCTGCAATTTCAACAGCAAATGGTAGGACAATACCAACAACCATATTAGATAACCCAACAACAACAACAACATTATCAAGTTCCTAATCAAGGAAACACACATAAACAACAAATGCACAATCAGTTTACTAGGAGACCAATGCACCTGGATAGATATAGACATATTGATTTTATTGAGATAGTAGGATTCCCCAATCCATTAAGTAATGAATTGAGGGATGCCCTCCCTAAGTTCTTAGGAAACAATGCAATATTAGGGGCACATCATCTCAAAACATTCCAAAACATAATGAACAACTTTGAAGTTGAAGGTGAAGATGTTTTCATGAAAATGTTTATGCAATCTTTGACTGATGATGCTAGGGAATGGTACAAATGTTTACCTGATTTGTCTATTAGATCATTTCAAGACTTTAAAAGGATGTTTAGAGATTAGTATGGTGATCATTCAGACCATAAATTTTCTTTGCATGAGTTAACTAGTATAAAAAAAAATCAAAATGAGGATGTTGCTTTCTTCAATAAAAGATTAATCAAAATACTCAACAAGATTCCTCTTAGTTTAAAACCAACTGACAATATGAACTTGGTTTTCTATTTTGATGCTTTTGATCCTAAGATAGGATATGAGTTGAGATCAAGTAACCCACCAACTTTGGAAACTGTTTTTAAACTTTCTCAGACCATTGAAACCAATAGAAAAGCCTCAAGAAAAAACATCAAGCAGAGATGATGTTGGGATTTTGCCATATCCCAAAGGACATCACAATAAAGTGCCTAAGGAAGAGGATAAGTTAGATAATGTCATCAGTGCCTTAAGAGATTTGATTTACAAAATGGCTAGAAATAAGAAAGGCATATCGCATGATAGGCCTAATTTTCAAAGGCATGACAGGCCTAAGCTACATGGTATGCCCTACAACACAAATTGGAAATATGGGCAGCTTGTGGTTGGTAACCAAAGGCTAGAAAATAAAGAAACACATGATCCATTGAAAAGGCCAGGTGTTCATCTTGTGGAAGATAGTCCATGGTGTATGACATGTAATTTGCCACATACACAAGCCCAATGCGCAGTAGCAAAGGACATGGAAGAAGATGATGATGTCTATGCTAGCTAGAAGGAAGATGGACTCACTGATCAGATGGTGAATATGTTTTATTTTCAAGATGATAATGAGTTTAAGTGCTCAACTTCTGAAGAAAATGAGGCAGAAATAGATGTAAATATTCAAAGACTGTGGAATAGCAGCCATCATCAAGAGGTATTTTTTTATGAAGAAAGAAGGGAAGAACATAGGGTCAATGCTTCTAATGACTAGTCTGAAAATATCATTTTGAGAAGACCCTCTAAGGAGGAAATCAAAAGAATTACTGTGGCTGCAGTTACTCGGATTAAGAGGGTTCAATCTAAGACAAAGGGGTGCTTTGCCCAACCAAGGAAAACCCGATGGAATGTTTTTAAAAGATAAGCAACCAGAACTGAAGCAACAAACTCCTCCACCATCTACAGAAGAAAAGAAAAAGGTGACAAATACCATCCCTACCCAACAGTATGTGCCAAAAAGAAGCACAAAATTCAAGAAGACTGAAAAGGAGGTCACAATTGAAATTCCTCTGAAAGCAGTTGTGACTGAGAAGGAAAAGCAACCAAAGGTAACAATTCAAAAGGAGGTTAATCCAGGTACTTCTGCAACACCTTATTTTGATATGATGCAAACATTGTCTCAAAAAAATAAAATTGTTCCTTTGTTAGAAATCATGAAGATCCCTAAGCATAAAAATAGTGCTTTAGCTTTAATAAATGGAGTTTCTAGTATACCCCAAAGTGTCTTGCATAACACTTCTATTTTAGAAGATGAGATTAATTGTACACAAGAAGAATACCTTGAAACAATACAAGCTCCTGAGGTCTATCTAGGAAGTACTATCACTTTTGTCCCTTCACAAGTGGATCCCTTTTATATGAACTTGATAGTAAATGGTAGGTGTGATGGTGGGAAAGTGAGGAGTGATAGATCAAGAGGAAAACTAACCCTTTCCCTGAAAGAGAGATGGGAGTTTCACTATTGATTATCCTTCAAGCACTTTTCACCATTACATTAGGGAGATACATGTTGGCCATTTGGTAGAATTGATCATGTGTTGCATTGATGTTTTGTCATTGATGCCAAAACTAGTTGTTTGGATGCTTTACCGGAACCCTTCATGTCCCAATAAGTTGAGCGGTTTCTGGTTAACTTGGATCCGACATGATCCAGTATGCTCTGGTATATTTTGGTAATGGAATTGTCTTGTTCATGATACTCATGCTCATATTTAGATAGTTAGTTTTGGTCTGGTGATCAGATCCTATCTTGCTTGCTTAGAAGCTTAGTTTCTAGTTCTAGCGAGGGTTTCACCGATAGAGCTTTTGGTGGAGATCTTTGATGAATTGTATAAGTAGTGTTGGTACAACTTCTGGTGGAGTTTCAGGATGTTGTTGGTGATCATGTTCGAGACTTAGTGGATGGAGATCATTGCTCTAGCGTTTGAACCTATACTGGGGCCCGGTTGATCTAGGTTATGGATCGACTTTAATGTAACATGTGGATAGGACCTATTGATGTCTTTCTAGGATGTCTTATGTGTTGATATTATTTGTTTGGTCTAAGGTCGACATGGTTTGTAATTATGTAATTGGTTTATTGTCTGGTGGTCGACCTGATTGTTTATGGTCAAGGGTTTATATATATAGATGTAAGATCTCATTGTAGATAATCATGGTTGTTGTGAGGTCATGGTCAAGGAATGTAATGTGCGAATAATGTAATATCATTCAGGAAAAGGAGTTGGTCGATCATTGGATATTGAATTGGGTTTATTTAAGAGGATTTAGTCCTTCAGTATTGAGCTTAAACTGGAGTTGTACTCAGGCATAGGAGATGCTATCTTTTGCAGTTCAACACTTCTCTGGATTGTAGTATGGATTTCTATGTAGTCAGTGAGGCTCCTTTTGTGATGAGAAGTGTGCTCTAGGATATCGACCTTCGTGCAAGTGCAAGCCCCTCAATTGTAATTCAAATACTTACTGCAGAAGTATTATTTGACTGTGGGTAGGCTTCCCACCGTGGTTTTTCCCTTTACCGGGTTTTCCACATACAAATCTTGGTGTTATGTGAATGGTATTTATTCTATGATTATTGTTTATGCTTAATTGGTTTAACTTCTATTCTGGTATTGATATTTTGGGTTCTAGTATTGAAGTTTAAATTGCTAATGGTTCCGGTAATCTATGAAAACTGATTCACTCCCCCCCCCTCTAACAATTGGTATCAGAGCTTTGGTCCTCTCTACAGAAAGCTTAACCGCTTGAGGAAGATCCTATGGTGACTAATAGTTCAAGTTCATCTAGTTCTCGTGGAGCTATCTTTCAAAGGGATATTCCGAGGATTGATGGAACAAATTACACAATATGGAAGATTCAGATGGAGACTCCTCTGAGATGTCTTGGGAAAGAGATTTGGGAGATCACACAAAATGGTGTCACGCCCTATAATCTGGGATTTGGCAATCCTCCTTCAGCAAACCTCGATAAGGAGATTAAGAATGATTGTAGAGAAAGAGAAGCCCTCTTGTGTGCACTTTCTAATCAACAAATCATCTGGAAAGGCTATATGGGATAAGTTGGAGACTCTTAATGAAGGTGACCCTACAGTGAAGATTGCTAAGCTTGATGGTTACCGGGTGAGATATGAAAACCTGAAAATGGGAGAAGATGAAAGGATTAATGCATTCATGGAAAGGGTAAATGAGATTGTTACGAGAATTCAATGTTATGGTGGAACTTTGAGAGAAGATGAAATTGTTTCTAAGGTCCTGAGATCCCTACCACTGGCTTACAAAATGAAGGCTACTGCTATTAATGAGTTGAGAACAATGGCTAATACATATGTCAACAGAGATACTTTGGTTGGGAAACTCTCTGCTTTTGAGCTTGAAGAATTTGGACCTTCTCGAGCTGTGAAATCTTAACCTTCCTTTCATGCATCTACATCTACAACCGGTAAGTAAGATTGGAAAGCTTATATGTAAGGGAATTAAAAGATATGAAGAGAGAAGATGATGAATTTGAGAAACTTGAAGCACTATTTGCTAGAAGAGTACCGAAAGGACCGGTGGGAAGTAAGTATGAAGGAAAAAAACCTTTTAAATGTTTTGCATGTGATAAGATTGGTCATTTTGCATCTAGATGTCCTGAAATAAATTCAATATTTGAAGAAAGAGTTAGAAGATCATTTAAACCTAACCCTGGATATCAGAACAAGTATATATATAAGAAAAATAGAGACAAATCATGCTACATAGTGGATGAGGAAGGCATTATTGATTCTAATGATGAACCGACAAAAGACTCTACTAGTGGATTCGGAAATGGGAAGGAATGAGTGTTCCTGGCTATCAAGGAAGATGATCCAGCACTGGAAGAGAATGTATATGAAGAGAAGGCACTTGCTGCTAAAATTGAAGACACAGATGAATGGGTAATTGATAACAGTCGTTCACATGATATGACTGGAGATAAAGGGAAGTTTATGTCTTTGCAAGAATTTGATGGTGCTCTAGTTAGATTTGGAGATGACAAGGCATGTATGATCAAAGGAAAAGGAACTATATCACTAGATGGTAAGAACAATACTAATAATGTTTATTATGTTGAAGGTTTAAGGCATAATCTTTTGAGTGTAGGACAATTGGTAGATAAGGGATTTCAATTACAGTTCAAGGATGGAAAATGCAAAATCATTAACAAATCTGGTTTGGAGATAGCAACCGGTACACAAACAAAAGGTAATATATTTCATTTGAACTCTGATGAGAAGACATGTTTTATTACACAGATTGATGAGAGTTGGCTATGACATAAAAGGTTGTGTCATGTGAATTTTGATTGCATTGTGAAGATCAATTCAACTAAGGTAGTTAGGGATATACCTAAGATTATGAAGCCCTATAATCTAGTATGCAAAGAATGTCAAATGGGTAAATAGGTCAGAACCTATTTTAGGAGTATACAAGATAAATCAAATGATGTTCTTGATCTTATTCATATTGATTTGTGTGGCCCTACTAGAGTTAATTTTTTTCAAGGTGATAGATATTTCATGTTAATCATTGATGATTATTCTAGAATGATGTGGGTTACTTTTCTGAAAGAAAAATATGAAGCATTTGAAAAGTTTAAAATATTTAAGGATAAAGTTGAGACTAAGACATGATTGAAGATTAAATGTTTGAGATCAGATCACGGTGCTGAATTCACATCCAGTGCATTTAATAAATTTTGTGACAAGCATGGTATAAGAAGACAATTTTCTGCTCCCCGGACACCTCAGCAAAATGGAGTTGTGGAAAGGAAGAACCAAACTATTTTGGATGTTGCTAGAACAATGATGATGGAAGCTAGTCTACCTCATATCTACTGGAGAGCAGTGAGTAAATCAGTTTATACATTCAACATAGTACATATCAAAGGAGAAACCAGTAAGACACCTTATGAATTATGGTTTGACAATACACCCACAATTAAGTATTTCATAATTTTTGGTAGTAAATGTTATATCAAGAGAGATGATATCATTGGGAAATTTGATCCTAGATGTGATGAAGGTATATTTCTTGGTTATTCTAATGAAAGCAAAGCATAAAGATGTTATAACAAGAGATTATAGAGAATTGTGGAGAGTGCTAATGTCAAAGTAGATGAGATGAACAAAAGTTAAATCAGAGTTTATGAGAAGGAACCGGCAATGGATATGATTATATCTAAACTGGTAGCACATTTACTGGAATAGAGAGTTGAACCAGTTACTCTAACAGTATCAGAGAACTCTACAGTAATTGAAGAACAAGGAAGATGAATAGAAAGTCAGAAGATTCCTAGGTATGTGAGATTGAATCATTCAAAAGATCAGATCATTGGGGTTAAGAGAAATGGAGTGATGACAAGAAGAAGACTAGCAACTAATGACGTATGTTTAATTTCACAAGTTGAACCGGTATCAATAATTGAGGCATGTTAAGATGAATATTGGTTGAAAGCTATGGAAGAAGAATTAGATCAGATTGAGAAAAATAACACATGGACCTTGGTTCCTCTGCCTAAAAGTAAAAATATTGGAACTAAATGGGTTTTTAGGAATAAATTGAACGAGGATGGTCAAGTTATAAGGAATAAGGCTAGATTGGTTTGTAAAGGATATTCTCAGAAAAAAGGAATTGATTATGGAGACTTTTGCACCTGTAGCTAGGATTGAAGCTGTAAGATTATTTGTTACCTATGCTGCTTATTAAAACTACAAGGTTTATCAAATGGATGTTAAATGTGCATTTTTGAATGGGGATCTTGATGAGGAAGTTTATATTGAGCAACTTGATGGTTTTCCACTATCAGATGATACAGATATGGTTTGCAGGTTAACGAAAGCTTTACATGGATTGAAACAAGCACCTAAAGCTTGGCATGCAAGGTTGGGTAAATATCTTTTGAAGCTTAGTTTTACTAAGGGCAGTGTTGACAATAATTTATATCATAAGATTACTGATGATGATTTACTGATTATTGAAGTATTTGTTGATGACATTATTTTTGGAGGTGAAGATAAGTTATGCATAGAATTTTTTAATAACATGGAGAAAGAATTTGAGATGTCTATGATTGGTGAGATGAAATTTTGCTTAGGTTTGCAGATTACTCAAACTGACAAAGATATTTTCATCTGTCAAACTAAATATGCTAAGGAATTTTTGAATAAATTTGGTATGGGAGATTCTAAACCGGTAAGTACTCCTATGGTTACAAGTGAGAAATTGACAAGAAAAGATGTTTCTACACTGGTAAATCCTACAAGATATAAATCTATGATTGAAGGTCTTCTTTATTTGACTCAGACTAGGCCTGACATTATGAATGTTGTTTGTATTATTTCAAGATTTCAGAGTGATCCTAGAGAAAATCACGAGATGGAAGTGAAAAGGATTTTTAAATACTTGTAAGGTACATCAAAATATGGCTTGTGGTACCCTAAAGATGATAACTTTAATTTATGTGCATATACAGATGCTGATTGAACTGGAGATGTTGATGACCAAAAAAGTACTTTCGGTGGAGCTTTCTTTCTTGGAAAGAAGTTGGTTTCATGGATCAGCAAGTAGTCATGTACTTTTTTATCTACTGCTGAAGCTGAGTATGTTGTTGCTGCTACTAACTGTACACAAGTTTTATGGATGAAGCAAATGTTGAAGGATTTAAAGGTGGATTGTGATGCACTGGTAGTTATTCATTATGATAACTCTGTTGCTATTGATATATCAAAGAATCCAGTCTTTCATTCTAAAACAACGTACATAATTATCAAGTATAAGTTTTTGAAGGAAAAGGTGGAAGCAAATGAAGCTAGACTAGTTTATGTGCACTAGAGAGAAGATTGCATATATTTTTACTAAACCTTTGCCAAAGGAATCATTTGAGTACCTAAGAGACAAATTGGGAGTTTCTGCCCCTCCGGTAGAGACTTGATTGATGCAGTTTGGCATCAGTTCGACATGAATTATCAGAGATACTATTCATTATAGCACTAATGTGGGATGCTACTGCTCAAGGGGATTAGTCAACTTTGTGATTCAGTAGTTTATGTTTTTGCTTTGATATTTCTGTCAGATTTCTGGCATTGATGTCAAAGGGGGAGTGATGTTGATGTGAAAAAGAAAAATGGGAAAAGAAAAAGAAAGGGGGAGAGATATTGATAAGGGAGAAATTCAAAGCTTTACAGAGATATTATTTACAGGGGGAGTTTAGTCTTTATTTTAGAGCTATATGCGGGAGATTGTTGGCTATCTTCCATTGGGGGAGACTTGTTTGGCATTCTTTTGGTACATAGATGTTTTTCAATGCCAAAGGGGGGATTGTTGGTCATTTTGTGGAATTGATTGTGTTGCATTGATGTTTTGTAATTGATGCCAACACTATCTGTTTGGATGCTTTACCAACACCCTTCTAGTCTCAGTAGGTTGAGTGGTTTTTGGTTAACTTGGATCCGACATGATCCGATATGCTCTGGTATAGTTTGGTGATGGAATTGGCTTATTTATGATACTCATGCTCATATTTGGACAGTTGGTTTTGGTCTGGTGATCGGATGCTATCCTGCTTGCTTAGAAGCTTAGTTTCTGGTTCCGACGAGGGTTTCATCGATAGATCTTTTGGTGGAGATCTTTGATGAATTGCATAAGTGGTGTTGGTGTAGCTTCTGGTGGAATTTCAGGATGTTGTTAGTGATCATGTTCGATACTAAGTGGATGGAGACCATTGTTGTAGCATGTGGACCTATACTGGGTCTCGATTGATCTAGGTTATGGACAGACTTTAATGTAACGTGTGGATCGGACCTATTGATGTATTTCTAGGATGTCTTATGTGTTGATATTATTTGTTAGGCCTAAGGCCGACATGGTTTGTAATTATGTAATTGGTTTATTGTTTGGTGGCCAACCTAATTGTTTATGGTCGAGGGTTTGTATATATAGATGTAAGATATCATTGTAGATCATCATGGTTATTGTTAGAGGTCATGGTCAAGGAATGTAATGTGCGAATAATGTAATATCATTTAGGCAGAGGAGTTGGTCGATCATTGGAGATCAAATTGGGTTTATGTAAGAGGATTTAGTCCTCTAATATTGAGCTAAAATCGGAACTGTACTCAGGCATAGGAGATGCTATCTTTTGCAGTTCAACACTTCTCCTGATTGTAGTCTGGATTTCTATGTAGTCATTGAGGCTCCTTTTATGATGAGCGGTGCGCTCTAGGTTGTTGGCCTTCCTACAAGCTGCAAGTGTAGGCCCCTCAATTATAATTCACATACTTATTGCACAAGTATTATATGACTGTGGGTAGGATTCCCACCGTGGTTTTTCCCTTTACCGGGTTTTCCACATACAAATCTTGGTGTTATGTGAATGGTCTTTATTCTATTATTATTGATTATGCTCAATTGGTTTAATTTATATTCTGGTATTAAAATTTTGGGTTCTAGTATTGAAGTTTATATTGCTAATGGTTCTAGTAATCTGTGACAACTGATTCACCCCCCCCCCCCCCCTCTTAGTTGTCTTCCAGTTATTTGAATTGTCTAACAATAAAGGGGTAATTCACTAGATCCAATCTCCACACAAAGATGATAGATTGAATTCTGAATGAATCAAGGATGTTATGATGATCCCCTTATTCCCTTTGTTTGATTTGAAATGGAAATTGATTGAATTATATAGTGCAAAAGTGACAAAGAATCAATTATAACTTGAGATTTGAATATGGGATGAGACTGTGCACCTAGATTTGGCAGTTAAATGTCGATACGAAGTCACCCTAGAAATTTGACGTAAATTTGTCTGGACTGTGGCGGGAATGTACACGGTCCTCCGAAAAATTCGTGAAACGAAAAGGGTTTTTTTGCCTCTACAAATGAAGCTCGAATCCAAAAGTACAGTTGTGCACCTACAACCTAAACATAGAAAAGAGAGGGAAATGTATTGGGATTGGGGGTTTGCCTTTAGGTCAAACCCTAGTTTTAGAATTAACCAAGTAATGAAAGGAAGTACTTGCAAGTAGATGTAAATGAAAGACAGAATTGTAAATCACCTCAAGGGAGGTTGTAGTAACAATGTTGATAGAAATGCTTGTATGGAATTGTATGTTGAAATCAATATCCTCTTCAATGGTTGAATCCATGACTTGAATGCAACACCTAGCCTTGAAGGAAAAATTGAGAATGCTCAATGGTGGAAAAGAATGCTTCAATACTTGATCGCTTGAACATATCCAACTTTGACCTATGCAACTTGTTGAACTTCTTGAACCTATGCAAATGAGAGGACAAATTCCCCTTAAATACATGTTTGAAGGATTTGAATTTCATCACGGGCCGACATCGGGGAGATTTCCTACTCACTGCACAACCCACAATGCTTGCACTAGAAAGGTCCTACCCTGAAATAGGGCAGGGGCGGGGGCAGGGGCAGGGGCGCCAGGCCCCTATCCTGGGAGGACAAGGGCACCATGCCCCTGTCCAAGGGGGGACAGGGACGCCATGCCCCTATCCTACCCCTTTCTCCAAGGCAAAGTGTGGACAGAGTGATGTGGAGGCCAAGGAAGAAGCAGTTTTCACAAGCCGAGTACTCTCTAGTCTCTGATCAGGCTAGAGGATTCAAGTTTGCATGCGTGAGGACCCTAATGCAGCTATAAATTGCTAGGGTCGCAATTTTATGACACTGCATTTAGCCCCCACTTTAGTGGGAGTATAAGAGTACATGCCAATACTGCTGGTAAAGTACAAGGAAAGAATATTTAAAGACTTTTACCACGTCAAGGAGGCAAGATGTGCCAAGCCCCCACTAGACTTAGGATCTTATGACTTCGATTGACAAAGCAAAATGGAAGATGAAGAAGGGGAGGACCATGACTGCAAGTAGCAAAGTTCCCTTCACTATGAGTCATGAAAGAAAGGATAAAAATATTACAAAGCAAAACAAGGTTCACTAAGTAATTCTAAGTATCACAAGAAGGAAAGAATGAGCAGAGTGTATGCCCCCATGTTAAAGAGATCGCATGCGCCTTATCGGGAGCAATTTCTTTAAGGTAGGATACACCCAAGAGAGAGAATAAAAGGAGTACGTTATCACGAGGATTTAGCCCCCAATCGAGGAATAAACCCAAGGATAATAAACACAAAACATGAGGTAGTGTCGCTTTCCTCGAGGTTAGTATGTTGTATGATAACTCATGTATATCATGTATGTATGTGCAAATAATATTCCTCATTCCTAAAAGAAGGACACTACCTTAGAAGAAAGGGAAGAGTGGATGTCTTTTGAGTCAACATGAAAGAGACCAAGAGAAGATCTCAATGATTTGCATCATCCCCAAGTAGACATTAAGGGAACAAAATAGAAGAACAAGGATACACATAGAAGAATGGTCACAAAAGAGAAAGAAAGGAGAGAGAAGGATTTTCAGTGCTAATATTGCTAATCTAGCATGACATCCACCTCCTGATCTTGCTGATCACTATTTTGAGAAGGCGAGAAACATGCTAGAGGAGCGACATCGAGCACAATAGATGAAGCTATCACAAGATCCAAACAGGGACTGTGCTCATGTTGTAGGTCACTTTGTTTGATTCTAGGAGCTAGGATTAGGGTTTGCGAAAAATCATCCAATAAATTTTTGTCTACATCAACATACTCATACTCACTATCAGAAGCATTAGGAGTTGTATTGCCATTATGAATAACATTTTCACTCATTTATTCATCAAAGTTTAAAGCAAGAGGATCAAGAACACGAATAGGAATAAAACCATCACATATTTTATGCAACTTATGATTTGGAGATGTAGGCTGAATATCTTGCTTAGGAGAAAAGGGAATCATGTCCATTGTTGGAGTTTGAGGAGATTGAGTATTTTGAGGGATAGCTTCACGAGATCAAACACGACATCTTCATCGGTGTTCTCTCGCACAACGATTTTGTCAAGTCTTAGTGGAAGGATGAGAAGGAGGATGAACATTTGCAGAAGGAGGAATGACTTTCTCCTTAGTAGTGGAAGGTTTAGGTTGAGGTCTTTTTTGGTTGAACAATAGGAGAAGCATGTCTCTTCTATCAATAAGAGAAAGGAGGTGGAACTATGCCATAGAACAGAGGAATACTAGGTGTAGGGAGGGGACCAAGTCCATCATGAGGAGGAGGTATACGTATAACCTTAGGAAGAAAATTTTTGTTCTCCTTAAGCGAAGGTAAAGTCACATCCATAGGAATAGGTGGACAATTTTCCTTAGGAGGGAGATTATTTCTATTCAAGAGAGGAAGAACCTCATCTTGAAGAATAATAGAAATGCCAAGTGTTGGGGATCTAGGTTGACTTAAGGATAAGATCACATTGTTCTTCCATTTTTTATAAGATTGAAAAAGAGCATCGCTCCTTGATGGAAGAGATTGAAATTGTTTAGGCCAAAAGAGATCAATAGGAACACCGGGGCTTCTTTCGAATGGATGAAATAAGCTATGGTTCACAGCTATAATTTATCCATTATGAGGAAATTTTAGACACTTGTGGATTGGAGAAGCAATAGCCTTCATGGAAGATAGCCAAGGATAGTCCAACTTCACATGGAATTTCTCAGAAGATGGTATGATAACAAAGTCAATATCCATAGATTTAGTATGAACTTCGACAGGAAGGGTGATAGAACCAATGGTAGAAAAAGAGAAGCCATCAAATAACTTCACAACTAAATTAGAAGCATCATATAATGGTTTATGCAATCTTAAAGTAAAAATATACTCTTCGGTTATGAAATTAACCATGCAAGAGGGATCAATTAGGGCATTACGATAAAGGATATCCTTAATCTTTGGAACTATGTATAAAGGGCCATCGAGTGCTCTAATGGTCTCACTAGGGTCAAATGTAATACAAGGATCCTTAGGCGGTTCAGATTGTGTTTATGCCATATTAACCAAGTTTGGAGCCATCCAAATGAGTGTTTCAGAAGAGAGAGAACTAGGCGCAATCTCAATAACATTAGAGGTATTAGATGGCAAGGGATTAGTGAAAATATTATGATTTTGATTAGGAGGAGCAACTGATTTATTCCCTTTATCATTCACACCTACCATAGATATAGTATTATTATTAATCAAATCTTGAACCTTATGTTTCAATGCAAAACATTTCTCAGTATCATGACCGGGTTGACAATGAAATTGGAAAAAGGAATTGTTATCAAAATGAGGAGATGCAAGTTTCAAAGGATCAACTTGTTTTATAGGAGGAATTTTGATAACATTTATATGCAATAACTGAGTCATAATACCATGCAAAGATTCATTCAAAGGAGTAAAATGTCTTTCTCTTTGGAAAAATTTAGAAATAGGAGGCACACCTGTTGTAGAATTCACATGGTTGTTGTTGATTGGATCATTGAACTTGATGAATCTTTTTGTTGGTTTTAACTTCACAAATGGTTGTTGAACACTCTCCCCCTTATCACTCAGAGCCATAAGAGTGGATTTCTCCATTTGACTCACAACCAGTTGATAATTGTGGAGTATTGCGCACAACTGTTGAAAGGAAGTAAACTCAAACAAAAGAAGCTTTTCCCTGATATCTTTTTGTAAATTAGAAATAAAAATTCTTTGAATATCATTATCAGGCACATGAAAATAAATTTGAGCACACAAATGCTTATATCTACTGATGAAATTAGTCACTTTTTCTTTAACACCTTGTTTACAATGCATTAAATCAGTCAAAGTGATTTTAGGACCAATGTTGTTTTGAAATTGTTGGATGAAATAATTTGCCAATTGTTGAAAGGAAGTGATAGAATAAGAAGGCAAAGAGAAATAACATTGTAAAGACTTATCTCTTAATGTTCTTGTAAATAGTTTTGCAAGAAATCGTTGATCATAAGCAAAATCAGTACACATGGTTTGAAATGTTTTGACATGCGTAAGAGGATCACCTTTTCCATTATAGAGTTATAATTGAGGGATGTCCACATGTTTAGGTGGCATGACTTTAAAAATATCAAGAGAAAGTGGGCTCGCAGCATCAAAGGTGGGCACACTAAACTTGGAATGACTCATGGAAGCAATTTGTTGTTGTGAGGAAGACACGGTTTCAGAAAGATTGTTGATTGTCATTTCAGTGGAAGAATTCATGTTAGACGTAAGTGATTGAAAAGGTGGTGTGATGTTGTTGAAAGAAGGCATGGAATGAGAATAAGGTAGTGGGACACTATGATAAGTAGGCATTGGTGATGATTGATTAGGAAAAGGGACACTCAAAGGAGAGATAAAGTTGTTGAAGGAATTACCCCCTTTTTTTACATTGATTGGTTGATGAATAGTAGGAATACTCATGGAAGACATAGGTAACAATGAAGGATTAAATGAAGAAGAGGGATTTCCCCATGACCTATGGTTGTAGGAATGACATTTTGAGTTGAAGTAGCCATGATGTTAGATGTGAAAGTAGGAATACTAGGCATAGGATTGGTCAAAGGAATAAAGGAATCGACTTGTGTTGAAGGTTGTGAGTAACCTAGGGTTTCAACACAACTCTTGATAGGCATGACATTAGAATAAACAATATATGCAATGCCACACAATATATCAATTCCATTCTTATCACTTTGAAGCATGCGTTTAAGACCTTCAATTAATGGAAGAGCTTCACTAGTAGGGTATTCTTGGGACATCCATTGTTGAAAGATATCAAATTGATTGTCCAATGTGGAAAGTTGATCTAAAGAAACCCTAGTTAAAGCTTCTTCTTCATCATGAGATCTATCAATAGGAACATGATTAGGATGGGAAGATTTAGCATGATCCTCATTAAAGAAGACACCCAAATTAGGCTCCATCTCATTGGTAATTAAACCTTGGGAAGCCTTAATTTTAATGCTTTGTCTAATGAGGATAGGATAGGTAGGACTAATAGTGGTAAAACTAGTGCACTAGAGGAAAATTTGAATTTTGAAATATGAAACAAAGCTTACTAAAATTGAGTTTAATGTAAAATTTAAGAAAATTATGATTACATAGTTTAAACTTTGTTGGAAGAAGAGGATGACACAATTTCCAAAAATGAAAGGAAATTGGAATTTAAAATTAGGGCCAAGGGAGTACCACTTAATTTTAAAATTGGATTTTTTAAAACCGGGGCAGACAATAATTAACCTCTTAATTTTAAAAAAATTCTTGAAATTTGAAATGTTAAATTTTGAAGGTATTTCCGATTCTAGAGGGTTCAAAAATCGATAAAATTAGCCAATCTTTCTGATTTAGGCTAATAATACAATCATAATAGTCTCCCTAAATTTTGGGAAAAAAGCTGAGGACTGTGACAGGAACGCACATGGTCCAACCAACTTTTTTCAAAATGTTCAGGGATGGATATAATGATGATTTTAAAGCTAACCCCCCAAAATTGGTGAATTTTATGATCTCTAGATGGGCGAAATGAAGGCACAAAGGTGAAAATAGGACCCTATTAGGGTTTTGAAGAAAAAGAGGAATTGGAGTACAATTTTGAAAAGTCAAACCTAATGGATAGGGACACCTTGGAAAATGTTTAAGAATCTGAATGTAACTAAAATTGATTTGAAATTCACACAAAATCCATTAATTTTAAAAGTTAGGGTTTGATGACCTAACCACTTAATTTTGAAATTTAAATTGTAGGATTGAAGACAAATCCGAGAACAATCAAAAATCTTAAAATTAAGTTGAAATCCAATTTTTGCACAAGTTCAAGATGATTTTTGAAAATTAGGGTTTTAACAAGTAACCTCTTAATTTTGTAAATTTTAATTGCAAATTGAATAAGACAATGAGGAAATTGAATTTGACAAACACGACATTTTTTCAGATCTAAGACAAACACAAGCAATTTTTACAAATCACAAGTTCAATTTTAAATTTAAAAACTAGCATTTTTAATGAATTAACCACTAAGTTTGCAAAAAGTTGAAACTTGTAAATGAAAAATATGAAATGTTGTTCAAAGGATAGCATGCAAGACATCAGGTTCACCAAAACGTGATGATGGGAAAATGATGAGTGATAGATCAAGAGGAAACTAACCCTTTCCCTCAAAGAGATATGAGAGTTTCACTATTGATTATCCTTCAAGCACTTTTCAATATTACATTAGGGAGACAAAGGGGTAATTCACTAGATCCAATCTCCACACAAAGATGATAGATTGAATTCTGAATGAATCAAGGATGTTATGATGATCCCCTTATTCCCTTTATTTGATTTGAAATAAAAATTGATTGAATTATATAGTACAAAAGTGACAAAGAATCAATTATAACTTGAGATCTGAAAATGGGATGAAGCTGTGCACCTGGATTTGGCAGTAAAATGTCGAGAAGAATTCACCCTGCAAATTTGACGAAAAGTTATCTAGACCGTGGCGAGAATGTACACGGTCCTCTGAAAAATCCGCGAAACAAAAAGGGTTTTTCCACCTCTGCAAATGAAGCCCAAATCCGAAAGTATAGTTGTGCACCTTCAACCTACACACAGAAAAGAGAGGGAAATGTGTTGGGATTGGGGGTTTGCTTTTAGATCAAACCCCAGTTTTGGAATTAACTAAGTAATGAAAGAAAGTACTTGCAAGTAGATGTATATGAAAGACTGAATTGTAAATCACCTCAAGGGAGGTTGTAGTAGCAATGATAGAAATGCTTGTATGGAATAGTATGTTGAAATCAATCTCCTATTCAATGGTTGAATCCTTGAGTTGAATGCACCTAGCCTTGAAGGGAAGCTTGAGAATGCTCAATGCTAGAAAAGAATGTTTGAATGCTTGAATGCTTGATCGGTTGAACATATCCAACTTCGCCCAATCCAACTTATTGAAATTATTGAACCTATAAATGAGAGGATAAATTAACCTTAAATACATGTTTGAAGGATTTGAATTTCGTCACAGGCCGACATCGGGGAGATTTCCCGCTCACTACACAACCCACAATGCTTGCACTAGAAAGGTCCTACCCCAAAATAGGGCAGGGACAGGGGTGCCATGCCCCTATCCTGGAAGGACACGGGCTCCACACCCCTGTCCAAGGGAGGATAGGGGTGCCACGACCCTTTCCTACCCCTTTCTCCAAGGCAGAGTGTGGACAGAGTGATGCAGAGGCTAAGGAAGAAGCAGTTTTCACAAGTCGAGCACTCTTTGGTCTCCGATCAGGCTAGAGGATTTGATTTCACATGCGTGAGGACCCTAATGTAATCATAAATTTCTAGGGTCGTAATTTTATGACACTACATTTAGCCCCCACTTTAGCGGGAGTATAAGCGTACGCCAATACTGCTGGTAAAGTACAAGGAAACAAGATTGAAATACTTTTACTACGTCAAGGAGGCAAGATGGGCCAAGCCCGCAGTGGAATTAGGATCTTACAACTTCAATTGACAAAGTAAAAGGGAAGATCAAGAAGGGGAGAACCATGAATGCAAGTAGAAAAGTTCCCTCGGTAAAAGTACAAAGCTGTGTCACACTTTTATAAAGGAAATGGCCAATGCTGATTCAACTTTTTAAATCAAATCAATAGAAAGTGAAATATATATTTTGAATTTTAAAATGATGTAAACTAATCAAATTTATATTCTTATGTCTATTTTAAGTTTGTAATTTTAACAAAAAATTAAAAAATTATTTGAATATAGTTTTTTATAAAGTAAACACTATAATTTAGTTGCTGAAAAAATGTTGAAATTGAAGTTATACTAGCCACCACACTTTATTTAGTAAAATTTACTTTTTTTCTTGAATTTTTTTTTGGTATATTGATAACTTGAAACTTTAGTGCATGGATATATTGTTTACTATTTTTTATAAATATATATTTTTCAATAAATTTGAAAAGTTGTGTGTGCTGAAATATAATTGTTTCCAATTCCCACCACCTTTTTTCTTAATTATTTATCTAAATCATAAAATAATTATATCACCTTGACATAGATTCTTTTCTCTAGTGCATCATATTTTTTTCAATTTTTTTTAATAAATTTTAGTATTTTTGCTTGACAAGATAATCAACCTTATATTTTAGTGTTGATGACCTACTTTCAATAAAAATAAAATATAAAACATAAAAAACTAATTAAAATATTAAAAGATATATATTTTGAAAAATTCACTTATAGATCTATAAAAGGGTATTTTTACATTTCAAAAAAAAATTTATTTATAAGAGTAGGAGTTGTTGAAACATCGAGTTTTTTTTTGTTTTTGTAATTAGACCAAAAGTAGTATAAAATATAAATTTAGTAGACACTTCCAATTGGAAAAGTTGTGGCCCATATATAACTTAGCTATAATTAATCTATATAGACCATATGTTTGACTAAAATTAATTTTTAGTTAGAATTACTTAAATTCACTTGTGCTGATAAGTTAGCCTGAAACATGACACAGTTTTGTGCTTTTACCCCCCTTCACTATGAGTCATGAAAGTGAGGATAAAAATATTACAAAGCAAAACAAGGTTCACTAAGTAATAAGTATCACAAGAAGGAAAGAATGAGCAGAGTGTATGCCCCCATGTTAAATCGATCACACATGCCTTATCGAGAGTGATTTTTGTAAGGTAGGATACACCCAAGAGAGAGAAGAAAGGAGTATGTTATCACAAGGATTTAGCCCACAATAAAGGAATAAACCCAAGGATAATGAACAAAAAACATGAGGTAGTGTCGCTTTCCTCGGGGTCAGTATGTTGTATGATAACTCATGTATATCATGTATGTATGTGCATATAATAATCTTCATTCCCCAAAGAAGGACACTACCCTAGAAGAAAGGGAAGAGTGGATGTCTATTGAGTCAACATGAAAGAGACCAAGAGAAGATCTAAAAGTTTTGCATCGTCCCCAAGTAGACATTAAGGGAACAAAATAGAATAATAGGGATACACATAGAAGAATGGTCACAAAAGAGAAAGAAAGGAGAGAAGGATCTGCAATGCTAATATTGCTAATCTACCACAACATCCACCTCTTGATCTTGTTGATCACTATTTCAGGAAGGTGAGAAACATGCCAGAGGAGAGACATCAAGCACAGCAGATGGAGCTATCACAAGATCTAAATAAGGACTATTCTCATGTTGTAAGTCACTTTGTTCAATTCTAGGAGCTAGGATTAGGGTTTGTGAAAACTCATCCGATAAATGTTTGTCCACATCAACATACTCATACTCACTATGAGAAGCATTAGGAGTTGTATTTCCATTATATGAATAAAATTTTCACTCACTTCTTCATCAAAGTTTAAAGCAAGAGGAGCAAGAACACGAATAGGAGTGAAACCATCATATATTTTATGCAAGTTATGATTTGGAGATGTAGGTTGAATATATTGCTTAAGAGAAAAGGGAATCATGTCCACTGTTGGAGTTTGAGGAGATTAAGTATTTTGAGGGATAGCTTCATGAGCTCGAACACACCGTCTTCGGTGGGGTTCTCTCACACAATGATTTCGTCAAGTCTTAGTGGAAGGCTGAGAAGGAGGAGGAACATTTGGAGAAGGAGGAATGACTTTCTCCTTAATAGTGGAAGGTTTAGGTTAGGTCTTTTTGGTTGAACAATAAAAGAAGCAGGTCTCTTCTCTCGATAGGAGAAAGGAGGTGGAACTGCGCCATAGAAAGGAGGAATATTAGGTGTAGGGAGGAGACCAAGTCCATCATGAAGAGGAGGTATAGGTCTAACCTTAGGAAGAATATTGATGTTCTCCTTAAGAGAGGGTAAAGTCACGTCCATAGGAATAGGTGGAAAATTTTCCTTAGGAGGGAGAATAGTTCTATCCGAGAGAGGAAGAACCTCATCTTGAAGAATAATAGGAATGTCAAGTGTTGGGGATCTAGGTTGACTTAATGATAAGATTATATCGTTCTTCTATTTTTTATAAGATTGAAAATGATCATCGCTCCTTGATGGAAGAGATTGAAATTGTTTAGGCCAAAAGAGATCAATAGGAACATCGGGGCTTCTTTCAGATGGACGAAATAAGCTATGGTTCTAGTTATCATTTCTCCATTGTGAGTAAATTTTAGACACTTATGGATTGGAGAAGCAATAGCCTTCATGGAAGATAGCCAAGGATAGCCTAACTTCACACGGAATTGCTCAGAAGATGGTATGATAAAAAAGTCAACATCCATGGACTTCATCATGAAGGGTGATAGAACCAATGGTAGGACAAGAGAAGCCATCAAATAACTTCACAACTACCTTAGAAGCATCATATAATGGTTTATGAAATCATAAAGTAAAAAGATACTCTTCAGTTATGACATTAACCATGCAAGAGGGATCAATAAGGGCACGACGGAAAGGGATATCCTTAATCTTTGCAACTATGTATAAAGAGCCATCGGGTGCTCTAGTGGTCTCACTAGTGTCAAATGTAATGCAAGGACCCTTAGGTGGTTCTTGTGTTTCTACCATATTAACCAATTTTGGAGCCATACAGATGAGTGTTTCAGTAGAGAGAGAACTAGGCGCAATCTCAATAATATTAGAGGTATGAGATGGGAAGGGATCAATGAAAATCTTAAGATTTTAATTAGGAGGAGCAATTGATTTATTACCTTTATCATTCACACCTACCACAGATATAGTATTATTATCAATCAAGTCTTGAACCTTATGTTTCAATCCAAACCATTTCTCAGTATCATGACTAGGTTGACGATATATAGTTAAACATATTGATCCAAACTACTAGGTGATTTGTTTCTATGATATTGAGGTTGGAAAACTTATAGTACAAATTTCACAACCAAAGCTACAAAATAGTGATCCAATCAACACATTGTACAACAACATGAAAATGATGTTTGGAAGATGTAGTTTGATAGAGCTTGTAGCAAAGAAATAAATGGAGCAGGGGTGGTCTTCATCTTGTACCCAGTGGAAAAAAATTTCAAAAATTCTAGCTTCTTGTTATTTGAATGCACAAATAATGTAGCTAAATATGAGGCTCTTTTATTAGGATTGAACTTAGTTTTCAAACATGGAATTAAGATCCTTAGTGTTTTTGGAGATTCTAAATTGATTATCTCACAACTAAGATCCAAAATATAAAAGGCTCAAGCAATACAAAAATACAGTGTGGGATTCAATTGAAATGTTTGATGCTTTTTCAATTGATTGGGTGGATAGATTTAGAAACATGATGGTAGACTTCCTTGCTAATGTTTCTTTAAAGCAAAATTACCTTACTTTGGTTGGTATTTTTGAAATTGAGATCAAAGCTAGACCATCTATTCCTGATAACATATATAATTGGCAGGTCTTTGAAGATGATGATAAGTTGTTGAAATTTTTATAATGTATTAATCAATACAAATCACAAGAAATAGATTCCAATGCATTCGTTGAAAAGGTGGATGGAAAGGACACTATTTTTGGGAAAGAGGTAGTGTAATTAAAAACAAAAAAACTTCCTAGAGGGTTGGCAACTTTAGAAAGAATTATTGATGGAAATGATGTGGTAGTAAAAATGTAACATCAATAAAAATTGAAGACTTGGAGGAGATCAATTTTGAAATATAATATGCCCCCAAAAAGGTATAAATTGGGAAAAGGATTACTCCTATGATAAGGGAAGCATTAATAACCCTCCTAAGGAAATATAGATGTGTTTTCTTGGTCTTATGATGATCTAAAACCCTATAAAGAAGATCTGTTTCAGCATGAAATCCCACTCAAACCAGATGCAAAACCTTTCAGAAAATTAAACAAAGGCCCATAAACTCAACTTTGGCACCAAAAATGGAAGAAGAAATGATGAATCTTAGGGATGGAGGAATAATTAAACCCGTAAGACATTCTACTTGGGTTTCCAACTTGGTACTAGTGAGGAAGAAAAATAGTGATATTAGACTGTGTGTTGACTTTAATAATTTGAACATTTCATCCCTCAAAAGATAATTATCCATTACCAAATATTGATGCTTTGTTACAAAAGGTTACTAGGCGTGAACTTTTATCCACGATGGATGTCTTTTCAAGATATAACCAAGTCAAGGTTAAAGAATCAAAACAATATAAGACACCGTTCACAAAGTCCTTAGGGAACATATGTTTATGTCAGGATGCCATTTTGATTAACCAATGTTGGAGCCACTTTTCAAAGGGCTATGTGTTGGCATTTGATCATTTGATCTTAACCAGTAATTGTTTGTTTGCTTGATGCAACCGGTACATGTTTGATTAGATTGTTGTATAATGACTATGTTGTATGTTGTCATTGATGGAAACTATGTTTTTACAGTCATCTAAGTCCTATAGGTCAACCGGAAAGGCTTAATCGGTAAGCAAAGATAATTTTATCAAAACCGGTAATTAGTACTTTAACTGGTAAAAGACAGACAATATTATATTCTGAAAACCGGTATAGGAAATATATGAAGAATGAGATGATGCGGTTTTATAACAACAATGAAGGTTGGTAGATGAAGTTATGTTTGTGACCGCATGTGTAGATTCGATCAGATGAATGAGATTTTATTGACAGAGCAAGTATTGTGACTGAGACTTAACCGGTAGTGATGAAAATCACTCAGATCAATAAAATGACACAAAATTGGATTTGTTATGTCAGTGACCGACATAACTAAAGCGTGCAATGTAAGATTGTCTAGATGAATTGACCTTAGAGAATTGTAACAAGGTTCTAGCTGACCTAATGATAATTTTAAATATGTGATGAGGTGTGAAGGGATATGAGTATGATCTTGAAAGTGTGAAAGATCATTAGCAAATTTTGTATTTCTGTTAGTGCGATGATCAGAGGAGTTGAGAGATGAAGTATATGTGATGTTGTAGTGTTATGAAGCAGATCTTATCAGACACTAAAGGTGTTATACTAAGATCATTTGTACTTGTTGTCTCCCTAACAGTTGCAACAAGAAAATCCTCTTCCAAGGTCACTCCTAACAGGGTGCAGTTGGATCCTAACAGGGTGCAGTTGGATCCTAACAGGTCTGATCATTAAATCCTCTAACCAGGTGACACATTAACTTGTGTTTGCAAATCCCAGTAACTTGGGTAGCTCCTAACAGGGTTGGTCCTCATAGGCATTTTTGTAAAGCTCTTAACCAAGCTTAGACACTTCTAACAGGGTGTGCCCCTAACCAGGTGTTGTAGACCTTAACCAATCAGATCTGTATACTATAGATAGTGGATCTTTGTGGGTACCAACTCCCACTATGTTTTTTCCCATTTGGTTTTTACATGTATAAACTCTTGTGTCATGTGGTTTATGCTTTATGTGGTGATTGCATACTTGGTGTTGTTTTATAAATGTCTATTAAGTTTTAAGTTGGTGAAATTGATAATCAAATTTGTATTGTTTTTACTTGCATTGATTCACCCCCCCCTCTTAGTGCCTTATAAGTTCATCACTATGGATGTGGCGTTTGGTGATCTAATAAATATAATCATGGTGGTGTATTAGGAAGATCTCACAACTAATTCAAATAAAGCAGAACATCATTATTGCCATTTGGAAAAAATATTCTTAAAAGTACTTGAGTTTGGAATTTCATTCAATCCAAAGAAGTGTCACTTTGTTGTTACAGAAGGAAGATTGGTAGGGAATATTGTATCTAAAGATGGAGTGAGGATTGATTTTGAAAGGGTAGCCACAATAGATAATATCTTTGTCCCAAAGACTACATGAAGTCAATACAATCTTTCTTTAGGCAGATTAACTTTGTCAAGAGGTGTATTTCGAACTTAGCAGAGATAGTTAAACCAATTGCTAAGATGTTGAAGAAGGGAGCAACATTGGATTGGATAGAAGAGGCACTAGATGCTTTAATAAGTATCAAAAAAGCCATTAAAGAAGCTCCAGTATTGAAATCTCCAAATTTTGACAAACCATTCCAAATATTTTCATTCACTTCTTTCCATACTATTATTGTTGTTATGCTAGAGAAAAATGATGAGGGATATGAGCAACCAATAGAATTTTTCAGTAAGTCACTCCAAAATGCAAAATTGATGTATGATATCAAAGAGAAGAAAGGTTATGCTCTAGTTAAATTTGTTAAAAAATTTAGGCCATATTTGGTAGGAGCAACAGTAGTTGCATATGTTCCAAATGCAGCAGTTAAAGATACCTTTACGTAATCAGAAGTAATAGGAAGGAGGTGCAGGTGGATAAGTCAAATTCAAGAGTTAAATATAATTGGTATCAAAATTACTAAACTTATCCAAGGAAAAATATTAGCAAGATTAATGGGTGAGTCAAACCTCAAAGTTGCTCAACTAACAAATGTTGAATGGGAGGATATCCTATGTAGCATTGAAGAGACATCCTAGTACACTAATATTGTCATCTTCCTGAAACATATGAAGTACTCAAAAGGATTGAATGACAACCAGAGAAGAACTTTAAAACTTCAAGTATCTAAGTATGTGCTGATAAACAAAGACTTATATTTGAAGAATATGGATGGGATATTGTTTTTATGTCTTGATGAAAGACAAGAAAAGAAAGTTTTAGAGGAAATACACGTAGATGTTTGTGGAGGGAATTTCTCATCTAAAACCACTACTCATAAAACATTGAGAGAAATTTATTACTGGTCTTGTGTATTTAATGATGCTTTCAAGTTTGTTAGGAGGTGTGAGGCATGCCAAAGATTTTTTGGAAAACTAAAATATCAGGGAACTCTACTGATGAGATCTATGCAAGCTGAAGTACCATTTCATCAATGGGGTTTAGATTTTATAGGAGAAATATCAAATAAATCTAGTGGAGGACATTGGTGGATCCTTGTAGCAACATATTACCTTACAAAATGGGTTGAGGCGATCCTAACTAAGCAAGCTACTAGAGAAGTGGTGATACAGTTTTTAATGGAGAACATCATAACCAGATTTGGAGTTCCTATTAGGATAATCACTAATAATTAAATGTGTTTCAAATCAGATGAATTCAAGTAATTCTATGAGGATTATGGTGTAACAATCTCTTATGCGTCACCGTATCATCCACAAGCAAATGGACGGGAAGAGTCTAGCAATAAGAACATTATGAAGATTATAAAAAGAATGTTGGGTAACAATAAGAGGTCTTGGGATTCAAAATTGAATCTAGCACTATGGGAAGATAGGATTATTGTTAAGAAAACTACTGGCAAATCTCCTTTTGAATTGGTGTATGGGGCTCAAGCTAGAATACCTTTAGAAAATTTCCTGCTAGTAAGAAAATTCATGCTAGGAGAAAACCTTGATTTCCCTGAACCAATAGAAGAGATGATGGAGTAATTGACAGAATTGGATGAGATGAGGCACGAAGCACAAAGAAAAAATGTCAAAAAACAACAGCAAGTGAAGTATTTGTGTGATAAAAGGACAACAAATAGAAAGTTTTGGGAAGGGGATTTGGTTCTCATGTAGAATGCAAGGAATTAAGACAAAGGAAAGAATGGAAATTTTGAGGCATTGTGGATTGGTCCATTTGTCATCACAAGCAAAGGTGGAGAAGATTCATACTTCTTACAAAATATGTTAGGAGAAAATCAGGAGCTTCCAGTGCATGGACAATTCTTGAAATACTTATTTTCTTAAAAAGAATATCTCTTTCCATGCAAAATAGATTAGGACTTTCCCTTTTTTCCCTTTTGGTTTGCACCCCAAAATTATTTTTTTTGGATTCTTGTAATGTCTAGCAGACATTCATCCCCAACTGGAATCATTGTTGGAGTGTAAAAATACATAAGTTAAAACAACAAATTTTATCATTCAAAAATTCTCGTGTCAATACAGACTTCACATCCCCTTTGTGTCTAAATTGTTATAGTTTAGTGTAATGTCCAAATTGTATTGACAAAGTCTTAATCAGGACAACTACAAATAACACATTAGACATGCAACAATAGACATTAAAAAATGAATGAGAATGATCACAATCTTATCAAACCCATCATGGAGACTCGTGTTCTATTTCTACTCTGTGATCAAACAATCAACATCATTACTCACTATCCAAACTAGACACGCGTAAGAATATCGCGAGATCATGGGGACTCAAAATCTCCGCCACATAGCCAATGTGGGATAAATGAACTAATCAAAAGGGCAAGTAAATTACTAAGGAAACATCAGGAGTATACCATGAGGCACGTGATCCTAAGAAAAGCCCGAAACACATAGACCACCTTGGGGTTGTTAATCTTTTCATTACAAGACAGGCGTGAAGGTACTAGTAGGGATCAAGTGACATCCAAGAAACGGGGTGAATGCTTGCCAGGCTGAGCATGACCACAGACATTCACCAAGGAGATTGAAGACTACAGATGAGCACTTATCAATTTTTTATTTAATATTTTATAAGTTCTTTTATGTTAACGTTTTAAACAAACTTTTAGTTTTGTAAAGCAATGTGACTTTCAAGGTGGCAGTTGGAAGGTTGTTTGCTCTCTATAAAGAGGACCACAACCACCTATGAATGAATGCAATTGAATGCTTTCGAAATCTATCATTTGCATTGAATAATCTCAAATAATAGTCTCCATTTGCATTGATAATCCCAATTCAAAATGTGTCATTATTTGAAATATTTGTTTGATTTCTAAGAAATGAGGCACCTATGAAATGAATGTTCTTCGAAACACTGTAACTACAAAAGGTAATTTTTATTAATAAGTTATTAGAAAGGAATTATTCTCTTTTCAATCATTATTTATTTTTATAAATGAACATTTCTTCTTTAAATTCAATGAACAAGGATATTTGAATAATAATTCAATTTTATTTATAATTTTTTTTTAAGTTGATATTACAGTTATAATGACATCGGATCTCTGATGTAAAGAATTGAAATAATTATTTTAAAATAAGAATAAAGTTTAGCAAATGTCCGGACCAGATTTGGCACGGCCCTCGAGGCCGATTGAAAGTATAAGCAGTGCAAGAGCAGTTTCTGAGGCAGGCTTTCTCGCAAACTTTCTTTGTGGGCGCAGGGTATGATGATGCGTAATCATTCGGCAACTTTGCGTTTGATTCGATGAATCCATCGGTGCAACCATTTTTGACGGAGCAATTTAAGGGGCTCTGGCGAACATAGCCACTGGACTACCACTCTCGCGAATCCCAGGAGTGTTTGACGCAGCTGCAGATTCCATATACGGCGTATTCATCTCTAGGCACAGACCAGAACATGTTCCACTTACAAAGCATGTCCACTGTCTCCGGAATTCGTTAGGATGACAAGTGAAAGTCCATTGATAACAAGTGAAAGTCCATTTATAACTGACATTGTAGAGGCCTTCCATTACCATTTCTGGAATGTCACTGATCAAGTTCGGCTTTTCCAATACTGCACAGAATTGTTCCATGTTAGAACCAATTGTTTGGCCCCTGATGGATCCATGTGAAAGGAGAAAAGCCCGGGAGCGGGATCCAATGAATTTTTCCTAGAGACTAGCTTTTGCTGTCCACCAAATCTCATCCCGGGCAACAAGGTATCTACAGGATTGTCGAAACTCTGCCACACAGTTTCTTGTTCATTATCATCGCTCAGCATTAAGAAATTATCAGAATCTAATAGCACAGCCCGACATGCCTTTCTGGATATGCTATTGCTGACTGACCAAATAGACGCGCCCTCTGCATCAAACAATCTCAGTTTACCTTGTCTTGACAGCTTCAAAATGCCAGACTTGTTTCTCGCGGGATTCTCCCTGTTAGCCACCCAAACAGTCGTCTTCTCTGCTATATTGGCATACCAAATTCCACTATACCAGTTATTGCCCCCATTTGGGCTGAAGAATCCAAATTCAAATGTGCCATTCTTTGAATTTAATGTTTGATTTCCAGCAAGTGAGGAACCCAAGGAAAGAGTATCTCCAGCCTGGACTGCAGCGCCATAACTCTTCAGATGAATAAACATTGTAACTGGAAAAAGAAGGCTTAAGCAGGACGTTGCCCTTTTTCCGTCAATCGCCAAATTGGTAGCGATTGAACAGGAAGAATTATGGTTTCTTGTGTTGTGTTGTGTGTGAAAATATCGGTTTCAGAGACACCTCGCACGGCAGACAAGTCAAGTCAATTTTAACGTATTTAACATTTTCCATCTTTCATGGATTCCAGCATTACATGGAAATACATTTTGAGTCGGTAAGGTCAATTGTGATTTATAAGGGGTAGGACCCATATTTTGTTTCTAAAGAATCTAGACTAGCTTACATATATTTGATTTTAATCAAATATATATATAATACGTCGAGATATATCCTTTTCGAGGTGCCTATTAGAGTTCGAGGTACATGATAAAAATAGGCGCCTCGAAAAGGATATATCTCGACGTATTATATATATATTTGATTAAAATCAAATATGTGTAAGCTAGTAGCAGTCGCGGCAACATGGGAAACAATAAAAAAATTCAAAATAGAACTATATAATATTATACTATTAATGTTTGTTGCATTAATATGTAATATTATTATTGCAATTATTATTATTATTTTCTATTTGTTTGTAATAAAATAAATTATATTATAATATTATTATATTATTATGTAGAGATATATGAAAATTTAAATATCTATTTAGACTATTTTATATAATATATTTGTGTTGCAAGATCAAAGCAAATACTAAAATCTAAGATAATATAAAACTTTATTTAATGATAATATAAAATTTTATTTAATCGCGAGTATTATGGTTATGGTTAGCATTGGGGTTAAGGTTAGTGTTATGGTTAGGGTTAAGGTTTACATCATGGTTCAAATTAGATTTATGATTAGGGTTAGGGTTATGATAATGGTTAGGGTTAGCATCAACATTAGGGTTTGGTTTTGGTTTAGGATTATGGTTAGCTTTAAGGTTTAGGATTACAATTAGGATTATGGTTGGGGTTAGGGTTATGGTTGCAGTTTAATATTAGGGTTAGTGTCAGGCTTACAATTATAACTGGGGGTATGGTTAGGATTACGATTTGGTTTATGGTTATGTTTTGGATTAGGGTTAAGGTTCGTATTATGGTCAGGGTTAAGGTTTATATTATGGTTAGGGTTATGATTAGGGTTAGGGATTAGGGTTAGGAATATGATAATAGTTAGGGTGTATATCATGGTTAGGGTTAGCATCAAGTTTTGGTTCTGGTATAGGATCATGGTTAAGGTTAAGGTTAGGGTTAGGGTTAGAATTATAATTAGGATTAGGGTTAGAGTTAGGGTTAAGATTGCAATGGAAGATAGTATGCGATGATAGCTATAAGAGTTAGGGTTTGGGTTAGGATTAGGGTTGTTAGGGTTAGGGTCTAGATTAAAGGGAGTTATAGTAATATTGATAAAATAAGTTATAATTGGTTTTAGTTAACGATTAGAGTTATTATTGTAGGATAATGTTTTGGGTAAGGGTACAAGTTCAATTAGAATCAGTTATTTAATAAATCGTTTTATTAAAATAAATTATATTATAATATTATATATTACATGGAGATATATGAAATTTAATATATCTATTTAGACTATTGTTTATAATATATATTTGTTGCAAGATCAAAGCAAATACTTAACTCTAAGATATATTAAACTTTATTTAACGACAAGTATTATGGTTATGGTAAGGATTAGGGTTAAGGTTAGTGTTATGGTCGGGGATAAGGTTTACATCATGGTTTGGGTTAGGGTTTATATCATGTTTAGGGTTTGGGTTTCGGTTACGGTTTAATATTAGGGTTAGATTTATGGTTAGGGTCAAGGTTTAGTGTCAGGGTTACAATTATGTAACTTAGTGTTTACATCAAAGGTAGGGTTAAGGTAAGCATAATTACAGTTAGGGTTAGGGTTGGAATTATAACTGGGGGTATGGTTAGGATTAGGATTTGGTTTATGGTTGTGTTTTGGATTAGAGTTAATGTTACCATTATGATCAGGGTTAAGGCTTATATCATGGTTAGGGCTATCATTAGGGTTAGGGTTTGCTTTTGGTTTAGGATTATGGTTAGGGTTAGGGTTTAGTGTTAACCTTAAGTTTATGGTAAGGGTATCGTGTCAGGGTTACAATTACTTTAGGGTTTATATCAAAATTAGGGTTAGAATTAGGGTTATGGTTCAATTACATTAAAGTTAGGGTTAAATTAGTATTCAAGTTTAATTAGGATTAGGGTTTGGGCTAGATTAAGGTTAGGAATAGATTAGGATTAAGGTTCAATTTGGGTTAGGGTTAAGTTTAGGGTGGGATTATTGTTAGGGTTAGGGTTTATGATTATGGTTAGGTTAGCATTATGATTAGGGTTAGGGTAAGGAATATGATTAGGGTTATTATTTTGTGTTATGGTTAGGTTTATTGTTTGCATCACGGTTGGGTTTAAGGTTAGGTTTAGGATTATGGTTAGGGTCATAGTTAGGATTATGGCTAGGGTTAGGGTTTACATCATAGTTAGGGTTAGGCTTAAGGTTGGGGTTATGATTAACGTCATGGTTTAGGGTTATGATTTACATCATGCTTAGGGTTAGGGTGAGGATTATGGTTGGGATTAGGATTTAAGATTAAGGTTAGCGTTAAGGATATGGTTTGGGTTAGAGTTTAAGGTTAGGATTAGGATTATGGACAGGATTTACTTTTAGGATTAGGGATAAGTTTTAAGGTTAGGGTTAGGATTAGGATTAGGTTTGGGGTTAGGGCTAAGGATTGTTGTTAGGGTTAGGGTTAGGTTAGGGTTAGGGCTAAGGAATATTGTTTAATTCTCTACGGTTATAGTGAAGTTTAGGGTTATGTTATGGTTTGGTTTTAATTATGGTAAGATTAGGTTTAGGGTTAATGTTAAGCTAAAATTAGGAATAGGGTTAAGATTGGAGGTAGGGTTTAATTCTAGGTTTTAATTATGGTTAGATTTGAGTTTGACTACATGATTAGGGTTTGATTATGGTTATAGTTAGGTTTTGGTTATGATTAGGGTTAGGGTTTGATTATAGTTAAGATTAGGGTTTAATTATGATTTGGGTTTGGGTTTGATTATGATTAGGGTTTGGTACAATTATGGTTTGCTTATGGTTAGGATTTGATGATGGTTAGATTGGGGTTCAATTAGGTCTATTTTATGGATATTGTCAAGGTTAGGGTTTAATTATGGTAAGGCTTAACATAAGAGTTCAATTAGGGTTATGATTCAATTACATTATGGTTTGGGTTAAATTAGGATTAAAGTTCAATTAGGGTAATGATTCAATTACATTAGGAGTAGGGTTAAATTAAGATTAAAGCTTAACTAGGGTTAGGGTTTGGGCTAGAATTCAATTAGGATTAGAGTCCAATTAGGGTTATAATTTAGTTTAGGGTTATGGTTCAGTTGTTGTTAGATGAGGGTTGAAGTTGTAGGTGTTTTAAAATTATATGGGGTTATAGTTAAGTTTAGTGTTAGGTTATGATTAGGTTTCAATTATGGTAAGATTAGGTTTAGGGTTAACGTTAATCTAAAATTATAGGTTTTTATTACAGTTAGATTTGATTTTGATTGTGGTTAGGATAAAGTTTTCGTTATGATTAGGGTTAGGGTTTGATTATGATTAGGTTTTGGTATAGTTATGATTTGGTTATGGTTAAGGGTTAATGATGATTAGATTGGGGTTGAATTAGGTCTCTATTACAGATATTATCAAGGTTAGGGTTTAATTATGGTAATATTTTTATTATAGTTAGGTTTAATATAATACTAAAATTTGTTTAGGTTAGAATTAGGGTTATGATTCAAATACATTAGGCTTAGGGCTAAATTAGGATTGAAGGCTAATTAGGGTTAGGGTTTGGGCTAGACTTTAATTAAGGAACTACTATTGTAGGATGAATCTCGGGGTTATGGTTACGTTTCAAATATTGTTTGAGTTATAGTTTAATTAACATTATGGTTTAAGCACAATTAGGGTTAAGGATTAATATTAGCTTAGGGTTGGGGTTCAATTAGAGAAAATCTTAGTTAGGGTTTAATGGGTTATAGTTAATTATAGTTAGGGTTCAATTGTAGTACGGTTTGATTGTGATAAGGGTTTAATTATAGTTAGGCTTAGGATTTGAGTCTAATTGGGGTTAGAATTTGGTTTATTATTCAATTAAATTAGGGTTAGGGTTCAATTTGGTTTAGGGATAGGGTTCAATTTGGTGTATTGTTAGAGTAAGACTTTTAGATTTTTTTTTTACATGTTATTAAATATTGTCTATTTGTCAAATTGAACCTATTTTCATTTACTTCTCAAAAATTCTTTAGTGAAAAGATTGTGCATTTCTTAAGTAAAATAATATAATACTTTAGTATATAAATAAATTATTATATATTCTATAAAATAAAATAAAATAATGTTTAAGAAAATTATATTAATTTTAAGTTTAATAATTTTAGTTAAATAAAATAACTATATTATACATATTAAAAATTTCTAGATTAGTATAGATATCTAAAACACTTCTATATAATATATAAGAGCATCCTTCAAATGGATGTCTTTAATAAATTTATATTAATTTTATTATCTTTTATGTGCCACTTTCACTTCTTTTTTTTTTTGGATAAAAAAATTAAAATCATTTGTATTTATGATTAAAATCTAATCGTTTCCATGTCACTAGTGTACTATGAGATATGGTTGTTTTATTGCTTGCATTGTTGGCTAAATACATGATCTAGAATTTTGTTAAGGATAAGCATTCTTTTTTTTAGATTTTTCTTCATCCCATCTTTTTCAAACTTTTTAATGTTTTTTTGTTATTTTCTATTGAGTTAAGAGCTATTTAATTTATCTACATTATTTACTTATTATTTATTCATTATTTGATTTTTTTCATATAATTATCTAAAAATAATTCATTATTTTTCACCCATATCCATGATAATAGGGATAATAGATATAGAAACTTGGTTGTAAAGCATGGTTCGTAGATGAAAATAGCAATTTAAAACCATTGTTTATGTTCTTTTAAGGAAACAACTCTTTGAAAGAAGAAAGTTTCATTTTTATTTGCAGTGTATTAAAGAGACTATGGGATTTTGATTCAAAATAGAAATTGATATTTGCAAACACACATCCATTACAAACATTTCTAAATCAATAAGCATAGTAGAAAAACATTCTTAAATTGAGTCCAACATCTAAGATAGCTACAATCTTGTCTTGGAGACATTCTATCTATTATATTAAGGTTTTTTCCTTATTATTATATTATTTGGGCATTCTTTATATGTAGATTTTTGGAAAAAAAAAAATGTTACTATATTGATATTTGAAAATATAGAAAGATATTTGTCACAATCTTAATTTATTTTAAGTGGTTAAATTATAGAAACTTTAAGAATAAAACTTATTTTAAATTTTATGGAAAATGTTGTATTCTAGCTTATCAATTAATATCCAAATTGATTATCAATTAAGATCTTTTCTATTAAAAAGAAACGACAGTTTGAAAGTAACAATTCTGATATTGAAGAACAAAAGCTTTGTAATTTATTGAAAAATTAAAAATACCATAAAATTGATCATCTATACTTTCATTCAAAATCTTTCATTAAGAAGAGAAATAAATCATTTTTATAGCAGCACAAATTCGTCAAAGTTGTGCCTATTGTAGATCATGTTTCCACCCTATTGCAAGAATTCTAGAGCACAAATTTGAGCTACCATTTAAGAGTAATTCACATCAACTTGGAATATAATTATATGGTACGCTTAATATGCAATTATAGTACAAAGTATATCAAATTTAAAAAGGAAAAACCCCACTCTCAATTCCAAATAGAACTCAATTTTTTCCCTCTCCCCCAACAATATTTAATCTTTAATTGTTATTATTTAATACAATATATTAAATTGAATGAAATTCAATGATATGAGAGATTTAATGATGTTCTCCAGTAAAAAATGGTGCAACTCACACCATTTAATTCTGATTTTTTTTTAACATATTTAATATCATCTTGTTTCTGAACCCTTTTTCTAAATATATATATTGAAGATCCTGCTACTACTGAACTTGGTTCTCTTCTTGCAGGTTCAGTATCTTTGAAGGGAAAGGGGAACATAATTGACTTAAGGTTGGGCTTGGTTAATTTCAAGCTCTACACCTTGTCTGAGACATGAAAAAGCAGCCATTCAAATCAGAGATGCAGAGTAGATCAATTCGGGAGGCTTAGAAAAAACTTTAAGCTTGAAAATTAATTATGCAGTAAAATCAAATTATAACTGAGAATTGTGATGGGCCTTGCCATTAGCTTTCCCAGTTTCTTGATCAGCATAGGCATCACCATCCTCATCATCGATCAAATCAGAGTCTGTGACATACTTCTTCAACAGCCAGTGTTGTCTGCACACTTTCTCTATCATTTCTTCGATTGGCACATTCTTTGTTTCCAGAAGGAGAAACAGGACGAACGTAGACATGATTAAAACCCAACCAGCGTAAAATAAGAAAATCCTATATTTGAAATGACAAAGCATTGACAGGAATGCCTGTGCAATGACGAATGTGAAGAGAAGGTTGACGCACACGGTGACACTTTGTCCAGCGGATCTTGTTTCTAGTGGAAATGTTTCGTTGGGAATGAGCCATGCAAGAGGCCCCCATGACCATGCAAAGGCTGAGACGAACGTGCATACCATAAGTACTATCACAATTGCCATGCCCTTGGAAATATCTTTGTCCTCTTTCATCCCTGTTGCTAACAAAATTCCAATGATCACCTACAATTCCAAAACAAAATCGTTACAATTTTTTATATTAAAATAAATAAAAAATTGGTTACATGTGATTACAATTCACAGCAGAATGGCTACAAAGATGTACCTGTGAAGCAAACATTTGCACTCTGGCTTCGAGCAGAAGCACTCTTCGCCCAACTTTATCAACTGAATAGATTGAAACTAAAGTGGATGGCAATCGCAACCTGAACGTTTACAGTGTGGTGTTCCGTCTTCCATATTTTTTCTTCAATGCAGCTTCAGGTGATTAAGTCACAAAACCCCCAAAACTTTCGATCTCCTTTCCAAAATTTCCTTTTTCCCCAATTGATTAAAAGAAAACCCCCAAAAATCTTTTTATCACAAAACACCCATAACCAGGCAAATTTTGCAGAGAGGAAAATTCACGGCAGAGTCTCCTCCCCCCAAAAAAATATTAAGCAAAGGTAGCAGTCGATTTTCTTAATAAACAACAACGGTGGATAGAAGACAGCGATTAATCAAGGGCAGCGATTGATGAAGACAAAAGTGGCAATAACGTTACATTGCGTTACATTGAAGCAGAATGGCAATCGCAACCTGAACATTTACAGTAACGTACATGCGTTAGAGAGGAATGACAATCGCAACCTAAACGTTTACTTGGAGCAGTTACAATGCATGGCCAAGGTTTCCGTTTTCTTTAGTGTATACACGGATGCCTTCACTCCCCCCTGCTGCGACTGTAGGAACGCCTCTGGCGTAAATATAGAACACTGGTAGAAACGTTTTATATTTCTAATGTTTAAAATTTATAGGTATTTGTAATAATCATATAACGATATGTAGGTTTATATGTTTTGGAATTAGAGTTTTTTTTGTGTGTCTTAAACTCATAACATTATTAATAGTTATTATCTAGTTTATATTTTATCAATTGTATCTTAATAATGACTTTTGGGATAGTCTGAAATGCTAATTAATAGCTCAAACTTATGCAGTAAAAAAGTTTGAAATTCATGGATGTATTGTCCACATCTTGAATAGAAGATTTCCATACCAAGTCAATACTTTGATTTGTCCACCATATCAATCAAGTCATTGATATTCAGAATTCAAGTCCTCTTGAGTTAGAAGAAAACAATGTCAATAGTTGTTGTCCCCATTTCTTGCAGTGGGTCAGATAAACATTTTTTACTTGGAAATACATTGTGAGTAGGTAAGGTCAATTGTGACTATATGTTTTGTATTAGAGTTTTTTTAACATGTCTTAAATTCATGACATTACTAATAATGTACATATATTTCCCTACCAAGTCAATACTTTGATTTGTCCACCATATCAATCAGGTCATTGATATTTGGAATCCAAGTCCACTTAGGTTAGAAGAAAACAATGTCAATAGTTGTTGTCCAAATAAACATTTTTCCTAATAAGATTTTATCTACCATGAGCATCTGTTGTCAACAAACCACTTTGATTTTTTCTTTAATTTATAATTCTATTCTTTGTAAATCACTTTGAATTCAAAAAAGGTTTAGAGGTTTCAAATGTGATTTTCAATAAAAATTTAAATCTTGTTGCATACTGTAGATTAGGATTGTTTATCAATGATGTGTTATTTCAAAATGTAACAAAATCCACTATAATAGAAGAAATACAATTTTGCTACTTGAAGAAAATAACAAATAATTAGATACAAACTATCAAATTTTATAGACACCCACCTACTTACACATACATGTGCACACACACAAAAGAAAATTATTTTTACATATAATGAGATGTTTTTAAAAACATAATATTATGTTATACTCCATTTGTAAAACATTACAAAATTAGACTATCTTTAATTGACAGTTCTTAAGGCATTGATAACTACATGGTTTACAAAATTTTAACACATTTCATATATGCTTACATATAATCATGTATATCTACTATGACAATGCCCATTACATAATGTGGAAAATTGTCCTTTAAAATGTTTATCAAAATTAATAATAAAGTTTATGTTTCATTCTTTGTACATTAAAAAAAATGATATTTTTAGTCATTTTTTTGCTAGTTATGTGATGTGCATACTCTATTATGCAATTTTAAAGATGCATTGACTTTGAAAAATCATGTGTATACATATACTTATACATATACATATGCATATGCATAGATATGCATATACATATACATATACATATGCATATGCATATGCATATACATACATACACATGTATGTATGTATGTATGTATGTATGTATGTATGTATGTATGTATGTATGTATGTATGTATGTATGTATGTATGTACATGTGTATATGTGTGTACATATGTATATGTGTTTGTGTAATTTTCTCTCCAAATTTTCCTCTTACATAATGATGAAATAGCATAACTTGTCTAATATAAGTCTTAACATAAGATATTAAGATGTACTAAAGTATTTTCCTATTTTCACATTTAACATTTGAGTAAGAGCTAATATTTAAATGAGATATTTAAAAATAAATAAATTTAAATTTATTTATCCATCCACAAAAAAATTAAATAAACATACTTCACATAAATGTAACATTTTTTAATAATATAACTGATTAACAACTTAGTTTTCTTTCATTTCTAATTATTAGTAGAATAATTCACATTTCAAAACTATGATTAACTAATTGGAAATTACCAAGAAACTTTATTAATAATAAATAAAATCACCCAAGAAGACACATTCATAGGTCTAATATGAGGAGATCCAAATTTTGTGGCTAGTTTGGATACAATTTCATCGATTTTCATACCATGTGTTCATAAATTGACCTCAAGGACTAGGTAAGATAAGACAGTTAAGTGAAATCTATCAAACTCTACCACATGCCTTTCATTAGTTAAAATTTCATAAATTTATTACATACTCAATCAATCAAATTCCACACATGCTTAATATGTAACAATAGCTAGATGTGTCAAAGTTTACCATAATTTTTAGGAGGCCAATATGGTTGCTAATTTCCTAGTGAATGAGGGTATTGGGCTTGACAATTGGAGTTGAAATAGTTAAATATTGATGATCTATCAACTTTAGTTTTAATCTTCTTATAAAAAATTATGTGGCTTTCCATCCTTAGTACCTCTTTCCATTTGGACTTGACACAATCTTGTATGCTTGATAGAAAATCTTTATATATGGAGTTGCCTGGCAATAATGATTTTAATAGTGGTTAAAAGTATAGTGTACTTGTGACCTTTAAAATCAATCATGTGTAGACTAATTTAATAGGACCAATTATAGACAACAATACTTGTGAAGGAGTTAAACCCGTCATGACATCTAGATGTAATTTTATCCAAGACTTGTTTGAAGTCTTATTTCATTCTCTCTTTTTAGTTGGTGATAATTATTTATATCATTTTTTAAGCGCCACCTTTCATAATCCCTATATTCAACTCATCCCTTATGATCTCTCTCTCTCACATCTAAGTTTTTTACTATCTTTTGTGTTATCAACTATCCCTCCAATATGTCCATGGGAGGTTAAAGGGCTCATGTTGAGCCTTCCTTATTTGTTAAATTATAAATAAATAAAATAAGGTGGAATCTATTTACCTAGGGTATAATCCCTCTATATTTTTGGGCAATACAAGTACATGATAAGGTCCTAACATAATAGTTTGTCAAATCTTAGATGAAGAGGTATATTTTCATGAGAGGTAAGGTTCACTATGATTGAAGCTATGATAAGCCAAGTCATAGGTGTGATCTATAAAGGTTGGAAGGTTTTAAGGTTTGGAAAAAGTAGGAAGACTAAATACATTAATTATTTTCTCTAGAGGTCAAGGTGGTTATTAGGCATCAAAATGGCTACAAAAGAGCTACCCTAACATCTCCATGGAGGTATCTACAAACAATGACCTATTTTTTTCTAGACAATCTCGATCTAGTTAACAAGGAATGGTAGGTGGTGAAGGGTTTGAGTCTTTTGGGAAATTAGTAATTGGTTTTGTTTGGGTTTTTTAGTCTTCTCCTAGTCTCCCTTTTCTTTTCTTTTTTTATATGTTGGTCTATTTGTAGTGTGTAGTCTTTATTTTAATGATATTCTCACTACCTTTGAGATCCCTCTTTATTTCCTAGTTGGCTAATATGTAAAAGGACTCGGGCCTTATCCCAATTTATCTAATCAAAACATCTCCATGGAATGAAGTAGTTTAGCACCTCACAAAATAATGCATTTTTTAGGTTAGACTTTCCATTGTACATGGATACCATTTTCCTCTTTTAGAAAAATTACTTAACACTTGAGAATATTATTCTATTAATAAAAGGGGATAGGCTTAATAAGGCATAGATCCCATCCAATTTTAAAATTAATAAATATAAGTAAATTAAAATAAAATTTGTCTAATTCTAAATTGATTTTTGACACCACCTTTGTCCCTAATATGAAGTAAATTAATGATCATGATATATCTAGACCACTATGCGAGGGCTATTAGAGGTTGGAGAAGGTCTATTAGACTGGACAACAAAATTTTAAGGTCATTTAGTGAAGTGGGAATTCTTGGGGACGATGATAAATAGAAAGGGAATTCTTAAAAAACCCTTAAGATGATGGATAAAATCTCTAAATTTATTCTAAGGCTACTCCCTTGCTCAATTTAAATACTTCTGAAGAAGACTAGTCTAATGAAGAATTTGAGAAGGAATATTTGTATGAAGCCTATGCTTTTAAGGAATTTGAAGGGGATGGTATGAACCATGAAATTTTGGTGGGGATTATAATGATATCCCATTGATTCTCTTTTTTTTTAAAGATCTTTTAAAACGAGGATAGATTATATGACAATCTACATTTAAAAATGACTGACTTGTAAAATATTAAAGAAATAAATTTGAAATTTAAGTACTGAATTACTCTCTTCACATAATATTATACCTAAATATTATCATACCATAATCATATATTTGATATCAAACTCATATAGTATTTCTTGATATGACATTATACTTCTCACCTTTCTTCCATTAGACAATCTAGGCTAAAGTAATCTACATCTTATGAATTGAACATAAGTATTAATATAACTAAATATTCAATTAGTACATATCATCAATTACATTTGATAATTTGAAAAAGAGATAATTGATACTATCAAATGATAATATCTTAATAAATTTATAACTATAAAATTTTTAAATGATAAAATTAGTATCAAGTTCAAATGCAAAATACAACATATAAATTAGTACTAAAAATGCTTCAAGAACATTAATATTATGCTATAAGGTATCCATTATACCTACATATCAACCTAGGTTGAGATTGACTTGTCAATGCATCAAGTAAAGGACTCCGTCCACCATTTTTTTGCCATGAAAATATATTGGGACCTTTTAAAGTATTGGAGAAGGCTAAAGTTTGATTTGTTTGAGGTATCAAATAAGGTCAAAGTTTGATACCTTTTTTAGTATCACACAAGGTTGATGCCCAATACCTTTCAAGGTATTATAAAAGTATGATATTGTGGTGTTGGATATGGGAGATGTTTGATATCTCTTCTAAAATATGAATCAATAAAAAAATTCCATTTTTTTCTAATTTCTTAAAATTTTGTCATGTTGTGATATCCCAGAACATATATATATATATATATATATATATATATTTGTGTGTGTGTGTGTAATACATATATATACATGTATACACATGTATATATGCATGTATGTGTGTGTGTATACACACACACACACACACACACACACACACACACATATATATATATATGTATGTATGTATGTATGTATGTATGTATATACATCTATATACATATATATACATACATACATACATACATATACATATGTGTGTGTATATATATACACACACACACACACACACACACACACACACACATACACACACACATATATATGGGAGGAGTTTGATATTGCAATAGTGGTTATGGGAGGATTGATATTAGAGATTTAAAGATTGGAGAAGCTTTTAGATATGGGAGGAGTTTGACATTAGTGTGTCTAAATGAGAGAGGTCTTATATCAAAGGATTGGAAGTATGAAAAAATTGATACGTCATTAGAGATTTATACTTGAAACTAACTATATTTTGGTAGGTGATCATTAAGTTGATTTTGTGGAGGTTAAAGCTTTTCTACCATGACTTTGCTGGAAATTCTCAATCTGGATTTCAAACTTCACGTGTAAATAGAGCTTCTTTATTGGTTTCTAGGGTAAACTAAATCTTTTATTGCATTGGAAATTGACACAACAGGTTATGTTCATCATTCCTTGTAAACTTAATAAAATATTAATAGAGTGCTAGCCAATTTCTAATTAAACAATAAAATATTAATAGAGTGTTAGCCGATTTCTAATTAAACTTAGATCAATTATTTTTTCACTTGACTCATATTGAGTTGTGTAGAGAGTATTAAAAGTGTTTAACAATAGTCATCTATATGAATCTTAAGAATAAACAAATCAAATGATTAATTAATTTAATACTCAAACCTCCAAAATATTATTTAAAATATATTTTACTATAGACATAACTATTACACCTCCTTTTAATCCAAACGCTAGTAATAATTAATGTCAAGCGCAAACAATAATTAATGTACATGTTAACAAACTTTCTAAGCTTAAGTTGTGTGCAACCTCCTACTTCGTTTTAAGATGCATTCTCCACTTACATTATTCTAACGCCATCACATCGCCATCACTATCGCTTCTGTTTACTTGCTTGTCCATAACTGCGGAGTTTGAAATCCACGGAGTTTGAGTCTCCATCTTCCCTTCCAGCATTAGCAACAATTGCTCCATGCTTGGCCTCACCTCCTCATCTTTTTCAATGCATAACAACGCTATCACGGTTACTCTTGTCACCTCTTCAATATCTTTCTCCTCTGCAACACCCTCTTCCACAATATTAATTGTGTTCCCCTGAGAAATTTGGGTTGCAGCCCATGTGGGAAAGTAATACTTACTTGAATCTTTCAAGTTTAAATCCAGACTTCTTTGTCCGGAAATGATTTCCAAAAGGGTCATGCCAAAACTGTATACATCAACCTTTGGAGTGATGGGAAGGCCGGAAATCCATTCTGGAGCCATAAATAACCTCTCGTTCCTCTTGTTGTGGTCAGGATACGGCTGAAATCTCTACTCACAAGCTTTGCGAATCCAAAATCGGCCAACTTGGATGAATAATTAGCGTCCAGCAGAATGTTCTCGGGCTTTATATCCCCGTGAATGATGCGATCTCTACATTCCTCATGGAGGTAAACTAAACCTCGTGCAGTACCTAAAGCGATCTGTTATCGGGTCTTCCAGTCGAGTACCTTCCTTTTACTTTTGGAATTACCAGTGAAGAGTAAGGAATTCAGAGAGCCGTTGGGCATGTAATCATAAACCAGTAACTGTCTGGATCCTTCTGCACAAAACCCTCGAAGCCTAGTCAAATTTGCATGTTGTATGTTTCCAAGGGAACTGATTTCCGTTCGGAATTGCTTATCATCTCGGCTTGAACCTTCCAATTTCTTTACGGCCACAAGCGTACCGTCTGCCAAAGATCCTTTGAACACTGAGCCGAATCCTCCGCTCCCCAACATAGACCTGAAATTCCTAGTTGCGATCTTCAACTCCTAGTAACTGAACACTCTGAGAAAAGAGTTGGAGGAATCTGCACAACTCTCCACTTGTCGTAGCCGATACCTCCTCCACATTAAAAATGAAAAGATACCCAAAGTAATGGCGAGAGCACTAAAAGCACAAAGCACTACAGTTAAGATGGTTTTGAGTTTGGAGGGTGGTGTATCAAAATTTGGAAGGGCAGAGGCAGCTACTCGAATGAAAACATTTGAATTACTTTTGATGGACTAGAACTGCGCAAGTTTAACAAATGTCCGGACCAGATTTGGCAGGACCCTGAAAGTGGATTCAAACTATAAGCAGTGCAAGAGCAGTTGCCGAGGCAGGCTTTCTCGCAATCATTTTTTGTGGGTGCAGGGAATGATGATGGGTAATCATTGGGCAACATTGCATTGGAGTCGATGAATCCGTCGGTGCTACCATTTTTGGCACCACAATTTAACGGTCTCTGGTGAACACAGCCATTGGACCACCACTCTTTCGAATCCCAGGCCTTATTGTCTTTGGGAGTGAAGCCTTCCACGCAGCTGCAGAACTGAAGATTGTTGCAGGAGTTGCAGATTCCATAAGCGCCACAGAGACCATATACGGCACATTCATCTCTAGGCACAGACCAGAACATGTTCCACTTACTGCCATCATACAAAGCATTTCCATAGTCTCCGGACTTCGTTAGGAAAACACGCGACAACCCATTGATGTTAGTTATCAATTTATAACTGACATACAAACCGGAGCTGCTACTTTCAACGCTGACATTATAGAGCCCTTCGACTAGGATTTCTGGAATGTCACTGAAAGTATTGCCGTCCCAAGTTCCGCTCTTCCAATACTGTACAGAATTATTCCATGTTAGCACCAATCGTTTGGCCCCTGATGGATCCATGTGATAGGAGAAAAGCCCGAGAGCGGGATCCAATGAATTTTTCCAAGAGACTAGCTTTTGCTGTCCACCGAATCTCATCCCGGACAGCAATGTATCTACGGGATTGTCGAAACTCTGCCACTCAGTTTCTGGTTTATTGTTATTGCTCAGCATTAAGAAATTACCAGAATCTAATATCACAGCCCGGCTTGCCTTGATGGATTTGTTGACTGACCAAATAGACGCGCCCTCTGCATCAAACAATCTCAGTTTACCTTGTCTTGACAGCTTCAAAATGCCAGGCTTGTTTCTGGCGGGAGTCTCCCTGTTAGCCACCCAAACAATCGTCTTCTCTGCTATATTGGCATACCAGATTCCAATATACCAGTTATTGCCCCCATTTGGGCTGAAGAATCCAAATTCAAAAGTGCCATTCTTTGAAATTAATGTCTGATTTCCAGCAAGTGAGGAACCCAAGGAAAGAGTATCTCCAGCCTGGACTGCAGCGCCATAACTCTTCAGATGAATAAACACTGTAACTGCAAAAAGAAGGCTTAAGCAGGACGATGCCCTTTTTTCGTCCATCGCCAAATTGGTAGCAATTGAACAGAAACTCCCTCTTTTGTTGGAAGAAATTTGGTTTCAGAGACACCTCGCACTGCAGACAAGTCCAGTCAATTTTCACGTATTCAGCATTTTCCATCTTTCCAGGATTCCACGGTTACTTGGAAATACATTGTGAGGGCTAGGACTCTTTTTTTTTTAATTTCTAAAGAATCTAGAATATTTGTAGAAACGTTTTATATTTCTAATGTTTAAAAAGTATAGGTATTTATAATCATATAATGATATCTAGATTTATATGTTCTGGTATTAGAGTCTTTTTTATGTATTAAATTCATAACATTATTAATACAAGCACTTGCAGTCATAGGTGCAAGGGATAAGCCAATAGGTAAATAGAGAAGACATAAATAAAATTTAACATTATATAATGTATTTTGTTAAATTTGGTTAAATTTGTTCATTGTTTGTATAGAAGTATAATATTTTGAACTATTAACACTATGAATAAATATTATATAAATTTGTTTTCTTGTCTTAATACAATAGAAGAGAAGGATTTTACATGTGAGTTCAATTGTTTCAACTTTCATAATAAACCTTTTTCTTTTTCAGCTTGTAAAACCTAAATACACATCTACAATATTATTAATGAAATCTAGCTGAACACATAAATATAAATTAATAAAATATTTTAGTCTTAATTTAATAAAATATTTTAGTCTTAATCTAATATTTTTTCTATTTGAACATATTTTCTCATTTTAACAAAACATATATATCTATGCCTTGTAATTTTTGAAGCACAATTAGATGCCTATTACATACATAGGAGTATGAGATAGTTCCTTATGCTATAAGCCTTGTTTTTAATTAAGGTAAACGGGTTTTACAGGGACCCGAAACCCAAAAGTTTTACAATAACAAGAGAATAAGCATCAAAGTATAGAACCAACAGCAAAAGCTAAAGCAACTTGAGCCAAGCACACAAAACAACTTAAAACACAAAATAGACTAAGACTAGTAGAAACGGAGACCTACTGATAAGAATGCAACAGATCTGCATTCTTCTGAATAAATTTCATGTTGATAGCCTCCAACTCGTCCATGATAAATCTGGAGCTGCCTTGCTCCTGGTATGGGTACATGGACCTATCGTAGTATGGGGACGAGAAATCTAACCACCTGCACCTTTCACTTTCTTTTTCTGCTTGGAGTTTGAGGGAGTCACACTGGCAATGGGATCAACCCTGTAATCCACAATCATATTATTGACCCTCATCAAGCCTTCAGAACTATTATTTATGGCGGCCTTGTTGATCTCAACCAAATTTTTCAAACTTCCTTTTATTTGTTCCACACTCACCTCCAAATTCCATATTCTTCTTTCATGATTTGATTTCATCTTGTCCATGTGCTCACTAACTTTCTAGGTTAACTAGAGGAGTTTCTCCGTATTATTGGGTCCAAGGTTGTCCATATAAGCCTTGTTATAACTCTCCAATGAAGGCCATTTTAAGTTAAATAATAATAATAATAATGTAGCAAGAACAACAAAGTAAATACATCATTTTAAATCTCTTCGATAGAAAAATAAATAAATAATTTTAAATCCTTTAGACAACAAAGAAAATCTCTAAATGCATAGTACAAAGATTCCTTCTCGATCAAAATACTAATATCATTTTGAATCCCTTAGCAAAAGAAATCTGTAAATTGCTAAGATTATCTAATGATTATGGTGGGCACAAGTTGCCATCAATAGGAACATTAGGCATATCCTTCCCTTGTCTTACTAGGACTTCATTTGGCATGCAAACAAAACATCATTTTTTCCTAGATGTTAGATCATGAGCACTATGGATATACGGATATATGGGATAACTTATCTTCATTATGGCTTGTTATATTCAGTGCACCATTTTAATGGTTTTTTGGGTTGAGCTCTTACATGGCTCTTTGTTGCACTATGCATATAATGAAGCATCCATTTCACCTTTTTAGATTATATGAGCTAGTTGTTTTCAAGCTTTAAATTTACTAGTATTGATCAAAAGAAATTCAGTAGAGTTTATTTGGAGCAAATGGATTATTATATTATTTTTTATATAAGCTCACAATATGATTCTACTTGCTAAATGCCTTGAGGATTTAGGTTAAAAATTGAATCTTTCAAACATTCTGCAACAGGTCCAGTGTTGTTGTAATATTGATAAACACAAAATCACGTTATTCAAATATAAAAAAAAAAAATTGTTATCCTTGGCATTGAGTGGTTGTATGTACATAGAGATTCAAAAAAAATAGCCCACACTCTAAATAAATTAGAAATCAAAGATTAAATATACAAATGAAAGCATGGTATAGCATCATTCGACTTGTCAGATGTTTGGGGGTGAGTGATATTGGGTTGAAGCCTCTAGTGGGTGTTCATAAATAGCAGTTATTAAAGGTGGAAGATTGCCCCCAAATTTTTGAGAGGGGGACTAAAGGTGTTGTGCAAAGGTCATCTCCTATAGTCAAGATCTCTCATGGATGTACAGATCTAGGAGTTTTGATAGGGGGTTATTGATCAATGTTTTTCAGAATGGTAGATTATTTTTAGAGATACAGCTAGCATCTCAAGTTCGATCTCAATCAAAGAATTCCAAGATAATTCCTAGAAAACTATAATAAAAATTTGATTTGAGCCGATGTGCCTAGCATAATTAATCCTAAACATAATAAATAGAAAACACTATAAAGCCCCCTCATTTTGGCCTAGAAACTTTGTCCCTTGCCCAAATTTATCAAAAATGGTGCTGAAGTTGTGTTGTTTCATGCCAATCATTCAAGATTGGCATCACAGAAGAGATTAGACTTCTTTTCAAATTTTGTCAAAGTGCTACTTTAGAGAAACCTGAGGTATGTGCGTCATGTGGCTGTGTATACAGTACAGAAATGGCGTGCTTGCAGAAAAAATAACTTGGTATTCTTTCCAATGAATATAAAAGCAAGTTATTTGTACTAATTTTGAAACGGTAATCCACATATTCATTTCTTGTTTAATGACACCCAAAATTCATGCAGTTTTTTGCGCCTTAATGGAGTTTATGGCACCCACATTTATGTTGAAATTTTTTTGCTTCACCAAGAAAGTAGATCTCCGATATTTATGGTCGCGATTAACACTATAGTGCATGTCTTTGATAAATGCTTTCTTATATGCCAGGCTATTTAGTTTATCTTTGAGATTCAGATTCAAACTTTAATGTATTTAATGTCTCTGATGTTATTTGAAACAGTACTTTCACAGCCAATTTTATAATAGCTGAAACTTAAACAGCAAATTAAAATATCAAAGATAATTCTAAGGCATTGAGGAAGAACCTTTCATTTCAGCAAGGAAGTGAGGAAACTGATTTCAAAGAAGATAGGAATAGAAAACAGAAATAAAAAAGACGGTTCAAATTTTTGGAAAGATATGTTGAAGCCAGAGTTTATGGACTGTTGAAGCCTAAAATATATTTTTTAAAAAGATTATGTATTTAAAGCCAAATCAAAACAAAGATGAGTATAGGCTCAATTGGCACTCATGCTTGCATAAGTAAAAAAGTCATTTTAGCAGAATAACAAGAGTTGGTTGAATTTGGTCAGATTTAGTTTAAAAGATTGGTTGAACCAAACCTAATAATTTTTTATATTTGTGTTGAAAATAGATCAGCACCAACTTGGAGGAATGATCACACTAGACACAATTATTACCAATTCTTGCATAGTAATAGGTGTTTGATAAGTTATCAAATAGATCACAGCTAGTTGTACCAAAAATAGTAATAATTTAAATTTAAATCTTGTTGCATAATCTAGATTAGGCTTGTTTACCAATGAAAATATTTTTGTATTATTTCAAAATGTAACAAAATTCTCTATAATAGAAAAAATGCAATGTTGCTACTTGCTCAAAATAACAAATAATTAGATACAAATTATCAAATTTTATAGACACACACCTACTTACACATAGATGTACACATGTACATGCACACATACACATGATTTTTTTTTTATATATATAATTAGATGCTTTTAATTACATAAAATTATCTTATTATCCATTTGTAAAACATTACAAAATTAGAGTATTTTTAATTGAAATTTCTTAAGGCATTGATAACTACATGGTTTACAAAAAAATCAACATATTTCATATATGTATACATGCATACATATAATCATGTATGTTTACTATAACAATGTTGATTACATAATGTGGAAAATTGTCCTTCATTAATAAAAAAAAGTTTATGTTTCATTCTTTGTACATTAAAAAATATTATATTTTTAGTTTTTTTTTTGCTAGTTATGTGATGTGGATACTCTATTATGTAATTTTAAAGATGCATCGACTTTGAAAATTCACAAAAATATACACAACTTCTAATAATCACTTCTAATTATATTTTTATCAAGCATTTAAAAAAAAATACTTAATGGAACTATAAACAGGGTTACACATTAAACATAATGTCATCTTTTATTAAGAAAAATAACTTCACTTTTATGTACACACAACTTCCGACACTTTTAATCTTAATTATTTAAAAAAATAAAAGAATGGAAGTTTAGAAACTAGATCTAGAGTACTATAATACTTGTTCTATAAACAACCTATAAAACGATCTATAAAACACATGTGAAAGGCAAAAGAGATGTGTAAAGATTCACACCATGTCGACACACCTTCCAATTATCTCCAAAAAGGTTCTGCACTCACCACATGCAACTGCTTGGACCAAAACACATCATACCAATCTATCTTACACAAACTTTTAATCTAGACCAAAAATAGTAAGACTTGTAAACCATCACAGAAGAAACATAAAGTGTGAGGAAACATAAATCAATAATCCACAATACCTTTAGAGTACCAGCAAGTCAAGAAATGCAACGCATTCCTTTGCAACATCCTATAATTTCATTATCCCTTAACACATACATAAATAGCTCTCACAGTAAGACATCTATCCATTTGAAGATTTACATATGAAGAGATTGATCTTCCATTACCATTCCTCTCCAATCCACACATCCATCTAATACATATCTCTAGTACAACCACAAACCACCAAACAAAGATATCGTTCAACAGATCAGTCACCTAAAATAGTTATATAGTTTTCAGACCAATAAAAACATAATCAGTCTTTTGGAAACACAACATACCATCAATATTCACCATCCAAAACACCTTCGGATAGTTTCCACACAACACCTATACACACTTACACCATAGTGAAATCTCACTGTTGCTCCACAAGCCAATATGTCCACACACAGATCTGATGTACACCTTCTTCATTCTAGACAAAGACAACACATCCACATAATCCTTAAAGAGCCTTATTTCATCATGTTGGTAAATAGATTTGTCACTATGATTGATTCTCCAAATCTGACCCTATTTGCCTGAAGAGCAGTGACAATCGTTCCAACAGTTGGAGAGATTGTGGTGAATCTTCCTTTGGATTTGAGAGGGGTATACCCCTCGTATGATGGGGTTTTTAGGATTTTTGTGTACATTTTACCTAAAAGTACCAAAAAGGGGACAAAACTAAACTAAAGAAAGGTGAATAACAAAAACCCCAATGGCAGACATATGAACACCAAATAGGATTTCACAAATGATGATAGATACAAAGGGGGTTTAAGCACAAATTAAGTTTTAACTTGCAATGATGATGAAAGAAGGGTTACATATCTCAACATACGAAGAGATTGGTAACTCTAGCACATCCAAACCAAGATACCAAAGCTTGATCATGTTTAAATACATCAATTGCATGAATTACAAACATTCCAATATCTATGACAAATGATTTGCACATAAACCAAAGATATGACTAATTTGGCATACGAAAAAATCAATAATAATAACTCAAGAAGCACATCTAGAACATACGAGCTAAATGCATTCTTTATTGTTTCCATGAAATTCTACAATCCCAAGAATTCTTTTGTACAAAGTGTAGACACAAAAGTCATCAAACTATTTCTCTGAAAATTTCTCCATAGTCTCCCCCCCTTAAGAGTCTCCCTTTACAATGCAAAAGCCTTGTATTATAGACTTGATAGAATAACTACCTCCTAACCACTTAGCCTAACTACTTAGGAGAATCACTTAGAACAACTACCTGAATTAACCACTTAGGATAACTACCCTTTTTAGAGACAAGTTAGGATTAACATAACTTTTACAAAGATAAAACGTAAAAACTAATTTTAATTACGATAAAACCAAGTCATGAATTATGTTGAGGTAGTTCTCCATCTTCATCCCTTCATTTGTACATATAACCCTATCATCATAATTTCTCTTTCAAGGACAACATTTGCATGGCTTGTTGTCACCTTCTAATGATATGAGCCCTATGTTTCCCAAGTCTAATGTTTCCTTCGATATACTTTCATATTCACTATAAAGAACATACATCTTTCATATAGACTCTTTGCAACATCTCGAAGATGAAAACCTTCATATAGACTCTTTGCAACATCTCGAAGATAAAAACCTTTGAAAATAAAATAGATGCTAGCCATGATGAATTGATGTCAAAATTTATCCTCCTCCTCATTGCTTTTCTACAAGATCCTTTAGCATTGCTCCTTTTCAACAAATCTATTGGGTGGAGATCCTTACTATCTTCATTTGTGATGCCAATTTCTATGACTTTGCATATGCCGGGCAGAATTAGTAAAATGTGGAATTTGGATTCGAGATCGGGAGCTTGTATATGACCGAAAATTTCAACAAAACAAATTTTTGTGTATATCTCTTACAGCATTCTGTCGAAGGTTCATGTGGTTATGCTTTCGCATTTTACATGCATGTATGCCAGTGCATTAGAACTGAGATAGCTGATAGAAACTCCTAATCGCTTATATTTTGCTGTATGTTTATAGCCTGTTTTGAAAGCCCCCATTTTGGCACATTCTGCAATCATTTCTATAGATGACATCTCTACTCGGCTTTACACCTGAAAATTGCATTTTTTGGAAGTTTCTTTGGCCATTTGCTACATTAAGGAGCATTGCTAGCTAGAAATTGTCTAAGGGGTTTGATCTAACGTCCAGCGGAGCCTAGAAAGATAATTCAAAATGACAAAATAACTATCACTTCAAATTAATATAGTGTTCGTTAAAAAAAATCGGTAGACAAAATCTCATTGGGAAAAATGTTATGCAAAGTTATATGATCCACGACATTAAATTGGGATAACAACCCTTTACTTATTTTTTTTTCAACTTAAGAGAACTTGAATTCCAAACATCAATGTCTTGATTATCATTTTTATTGGCTTGGTAGGAGAATCTTCTATCCTAGATGTAGACAATACATCTATGGCTTTCAAAATTCTTTGACTAAAGAGATTTTAGATATCTATTATTATGTATATATTATTATTAATATTTCTTAAATGAATAATAATAACAATTGATTGTCTGTTTTATTAGTGTGTGTTTTTCTAAATTTATTTCTCATTTTATTTTTTTTAATCAAAATAGAGGTTCCCTTTCCCATCTTTCATTTGGTCTCTTTGGTTCTTATACCCACTCACTCCCTAGCCTTTTTTATCTTGCTCAGTATGCTAAATATATCACATTTCTCTTCTTTTGTCTTGCTCTCTTTGTGACGATGGAGCATGAAGTTTGATTTGAAATGTCAAGGAGGAAAAACTACCCGAATCAAACCAAAAGCTATACACAATGATACCATGGACTATGAAAATTACATATCTACAATTACAAACTCTTCAAAAGACATTGTTAAAATGCTATTTATAAAACAACTTGTCAAAAAAGACAAAGAAATGTTGATAATGTTTTGAATTTAAGACATGTTAGAAAAATCTAAAATAAAAACATATATAGATGATCATATGATAACTACCTATAAATACCTTTAATTTTCAGTTCTAAATGCTACAATAAATTGGGTCATAGCCCTAGTCAAGTCACACTTAACCTTACCAACTCATAACATCTTTTCCATGTTAAATTTTCCTTTTAGCTAAGAGTTTTATTCCTTTGCAAATACGTTAAACTTGACTTGACTTGACTTTGACATTTCATTGCCTATCTTAAACTTTTGTTGAGGACAACTAATTGCTAAGATATTTATATTTGTGCACACTGAAGTGATACTGATATTTATATTTTACACAAACTAGACGCAGGTAATTATCAATTATAAAAATTTAACTTTTCTATTTTTTTTAAAAAATATTGTAATTTAATAAGGAGTAAATGTTATGTTTATAAAACTATATTTGCATTAAAAATTTCCAAGAATTTAAAATCAAAGGTTTTTTTGTTTTTAAATTTATTGGATGAAATATTAAAATAATGATATTATTTTTATGTTTTTAAAATTTCAAGTGATGATTCATGTAAGTTAGAGGGTTTATTTTATGCATATTTTTACATTAATTTTATTATTAATCTTGTATTAGAGTATATTTGGTGTTTATATATTGCTTTTAGTTAAAATTGTACAACTTTTATTACATGAAACAAATAGTATAGCATCCAAATGAATGAGTAAATTTGTCCCAAATTAGATTGGCTATATTTGCTCTAAGTAGTCTCTCACCATGTAGATGAAGTACCCTAGGGAACCCCATGGCTTTAACATTTTTTTATTTTAGAAACTTCAATAAGGGTTTTGTTTTTTAATATCCAAATAGATACAATAAGTAATTTTACTCTTGAACCGTTGACCTAAAAATGGATCCATTTTTTGTACTGTGTAGCAATATTCCTAGCAATGATCTAAAAATGGGTCCATTTTTCATACTTTATAGCAATATTCTAGGCAATGATTGAGTTCTTAAATGTAGAACTTAATACTAGAGATAAAAATAATGCTCATATGAAATTAAAAAAAATGAACACTTTTCTATATTTAGATTCCTCTTATAAGTTTATGCAATTTGCAAAAATAATACTCTGTTTTGAGGAGTATATTTATTTCCATTGTGGTAACAATAACATGTGTAGATATATCTAATACAGTAAGGAGTGTTTGTTGATATGTTTGTGAGCTCTATAAAGACTTTTAGAACTTAGAGAGACCATGATGGTCATTGTAAACTTCTATCCTTTGTATTGCCTAGTGGGATCAAGATATTTTACTTGTTAGATAGAATCTTTTTATTCAAACTATATAAATTAATATTTGTTATAGAACAAGACTTGTGCATGTTAATCCTTGTCTAGGTGAATCACATATATTAACTTGCTAATTATCCATTTTTTTTTTACTAGATTTAAGTGTGAGTGGATGATTTTTAAAATATTGGCATCAAGTAAATATGCTACTAAAGGGTAATTTATGGTTGAGGCATCCTATTTACATATAAAGTTGTATTAGAGTAAGTTTGTATAAAATATGGTTTGCAAAGACCCAAGATTTGGAAATGTCAGTACTTTTTTATGTATGGTTGCATTGTTATATCTTGTTATCTCTTTGTTAAAGGAAATTTTGTGCGAAAAAAAATATAATGAGAGATATGCAAGAGTTGCATACTAAGGAGGGGAATAAAAAACAACCAAGAAACATAATTAGTCTAATTATTGATTTGGACATTCTTGCTACCTAAAGTTACAGTTGCACAAAGGTAAGGAAATGAAATTAAAATAATAATTTCATTAACCTTTGTAGATGGCTTTCATTTCCAATTTCTCATATGTTTTCTAGATCAATTAGAAGACATGTCACCATGGTTTTGTTCATTGATTCAATGAACTTAAAAGTTTTCAAGCCATGTTGAGGAGGACTATTAAGTAGAGAATTATTCAAGTTATTATCTATTAGTGATATAAAATTTTAGGGATCAAATCTGTCCTAATTGGGGAACTTTGACCTAAACATAAACATTTAATATTTTATAGCATCAATATTACATCTATAAAATATTGTTATATCTATTCACAAAAAAAGGCAAATGTATATATAGTCACACCCCTAGAGTCCATATGAGGGTACAACTTGAAACATAAAAAACATAAACATAACACTATTGAACATTAACTGCTAAGTGGTAATAGTAAAAGCAGAAGGAGGAGGAGGAAGATCCTAGTCATCTAATTTGTTTCATACATTAGTGGAGTCTAAGTATCCATGAGAGTGTCCAATGCATCTTTATCATATTTAACATTGTCTTCTTGATTATATTTATTTTCCATGCAAATAAGAGAAATACAAAGGTCCAACTAAAAATATTTTTTCTAGATTCGAGCTAAGCCTATATTTCCACCACCATCAAGTGGTTGGCAGTAGAATGGTGAGAAACAAGTCGTAACTAGCCTTGCTAAGAACAATCTCTCCTTATATGATGACGTGCATCTTGAGAGTAGTCATTTTGATTGTGATGAGTTAAGTTATTATTTTGTTGATGGTTCTATTGAGACAAAGACCAACCTTGACAAAATTTGGGAGTCAAAAGAAACCTAACAAAAACACAAGGGGCATTACCTAAGTGATCTATCAAAACCTATAAGAAAGGAAGACTCAATGGAAACTTTATTTTCTTTTAATTGAACCTAATTTAAATCACAAAATTAATCCAATTTGGAAACAATGCTAAGTTTATTTTTTTTGGCCAAGAAAGTGTTGTTAAAAAAAACAATTATTGATCAAAAATATATATATATACTAGGAATTTAAAATTTTGAATTTTGGATTCCTAGTACATATACTTTTTTATCGGTGTTTGGTTTTTAAGTTTTTTGTCAATATTTAGGATTTTGAACTTGGCTTGAAGCAATTGTGGAGCTGCAAGTAGGGATCCACCTCCCCAAAGCACACATCATCTACATACTGAGACCCATTAATAGGTCTTGTCATTACATCTTCATTTTTGCTATTACTTTAGTATGCAATCAGAGGAGCATATTGCAAGAACCTTCTTTCTGTAATCTTTTATCCCTCATCCTCTTAACAACAATTCATTCCTTCTTATGATCCTCTTCATGCATTGACTCCTATGAATTAGTGTATCGATTCATATCAATACTCTCTTGGATAGAATTTTTTCCTTTTTCTCCATGCACTTTGAGGTTTCAGGTTTGTCCACTTTCTCCATCTCCATTTCGGCAGTACCATATTCCTTGTTTGAACTCAAACTCATTCTCTTAGGGGTTTGACGCACCTGAGGCATTGATCCATTACAAGAACCCTTGGCAAGCTCTACCTTTGAGTTGCTATCTTGACCCACTTTACCCTTCTCCACCAAATAATGAATGGGAGAGACCTCTTTCCACCAAGATGCCCATTTGTCTAATTTTTTCTTGGAATAGACAACAACAACATGTCCTGTTTTAAAGCATCTTCGATATCAAAACAAGATCTCTTCATAATCCAAAGGTTGAGCCCAACAACCTTTAGTCGATTTCAATGATACCACCTCTGAGAATTGTTTTGTTGAATCTATTTTGACCAAAACGCAGACATACATAGTGTGTACGAAATTTGAAGAGTCTTCATTGACTTCCTGGAATCTACCCAAAGAACTACCTACAACAACAAAACATGAATCAAACCAATATTGCAAAGGAAGGTTTGGGAGCCTCACCCATATTGGAATCTTATCAAAAGATTTACTTGTAGGGTTGAAATTTAGATACCAAGGTTTAAGTGCATCAACTATTACTTGTCCTCCTAACTCCATTGGTAGTCACATAAAATCATGTTTATATATTGAACATCATCAAAAACCACCACAAAAAAACCTTGTGCACTAAGATAGATTTATACACCCTAGATCTATGAAATCCATTTGTTTAAAACATTGAAGCTTAACCAAAAACCTCTATATCTCCCTATGAAACCCATTTCTACAAAATGCCTCTCATTTCATTCTCCATTTCCTCATCTAAAATTAATTAAGAACTGTCATTTTGATTTGGCCTTTCCAAGCCACCAACCTTGGGGTCACAGTATTTATTGCAGCCTTTCTCCCTACAAAACCCTCGTCTCTTCACATCCGCCACTTACCCTTTTTCCTCTCTCCCCTTATGCCAGTCTCTTCACATCTGCCACTTGCCCTTTTTCCTTTCACCCCTTATGCCAGTCTAACCTCACCTTTAGAAGGCCCCCAACACATTCCAAATTGGCATTCCACCTTCCCCGTTTCATTCCCTTTTCTGGATGCATACCTGAAAACTGTCTGTGCGATTTCCCCTAAGAGGAATTCTCCCCTTTTCCAACATTTGACGGTGGAGCAACAAAAAATCCCCCAACTCCAGGATTTGCATTCCTACCAAAGGTGACAGCATTAGCAAAGGGAGGTCGCTTAACAAGTGTGGAAGATGAGGCACCATTAAATGGATGCCCATTACGTGAGCACTCACCCAACAAGTCTTGGGTTCTCGGGAACCCTACCTAGTAGCCGAAGCGACCCAAAACGGCTCCATTTTCATGGATTCCTAGTATATCGCAATAATAAGAATGTAGTGCCGAAGCCGAAGCGACCCAAAACTATTGAGATTCAAGGCAAAGAAAGATGGTAATAAGAATTTCTTTCTATGTGATGATAAATTTGAAACTAGATTACTGAATCCAATCGCATAAATTTGAAACTAGATTACTGAATCCAAAATAAACATGTGATTGTGATTTAACATAAATATTTAAAATCAACATATTAAAAGAGACACTAGATTTATGTGGAGAAACTTTTTGGGAAAAAGCTCACGAGAGACCAAGGGAAAGCATATTATCATTTTTCAAAAGAGATAATACTACAATAATATACTTCACTACACCTCTCAAACTATACCCAGAATTACTAAGAAACCTTAAAGAAACTTGTGGTAAAATGACAATTTCATGGCTATAATTTATAGAAAATTGTGGGAGGGAAAACAATTGTTATTTCCCAAAACAAAGGACAAAATATCACTTACAAAAAACCACACCTTAGAGAATGAGTAGTAGACATACTAAAAGAATAAATCTCTTCAAGTGGCTCAATCTTGGGTGTCAAAGCCAAAAGTCACTTAGACTTTTGATATTTTGGATGCTCTGTGACTCTTGGTGACACTTTAGATCCCCAAACAAACACTTCTTCTTCACCCAAACTTGGATGCCCAATGAATGGTCTTTCATATCGCAATATAGATATGGTAAGGAGTGTATTTTTTCTATTATAATTTTTTTTTCACCTCTTCTTGTCCACCTCTTGAAAATGCAATTACAATTAGCTAGAGGTACACATTTAATATTTTTCTCACATATCCTAGGGAGAAATTTCCAAAGAACATGGAGACACATAAGTTGCTAAGGATTTGTAAGGTTAATTTCACCTTACCCTTACACAAACAACACAAATTGTAGTAATAATAGCATTGCCATTACTTTTATATTTAAAAAATATTTGAGCTTTAATGAAATAGAAACACCATCACGTAATTTATGAACATATTTTCATTTGTACATTATTTTAGAACAGAAACAAAAAAATTATTTCTCATTTCACATATATTTTTTTGTCTTTTTAAAAAATTAAAAAATATATATATCAATTTCACTTTCTCAATCCAAAAGAACATGTTTGGATTTTATCAAATTCCAAAACAAATGTAAATAAAAAAGTGATAGAATCTTATAGAACCAAAGAACAATAAATTGGAAAAATCCTTTAGAGAAGGAATCAAATGAAAATAAATGAGATATTGATTCACCTTTTAAGTTAAGTGAAAAAAATAGTAAGAAATTTGGAAAGAACCATAACCTTATGAATGGAGGGTATTGTTAATTCATAAAGTAAAATTATTGAGGGACTAGAAAATGAAATTGAGCAATTAGAAAAAAATAATCAATATAGAAGAATGTGGTTTTTTCAAAATTAGAATGTTTTATAATTGCATAACAAGAAGAAATAACTGAATAGATAAAAAGCTAAAAAGAAAAGAAAAGAGAGTCCAACAATTTAAAACTCTAAGAAAAAAAAGAATAAATGAATATTATTCCTTCTCAACGTTAGAATGTTTTAAAAGATTTTTTCATGATTTATCAATAGATGAATCATGTACAAAGCATAAATTACATTAATAAACCTAATATAAAATTCAAATTATTAAAAAGGTGACTATAATAGATTATGATCAATAGTACAAAAAGGTAGAATTTATATTTTTCAAATACTAAAAGCCAAATTTTATTTAATATATACGGAATGCATATCTAATTCTCTAATAAAACCATATCCCAAGAAAGTGGGTCAAGCATAGTATGCTTGAACAAATCATGAAGCTAGGTCCAGGAATTCAAAGCTTTAGGCTAAAAAAAAATGAGTCTCTTAATGATTATAGAAAGTGAATTAAGGATATAAAATTATGAAATAAATTAACCTATCATCAATCGAAAGGTTTTAGAAAAAAATACACTAATAAAAAAGGGTCAATTTTGGTTTAAGCAAAATTGGTCAAAGTGTGAAATTTATATTGCCAAACTAATAATACATAATGAAGATGTTATATTTGATTCAAAGTAGGAACCATGAATAGATTAGATATAGAGCGAGCAATAGTTCCTATGAAGCTTACACTTTTGAATTACAATATTAGAATACCACTTCTAGTCCTTCTACAAAGGTTTGCAAGACTGAAAATCAATTTTGTTAATCATATTAATTGAGATAGATTCAATAACCATATTAAAAGTTTCATGATTTTGATTAGAAATATAAAATTTATCCTTAGCTTCACTCCATAATAAAAGATTTTTGATAACCTAAACAAGATCAAGAGGATTATAACTCGCTTTTCTAATAAAAACTTAACCTAATAAGGATTCTTTGCAAGAGAATGGTTTTGACACTGCATGATATGTGACCACCGAATATTTTGTTGATTCATAAATGGACCATTATGAAAATTATTGTTAATTTAGAGAAGCTAATCTTCCACTTCCACACAAAAGCTGAATATGAAAGACCGGAGTAAAAAACAAATAGTGACAACCCAAGTTTTACAAAATTGATAAAAAAAAAATCTACAAATTTTCTAAATCTTAGATTCTTTGGGAAAAAAAAATGGATCGTAGCTCTAATAAAGTCGCAATGAACCTTCTTACATGCTCATGTTGTCTTTTCAAGGTAATGGTGGAATCCTAAATAGATGGAAAATTATGGACCGTAGCCCCACTAAAGTCACAATTGACTGCTACAAATTTTCTAAATCTTAGATTCTTTGGGAAAAAAAAATGAGTCGTAGCTCTAATAAAGTCGCATGAACCTTCTTACATGCTCAAGTTGTCTTTTCAAGGTAATGGTGGAATCCTAAAAAGATGGAAAATTATGGACCGTAGCCCCACTAAAGTCACGATTGACTGGACTTCTGTGCCGTGCGACATGTCTCTGAACCCGACCCTTTCACATGCAACACAACACAAGAAACCAAATTTCTTTTAATGGCAGATGGAAGTTCCTTCAAATCGCTCACAATTTGGCGATGGACGGAAAAAGGGCAACATGCTGTTTAAGCCTTTTTTTTGCAGTTACAGTGTTCATTCATATGAAGAGTTATGGTGCTGTAGTCCAGGCTGGAGATTCTCTTTCCTTGGGTTCCTCGCTTGCTGGAAATCAGACATTAATTTCAAAGAATGGCACTTTTGAATTGGGATTCTTCAGCCCAAATGGGAGCAATAACTGGTACATTGGTATCTGGTTTGCCAATGTACTAGAGAAGACGATTGTTTGGGTGGCTAACAGGGAGACTCCCGCCAGAAACAAATCTGGTGTTTTGAAGCTGTCAAGACAAGGTAAACTGAAACTGTTTGATTCAGAGGGCGCGTCTATTTGGTCGGTCAACATATCCAGCAAGGCATCCCGGGCTGTTATTTTAGATTCTGGTAATTTCTTAATGCTGGGCGATGACAATAAAGCAGACACTGTGTGGCAGAGTTTCGATAATCCCCTAGATACATTGCTGTCTGGGATGAGATTCGGTGGACAGCAAAAGTTAGTCTCTTGGAAAAATTCATTAGATCCCGCTCCAGGGCTTTTCTCTTATCACGTGGATCCATCAGAGGCCAAACAAATGGTGCTAACATGGAACAATTCTATACAGTATTGGGAGAGCGGATCTTGGGACGGCAATGTTTTCAATGACATTCCAGAAATGGTAATGGAAGGCCTTTACAATATCAGCATTGAAAGTACCAGATCTGCTTTGTATGTCAGTTATAAATTGATAACTAACATCAATGCGCTCTCACGTGTCGTCCTAACGAAATCCGGAGACTACGGACAAGCTTTATATGATGGCAGCAAGTGGAACATGTTCTGGTCTGTGCCTAGAGATGAATGCGCCATATATGGTCTCTGTGGCGCTTATGGAACCTGCAACTCCAACCATCTTCAGTTCTGCAGCTGCGTGGAAAGCTTCACCCCCAAAGACAATAGGGCCAGGGATTCGCAAGAGTGGTGGTCCAGTGGCTGTGTTCGCCAGAGACCGTTAAATTGCAGCACAGACGGATTCATCGACTCCAACGCAACGTTGCCCAATGATTACCCATCATCATTCCCTGCACCCACCAAAAAGGATTGCGAGAAAGCCTGCCTCAGCAACTGCTCTTGCACTGCTTATTCTTTCAATCCGCTTTCAGAGTCCTGCCAAATCTGGTCCGGACATTTGCTAAACATGCGAAGTTCTCCATCGAAAAGGAATTCCAATGTATTCATTCGAGTAGCTGCCTCTGCGCTTCCAAATTTCGATCCACCATCGTCCTCCAGATTCAAAACCATCCTGCCTGTAGTGCTTGGCATTGCTATTGCTCTCACCATTACTTTGGGTATCTTTTCATTTCTAATGTGGGGGAGGAGGTATTGGCTACGACCAGTGGAGAGCTGTGCAGATTCCTCCAACTCTTTTTTTAGAATGTTCAGTTACAAGGAGTTGAAGATCGCAACTGGGAATTTCAGGTCTATGTTGGGGAGCGGAGGATTCGGGTCAGTGTTCAAAGGATCTTTAGCAGACGGTACGCTTGTGGCCGTAAAGAAATTGGAAGGTTCAAACCGAGATGATAAGCAATTCCGAGCGGAAATCAGTTCCCTTGGAAACATACAACATGCAAATTTGATCAGGCTTCGAGGGTTTTGTGCGGAAGAATCCAGAAGGTTACTGGTTTATGATTACATGCCCAACAGCTCTTTAAATTCCTTACTATTCACTAGTAATTCCAAAAGTAAAACGAAGGTACTCGACTGGAAGACCCGATTCCAGATCGCTTTAGGCACTGCAAGAGCTTTAGTTTACCTCCATGAGGAATGTAGAGATCGCATCATTCACGGGGATATAAAGCCCGAGAACATTCTGCTGGACGCTAATTATTCACCCAAGGTTGCCGATTTCGGGATGGCAAAGCTTGTGAGTAGAGATTTGAGCCGCATCCTGACCACAACGAGAGGAACGAGAGGTTATTTGGCTCCAGAATGGATTTCTGGCCTTCCCATCACTCCAAAAGTTGATGTATACAGTTTTGGCATGACTCTTTTGGAAATCATTTCTGGCAGAAGAACTCTGGATTTAAAAGTGCAAGATTCAAGTAAGTATTACTTTCCCACATGGGCTGCAACCCAAATTTACAAGGGGAACACAATTAATATTGTGGAGGAGGATGTTGCAGAGGAGAAAGATATTGAAGAGGTGAGAAGAGTAACTGTAGTAGCGTTATTATGCATTGAAAAAGATGAGGAGGTGAGGCCGAGCATGGAGCAAGTGGTGTTAATGCTGGAAGGGAAGATAGAGCCTCAAGCTCCGTGGATTTCAAGCTCTGCGCTCATGGACAAGCAAGCAAACAGAAACGACAGTGATGGCAAAAGCAATGGCGATGTGGAGAATGCATCTTAAAACAACGTACGAGGTTGCACACAAGTCTTACTTAGAAAGGCTGTTAACATGTAAATTAATTATATTGATTTGTTCACTTACTAGATATTTAGAGTAAATTTAATTATATTGATTTGTTTACTTATTATATATTTAGAGTAAATTTAGTAGTTTATTTTTTAATGTTATGAGATTTCTACAATTCATGGTGTAATTCTCTTATTTATTTCTGGATTTGATTGTGTATGCAATTTTTATCATCAATGTTTTGAATCACACTGTGTGATTCATTATTAGGATGAAAAGGAATTCCAAGGAGATGAAAAATGTTGATTTTAATTTTTAATAGTATTTAATTAGTCATAAAATATATAGATATAAATTATAAGCCCAAATTAATTTTTAATTGAATTTTATTTGACAAGTTTCAATTAATGTTGATTATAGTTTTAAAATTTATTGTAGAATATGAAATATTGTAATAAAAGGAAGTTTTTTTTTCTTAATGTTTCTAAAATTTTGAGAGAGGATTCAAGTAAGTTGAGGGTTAGTCTTATGTATATTTTAAGGGTTATTCGTATTAATTTTACCATTTGATCGTGTTTTAGGATTATTTTGATTTTATATATCTCTTAATTGAACTTCTACATCATTTATTTGGAAGAAAAGATAGTATGGTATTCAAGCGTGAAAAAAATTATCCCAAAGGTTTACAACAAGATAATTGCATTGATATTTCTATTTGCTCTATGTAGTCTCCCAATTTATGGATGAAGCACATCCCCATGACATTAAGTTTCTAGATTTTAGAAACTCCACTAACTGTGAATTTTTGTTTACTATCAAAGATGTCCAGAAGTACTTGCACATTTGAACTATTGATCTAAAAATGTATCCATTTTTTGTACTTTATAGTAATCTTCTAAATAACGATTGAATTCTTAAATGTAGTTTTGTTACAATACTAAATGAAATGTTTCATATGATACCAATAAATGAATGCTTTTGTATACTTAGATTCATCTCAGAATTTTGTGATTAAGAATATTTTTCTTATTTTGATTTTAACAGTGAAATTATTTCTCTAAGGAATGTGTTGTTTAAGTTGTTGTGGAACTACTACAATCAATCACTACTAAACTTAATTAAACATGTTTTAATTTGATTCTTATTTTAGAGTAATATTTTATATCTTCTACAAAAATATACTTTTTTTTGCACAAATGACAACAATATCATAGCATTAAACAATACCATGTTCAAACTAAAAATATCTAAAGAGAGCATGTATTTTAACATTATAAAGTGTGTAAGTGCTTGGTTTTTCATTGATTTTGGTGTATTATCTTCTATATTTTGACCTTTTGGAAGAGGAGGGAAGGTCTTGGATGTACATTTTCCATATCCAGAAGAGGTTAGAATTTTTTGTAGATGTATTGCTAGAGCCATTGTAGTAAGACATGGTATGCAAGAGACATGTTTGTGATCACTTAAAAAAATGGAGTTTATTGGGACCACAATGATCATTATAGACTTATGGAATTTCTTAATACTTAGTGGAATGGTATTTCTTTATCCTTAGACTAGATTTTTTACTAAAAGAAGGTTTTATCGAAGGTAATATATATTGTTCTATATTTTTCAATCTATCATATGTAATTTTTACATAGTTGATGGATAATTTATCTTTAATCTAGGTAAATTGTATTTATGTTACATTATAGTTATTAATTTATTAAGATATTATCATTTGTGAGTATCAATTATGTCCTTATCAAATTATCAAACGTAATTTTTGATATATATAAATTTTAATATTTACTTATATTAATACTTATGGTCAATTCATACAATAAAGATAACATTGAACAATCCAAGATTAGAAATACAATGTTATGTTAATAAATACTATATGAGTTTGATATCAAATATAGGATCATGACATGAAAATATTTAGGTGTGTATGCTAAGAATGTGAATTAATCAATTAAGACATCTAACACCTGGATCAATGAGACATTATATTGAGGTATGAATCAAAGAAACAAAGAAAAAGAAACAACCCCCAATGGCATCCCATTGTCCTCTATTTCCAACAACCTTGTTGGTCTATTGATTTGGCTCTCAGTAGCATGGACCTCCAAGATGACAACTTGAAGAATGAGTAGGTACACTATGATCCTATGATCTACATGATTGCTATGATATGATAAAATAAAGAATATGCTAAAAGAAAATGTTTGTTAATATATTAAATGTACAAACTAAGGATGTTGATGTACTAAATATGTATGCAAAATCACAAAATGAAAGATCAAGGATGCAAGATTAAACATTAAAGAATCAGATTAAGGATCCTTCATAATGAAAAATGGGGTTATTTATAACTTTCCCAAGGTATGAGCCTAGGTGTCAGGATTCGACGGTCTAGATAGAGAGATGAACGGTGAGAGATAAAGAAGTTAGAAAGGGGTTGGGAAGATATGACACTCGTCATTCTTGGAAGGACAAGTGGTAAGAGAATCTCCAACAAATGTCACACATGTCCCACAAGAAGGCAAGTGGCATGGAGGGGGAGGACATGTGGCAAAGAAGCCAAGTGTCCTTGTGAGGGGATAGACACTCCATAAGAGGTTAGGATAGAGGTAGTTTGGAGGGATAAGGTTGGTTCAACCCAAGGTTAGATGGTAGGTTGGAGGGTTAGGAAACATGTGACCAATTTGAATTAAAAATTCAAATTAATTGGGAGGGAATAATGAAATAAGACAAATTAATTAAATTTTCTCATTTAATTAGGAAAACAAAGAAAATAATTTATGATGAGAAGGATTTAGAAAATGAACTATATAAATAAATTATTCAATTTATTTATAAGTAGAAGAAGTAAGGATCTATTAATAAAATAACTCGTATTTAATTAATTATCTCAAGGCCAATTTTGAGTGTATACAAGGTGTGATTTCAAATTATTTCTTTGTAATTTTATAAGTCAATTATTTTTAAATGTAAATTATCATATAATGTATCCTCATTTTAAAAGATCCTTTGCCTTTTATAGATTTAAGGAATCTGTCTAATTAGATAGTCAATCATTATGAGAAGAAAAAGTATGAAGTGTGTGTGTGTGTGTGTGTATACATATATATACATATGTGTGTGTACATACATACATACATACATACATACACACATACTGTTGGTTAACAGATTTGTCCTTAATAGTGATTTGTGTATGTGACTCTGTTACCCCCTTTTTTTAAGGATCAAATCAGTAGCCAGTCAGTTGGGTAAACTATAAATAGTTTCCCTCTGAATTGAGGTACAAATCCCTTTATAATATTCAATGAATGAGTTAAATAGAAAATAAACTTATGAACATAATTTTAACTAGAAAGTACTAAAGGAAAAGTACCATCCATGCATAAACACATGTCATGAATGTGACTTTCTATGAAATTGATCACTATGAACAAAGCACATAGACTCTGTTTAACTTATGATAAAATTAATTAGAAATGAGCTCATAAACCAATCAACCCCACATGGATATATGATGAATTTCAAAGCAATGAACAATTATTACACTCAAAAATAAATTCACACATAAATTTATTCTCATGAACTCAAGCACACAGATTTAAGCATGTAATAAACATCCATTCATTCTTTTCACAGATAAAAGGTCTTTTTCAAAACACCATATATCAAAGTATTACTACTAAGTCTGCGAGCCCCAAAAATTCTCGGACCTTTTCAAAGTCATTTTAAAACATATAAATAGCCAACATAGGCTAATTGTCTTTGAAACGTAGAGTTACTAAACTTTGCATTAAAGTAAAAATCATTTTTTGCATAACTAAACTATTCAGAAAAACTAAAACAGAGGCCAAATTTTGCTAGCATGATCAGGGTCGATGTTGCTATGTGGAATCTCCGGACTGGCTCTATGTTGTAGCAAGGGCACATTTCCATTCCATATAGGATGTGCAAAAGCTTTGAATAACTACAAAGTTAGGAAGCGCAATGTGGGTAATTCGTTGTCTCCAAACCACCTTATCCCGCCTAACTTATGTCACTTTACCCGCATGATTGTCCAAGTGGCCAATGCAAATGGTTAACAAAGATTTTGTTTTCGCTATCTTGGAGAAATCTTCTATTGTTAACGCTTTTGTCTCTTTTATATAATCAATCTTTTCTTTGAAAGACTGAATTATATTATTAGTCTCTTCTATGGATTTATCATCATCGTTAAAGTTTTTAACACCAATACATTTAAGATCATTCTACATCGATAGAACGAACTCCTTAACTCCTTCAACAGCTTGGCAGATTCCTCATACCCCTGTCTCACAATCTAATTCATTCATTCTATGTTCTTTCTGCACACATACAACACATTATCATCCAACCCAAGAACTTCCTTCTCTACCAAAAATCTCATTATGCCATTTTTTGGACTTCACTCATCTGAGCGACCATTGTTAACCATTTGGCCTCCTCATTCTTCCATGAGGTCATCTTTATTTCCAATTCTTTAATCACCACCATAGAGTCATCATATAATAAATACTCAAATCTTTGATATCCCTGAACTTACATAATAAATACTCATCATAGCAGTCTTCCTAGAAATCTTCTAACTGAGGAATATGAGAGAAACCAAGCCTAAGGCTTAAATGAGTCTGCGCATGCCTTTTACTATCAAAATTTGGGGTAAGTGCACCAAGATGGTGAACAAAAAGGTGGGTATAAGTGGCCACTTTTTATCTGAAAATAGGTAAACCTGAACTTCAAAGAGATATTTGAAGGTCATGCATTAAAACCTAGGAGTTGAGAAAAGTATAAGAATTGTAGTGCTTTGAATCTAGTTTCTAAACTACTAAAGTTTTTTAAAATTGGATAAAATTAAGAGGGTCAAACCTTTCACACACGAAAAAATGTTCTTGATATTTTCAGAAAAATATAACATAGTTGTTTTCGTGCGGTGCACAAAATATATAGTTAGATTTACTAGTTTGAAAAACCCTTTTGTAGGATGATAGGTAAGAGTGAGATCTAGAAGTTGTGCATTTTTTTTGTAATTTTTTGTTGAGTATTTTTTTTATGATTTTTTTAAGTAACCGCATCTTGAAAATTTGGTACCTGTTCGTGCGCTGAGCATAACTTGCATCAAAATAATCGAAAATGAAAACTTCTTTTTTTATAAGTGTATAGAATCTAGTGTAGAACAATAATATATAATTTATTTTGAATTTGGTCAAGTATATCAAGAGTTATTAAAAAAAATGGTAGATATATATCTGTGAGGATTGTCAAGGCACTGGTAAAGAAAATTAAAGTTTACTATGCTAATGTTGTCTAAAAATTAAAAAAATTATATGGTCAGAAAACTGAGAAGACGTGTGAGATTATGGTGGTAATTTTAGAGATACCCAATTGATCATTTGTAAACATGATGATGACAAAGTCGAGAAATCATGTTGGAAGATGAAAAAACGTGTAAAGGGACAAAAATGGGGGGGAAATGGACTTGCAAGCCTTAGGATCATTTTCCAACCCTCTTGCCAAGCCAAAACCCACATGGGTTTTGAAAAACAAAAAGTACTATTCACAGTTCTTCATAACCTGCATGGGTTTTGAAAAACAAAAAGTACTATTCACAGTTCTTCATAACCCACACGAGATTTGAAAAACAAAAAGTATTATTCATAGTTCTACATAACCCATACGGGTTATGTAGAACTAAAACCATTATTTTGTGTTTCACAAAACCCGTACGGGTTATGAAGACATAATAATGTATGCTTGTAAACATAGCATTTACTACACACACACACACACACACACACACACACACACACACACATATATATATATATATAAATATATGTTTATGTATGTATATATGCATATCTATAGTTATATATACATATATTAATATAGATATAGTGTATATATGTTTGTATACATGCATGTCTCCCTTATTTTCCTCTCTCTCTCATCTTCCTTCCCCATCATCGTATTTGTCTATCCCTGAGCCCTAATTATCCTCCTTGAGTTCTATCTCATCTCTCTCCCCCCTCACACTTCTCTCTAGCGAGTCTCTCACCCTTTTCTCCCTTCTTGTTCTCTCTCTACCTCATGTCTATCACCCTGTCCTCTCTCTCTCTCTCTCTCTCTCTCTCTCTCTATATATATTATATATATATATATATATCCTACCCTACTCTCACCCTCTCCCCCTTCTCTCTCTTTCTCTCCCCCTCCCTCCCCTTCTCCCCCCTCTCCCTCCCCCTCTCGTTATCTTATCCTATTCTCTCTCACCCCCCTCCCCCCTCTCTTGACCCTACTTCTCTCTCTCTCTCTCTCTTTCTCTCTCTCTCTCTCTCTCTCTCTCTCTCTCTCTCTCTCTCTCTCTCTCTCTCTCTCTCTGTATCCCCTCTCTTGACCCTACTCTCTCTCTCTCTCCTCTCTCTCTCTCTCTCTCTCTCTCTCTCTCTCTCTCTCTCTCTCTCTCTCTCTCTCTCTCTCTCTCTCTCTCTCTCTCTCTCTCTCCTCTCTTCTTTTCCTAATCTCCCTCTCTCCCTCTCCCTCTCCTTTTCCTAATCTCCCTCTCTCCCTCTCCCTCTCCTTATCCTACTCTCCTACTCTCTCTCTCTCTCTCTCTCTCTCTCTCTCTCTCTCTCTCTCTCTCTCTCTCTCTCTCTCTCTCTCTCCTTTTCCCAATCTCCCTCTATCTCCCTCTCCCCCCTCTGCTTTTCTGAATCTCCCTCTCTCCCTCCCCCCATCTCCTTTTCCCTCTCTCTCTCTCTCTCTCTCTCTCTCTCTCTCTCTCTCTCTCTCTCTCTCTCTCTCTCTAGAAGTGTTCCTAGTTCTATATAACTCGTACTGGTTATGCAGAACTAAGACAAAAACTTCTAGTTTTGCATTACCCGCGGGTTCCTAAAAGTATAATGTTCCTCAAAACCCATACGGGTTTTGAGGAAATTTTGATTTTTAATTATGAAATATAATGTAGGATTTTGAGGAACTTTTGATTTTTTATCATAAAATATAATATTCCTCATAACACGTATGGGTTTTGAGGAAATTTTGATTTTTTATTATAAAATATAATGTGTACGGGTTTTGAGGAACATTTGATTTTCTACTATAAAATATAATGTTCCTCAAAACCCGTAGGGGTTTTGAGGAACTTTTTCTTTTTTTAATTGTTTTTGGCACGTTTTTGAATTTTTAGAACACATACGGGCTATGAAAAATTTCTTTTTTTTTTGCATGTGGCCACTTTTCTGTTCACCATCTTGGTGCACTTACCCTTTGTGTGGGCTACATAATACTGTAAATTGAGTTTTTTAAAATACACTTTTAGGTCCAATGCATCAGAAACTGATTTGCAAATATAATGCATTAATTGAATAGGGAAAGAAACTCCTAAATATTGTTCTACAATTGTCCTCTTATCAATGTGTGCTAATTGCCTACAAATTTCTATTAACACAAAGTGGTCCAATGCATACCAAAGTAGTCTGAATGGTTCACCTTCAAATCCACCCACTCTTATATATTTAAACCAAGGAAACTAAATGAAATAGCCATTGTAGGTACTTATCAACTACATGGCCTCATCTGACAGTCTTTTGTTCACATTTCCTTGCAACTCATGAACCAATCTACCTGTGAACACATCATTCACCTTCCTAGAGTTATCATGGCATCTTCACAAATGCAAGTGAGGATGGTAGTCATAAATCTTCATTCCTTCAACCCATGGTTCATGATACAGTCCTGGCCAGGGTCTTATACAAGCCAAACAATAAAACATATATGAAAACATTTAGAAGTTTTTGTTTTCAAGACAATTGCTCAAGCCTTCATGAAGTCTTTCTGCAATAAGTTCTGCCCAGTCCAAATAATGTTCTCCTTCTAAAAGAACTTGAATGAATAAATACATCCAATCTTCCTAGAAAAATGCTTGTTGACTAGTCTTTGCACTGTGCAACAGAATGGAAATACCCCTGACTTCCCCAATCAAGTGTTCTCAAGTTAATGGCTTAGGAAACCTTGAACCTCCTTTTTGAAATTTCAACAACCAATTTCTAGAAATCACACTTCTGTATGTGGGCTTTTTCTCAAAGAAGAAGCCATAGGATGAGGCTATTGTCCAGTCTTCATAGGGTTCTTCCGAGGGAATTTTCATTACGACCATTATATTTTCCCTATTGATATTCAATAACACACCCCTATTTGTAGACCTAATGCATTTGTGTTCTAGGTTATATCTATTCATACATTCTAGCACCAATTCAAGGCATTGCACAATTCTAGGAAAATCAGCAACTTCTATAAGCCTGCTATTTACAATTATCTCCATCATTGGGGAATCTTTTGGATTTTTAGCTCTTTCTAGGAAATATTCCACATTAGCCTAATGAAGTATCTCCAAATTCAAGTAGGGAATATATAAGACTAGAAATCAACCCTAATTTAGCTCACGTAGGCCTCATTGCGGCGATTTGCACAAACACAAATTTAAGCGATATACCTTACTAAAGAAAAAGCAGGAAATTTAACAAATTTTCTTCTGACGCAAAGAAATTATAGAGACAACAAGAAATTTTGGAAGTCATCTTTCATTCAATCGAATTCCTACTAATCTTGAAGAACAAAGCTAATTACCTCTAGCGTCGAACTCTTATCTTTCTAAATTTAGCTTCTTAATGATGAAGCAACTCATTTGAAGTCTATAAAAGGCTTAAAATTTGGCTACACAATTGTCATGCTTTAAAAATCAAATCTAGTCGTGTTGGGTTAATGTTAAAGTGACATAATTCTGACACTTGCATTAATTACAACTCACTCCACTCAATGCGCTTATCACATAATGATTGCTTCTTTTTATGGAAACATTTTCAAATTTTAAGATCCCAAGATTCTTGGAATATTCTCCCCTTTCCTCACCCTTTTCCCTTCATTCACTACCTGTCATTTGTTTATTTTCTCCATGAACTTTGAACTTGCGAACGTTTGAACCAAGATGAAGGGTTCAACGGTTCAAGTTTGCTCATCATTGAGATTTATCTTGCACACTTCAAACTTAATTCGACAAAGGCTCAACACATACATATACAAGATGAACCTTGAACCAATGAACTAATGAACTAACATACAAGTTCAAGCGGAAAGTTCAAAAAGGACACTTCGGCAGATAAAGGTCAAAACAGGGAGAATTTATAATGAAATAATAATGACTGAAGAAATTACCGATGGCATTGCAATTAATATACTCTATTTTTTCTTAAAAGGAATTTATGAGAAGATTTAACATGTGCAAAAATAAGGGTAACAATTGACTCTGACTAGGGACCAAGTGACGAACCTAGAATCTCTAGTTACGCAAAAACTTAAAAACACAGAGATGAGGACCGAGATGTACCAAAACCACACAACCAAAATTGACAACGACAAAATGACTAAACAAAAGACTATATACAAGAATAGGGAACTCTTATTTTTACAACTGATAGAGCTTCAAATGTTGCCCCTGTCCTATTAACATATGCAAAAACAAGGGTAAAAACTAGCTTTGACTAGGGACTAGGTGACAAACCTAGAATCTCTAGTTACGCAAAAACTTAGAAACACAGAGATGAGGACCGAGACATACCAAATCCACACAACCAAAATTGACAACAAAAAAATGACTAAACAAAAGACTATGTACAAGAACAGGGAACTCCTATTTTACAACTGATAGAGCTTCAAATCCTGCCCATTATAGGACAGGGGTAGAACTGTTCCATCTGGATACCCTGCTCAATACCTGATGGATTCTGAATGGTCCTTTTCATAGAGAGTCAAATTATTTGTGAGCTCATTTGGGTTCTCTCCTCTTGTCCCACAACAACACTTAGTCTCCAAGCATGAACTTTCTTGGTCTAGCTTTCTAATTAAAAAAAAAAATTAAAACGAGATTTATGAGTAGTGATGTGATCTACCAGCTCGCTTCTTTCTTCATCTATTTTGGTCAGGTACATTATCCTCTTCTCCAAGGAATCTTGAAAATATTGATCTGCAATCGCCTTCTGCAACTTAGCAGTTGATAACCCCAAAGGAAGTGATAATTGAGCTCCTATCCCATATACGAGTTCAAAAGGTGTCATTCCTATTGCCCTCGTAGGTGATGTTTTATTGGCCCAAAGTGCTTCATAAAGATTTTTATGCCAATCCTTGGGATTTTCACTCACTATTTTCCTCATGATAGCTATCAAATTCTTATTGCTGGACTCAGCTTGTCTGTGTTGGGATCTGAGAACACTGAGAGGGGGGGGTGAATCAGTGTTCTACCGGAATGAACAGTTTTTAACTTTCTAAACCATGCATGTATGTACTGGTAAACAAATAAGTATATAACAAGAAGCAAATAAACCACCCACATAAATGAACACCATAAGCCACAGAATTTAAATGTGGAAAACCTCAATGAGGAAAAACCGTGGTGGGATTTGTGACCCACAATATCAGTTCACTGGCCATATGAAAAGATATTACATAAAATAGGGGCCTACACCTGCAGGAAGGCACACTGCCTAGATGATAGTTTTGATACTTAAAGATAAGTACAGATGCCAAGCTAATAAGATGAGGGGGGGGGGGTTAAATCATACAAACTTAATCTTCCATAAAAACATCAGATTCAACCTCGGTAACATATACTTCGGTAATATAACCAAAACTACTAAACATGCAAACTCAAAAGCATATAAACATCATAACACTCATAACACCAGATTTAACATGGAAACCCAAATAGTGAAAAACCACTGTGGGATTTCGGACCCACTAAGAAATATACTCTTCTAGAGTATGCTCAGTTAAAAGCAAATCTTGTTAAAGATTACAAACACATTGCTAGATGTGACCCGGTTAAGGGATTTCCCTCAGATCTGTTAGCATCTTCACCTTGTTAAAGGATTTAAAACACTCAATCAGAATGTCACCTTGCTAGAGGGTTTTACAAATAAGACTGTTAAGTCCACTCGGTTAAGAGATTTTCTGTCACTTCACAAAATAACAGTAATAAAAATCTATTTGCAACTTCACATCTAAAATGCTAAAGCAGATTCTTATTTTCTCAATACAATATAGACATAGAACTAATCTTGTCCATATGATGGGCTCTATACTCTGTTGTTTAAAACAAATCTTCAAGCTTCTGTGTTCGGTAATCACTATGTAGCATCCCTGTGCATACACTTGCCCGCATACATTGTTTATCAACAGTTCCCTATTTATAAACAATTTGCCAACCTCTTAATCTCCTTGATCACATTTCCCATGATCAATCATAGCCATCAGATCTTCAAACTTTGACCAAGTTCAATGTATCCTTCGATCTGAAAATGTTTTACCCTGCCTCAAAACTTGCATACATTTCTTGGAACTTGTGCTAGGGTGTTGCGGTTCAATCTAAGTTGTAGATCTTCCTGTCGATTTTCCTTTGCCATAGATTCTTTAACAAACTTCATTCACGGCATACCAATCATTTAATCATAGCCAGCTCATCAGCTTCCTTCATTAAATAATGCTTTTATTCATTCAATGCATTCTGTTATTACTCAATTGCAACTCGGTAAACCCTAAACTTCACTCGGTAGACATTCTACCTTCATTAACCGATAGCGATAACCTTAGGGTTTACTGACTAGGTTCCTTAGGGTTTACCGACTAGGTTCTTTGCTCGGTAACATCTAGTATAGTATTAAACTTTCAATCAATAACATATGTAGGATATCAAAACAATCTAATCATCATGATCTCATCATTGTTTGACTCAGTAATAGTTGCCCATTGAATAACTTATTTCTCCCCTTATCCATCATATTCTTTCTGTGTCTTTTACCGACATCTTTATACTCATCAAATCATACTTCTCAAGATATGGCAACATCATACTGAATTAGAAAATCAATTTCTTGACATCAATGACAAAATAATAATATTAAGACAATAAACATCCTTAATCAGTTATATCCATAATCATCAACAACCTTCTCAATATCCTTATTGAAATGCCAACAATCTCTCCTTGTCTGTTATAATGCCAAATGCCAACACTAGAGCATACTGCTCATCACTAAAGAGCCTCACTGACTACAAGCTTGCTGCCAAAGTAAATTATTGAAAATGAACTCAAGAATGCATATGCTATGTCAGATAGAGTTTTGGTTTTGGTTATGCTCTGTAGCGATTCACAAACTTGAACTATTACAGGTATTACTTCTCCTCCAAGAATGCTTTCCAAGCTATCTGTAGATCATTGCATGATATAATGTTCGCATACAAAAATGATCTCCATACATATATTTCACATCTCACAGTTTTTCTATACCTATATATGTCTATCGTCTATTCCATCACAATACCATCATATTAAATTGACCTATAAGACAAACTTATATAACTATTACACATGATATGCCTTATGTCAACTTACATTTTATTTACAAAAGATATTCAATGTCGGCCTCGACAATAATTACAAAATGATTTACTAAATAAATCTTCCTTGATGTCGGCTTCCTTGAAGTATTGATACCGGTGTCGGTTTTGGTGTAGGCCTGAATGCTTCCAATGTCGGTATCTATTAGTATACACCTCCTAGTTCTGGTTTGTGACTTCCATCAGATCTTGTTGCCATCAATGACAACAAAATGAATCCAATGAGTGTCAATTGCCAACAATTTCCCCCTTTGGCATTGATGGCAACACTCATGTGAAAAATGGATTCCCTGTCGGTGTGTTCCCCGTGAGCAATACACTCCATATACTTCATCTGATAATATTTTATTTGATATTTTTCACATATGTACATACTCCCCCTTTGACATTAATGCCAAAGACCGATGAAAGAATAAAGAATGAAATAATATTGTTAGTGTCACTTGAGCTTAGTCATCTTCAGGATTTCTAGGTATGCCTTTTGTAGCAATTGAATATACGTGTCCCAGCCTGATTTGAAAGTATCAAATACCGATGCAAGTCCACTAAGTAAGTGGGAAAGTGATTCCTTCTCCTGGGGATCTACCGGTGTGGGTTTTGCTAGCATATTCATGCATTCTTTCTTGTGAACACCCAATGAATCGAGTCTAGGGCTTACCAATCCTCTTAAATTTATTTCTCTCATTATTTTATCTTTCTCCTTCTCAAAAGCAAAAACTTGGTTCTCCAAGGACAAAATGTGTCCATCAACAGATGTATTTAGTGCAATCAGTCCATCAAAAGAGTTAGCAATATTAGCCATTTTGTCATATAACTCTTTCAATTTGCTATCTACATTAGTTGTAAGATTTTCTAAATTACAATATACTCTGTAGATATTAGTACATTGTTTTAAACAAATTTCAATGGGAATAAGCTTGTCTTCTATTTTCTTCTTCCCAATTTCTATGAGTTGATCAAAAGTTGTTCTTTTTGCTGCAGAGAAACTGTCCAAAGCCTGTCGGTCTATAATTTGTCTCAAGGATTGAAAATTATTTGATATGTGCTCTGTTAAAGTCTTGAGTTTACCGGAAGGGCTTTCTCCATCCTCAATTTGACAGTCAGGCATTATTCAGTGTAGTACAGAGACCGATTGATCAATTAACCATTTGTCTACAGTTCCTTCCTTTAGCAATTTCTGAGTGGCCATCATCATTAATTCTATTGGACCTAACTCAGAGACTAATTTCTTCTCAACCTAAGAAGTGTCAATTGCCAAAACTCTTGCCGAGGAATCAATTTTACCTGTCACTATGGACTCAGTTGATTTTACCTTGTCCATCTCAACCTCTTTTGCACCGATGGCTTCACCACTTGGTGCAGTATCGATTACTGTCGATGGAGTATCATCCACAGTGTTTCCACTGTTCTGTATCTTGCCTTTCTCAAAAAAAAATTGTTCCGGTACAAACTGTACACTCTATTTAACTGTCAGTTGTGGTTGTGCCAAAACTGGAGTTGAATTGCCCAAAATACCCTTTCCTTTTTATTTGTCAGGAAGGGTGGGGATGTTGCCTTTGCAAATTCATCTTGAGATGTGAGAAAGTCTGGGTTTTTCTAAAAGAATTTTTTCCATCCCTTACTTGTCTCATTTATCACCTCATTTACTCTTCCCATCATAAGGTTTATCTATCAATTTTTACTACTGTAAATTGTCCTATTAGCAGTATCAATACATCTTTTTATCTCTTCATTATTTATAGTACCACAATGTTCCAAAAGTACAACTTCCTTGATTTCCCTATCCCTCTTGATAGCATCAAGTCTTCTAGCCTCAAGTTTATTATACAGGGATAAAGGTATCTCCTTCAAAATTTCAACTAAGGCTTTCTTATAGATGTCTATATATAGTAAAATAGCCTCTTCTAACTCATTTTGCTCATTTTCTTCAAAATCTTCATAATAATTTGATATATTCTTTAATATTCCATCTTTTGTAACTTCATCAATAATTTTGGTACAGTTCATTGTTGTCTTACCAGTTTCAATATCATCACCCTTCAGCTTTTTGCTTGTGGTTGCTGGTGTGACTGGTTTCCTCTTCTGCATAGGCTTCCTTACCGGTGGCGGAGGTGCAGTAGGTTGAGTTGCATTTCTGAGAAGTCTCCTCCTAGGTTCTACCTTTTGTTTCTCTACTGGTGGTTTTACATTCTTCCTTTGCACCCTTCGGAAAGCCAGAGGTTCATGATCCTCAGAGTCAGAGTCAAAAGTGATTGGGGAAATGTGAACTTGTGGCTTCTTCACTTATTTAGTACCAACCTCTGCTGGTATAGCAGCTTGTTTTGATTTAGATCCTAGTTGAGTGTCTATCTTATGC